>NC_139617.1:25113924-25775148 GCF_964270895.1 Podarcis filfolensis
GGATCAGACGCTAAGGGCTTATCGACACTAACCTTTTGCCTCACTCTTTGCAGGCAGAAGTCTCTGCTTGAATACTTCATGTCCAAGTGGGTTGGTTGGTTTGTCCTGAGCTTTCCCCGTGAAAACCCGCTCTTTAAAGCTGAATCAGAACATACGTCAATTCAGGTTTTCTGAAGATTGATGTTTGCTTCAATTGAGTTTTAAAGAGCAGGTTTTAGCCAGGAAAGCTCTGGAGCAAAAAGAAACAAGAAAAAAGGAGGGGGCAGTCGGACGCAGAACATTAAATCACACACTGTGCCAGAAACGAGCGGAAGAAATGTACATGTGAATAAGCCCTAACTCACAATGCCACATCTGATTTTTAGAACATTTACCCTTCTCCCAACAGCTAACCCATCTAGTATAATCTAGAACTCTAGTTATTCCTACTGCTCTGCTTCACTATTTACTCATTTTAAGGCGTCCTGTTTTGTTATCATTGACTCACTGTGTGGTTGTCAAACCTGATTTATCAGAGTCCTGTTCCCTGTGACCTTTAAAGTACAGAATGTTACAGCAGTGAAGTCTCCCCCCCCCCAAACACTGCCAGTAACAGATAAATGAATCAGTTGACACAGTCAGCCATGCCCTTTTACACCCTGCTAAATTTGTGAGGTGACAGGATATCTCTGTACAGTTCTATTAGTCTGTAGGTCAGTCATACACAAGCTCAGTGTATCACACCTAGAAAGATTTCTCTCTTCTCCTGCCACATCTCAGAGCAGTAGGTTCCAAAAATGTGCACTGAACTTCTTGACACTAAAGAAAACTACTACAACAAATCAGGTCTCTATATTCATAGCTAAACATTGTGTGTGTTGCAATGCTAAACACGTTGGCTTCGATGTAGTACACCCTACTGTGTTCATTGGGGTCTAAACACAGGTGCTTTGTTTATGTATTTCATATATTGCAGGACAGGACATTTGCCTTCATGGCCCTGCTTACACACTCAATATTGCATAGCTACTGGGCCTGCAGAGGGGCAATAGCTTCCTAAAAATGTTGTACATCTGCAATCCTCAGGGTGCTACTGAGTTTGGTCATATGTCCCAGTATGCTATACTGAAGGTTCAGCTCCTTCTGTTGCATTGTTACAACCTACCCCCAATCTTCGAGTGGCAAGAGACTCCAGTGGTTCCAAACACTTTCCCAGGGCTTGGTTTCCTTGGAATGAAGGTCAGCAGAGACTGTGGTGTCTTTAGGATACATGGGTTGATTTACACATATATGCAACCTGAACATAGGAGGGAGGCACTCGCAGCATTAGCACTCCCTTAGATCTTGCTTCCCCTTTTGGTTTCCAGGGAAGTCCCAAAGTCCAACACAGAGCAAACATATCTCTCTCCCCCCATCTGTCAGCATCTAGCCTTTCCTGCTCGCACACACAAAACTATTGTTCTCCTGTGCAGCAGCTAGATGAGTGCGGGGAACAGAGGCTCACATATCTCTTCAGGACAACTTCTTTGGTTATGGTAAATTGTGGTACAATGGTACCTTGGGTTAAGAACTTAATTCATTCTGGAGGTCCGTTCTTAACCTGAAACTGTTCTTAACCTAGGGTTACCAGACATCCCCAGATTTGCAAATCTGTTCCCAGACAAATTCCATCCCCGGAATGTCCCCAGATTTGCAAATCTGTTCCCGGGAAAAGTGGCAGCGGCAGCCTCAGCAGCCCGGAGCCAGCCTGGTAGCACAGTTGGCTCTGGCTGGCTTCAGGAGCTGCTTGCTGCTTGCTGCTTGCTGCTCGCTGCTGTGGCGCCCGCCATTTTTCCTCGCCGGAAGTCCCCATATTATATGTCTTGTGCGCAACACATCATATGGGGACTTCCAGTGAGGAAAAATGGTGGGCGCCACGGCAGCGAGCAGCTCCTGAAGCCAGCCAGAGCCATCTGCGCTATCAGGCTGGCTCTGGGCTGCTGACTGCCGCTGCTGCCGCCACTGCCAAAGGGGAACCGGGGACATCCGGCGGTACAGATCTCCTGCCCCCTTCCCCCTTTGTTTTGACTGATTGGGGGAGGCTCAGGAGTTGCGGCCAGCCAGCCGTTGCCCAGTTTTTTAAAAACTCTGAACATTTATGTTTCACAGGATGCAAAAGAAGGGCTTGGCACCTTGCCTGGCAGAGAAAACGTGCGCATTGCACCCCTCCTGGGCAATGGCCGCCCACCCGCGACTCCTGAGCCTCCCCTGATCTGTCAAAACAGGGGAAATGGGGCAGGAGATTGGGGAAGGCTCGGGAGTCACGGGCGGGCGGTGCGCCGCTGCCCAGATTTTAAAAAACTCTGTGCATTTACCATATATACTCGAGTATAAGCCAACCTGAATATAAGCCGAGGCACCTAATTTTACCACAAAAAAACTGGGAAAACTTATTGACTTGAGTATAAGCTGGTTCACCACCCCACAAACCTGGTGGTGGCAGCAGCGGCGGAGGAAGAACAAGCAGCCCAAAAGGGCTGCTTTCGTGCTGCTCGTTCATCTGCCGCCGCCGCCACCAGCAGCAAAGGCAGAGGAGGAGGAAGCAGCAGCCCAAAAGGACCCTCACTCGAGTATAAGCCATGGGGGGCTTCTTCAGCATAAAAAATGTGCTGAAAAAATCGGCTTATACCTGAGTATATACGGTATGTTTCACAGGGTGCGAAAGAAGGGCTTTGCACCTTTATACAATATATTATATTATATTATTACCTTACATGCTCATGTTTCTGTTAATGCAGAAAATAACATCAGCTAAAATTGAAAACAGTACAAAGTAGACACCTATATCAGAGATCTATTCATACATCTGGGAAAGCTTGTTGGAACAAAAATGTTTCAGTTGTTTCCGGAAAGTGCAGACAGCAAGTGCCTGCTATATCTTTACAGAGAGGCTGTTCCACAGAACAGGGGCAGCCACATTGAAAGCCCTGCTCTGAGTTACTGTGGTGGAGCTGGCTTCTGAGATCTTTTGAACATGAAGGAGAAGCTCTGCTGCAGGCCACAGTATTCTGCTGGGTATATAAGGGATAAGGCAGCCTCTCAATAAACATTGAACAGGAATTCTTTGTATGATCTTATAAATGAAACAGCATGTCTAAAAAGCTCTGTGCACATAGTAAGCACTGGTAGGGCCATTGAATCAGTGGCAAGCTCAAGGAGCATGGGAAGAGGAGAAAGCCAGCCAACAACATACTTTTCGGGTAAATCCAGGATGCTTGGAAGACAGGGGTAGACACTATGAACACACTCACTGTGTCTTCTCTGAACTTCTTGGTAGTATCATTGTAGGCTAGGGAATTCACACTGGGGCAAGTGATGCAGAGTATCCAGGATCAAGCAAGGTCTTGCATGATCCAAAGGAGCCTGGTATGATTATTCACAGCCCTTAACGGGAAAGCAGGGGGCTATTCCAAGGAAATGGATTCCAACTTAAGGTCAGGGAGATCCGGGAAGAGCTCTCTCCAGGGAATAATAATAATAATGTTATGAGAATTATAAGGTCTAAAATATAAAAGAAATGTAACAAGCAAACACATACATAAATATATAAACCGCATGTCTGAAACAGTACAGGGGAAAAGCCCTGAAACCATTTTGTCTCTCCCAAATTGACCTCAAATGTTTCTCTGCAAGGAGGGAAGAAATGAATAAAACCTCCACGTTGTCTCTTTGCTCACAAATCCTGCCTTAAGGGCACATTTAAGATATGAATAGGGTGAGCCTGTGACCTGGACTCAGGAATTAAGTAGTTATCATCAAAAAAGAATAACCAGGTAAACCCATTAACAGCCAAGAAAACCCATCAACAGGTTTCCTGCCAGACAGGATTCTGTTGTGGACCGCCCCTTCTGTGATGTATGTATGATGTATGGAGGGGTGGTCTTGGGCTCCAGGGTGGGCAATTTCAAATGTCTATATAAGGGCTTGCACACCATTGTTCGGGGTCCCTCCTGCCTCCTGTGTGTGGTTGTGAGCGCCCTGTTGCAACAGTTTAATAAAGATTGGGCTTATTAGCTGCTTTGCTTCTAAATATTCTCTGGTTGGCCTCTGTAAT
This sequence comes from Podarcis filfolensis, assembly GCF_964270895.1. NCBI lineage: Eukaryota > Metazoa > Chordata > Lepidosauria > Squamata > Lacertidae > Podarcis > Podarcis filfolensis. The sequence continues at coordinate 25,117,997 of NC_139617.1, forward strand.
TTTCTCCTACCAATAGAGAACCTACAAAAGGACTCTATATGGGCTCTTAGGTACTCCCTAAGGGAAAAGGAGCAGTTTTTTTCTTATAGCAAATACTAATAAATACTATGAGAAGCAGTTTGGAGCCTTTTGTGCACAAACTTGAGCCTCGGGTGTTCTAATAGTCCTCATGCACCATAAACTAGAGATGGAACATCCATTATAAATGGATTCCTGCATGGATTTTGGCCATTCTAACCTGATGCACGGGATTGATTCTTGCATTGAGCTTGTGCAGGAGCCTCCAGTGAATTATCAGGTTGTTGTTGTTTTTATAAAAATTAATTATATGGAAAATTATACACAAAATTATAGGCAAAGAATATTCTCTCTGTGTATAGAATATTTTATACGTATTAATATGTGTAATATGCTGCCCAGTTGCTGCTGACCAATGACAGGGCCTTCTCAGTAGCAGCCCCCTCCCATTTGTGGAACACCCTCCCTGGTGAGTTACATCTGTCTCTTTCAGGAGGAATTTTTTAAAAAATCCTGGTGGACCAAGGCCTTTGATAGCTGAAAGATTCTGTTCTTGACAACTCTGAAATTACTGGCTGTAAGAGTATGAGTTTTTTGTGTATTTGGTCTTGGTGCTTTTCTTTGGAAAACCTGTATTTTACTGTTGAATTGAAGCAAACAGCAATTGGGTTTTTCCATTTGCTCCAATTCAGTGGTAAAACACTGGTTTTCCTGAGGAAAGGGCCGGGACAAAAATATAAAAACCGACATGGATATGGAGTATTAAAGGCTGGAAAGTCCAGTGCAAAAGGGATATCTGGATGAGCCCTAAATCAATAGGTGATAATTTTTATGGAGTTATATGCACCGTTGTGTTTCACTTTACAATGTTACCTCTAGTTAAGAACTTAATTCGTTCCTGAGGTGCATTCTTAACCTGAAACCGTTCTTAACCTGAGGTACCACTTTAGCTAACGGGGCCTCCTGCTGCCGCCGTGCCGCCGCCACCACACAATTTCTCTTCTCATCCCGAGGTAAAGTTCTTAACCCGAGGTACTACTTCCGGGTTAGCGGAGTCTGTAACCTGAAGCGTTTGTAACCCAAAGTGTTTGTAACCCAAGGTACCACTGTATATGCTTGTTATTTAAAAAAAACACGGAGTATATAAGCATATGATATGTCTATAATATATTTACAATAAAGTGTACGGTATGCAAGAATTACAGTGGTACCTTGGTTCTCAAATACCTTGGTACTCAACTTGGAACGCAAACACTGCAGATCTGGAAGTAAGTGTTCCAGTTTGCGAACTTTTTTCGGAAGCTGAACGTGCTCCGTTTTGAGTGTTACATTTCCAATTTGAGTGCCGCACTTCCGTTTTGAGTGTTACGTTGAGGTCTGTCTGTTTCTGCTATTTATTTTGCGTTTTTGCAGCTCTTTTTTGTTTTGTTTTTGTGACTGTGTGGAACCCAGTTCAGCTACTGATTGATTCAGAATAAAAAAATTCCTTCCAGTAGCACCTTAGAGACCAACTAAGTTTGTTATTGGTATAAGCTTTCATGTGCATGCACACTTCTTCAGATACCAGATGATTGATTGATTGATTGATTGATTGTGTGACTGCAGTACATTGTTTATTGCTTTCATTTTATGGATCAATGGTCTCGTTAGATAGTAAAATTCATGTTAAATTGCCTTTTTAGGAGTTGTTTTTAAAAGTCTGGAATGGATTAATCCATTTTGCATTACTTTCTATGGGAAAGCGCACCTTGGTTTTGGAACACTTTGGTTTTGGAACGGATTAAGTTTGAGAACCAAGTTACCATGGTATTCATGTTTTTTGGCCACAGCTAATAGAGAGATGCCTTGATAGTTTCTGCAATCAGTTCTGTCACCTTCTTTAAAGAGATTGATAATTTTGGCATCCATAAAGTCTGCTGGGATCTCTTCTTTCCCCCCCCAGATTTTTTCAATGAGCTTGTGAAGTTGCTGTGTAAGTTCAATTCCACCCACTTTGAAGATTTCAGCAGGTATCCCATCAGGTCCACTGGATTTGTTGTTTTTCATTTGGTGAATAGTTGTACACAACTCTCCCAGATTTGGAGATACTGCAAGCTCATCTCTAACTTGTTTCTGCAGAATTTGTGAGAGGACCTCAGCAGCTATGGGGGAGTTGTGGTTAAGGAGATGTTGGTAGTGTCCTTTCCAGCACAGTGCAATAGCTTCTTTATTTTTTAGAAGTGTGGTACCATCTGCTGAGCGTAGGGGGCATATGCCATGACTTATTGGCCTATAGATGGTCTTTGTGGCTTTAAAGAAACTCTGTGCATCATGAGTGTCAGCTAAGTGCTGGATCTCTTGAGGGTTTTTTTTATCCACCGGGTGTTTTTCAGTTCTCTGGTTCTTCTTTGAACCTCAGCCTTAGCGTTGGCATAGGTTTTTTTCTTAGTGGTGCAGTTTCTATCTCTTTGCCAGATCTGAAAGGCCTTCCTTTTCTTGTCAATCATGCATTCAGTCTCACTGTCATTCTCATCAAACCAGTCCTGGTGTTTCTTGGTTTGGTATCCAATAGTTTGTTCACAGGCTGCAATAATGGATGTTTTTAGCTTGGTCCAGTGTTCCTCGATGTTATCAGCGAATTCTGAAAGCAAATGGTCCTTAAGAGTCATTTGGAAGCAATCCCGCTTAATGGGATCTTGAAGGGCTTGAGTGTTCATTTTGCACCTTGGTTTCCTTCCTTGAAACCTGCGTTGAGGTATAATCTTGATAGCCATTGTGGAGCGTATTAGTCGGTGATCTGTCCAGCAGTCGTTGGCGCTCGTCATAGGAGCACATTACATCAATCTTTAGCACGGACAATAACATAGTCTAAGAGGTGCCAGTGGTTTGACCGAGGATGCCTCCATGAAGTTTTAAATTTATTTTTCTGTTGAAAGAGTGTGTTGGTAATAACAAGGTTGTGTGATGCACATATCGTCAAAAGTAAGATTCCATTCTGGTTGCTGTTGCCAACTCCTTCTTTCCCAATAGTCCCAGGCCACAGACTGAAATCTTGCCCAACTCTTGCATTAAAATCACCCAGGAGGATAATTTTATCTTCCTTAGGTGTCTCTGATAGGACGGTATCCAGCTGAGAGTAAAATTTTTCTTTAATGTCTTCATCGGCATCCAGTGTTGGTGCATAAGCGCTTATACAGTGGTACCTCGGGTTACATACGCTTCAGGTTACATATGCTTCAGGTTACGGACTCCGCTAACCCAGAAATAGTACCTCGGGTTAAGAACTTTGCTTCAGGATGAGAACAGAAATCGTGCTCTGGCGGCGCAGCAGCAGCAGGAGGCCCCATTAGCTAAAGTGGTGCTTCAGGTTAAGAACAGTTTCAGGTTAAGAACGGACCTCCGGAACGAATTAAGTACTTAACCCGAGGTACCACTGTAATAGTAGCCTGTTGGTTTTTGGTGAGCTTTATTTGAAGGGTTGAGAGTCGCTCATTAATGCCGGTAGGGACTTCTGACAGGAGCTTCACAAGGTTGTTTTTGATAGCGATGTTCTTGTTCAGATAGACCTTTCCAGAAGAATGTGTAGCCTCCTTTTTCTTCCTTTGGTTGTCCCTCGCCTGCTCTTCGAGTCTCTTGAAGCGCTGCAATATCGATGTTAAAACGTTGCAGCTCTCTGGCAATTCTGCGTTCAGGATGCTCACTGTCTGTGTTATCTGACAAAGTCTGTATATTCCATGTTCCAAAGTTCAATTGGAACCCCACTGCATGCAGTAATCCAGTCAGGGAAAAAGGGAAGCAGACTATGTTTAGGGCACCTTTTCTAGCCCCTTCCCCTTTTTGGGATGAGCAGAGTGGATCCTAAAAAGGGCTGCTCAGTCATGGATACAGCTGCCGAGCTGCTCAACTGCCTCGTTCCTTGAGTCAGAATGACTGAATCTGTATCCACTGCCCATGTGCCGGTTCATGACTAGGGGCTTCCAGATTTCACGATCCTGCCCCCGTTACCATTTGCCGATCGCCGTGGGACTTTGGGGTTTTTTGGAAGATGCCTGTGCATGAATTTGTTTTATGTGTGTAGATCAGTGCACGCTGATCAACACACAGTCTTCACAGTAGGGCTCTGTTCCAATGGCATGAGTAGTCACAACGAACCGGTAGATCCTATCTGCTGCAGCCTTCATCCGCCTTCACAGCCGTTGTAACATACCGCTTGTTATCATCCGCCTGTTCTGCCATTGAGGACTTCTTGGATCATTCTTTGTCTAGCTCCTTCCCTTTGACCTTACTGCTTTGGGTAACCCTGCTGGGAGTACGAGATTCCCGACGGCTTCACTCACAAGGGTCATAGAAACGTGCAAGCTCTTACAGCATGGCCCAGAACATTGCAGACAGTCATTCCTTCACCCTCGCCAAGATGGATCTCTCTTTCTTCCCCTTCTTCCCAGAAGCCCCTTGCCCTCCCCCAGAGCAGTTACCCCGGCAACCTTCCAAATCTCCAGTCTCTGGTCACACCTGGGGCAAGGAGTTGTTGACGACCCTCAATGGCTCTCCATTGTAATGCTAACAGCTCTGCTCTTCCGTCAGCCAGCCAGACTGTGGGGAAGGGAGGGCGGATATTGCGTTAAGGCAGCCCAGGAATCCCCTTGCAGTTAATATTCTGCCTTCATATCACAAAGAACTCCAAAATCCTAGCATTTATTAATTTCTAGGGTTTACCCCAAGTCTCTAACAATATTTCTTGATCTGAGAACTGTTTCACAAAACTCAGAGAAGGGTGAAATCTGAAGAATAATTACAAATTGATATGCAGACCAATATGCAGGCCAAAATGCCATCCTTCTCAATTCCTACTTGGTTCTGATTCCTAATTTGATCCCTTAATACTGACCACCACCACCACCACTCCTAGCACAACTTTTGGCTCCTGGTTCCTGGCTCAGCTCTGATGTTTAGGCTACATCTGCACCATACATATAAGGTACTATTATCCCACTTTTAGAGTCCTGGCTTTCCCCAAAAGGATTTTCCCTGGGAAGAGGGATTAATTGCTAAACCATTCTGAAAATTACAGCTCTGTGAGAGGAATTAGTTGTCTTTTCTCAGGACCCTTAACAAACTACAATTCCCAGGATTCTGTGGGGGAAGCCATAGCTGTTTAAAGTGGCGCAGTAGTGCTTTAAATGCATAGTGTGGATGTGGCCACAGTATGCGGCAGTAGTTCCAGCTGTTGTGGTGCTAGTCCTCCTCTTTAATTAGGGCATATGACAATTAGTTTTGAATCAAGAAATAGGTTAATTGCTTTAGGTTCAATTGAACAAGAAAAAAAGCCCTTGTGTAATGAAGTCTTAAACCGAACAGCAGATCTTGCAAGGAATCGTTTATATACATGTATGTATGTGTTATAAAAAAATAACATAATCAGAATCAAGGACTTCTAACCTTAGATGCAAAAGGCATATAATATCAGTGCCATCTCCAGGGGTTGGGGAGGACTTATTTATTTAGGCCATTATTTAGAGCATTTGTATGCCACTCTTCAGCCAAAAGCTTCCCAGAGTGGCTTGCATGCAATTCATTAAAACAAGGCAGTCCCTGCCCGCAGGCTTACAATATAAAAATACACAACACACAAGGGGAAAGGAATGGGGAGGGTAGAGGAAAAAATCCAACTCAGACACCAGTTTTAAAGCAGATGTTCTTATAATGACCTGCTGTCAATTCTGGGGCAGGAGGTACCTGATGGAGCTGACCGGTCACAACAGAACTGATTAAGTGAGCCCTCCTTTCCATCTCTCCCACTGAGGCAGTCTGATGTTCTGGCAGTTAAGGGAGAGGTTTGAGCCACCATCTCTGATGAGGGCATCCTCTGTCATTATTTCCACCACATCCTTTTAGCTCAGTCCTCACAACCACCCAGTGGGAGAAGTAAAGGCTGCTGTTTAATCTACTGACTCTTGCATGTTATGAAGCAGGGGTCATGGTGGATGGGGAGTGTGAACAGGTAGAGGCAGCAATGAGGGGCTGCAGCATTATCAGGACCAGGAGACTGTGGGCACAGGCTGAGGAGCCTTCTGCAGGTGTGTGAGCCTTGGTGAACGCTCAACAATGCTGCCACCAGCCCTGCCACCGGTTCCAAACTCTTTCAATTACATGCCTCTCTCTTACTGAGAGTCTGAGCTAGGAGATCTAGGAAATTTCCCAGTGAAAGATCATACATGCATACACACCCCAAGCATGATTTATTCTCTACATACTGATATTGCCCAGGCATGCAATTCCCTGTGGGGCAAACATCAGCTTCAGGAGGGGGCGGTTTCTATTGCAAAAATGGTGCAAAGGGAGAGGGCACTGTTTCCCATCTGCCCACCCCAAAAAGGAGGCAAACCACAAATTGTGAGTTTAAAAGAAAACAAGAAGTGCAAATGAGGTTGTGCTAGATCTGCCTCTGATGGAACCTTCTTCCCCAATCCCAATCCAAAACCACCCCCAGTTTATTTTAACACTTTCAAAAGGAAACTCACAAGAGACCCTATTTTCAGGTAGAGGGCCACAGCCCCTTGTGCGATTCCCTCGGGGTGGGTGGGGAGCAGATGCCAGTGGGGGGCAGAACTAGAAGCAAAAGAAGGCAGAATAATTAATAGGGGAAATTACCTTTATTAACTAGGTTACTTTCTACAGCCATTCATGCAACCCTCTCTATTCTCCAAGGCATTATCAGACTCCAAGGTCACATTCCAGCCAGGCAAAAACTATCAAGGAGAGTGTGAAGCAGGTTCAGTGAGGGGTGTGGCTTTGAGTGAGGAGGTGTGGTCTGAAGAGGGCCTTGAGGGCTGAATAGAAAGGGCTGCAGGGCTAAATTTAGCCCACAGACCTGAGGTTCCCCACCACTCACCTACTGGATAGCTCAGTTGGTTAGAGCATGGTGTTGATACTGCCGAGGCTGCAGGGTCGATCCCTGTATGGGACAGCTGTGTATTCCTGCATTGCAGGGGGTTGGACTTGATGATTCTCAGGGTCCCTTCTGACTCTACCACTCTATCATTCTATGATCTCTACATCTTACTGTGTAATGGGCCTTTAGAAAAAGAGAGAACTGGGATACTTGATGGCCTCGTAATCTATCCCACATCACAGGGAAGCTGTGTTACTTTCATGAGTAGTTCTGCCTTGTTGTTTGTTGGGGAAGAAAGTGGAATGTGGATATGCACACCCTCAGCGTAAGCACCGTCTGTTGGATTTGCATGTAAAAGCATTTATGACAAGTCTTTCCCAATTTACTACTTCCTTGTGGTGATTCCTGGAACAGCTCTGTCAAAACAAAGGCAGCTATGTTACGGAATATTTGTGGCTTAAACGTTTGAAATGTCCTTGCAGAAGAGAGGCTTTCTTGGCTGTCTCTTTATTTCTGCTGTTATGTCTGGTGTCCTCCGTTTCACCGGAGAAATCAGGACTAGGCAAGGATCTATCAATTCATAAAAGCTACAACCAGGGGTTGTAGTGGCAAATTCAGAAGTGTATGGTCCCTTCAAAGCCACACCTCAAAGCCACACCCCCTTTGAAGATTGTACAACTTTCTTATACAACAGTCTTATCATTATACAGTAACTATACTTAGGGGTGTATTGCAATGATCAGTGCAGAATGCCATCTTTCAACTTGACCTATTTTCTGTGCAAACACACAGACAAATGATTTGGAGGGCTCCAATATTTTCTTCTGGTGTGTGTGTTTTCCTTGAAATTCCATTGCACGGAACTTGCACACCTTTCCCTTGAAACTGAAGCACCTTTTGTTTGTGGTGTTCCAAAATGATTAGATTTGGATCATGAGCAACAACTCATCCTCAATGTTCTTCCTGCATGACCCCAGGAACTGATCCTCAGTGCTGACTCACCTCCTTTCCTTCTGAAAGGCTCTGATCAGCACAAAGAGAGAGAAGACTTCTTCTTAGTGGCTAAAACACTCCCCTTTCATGTTAATTGGGCAGCTCCAGGATCCCGGACCCTGCTACAGAAATAGAAGGGGTTCTTCTACACTCTGACATCCTCACTGCACTTGTGGTTGCAACTGAGTTCATACTAGAGTGAAAGGAAAGTGTGGACCATGGGTAGGCAAACTAAGGCCCAGGGGCCAGAACCGGCCCAGTCGCCTTCTACATCCGGCCCGCAGACAGTCCAGGAATCAGTGTGTTTTTACATGAGAAGAATGTGTCCTTTTATTTAAAATGCATGTCTGGGTTATTTGTGGGGCATAGGAATTCGTTCATCCCCCCCCAAAAAAAATAGTCTGGCCCCCCCACAAGGTCTGAGGGGCAGTGGACCGGCCCCCTGCTGAAACAGTTTGCTGACCCCTGGTGTGGATGTTCAACTTACATCGACTCTCACCAGCGTTGCTCTACCATACAGCCCAGTCTGATGAGCTGCTGCACAGAGGCAGTGACGCAAAAGACATATCTGAAAGTCCATATTCTCTCATTTGAACCTGTCTGGGCTCTGAGATCTTCAGGGAAGGCCTTTCTCCCTGTCCCACCAACCTCACAAACACATGTGGTGGGGATGTGAAGAGGGCCTTCTCTCTGGTTGCTTCCAGACTTTGAAACGCCCTTCCCAGAGGACTTAGACTGGCTTCCTCCTTGTTGACCTTTTGCCAGCAAGTGGAGACCTTTTTATTTCAAGAGGCCTTTAGGGACTGACTCAAAAGGGCTAGTGTTGTGGTTTTTCGCATAGAACCACCCCCCTTTTTATTTTATTTTATTTATTTTAACAAAGTAATAATAATAAATAAATAAAAATAAATAAAAATGTGCACCCCACCCCTGAGACCATTCCATTGTAACTATCCAACCTCCCAAAATTTCAACACCAGGGTTAAGCTGGTGTGTCTACCTTTGAGACAGCCATTGCGCATGCACAAATTACAGCACATTTGATGATGAAAGCTCCATGGATAGGGGTTCAGTAGTGTTGCAAGCATGGGGAAACAAATCAGGTAATGTACGGTATATTGGGTGAAGATACCCCTTCTTCCTCCCTCGTGTATACAGCAATGTAAAAATGTGACTTGGAGCACAGCTGGGGAAAATGACCTCGCTGCATTTTAAGCTGCTTAATAAATAGCCTTGGTCAGTTTTTAGTTTCACTTACCTTGAATCTTAGTTTACTGTGTTATCCAGATCAGGGTCCTTGGCTGATAGCAAACTCTGTTTAATCTAACAAGCCAGTTTCAGAAACCATGGATGGCCCAGCACTGCCCTTTTGCTCAAGTTCAAACTTCCTCTGGCACAATGGAACTTTCCCCTTCTCTCCTCTCCACCACAGGCCCCAGTCCACCCTCAGAATCTGCTCCAGAGGTTTGGGGAACCTAACTTTGGTCACACATGAAGGGTAAGGGGACCATGCAAACCTGTGGTTTTTGTTGGCTCCCTCCTGCTCATACATGTTTCAATAAATCATGGTTTAGCATGATATGGAAACTAGCCCTGTATGTATTTTGATTTTATTTAGTTAAAAATATTATATATTGCCTTTTGATCTAAAAAAAAAAAACCCACAAAAAAGTAAGACAACGTACTAGAATTAAAATACAAATTCAACAGTAAATCCGGTAGAAGACAGAAGAAAAAAACAACAGGAGTGAAACTCAATCCAGTGGTACCTCGGGTTACAGACGCTTCAGGTTGCAGACTCCGCTAACCCAGAAATAGTACCTCGGGTTAAGAACTTTGCTTCAGGATGAGAACAGAAATCGTGCTCCGGCGGCGCGGCAGCAGCAAAAGGCCCCATTAGCTAAAGTGGTGCTTCAGGTTAAGAACAGTTTCAGGTTAAGAACGGACCTCCGGAACAAATTAACTACTTAACCTGAGGTACCACTGTACATTTCCCCCCCCCCTACAATTTGGACCAAAAAAACACCTTCAGAGCAACTAAAGGCAAAATAATATGGCAAGTGTAAAACAGCAATTAAAACACAAAAAGCCAAAACAGTCTCACAACAAATAAGTAACAGCTGTATCCCAAATCAATTACCGTATTTTTTGCTCTATAAGACTCACTTTTTCCCTCCTAAAAAGTAAGGGGAAATGTGTGTGTGTCTTATGGAGCGAATGCAGGCTGAGCAGCTATCCCAGAAGCCAGAACAGCAAGAGGGATTGCTGCTTTCGCTGCGCAGCGATCCCTCTTGCTGTTCTGGCTTCTAGGATTCAGAATATTATTTTTTCTTGTTTTCCTCCTCCAAAAACTATGGTCTTATGGTCTGGTGCGTCTTATAGAGCGAAAAATACGGTAATATGCAGCCCAAATGTCTGTTGAAACTGAAAAGCATCCATGATGAGGCCAGGGGGCTTCTCATGGGAGAGTTCTCCACAGTTTAGGTGCCACAACCGAAAAAGCTCTGTAGTGGCTGTTTATCCCCCCCCCCCGCCCCGCCCCGCCCCCCCCCCCCGTGGCCAGAGGTACACAGAACAGGACCTCTGGTGTTGATTTGAGCAACTAGGCAGGTGCTGTTAGGCCTTGGCCATGAGCAGTGGTCTGAGCTGAATCCTGAGGCATGGGAGAAGCCAGTAGTCGGAACCAAAGAGTAACACATCCACACCCTACATTTTAAGAACGTACCACTTTAACTGTCACAGCTTCTCCCAAAGATGCCTGGAAAATGTAAGTTTGTTCAAGGGAACCCTGCACAGAGCTAACATTCCTAGTACCAGGAGTGCCAGCTTGGCCCTGCAACCGTGGGTGCCCGGGGCCATGGGTGCCATGCAGTATGCATGTCCCTGGCACCGAGATTTGTAGGTGCCCAGCCCCTTCATGGGGAATTTTGTGGGTGCTTGGGCAGCCAGGGCCCTAGGGAGTTGGCACCTATGCCTAGCGCCCTTAACAAACTTCAGTTCCCAGGATTCTTTGGGGGAACTCATGGTGGTTAAAGTGCCATAAATGCAGAGCTTTTTTTCAGGGGAAACTCTGAAAAACTCTGGTTGCTTGTGTCCCTGCTATGCACAAGGCCTGAAGTAAGAAGTACAATCACACACAGTTTTTGTTTGGTTTACTCAGTAAAATGTTATCAGGACTTTTCTCTCTGGGCTCCTTCTGTGCCATTTAAGTGGTTTTGCTAACAAGAGGCACTTGATCCTTTTGACTGCAGGTAGTTTTTCTTAAAGTTGCCTTACTACCCATACGCAGGGAAAGTGCTAGGTCCATTTATTTTTTTATTCTGATGGGAGCAAAGTAACTGGAAGGAAGTATTTTTTGCAAGAAAATGGCGGACAGAGAAAGCATTAACCTCTCTGCCAGTGCTCTGATCAGACTTGGGAGCACTCTGCAGCTGCGGCAAAAACAGAACCCCATTTGGACACAGTTCACATCGCTTTCTTATCATGTCCTGGGTGGTCTGTTGCCAGAGAATTCAAGTCTGTGGTTTCTTAAACTTTGCCTTGCATTATGCAATTTATTTATTTTTAAGATTCCTTAAAATCTAATTGGAATGAAGGTCTAACAGATTTGCTTTGGGAATATGAGGAATTTTAACGATTTCCTGTGTAAAGTCTGAGGGTCCTCTTTGGTCAGTGAGGAATGATACTGTTTGAAATAGCAACACTGAATTTTTGAAAGGTTGGTGTGAGCTCCTTAAGGAAGACGAGGATGGCAGAGGAGAGGGTATTCATGGAGAGCACGCTGCAGATCTGTAATATAGTCTAATCAAAATTTGTTTTAGATATGAAATAGCAACCAAGGAAGGAATAAAGATACTGTAGATCTGAACTGGACTCCATTTCAATCCAACTGAAGACTAATTTAGGAATGTAGGAAGCTACTTTTTACCACTGGTCCAAGTAGCTCAGTGTTGCCTGCTACACTGACTGGCAGAGGCTTTCCAGTAATTCAGACAAGTGTCTCTCCCAGCTCCTGGGATCTTCTGCATGCAGTGCATGCTATGGCCCTTCCCGAAATGGAGAGTGTGCATTTCTCCACCTTACGTGGATCCATCATAACTTCCAAGAATATAGGAACATAGGAAGATGCCTTACATTGAGTCAGACCATTGGTCCATCTAGCTCGGTATTGTCTACTACACTGGCTGGAAGAGGCTTTCCAGGGTTTCTGGCAGGTGCTTCTCCCAGCCTTACCTCCTGATGCTTAGGATTGAACTTGGAACCTTCTACATGCAAGGCAGAAACTCTACCTCTGAGCTACAGTTCTTCCCCACTCTTCAGTTATCCACTTGGCCACAGTTAGTCCCAAGTAGTTTCTCCATGAACAGTGCCAGCTCTGAAGTTTAACGATCTCAGGCAATGCACACACAGCTCGCTTAACTTGAAAGGGGTGATCCACTACTGCTCCTGGCCTACTTGGATGTTCGGTGCAAAAGGTCAATAGTGCTGGATGGTCCTTTGTCCAGTCCTGCCATGGAACTATATTAAATCCAAAGGCGCTCCAGACCAAATTGTGCATTACATTAACTGTGTTAAAATATTTAACAAAGGACTTGTCCATACTTAATTGTATGATTCTGTATAACCTTTTGTAAATGGAGCAAACAGCAATTCTCGTTTTCCGTGGACTGCCAGTAATGAGTGTGTTTTCATGGTGGAAGTGGTGGGGCAAACACACACACACACACACACACACACACACACACACACAAACCCACCTCACAGACCCAGAAAGCGCAGACCTGTGCCTAGAAATGTGGAACAAAGGTGAGTATGGATGAAACCTGTGTATAGTTTAAGACAATTGCTGCCACAGCCGCTTCCAGTCCTGGTTGAGAAGCAAAGCACCTGGATGAGGTCTTTAACCATTTCCTCTCTTGCAGAAATCATGGGCGGTGGTGGGGAAATCCCTCTCATACCACCATTGAAATTGGAATTTCCCCCCTTGAGAAAATTGCATCTGGAAGGAGGGGGATTTAAAGCCTCAGTAGGAAAGGAATGGGTTAAAGCTCCAAATGACCTACTTACACCCTCGCCTTGCTTCTTCTAATAAGTTATGAGCAGTTTTGTTCCCAGCATTGCTCTGGAATTCTCAGAAGCCAAAAAGTCAGTACAATCAGCCAGTGGTTAAAACCAGGACATTTATTTATTTTTTAAAGACTCAGTCTGCCATCTTCATTCAAAATGGTGTAGGCTGCATCCAAACATAGAGGAAAACCTACTCCTCGATCTCAGGAACCACCTTGCTAAATTTGGCTGTGGTATCTTAAAAGGTGTCCAAATGCATAGCAAACAAACAGGTGTCCAAAATATATTGTAGATTGCTATGCTGATATCCAAGCTTTCCTCCCAGGAGCTCAAGATGGTGTGGACATGTCTCTCCCCCCCCTCCTAAGAACATAAGCAGAGCCTGCTGTGTCATGTCAATGGCCCATCTAGTCCAGCATCCTGCTCTCACAGTGGCTGACCAGATGCCTATGGGAAGCCTGGGGGCATCACCCAAGCACAAGAGAACCCTCCCCTTCTGCGGTTCCCAGCAAATGGTATTAAGAAGCATTACTGCCTTCAGCTGTGGAGGTTGATGAGCCTGTCGCCATTGAGAGCCTGATTATCCTCCATGAATTTGTCTAATCCTCTGTTAAAACCATCTAGGTTGGTGGCCATCACTACTTTCTGCGGGTTTAACTATGTGCTGCATGATGAAGGACTTTTGTTTATCTGTGCTCTTTATCCTCACAGCATCCTTGCATAGAAGGTTAGGCAGATAATGGCTGACCTAAGGTCACTCAATGGGATCCATTGAGATTTGAATCCTGGTTTCCCAAGTCTTCGTCCAATGCTCGTCAAATTATTTTTTATTTAATATTCTTGTTGTTTGTCAGGCATTCCATCCCATACAGTACAGCATTCCATCCCATACAGTACAGCATTCCATCCCATACAGTACAGTACAGTACAGTACAGTACAGTACATCCCATACAGTACAGCAAAATAAGTACACCAAAAAATCCTAACAAACTCTACCAACTTTCTTCCCAGGGACACCCTGATTTGTAGTATAACATCAGCTATTCCCTTATAGTAGTAGTGGATTGTAAAATATAACAATAATTAAATAAAAAGAACCTTTTGCTATACTGTCTACATACTGGCATAAACCTTTGGGGCTGGTATTTTGTTTTCCAATGTATTTTTCCAATGTTTTCCAATGTTTTCCAATGTATTTGTGAGAGTAATAAAGTCTCACAATTCTCCATCTTCTGTCTCCTTGTGTTTCATTACTCTTGTTAGCTTCAGTGTTTGCCTAATTTCTCGGTAAGGGTTGCTCACTACACTCTCTTATACTAGGATGTTGGGGTGACTCCTTTAAGCTCTTTCCAAAATGTGGTGATGACCACATGCACCACTGTCACCAAAAATCAGTTTAACAGTTTTAATTGGATTTTGAATAAATGTGCAAATAATGGTTAGTGTTTTGAGTTTTATAGTGTTGTTAGTGGGTCATGCAAACTGCTATGCTGAATAATGCTTTTTATAGGGTAGGGGGCACGGGGGATAACTTTATGGAACCAAGGGGGGCATTGACTTGAAAAAGTTTGGGAATCACTGCTCTAACCACTACACTGCACTGGTTTCTGCACTATGTGGTTCTTCTGCCTTGAGCCTCCTAGGTCGATGGAGGTTGACCAGTGTGGAAAAGTACCTGGGTCTATACGTGACTGATGAAGCCTGCCGAAAAGGCCATGCACCTAAAACCTGTTTGGCAAGAACTTCCTTCAGGGGCAGAAGAGAGCAGAGTACTTGGTGTGTTTGGAATGCAACAGCTGGGATGGAACCGCTGAGGCAATATTTATTGTCTCCTTTTGGCTCTCTGGATGAAAGGTACCACGAGCAAGAGAGATAAGCAACATTTTATAGGGTTTGCTTAGTGCTTCTTATTCCACTGGAAATGTGCCTTAAAAGAAAGAAAAGCACGTTCCCATTTCAGTAGCACCGCCTAAGGATACTCCGAAGTCATCAAAGGACATTCTAAAGTGTGCCAGCAACTAGACTTTGGGATTCCCATCTATAGACACTTTCGCTGGTACTCTTTTAGGCACGTAGACATTGGCATGTTTTAATTTTGTTTGCTTACCTTATGATAGAATTGTTTAGTTCTTTATTGGTCCTGTTTATATATTTGTATATTGTTTTTCTCTGTTTATTTTTATTACTTTGTTCCCCCCTCTGGCACTGATAGCACTTGATGAAGAGTGGGCTATGAATGTTTGAAATAAATAAATAAATTCTTTTAACTACTATTTTTAAAATAATCTTTAAATGTATTTAATTATTTTTACTAATCAACTTAAGATTTATTTTAAAACCACAGGTTTGTTGTGTTGATAAAAAGCAGCAGGTGGAGATTTCCAAGTATGGCTTCCTGAGACCCTTGCAGAAACAGAGGCACAATCAAGTTTGGATCCTGACAAGACAGAAGTATTGTTTGTGGGGGACAGGGTGTGGGTGTGGAGGACTCCCTGGTCCTGAATGGGGTAACTGTGCCTCTGAAGGACCAGGTGCGCAGTCATTTTGGATTCACAGCTGTCCATGGAGGCACAGGTCAAATCTGTATCCAGGGCAGCTGTTTACCAGCTCCATCTGGTACGCAGGCTGAGACCCTATCTGCCTGCAGACTGTCTCGCCAGAGTGGTGCATGCTCTGGTTATCTCCCGCTTGGACTACTGCAATGCGCTCTACGTGGGGCTACCTTTGAAGGTGACCCGGAAACTACAACTAATCCAGAACGCGGCAGCTAGACTGGTGACTGGGAGTGGCCGCCGAGGCTATATAACACCGGTCTTGAAAGACCTACAATAGCTCCCAGTATGTTTCCAGGCACAATTCAAAGTGTTGGTGCTGACCTTTAAAGCCCTAAACGGCCTCAGCCCAGTATACCTGATGGAACATCTCCACCCTCATCATCCAGCTCGGACACTGAGGTCCAGTGCCGAGGGTCTTCTGGCGGTTCCCTCACTGCGAGAAGTAAAGTTACAGGGAACCAGGCAGAGGGCCTTTTCAGTAGTGGCAGCTGCCCTGTGGAACGCTCTCCCACCAGGTATCAAGGAAATAAACAACTATCTGACTTTTAGAAGACATCTGTTTAGGGAAGTTTTTTATGTTTGACGTTTTATTGTGCTTTTAATTTTCTGTTGGAGCCGCCCAGATGGGCGGGGTATAAATAAATTATTATTACCATTACCATTTATTTATTTGCTTATTTATTTATGACATTTCTATCCTCCCCTTCAGCCAAAAAAGGCTCCCAGAGTGGCTTATAAGCAATTGATTAAAACATGACATTCTCTACATGCAGGCTTAGATTTAAAAACAAAAAACTTGACACACAAGGGGAAAGGGACAGGGAGGGAAGAGCGGGGGGGGGAGCAAATTTAGGCACCAATTATTAAACAGTTGTTCTAATAACGACCAGTTTGCATAGTTCCGGAGGTACTTGATGGAGCTGGGCTTTTGGCAAAGGTGATGGAATGAGCCCTGCTTCTCATTTCTACCATCATGGGCACAAAGGCACAATGAAAAAGGGGCCTCTTAGTGGGGGCTGTTGGCTCTGCTGCTACTCTACCTCCTCCTTGATGTCTCAGAGAGTTCACCATCCCACTCTAAGTGAATGCACAGTAACTGAAGCAAGCAGAAGACACAGGCTCTGCTCAGGAGAAGAGAGTGCATGAATGTGGCAGTGGCAGAAATGAGGAAGAGGAGGAGGTGAGAAAAGATGAGTAAGAGGAGCCATAATCAAAGTTTATATGGAGCAAGTGGGTAGGGAAAAGTCGTCGTCCCCGCTTGCCCGCCCCCCATTTCTCATGACACTAGAACACATGGGCATCCTATGAAACTGAATCCTGGAAGATTCAGGACAGATAAAAGAAAGGACTTCCATTCCAGGAGGCAGTGATGACCTCCATCTTGGATGGCATTAAAAGAAGATTAGACAAATTCATGAAGGAGAAGGCTGCTGGTGCATTATGCAATACCATCTGCTGAGAATTGCAGGTGAACAGAGTGCTGTTGCATTCGCGCCCAGTTTGCCAGCTTCCCAGAGGCATCTAGTTGGCCAATGTGAGAACTGGATGCTGGACTAGATGGGCCATTGGCCTGACCCAACAGGTTTGTCTCGTGTTCTTTTTTTCTTAGAGGAATGGAGAGTGTCTTGGCCCAAAGACCACTGAAATCTGGACCCATTACCAATTGCCGGGATTCACAAGTAGGGAGAGTGATGCTGCACTCAGGTCCTGCTTGCAGGTGTCCCCTGGGCATATGGTTGCTCCTTTGAGAACAGGATACTGGTTTAAATGGACCCTTGGCCTGATCGTGCAGGGCTCTTCTTATGTTCTTAATGCTGTGTTTTCCACCACCACCCCAGCTTCATTCCCAACCCTCACTTTCATTTCAAAATCAGACTTCAACCTAGGGTTGAAAAGCAGAGCCCTGAAGGGGGAAAAGAAATATGTGAAACCAGTCTTTCTTCTCACATTGCTGAATCACTGCGGGTTGTATTTAGGACAATGTTCAAGACTGTTGAATTGCTCTATTCAAATGTTCTGGTGCTCCTCAGTGACAAAACATCTTTCACATCCTGTCATGCAAAAAAAGAAAAAGGCCCATTAAATGATGGCATCAGGGCGTCAAGGCTTTAAGCTTAAACTAGAAAATCAGTTGGAAGCACATCAAAGGATCGTCACCTTTTCAAGTGATTGCAGCAATGGGACAAGGTGGCATTGAAACCACAGAAATGGTTGTTGGCTTCCACCGCCTGGTTAACATGGAAGAGGATCCTTGTAACCCTGGATATGAGAAGGGAAGACTAGTTTGTATGTGTGAGCTGGGGGTAGGAGGCAAATGGCATTTAAAGGCAAACCTCACAGTTTTCAAAACAATATGTGAACCAAAACACAGCCAATCCTTCGGAATTCACACTTCACTAATTTTTGCAATGCAGTCCACCAGCCAATTCATGTGTGCTCATATGTATGTGCATAAAAATGCATATATTAGTGAAAATAAAATACAAAAGTGCATAAAACTGAGGGAAATTGCTTTGCAAAAATGTGCTTATTACGGGAAATGGCACATGTGAGGAAAAATTCTCATTCAAATGCTGATAGATTTTCATGAGGGTTTTTAAAAATTGCAACCTGATGTCAGAATGTGAAGAACTGAACTGGAGATTGGAAAACAAAAACAAACAAACAAGAAACTGAGAAATCCCCAAGAAAAACCTTTGCGAACCCCCAAAGGCATAGTCTTTTTCCTGTCACCCAAAGTCATACCTTTCCACTGAATGAGAGTCTTTTGCCCTTCACCTCTCTGCTTATCCAATCAGAAAAAAAAATTCATTATATGGAGAAGTGGTGCTTAGATTTCCTCAAATGTTTTCTCTCTAACTGGCGTTCCAGACAGGTGATTGCAGAGAAGCAAGTGTGACAGCAGGGACCCCTTCTGAACCGAGGTTAGATACTTTTAAGTGATAAGCATTTGAACAACTGTACTACTTAAGTGTTCACTATATATTTGGAAGGGGTCACCTCTTAGGTTTTGCCCATGTCACCGCTTAGACTCTGCCCAGGTTCACAACTAAGTCTAGGTGCCACCAAACTCCACTTCTGGGGACCCATGGTTGGAGAACACTGATCTAGATAATCTGCTTCATCCCAGGGTGCCTAGAATTGAACAACTTGTCAAGGACCTTGTCAAAAAGGGGGCTATTAGCAACTGGGCATATAGTTATTTCAATCTTCCAGGTCTAAAGAGGGTGTCTTATGAAATGTCAATGCAACTGCCTCCTTGGCTTAGCTATGCACTGGTTGCCAGCATGTCAGAATTGGCAGCAATAAGTTTGCATTTGCTATATTATTGTTATTATTACAAGTGTCTCTTTTTAATCCATTCCATTAAAGAATTTAATCTGGTCCCTGGTGACGCCCAGGATGGGATGAAAAAAGAAAAAAAGAAAAACATGCTTTGGCAAATATGTACTGTTATATTCAAGAAGACAATGTTTCATTGAAGGTATAGTACTTTGTTATTGGAAGTGTCAGAGTCCCATTCAGCCCCATGAATCAGTAATTAGCTGGCTTTTCAGGCTACATAAAGAAGCTGTTAAATGCCAAAAGACTTCCCTAAACAACCCAAGAGTGTCAGCTCCATTTGGCCTGTATGTGTAAGGCAAGTTCTGAAGAGTAACAACTTCCTCCTTGATTGAAGGATTCATTCGCAAGGAGAAGGAGGAATCAACATGGAAGTTGATAGGGTTTCTTTTCATGAAGCCTGGCAAAGCATCTTGTTATATGGACAAGCAATGGAGAAAATGTGTGTGTGTGTTAGGCTCAGTGCTTTTTTCTGGCGGTACTCAACGTTATGCAGTACCAGCAGCCCCCCCTTTTTTCAAATAAGGGCAAATGGAGGGTGGGGAGAACAAGCAAGCAACCTTGGCTGAAAGGGGGATTGCGAAAAGCAGGAGGCTCAGGAGGTGATGAGGAAAATGAGGCCCTTGTTCAGGGCTTTAGTTGCCGCTCTCAGTCAACAGGTTGCACCGATCCCCCTTGGCCACCCTGCAATGCGCTCTCTCCCCTGGACAAGCTGCCATGCTGCTACCTCGCTGCACTGTGAGCACCCGGGGTTCCCTTTCATCGCTGCTCACTCTTCCCATGTCTGCCAGGCGGGGGGGAGTGAGGGAGGCAGAGAGAGAAGGAGAAGAAGGCAACAGCCTCAACCGTCCTCCATACTGTGACTGGGGCAAGCCATAGAAGGAAAACGAGGAGGAGGAGAAGGGGGATGGAAGGATGCTGGGTAGAGCAGATGGGGTAAGGTGGGGGGATAGGTTGAAGAAGGGGGAGGGGCGCACAAAGTGGGGCTTTAATTAATTGTGGGGTGGGTGGGTGGGTGAGTGAGAATGTGTGTGAGAGAGAAAAGAGAAGGAAGAGGATCATGGTGAGTACAGACACCTCTTTTTCTAGGGAAAAAAAAGCACTGGTTGTGGCCAACTATGTTAGAGTATACCCATTTATTTCAGTGGGTCTACTTTGTGTAGGAGATGTTGGAGATGACCCTATGTGCATAAATATGAAAAGTTGAACCTTTAAATCCAAGGTGGGGAATCGGGGGCAGGGGGCATGCCTCTGGCCCTCGGGACTCTCCCTAAGAAATGTGGTCTCCTGGCCACACCCCTCTCCCCCAGGCCACCCTTTTAGGACCCTGATCCATGCTGTCCTCAAGTGCCTTTACCTGTCTGAAATGTGTCCTCAGACTGTGAAAATTCATCTTGTTTGTTTGAAATGGGTGTGTGTAAATGCAGAAACCACTGAGGTCTACAGGACTGGAATGTAGCCCACTGTATGAAAAGAGTTGAAGTCATACCCATTGCTGCACCCACTTTTGCCTCTGGGCCCATTGGCCACTGGATTGTCACCTTTGGAAGGCTGCCCACAGGGCAGTCTGAAAAAAGTTTCTACTCTCTAGTATGTAAAACAACTTGTTTAGTGAAACCCCCCAACCCTCATCTCTCTTTTAAAGGTGCAATAGTTATTAACCCGAGAAACTAACTCTATATGGAGCTGAATGCATTTTATGAAAATATACAGCCACCCTGGAATGAGAGGTCAAACCTAGTGACAGCTCAAGCGCAACAATCATAATAGAAAGGGTGTGTATAATGAGGTGGTAACTGATATATCAACACAATGTATTTGTTTTCCTCCTTCAAGAGGGTGCTCTGGAATGATTCCATATGTGGAGAGCATTACGTCAGAATAGAAAAGCCACTTGGATTACGCAGGAAAGATCCATGAGCATCACATGCCTGGTAACTGTCAACAGATCTTTTCTACAGTGGCGAGGCTGGGGGCGGGACGCAGAGATTTCCCACTGCAACATCATAGTTTCCATGTGAGCTCTAGATAAATCTCTCCAAAGTTCTTCAGAGGAACAAGCAGAAATAGGATTTCACAACTGCTTCCAAGCTAGTGTAGGGATGCAAAAGGCAGGAGAGCTGGAAATAATCAAAGTAATATTGGGGAAAATATCACCTTCAGAGGAGAAGACTATAAAAAGCAGAGAGAAAACTAGATAAGGAAAATGGAAACAGGCTCAGGCAAAGGCTATAGTAGGGGAAGCTAATCCTTTCCAGCTTGACAGCTACATTGAGGGTTCACCACCTCTATGAGAGCCACATGCCAATGTGCATGCTTGCTTGGATGCATGGGTGCACATTTGCACACATGCACTTATAGAACACACTCATCAGCAGGGTGGGGGATACAAGCAGCAAATACATGCATATGCATATATATATATATATATATATATATATATATATGAGCTTGTGAGTGCTAGACACCCTAAGTTCCTGTGTTGCAGTAGGTGTTAGAATTTAATCAAGGCAAATGTTAAAATATAAGCCAGGCCAGTTCCTTGACCAGGAAATCACCTGGGATGATGAGCCAGGAGGACAAAAGGAAGGTGGTGAGCCATTAAGAAAGTTATTACAAAGGCAAAGGCTCTGGGCCAGATAGCCTTTCCCTCAGCTCAGAGTTAGTTAGAAGAACAAAAGTTTAGAGTTTATAGTTGGCTGGGATGTGACTTAGAAGAAAAAGGTTGCAGTCTGGTAGAGGCAGCAAGCTGGAAAGAGTGGTCAGAGCCATGGCTGATGCCTGTTTGAATCCAAACCTGCAGCTGTGGGAGAAGCCCTTGGGGTATTGATACTATGAACCCCTCCATTGTAGGCAGTATATATATGTGTAAATAAACCATATATTTATTTATGGCTGTGCCATCAGAGATTGGGGTGGTGTAGAACAATATATATTAGAGATGACAGATGATAGATAGATAGATAGATAGACATAGAACAATATATATACTACATTCAGCAGCAGGGGTGACACATCTGGGCGGGCAGGCAAACAAATATATGTACCTTAATAGAAATGAATTTGATTTTTTTTAACAAGCACTAATAATGAATTCAAATGAATTGATAGTTATAATAATGTTTATTCCTCCTCCCCTCCCCACAAACACACATTTAAGCATTAACTGAAACAAATTGATTACTCTGGAATGAGTTTTACAAGTACCAACAATGAATTCACGTGAATTAACCCTGCTTTGTTATAATTATTCTCACTGTTTCCCCTTCTCCCATAAACACACCTCTAACCATTAATTGAAACAAGCTAGTTGTTGCCCTGGAATGATTTTCACAGGTAACCAACAATGAATGCCAATGGCTGTCCTGGTCTCCTTACTTTCAGGACCTCTTTAATGCAGCACTAATGCAGTCTAAAACCCAGAAATTGAATCTTAATCATCACCTGGAATTTTTTATTTTTTATTTTGCTGTCTGTAAAGCTTTCCCAAGTACATTATTAGAAGAAAGTGAGGAAGGAGGGGAGGAGGAGGAGGAGGAGGAGGAGAAACAGCTGCTGGAGAAATATGCATGGATTCTTTCACATGAAATAGGGAAGATAACCAGAGCCTGTTTGTTGTTATGAAAGCGTATTACTGACGGACATTCACAACCTTGACATTGAAAGTTCCTCAATCTGCCTTAGATACGCAGTCCTATATCCTTCAACATCTCACCAGATAAAAACATGAGCATGTTCGTCAACATCTTGACCTCCACAGCAAGGATCATTGCCTAGGCACACACACCCTTCCCTATTATACCTTGGTGAAAGTTCCATTGTACCTGCTGCATCAGTTTAATTCTGCATTGTCCTGTCCCCCACTTTATATAAAAGCCAAGAATGTGTTTCCTCTTTGCGTTAAATATATCCTTAAAAGAATTCAAAATATGCCTTAGCAGCTGGAGTGAGTTAAATGACAGACTGTATGATGCCGTGTGTGTGTGTGTGTGTGTGTGTGTGTTGCTATGCATGTACTTACAAAGAACATGCATTCTTCCTTATAAGGTTTAACTGCTAGCACAACCTTCCACAACCTGGCATCCTCTAGAAGCTTTTGCACTATGATACCCATCAGGCCTAGCCAGCACAACCATTATGAGAGTTGTAGTGGTCCAAAACATATGGAGGATACTAGGTTGGGGAAGGGTGGGGAAGGAGGAAGTTAGACCCCAAGAAAAGACAAAAGTGAGCACTCAGCTGGGACCTCAGTGCCTTGGCAGGGTCCATGGCTGATATTGCCTTAGGCTAGGGGTAGGGAATCTCTGACCTGCGGGCCAGCCTTGGCTCACTGGGAGGTCCAAGTTGGCCCATGAGGCTATTTCCCCCAAAACCATGCCCTGTGAGGAAGGCACTGATGAGCCAGACCCCTGCACCCAGCAGGACTGAACCATCTGCTTATCAGGTGCATTCAGACCTGCTCAGTTTGGCTGAAAAATCACAAGCAGCCATAGCATAGTGCCTGCTCTGCAGAGCCATAGCTATGGTGGAGGCGGAAGGGGCTAGCCCAGAGGGGCACCATTGAGACTCCCAGCCTGTGTGTGTGCACGCCAGCCATACTGGGTTTTTGACCCGGGTGAAATAAAGCCTTGTTTTGCCCTGCTGCACTGTGCTTTTGAAATCCCAGCAATTTAGATTTTCCTCAAGGCTTGGACAAATCCTAGTTTATGAGGACAGTTGCAGCGTATGCAGACACAACATTGTAGCCTGCAGTTCAGGCTCCCATATTTCTGAAAGAGAAACGACTTCACTACATGGCTGGTCTCAAGCAACATCCTGTTCCTCTTATCTGGATACATTGATGTATTTCAAGGCAAAAGGTGGCACAATGTGTGATGCCGTTGTTACCATTGCCTCAGCATTTCAGTTAGCTCACACTCCCTCCACAATTCCCACCCATTCAGATTGCACCATAGTACGTCCTGCTCTGTGTTTCCCGCCAAGGGGAACTCATGACATTAGGGAAGCAGGAGGTGCACAGTCCTTGCCATCTCCTTGTTTGTTCCATTGAGCCAATATGTTATGGCTTAATGTCGTTATGGCTTTCTAATGTTACATTTGAAAGACTCATTGCACTCCTATAAGGATCAACTTGAACTCATGAGCGTGGCTTTCATCTCGTTATTCTGGGCTCCTTGGCTTCATGTCTGGCAGCAATGTAAGACATGGAACAGAACTGGACTCTTCCATGAAGCTAAAGTGCCCTGGCTAGCAACTAGTTTTTACAAAAGTAGGGGAGCAGGCAGGAATGGACCTGATTTGGGGCTCCCCTGCATCTCCTAGAACATCACATTCCCCCTTCTATGCCAGGGATGGAGAACCAGTGGCCTCCAGGTGTTGTTGGGCTACAACTCCCATAACCTCTGGCCATTGGCCATGCTGACTGGGCTTGATGGGAAGTGGAGTCCAAAAACATCTGTAGGGCACCAGGTTCTCCATTCCCAGCAGCAGACAGCATGGTAGGTATGCACTGCTTACCTGAACTCCCCCCACCCAGCCAGGATGTCATTGCAAACCAGGATGTAGTCATTGTGGTGCAATGTGCTGGTAGGAGTGCTGGATTGGCTCTGCTCGTAGGTTTGCACCACACTGATATCACAGTTGTGGTGCACTTCCTCATCCCCAAATACAGCAGTGACTCAGCCTAAGGGAGGTCAAGCGAGTGGTACAGCCCCACCACATGGCCTGCTACTGTTCATTCCTGTTCTGTATGCTCTACTACATTAACAACTGCCATTCCTCAGAAGGCCAACATTGGCCCAGTATAAGGACTACAATTTCTGAATGTGTACATCATTCAAATCAGGCTGTAACAAGAAGTGAATTACTTAGATTCAAACTTTTAGAAAGTTATGTTGTCCCCTAATGTGGAAACGGATTAGAAAAGCACTGGAATATACATTCTACTTTATCCTGGGCTTCTGAAACAGGATATGGTTAATTTCTAAATGCACCTTGTCAATCCAGAAGTATAGCATTGCCATCATCATTTAGTCATCGGATTCCTGTCTTGTGGCACCTTTAAGACAGGCATGGACAAACTGTGACCCACCTTATGTTGTTGTACTCCAGCAAAAATTTATATTTTAGTGAAAATAACATACAAAAATGCATTGTATTAGGGGGAATTGCTTAGCAAAAAAAGAGTGTATATATTATGGGGAAATTGGTTCTGTGTTGGGAGAAATTTGCACAATGAGTACTGTTGAATTTTCATGAGAGTTTTTTAAAAATCTAGACTGATGTGGAAATGTGTAGAATGAGAATTAATATTAGAAAAATGAGAAATGGAGAGAACCAAAATGGACAGATTTGTTCCTCCCTCACTCACAGGTGAGACTCAGCCCCCATTTTAAAGTAAATCACAGTCCCACATATCGTTTTCCTCCTGGAAAAAAACACCCAAGCTGCTATTTGCTTCCACAGATGTGATTGCAGCAAATTCCACCATCTCACTCAATTCTGCAAGTGCAATTTATAATTTTATTCAGAAAGAACACACACACACATATAAGATAAAACACATACACATCTATTTCTCATCTTCCTTCCTAGTAAGTGTGTTTAGCACTGTGGCTTCAGGTATTTCATGAACGTTTAGCGTTCACCTTTATTTCAATTTTCTTTTTATAACAATGAAAAAATGTGCTGACCACCATATTCCCTCCACACAAACAGCTTTCTTTGCAACCAATTCAAGATTATTAAAGAGGTTCTCATATTTCAGTTACATTTCCTGTAACTTCTCTCCATACTGCACCCCACCCCACCTCCCTTTCACGAAATGAAACCAAAGTTCTGCCCTAGGTGGACGGCAAACATATTGCACCAAATGTTGGCCTTTAGACTTTAGTTGGACACAATGATGACTGCCACATAGATGTTCGACCTAAAACTCAAAGCATATATTGTTTGGTAGTCATAGAATGTTCTGACCTTACACAGAAATCGTTACAGGGGTGTAGCAATACATGAAGGATGCTGTCATCCCGACGGAATGTGTCAAAGTCAATCCACATGTGCTGCTTATGTGCCACCTGTTGGCGAGAGGTGGAACTGTTTCAACATGTGTTCAGGTTACCGGTAATCCCAGAGGCAGATTCCAAATTACTTTTATGTTCCAGTACAGCTTGTCTTGTATCTAGCACGATCTAACCAGAGGCAATCAACATGGAGTTGTCTAGATGCTATTGGACTCCAGTTCCCATCAGCCCCTGTAGCCAACATGGGGATGATGGGAGCTGTAGTCTAACAACTACAAAGCACAACAGGTTAGCTTTCCCTGATCTAACTTCATAAACAGGGAGCACTATGGCTATTTAAAAGTAAATTCCACTAAGTTCAGTCATGCTTCCTTCCAAGCAAATATGGACAGGATTCATTAGCATGCGGCCAGTCCCCTAAATGATTCCTTGGCACCTCCTTCCCAAACCCCAGGAAGCTTCTGTCCCACTTAGGGAGGGAGGCATGATGCTCCAACAGGTCCAAGAGCCCTCCTGCCACCTTCCCAAAGCCCAGAAAGCTTCTGCCCAGCTTTGGGAGGACGGCACAATGCTCATGTGTGTGACATCGCCCTCTCCCTCACCTGGCTGGCGCCTCTGACCCTAACTGTTCCCCTACAATAAAAGTAGCAAAGCTATATGCACTTAGTTGGGAGAAAGCAGTGGGCCTTACTTCTGAGTGAGCACAGGATTTTGCTGCACACCTGCCTAACATATCTTCTTCTCCATATTAGCAGCACACATCTAAGCACAAGAACATAACAACAGCCTTGCTGGATCAGGCGAAAGACCTATCTAGCCTATAATTCTGATCTCGCCATAGCCAACCAGATGTCTATGCAAAGCTTACAAGGTGGATTTGAGCACAAAGGCACTTTCCCACTCAGGATCCTCCTTGCCTTTCCCCCCAAACTAAAAAAAAACCCCTTACATTGTAACCTTTTCTTACAGGGTAGCTGCTTCACTCCCTTGGCCATTTCCATTGCCTTTGTCTGCATCTTTTCTAGCTCTAAGATATCCTTTTTCAGGTGCATCTTGCTCCCAGGTAAGTGGGTATAGCAAGAGTGGCTAACCTGTGTCCCTCCAGATATTGTTAGAGTCCAGCTCCCATCATCCTGAGCCATCATGGCCAACAGTCAGGGATGATGATAGCTGTAGTCCAACCACCCTTGGAGGGACGCATTCTAACTGCCCCTGGGGTACAGAAGTCCCAAAGTGTCCAGTGGAGATTACTCCCAAGTGGTACCATAGTGGCCCTCCCCAACCTGGTGGCCTCCACATGCTTCCATGCTGGCTAGGCTGATGGGAGTATTCACCCACAACATCTGGAGACCTCAGAGCTGGGGAAAGCTAGGTTAAGTACACTATAAACCAGAGTGTGGAGGGCTTCCTTGTCTTTTCTTGCCTGATCTTCCATGTTGGTTTGCTTTTGCTGAACAATTCAGCCAGAAAAAGACTTCTGGGGAACTCAAAAGCATGTTCACTAAACAGACAAAATTTTACTTGGTCGCAAGAAAAACTATTACGCCACTGTTGTTTCAGGAATCTCTAGTCCAACAGACTGATTGTGACAGAAGGTCTCAAAGATGAGAGCCAACTTTGTCAGATGTATGAAGAGTTAGACACTTCACCCATCTGACAAAGTGGGCTTTAGTCCACAAAGGCTTATGCCGCAATGATTTATTCCTTTTTATGGTGCCATTAGTGTCCTGGGTAACTTGACTCAATAGACTACACCTTTGAGAGTTCTAGGCTGGGACTTGACCATTTGCCCAAACATTACACAAGCTCTCCTTAGCTTCAGAAGAATACATTGTTTTCCCCCAATAGGAACTGATCCAATGAGAAATAGTGCAATAACCATTCTGTTGTCGCTTCCAGATGACCGCTCTACTGTAGCATTCATCCTGATTTGCTTTGTTGAGCGTCCATTTTCATTTGTTTGTGGAAAGGTTAGATTAGCAAATGTTACCCCACACTTTCCAGCACATTTCCCCATCGCTTTCCTTATTGCAAAAAGTCCCCAGGGGTGGGGGCACAGAGTGGGTTTGTTGTGCAAGATCTCCATATCAACTGGGTTTTTCTAGGCCCAGGGATCAAGTTGCTATTTCAATGTACTTATACAATCCAGAATCCAAAACCACATTTCTTTCTTTTTTTAAACAACCCTAGTAAATCACATGTAATAAATAAAGTTGAAAGCAGACAACAAGAGTTGTCTCCAGACTGATCTCTGTGGGGAATGATTGCTTAAATCTGGTGTGAGCAAAGGGTGCATGCTGATCTAGAAGGGTACTGATTTTCACTGCTGAGGTAGGCTGCTTGAGTCAGTTGCTGCTTACAATGAATTGGCTCAGTCAGGAGCTATGTTACAAAACAAATGGAGGTTAATTGGGAGAGGGGAGAGGAGGAGGGCAGATCCCCAGAGTGTCTGTGCTATAATTTGCTGCTAGCTCCTTCCAGCTGAAGATTGAAAGCTGCATGCACAGCTATATGATGTTGTTGCTATTGGCACCTGTCTGTCTTGAAAGACAATGGAGTGCACCTCCAGGGGTTAAACATCTATGTTAGCAGCACTGGGCAGTCCACAAACCTGGGCAGTGTGTATGGAGGTCCTGGGCTGCCCATACAACAGAATCCCCATCTTGGTCTCACTGGTGAGGTCCAAAGGAGAGCAGCGCAATACGTTTGGCACCAGCTTGGCTGCAGGAGTTGCCCGAAGGTGGAGTACAGGGTGCCATCCAACCCTCTTAGGGGCTCTACTTTGGATTTGTGTAGGGTTTACTTCTTAGCCTTTTCTTCTCCTGAACATATCACACAAGGCAGTGGAGGTTTAGGACCAGAGATTTCCTTCTCCTAGATGAGCTACCTTACCAGGTTGATGAGCCCCATCTGCTCCACACTTAACCTCTACAGCACATGCAGAAACTTCTTTCTTGGCCATTGGGCCCACTATTGGTCTTATCTACTGAATCCATCAAAGCCTGTCTTCGCATCTAGGGGAAAGTCCCTAACTCACAAGGCAAACCCAGAGACTTCAGGTCAGACCTGGAGGGTCTGGCAACCCTACATTTTATGAAGAGGGGAAACTTGAGAGAACCCCCCCCCCCCGCAGTAGCCCTGCATTCCCAATAGCCTCTAGATCCGCCTTTAATATAAGGAAGGTATAAGTGAACAGAGCAGAGTGAAATATGCTCTAATTACATTTTAAATTTTATTTAGGTATTTATTTCCATTTAAGAATCACTCCCTACAAAACATCTCAAAGCCGGTTAGCAGTGAAAACGTCAACAATAAAAACTATTAAAATATTGTCACACACACACACACACCGAAAAAAGACAGAACCCTATTAAATCTATTTCATATATAAAAACAATTTTGAAATCCAATACAGAGGCAGCCAAGGACAAAATGCATTTCCTAAGCCCTTGAGGCAAGAAGGCATTCCAAAGGCAGGGCAAGAGTCTTCCACATCCAAGTACAACATGACATTTTCCAATATTTCAACCAAAGTACTGACTGCTTAACTACAAATTGAGCAAGCAATTGTTTGTGTGTGAACACTATTGAGCAAACATCTGTTGCTGCAGATGGAACATGTTTGAGCAGTTGTAAGGCCCAGGTGCACTTCTCTGGAACCAAACAATGCTGTAAGGGAGACGTACTTTCTTGTCATGACGGCATTTCTGGAGATTCTTTCCTATAGCATTTCTGTATGTGATTATTTGATTTGGCTACATCAACCTTCAGAAGTGAAACATGTATAGAAGGGCTGAGATGTGGCATATCCCAAAGCTCAAATTGTTTGGTCTCCGGTTTTGCAGCAATTAAAAGTGATAAGTAATCAACATGGATTTTGATCCATGATGAGCACTTCTGAATATATATATATATTTCTGTTGAAAACAATACAGAACTTAAAAAGTCAAGCCAAGATCTGCCACTTATTAATGGTGGCCAGACTAGGGGTGGGCAAATATGTCAATTTCTGTTTCTCTCAGTTTTTCATTTTCCCAGTCCTAAATTCAGTTCTCCGTATTTTCATATGTGTTTATGATTTTTTTTTTAAGTCCTCAAGAAAATTCATCAGCATTTTAGTGTGTATCTCTCCTTATATACATAACTTTGCAAAGCAACTTCCCTGAACACAATGCATTTTGTATGTTATTTTCACTAATACAGTATATGCCTTTTTAAGCACACAGAGCCCTAGTATATACATTCTTGCACACATTGGTTTACTTGGCTAGAGAACTGCATTGCAAAATTCAGAGAAGTGCCACTTTTGAAGGAAAGATTGTGCCTTGGTTCTCTTACTGTTTTGGAAAGTGCAGATTATGTAGGTTTGCCTTTAAATGCAAACGGAAATGAATTTATCTGCCATCCCTAACTGACACAGCTACACAGCTCTAGAAAGATATGAAAGGGATAACAACAAGGGACTAGCGGCATATATGTTGGAGGGCATGAAGTTATGCAGCCCACGAGCCAAGGAGATATACAGGGCTTTTTTCAGCCAGAACTCACTGGAACCAAGCTCCAGCACCTCTCCAGTGGGTGCCATTGCTATTATAAGAGAACAAAGAAGGCATTCGTGATGAGTTCCAGCACCCTTTTTCTAGAAAAGTAGCACTGACAATATCCCCCAGTCTATAAACTGCAGTCCACAGTATCAGTACAGTAGCTTCTCAAGTCACTATGGGGGCAATTCCCTATGGCAAGTTCTGCTGGGATGACCAGCTAGGATGCAGCAGATCTCTTGACTCAGTGGTTGATCCAGGGCAAGTGTAAGTACAGTATCTTGAAAGGGGTGTTCCAGGGCATTATGGGGGCAGGACCAGAGAGGAGGGGATTTAGACTGTAACCTGGCAACCCAGCGTAAGACACTATTTTAGAGGCTTGCTTTCACTCTGCCAGGTTCAGCATAGCACTCCTACTGCAGAACTGATGTGACTTCACACTGGCTTGCTTTATACTAGCTTCTTGGGCATAGGCTTGCTCCCTTAGAGACTTTCTTGTCACGGGAGATATTATAGCCTTGGAAGGTAAGCTTCCACTAAAGATTTTCATGAATGCTGCTCACCTTAATGTACCTTAATTTGTTTGGCTGTTTTTTAACACTCCATGAAAGGACCTTTCAGACTGGTGGTTTTCTTATGTGAATATATTCCTGCAACATGTCCTTGACATGATAATATGGCATTAGTGGTGGATTTATTCTGCTTCAGTCTGTTCAGAGATGCTTCCCCAGAGCGACCACATTATTGCTCTTCAGAAAGGCTATAGTGCAACAAAAGTGGAACCAAAATTTACAAGAACATTTGTGGCATAAAAAGTTATGATTTCAGCAGGACGTTATGGGAGGTACCCCATTGGAAATGAAGCAATGTGGCCACCCCACACCTTTTGCAAGTGCAATCAGTAGTGAAAGGGGGGCTATGTATGACTGGCCCAAGAGCATCTTGAGCACAAATCATAATGAATATGCAATAAAAAAGGACATTGGGAGGTGGCCCAAATCAAACAAAAATTAGACTAGGAAGCTTATGAAGAAAATAATACATGTAAATCAAACAATTTCAAATATCAAATGTCTTCATTTGTATTGGGGCATCGTCTTTTCTGGGAACAGCCTTTGTAAAAATAAAATAAAATGTGGTGAGCAAGAAATTGGAAACAGAGATATTCATGAGTTACTGCTTCAGGAAGAGGAGGCTGTTGACCTTGCGCTACATATCACTTGGTGGATTTTCTATTTCAGACGTGATTTGTCTGTTCCAAGTAGCTCTGCTCCTGTTTTGGCACCAAAAAAAAAAAATCTTCCTTCAGACTGTTTCACTGGCTTTTATTCTACTGCAAAAGCTTTCTGGTTATAACTAAATGTACACAGGAGTGTTCACACAAGATGGAATAGTGAAGCTGTTCAGTCAATGCTTCTCCCATTCCACCAGCCGCTCCCCACATGTCTCAGTAATACATAAGCAGCAGCTATTGAGGTGCGATTTCTGAAGCCTTAAAGACCTGAAGAAACACTGGGACAGATGCAGAGCCAGCCCTAATGTTGGGGAGAGTGAGTTGGTTGCTGTAGGCAGCTGGTGTTGGATGTTGTGGTAGGGCAGCTAGCGGCTAGTTTAATTTGAATATGATGGTAAGAGGAAGGCGAACATGGCACCCAACCATTGTTTCTGCTTTATGTAGAATTGCCATATTTCAAAAAGTGAAAATCCCGACACAAAAGTTGAACTTTTTTTGAAGCCCTAGCTTTATGTCAAGCAGCAGCGATTGATCCTCCCACCCCCAAGTTAAAAGTGTGGGACTTACTGTAACAACTTCATGGAGAGTACTGGCACCCTTTTTCATAAAAAGAAAAACGAAGAACAACAACACTAGTTTTGAGGAAGGGGGACAGTGCAGAGGCATCTCCGCTGCCACCTTTCCCACCTGTTTGGCCCCCAGCAGGACCCAGGTTCAATCCCCCAGGCTGGGAAAGAGTCCTTGCCTGAAACCCTGGAAAGTCACTGCCGGTCAGTGTTGACAGTACTGAGCTCAATGGACCAATGCTCTGATGTGCTGTAAGGCACCATCCTATGATTAAGAGACTTGTGTGCAAAACAAACAAAAAACTCTTTTAAGTTTCTGGTATGTCCTTGAATCCCACCCACAAAATGAGTTTGGAGGCACCCAAGGATTTTGCCTGGGTCTTGCCACGTAAGGTAAGGCAATGCAGAACAGTCACTTTGCATAAACATTCCTGGTAATTTCCTTCAGTTATCTCGGCAGGTCATAAAGGGAGGTGGGAGAGAGAGAGACCAAAAGTTTCCAGATTATAAATTAGCAAACTACCAAGCTAAAGAAAGCAAACATAAAGACGATGTGCTTCACTTTCCATATAATTTAACAAGCATCTTAATAGACAAGAATAGGTGCTTTGTTTTTGCCAATAAAATTTGACTGCTTTTCAATCAATGTTTTTGTAATCTGTGTAATGAGTGGGAATGAGGCAGATTGCATTTTATGTTCCTGAAACCGTTTTTTGGGTATTTATCCTTATGGCAAGAATCTAATTAATCTACATTAAAGTTACAGCAGCCCCCATTAAGAAGATTGCTGAGGTATGTTGAGTTTGTGCTGTAGAGTCAGCTGAACGGACTGGGGTACAGAGGTAAGGATCTCAAACGGCTGTCAACACATGTATGTTTTCATACAATCACTGGGCATTCTTGTTGCATCAAACAATTGCAAAATTGATTGCCTTTGGGGCCAGAGCTTAAAATCAAATAAAGATAGCACAACAGCCAATATAGCTTCTTTTCACTATAGTTACAATAGACCATAGTTCAATAGACCATAATTAAATGGCAGAGCATCTGCTTTGCATACAGAAGGCCCCAGGTTCAATGCCCAGCACTTCCAGGTAGGGCTACGAATGTCCCGTATCAAATTCTGAAGTGCTACAGTCAGTGTAAGCAATGCCGGATTTAGGTATAAGCTAAACAAGCTATGGGAGATGGGTGGCACTGTGGGTTAAACCACTGAGCCTAGGGCTTGCTGATCAGAAGGTCGGCGGTTCAAATCCCTGTGATGGAGTGAGCTCCTGTTGCTTGGTCCCTGCTCCTGCCAACCTAGCAGTTCGAAAGCACGTCAAAGTGCAAGTAGATAAATAGGTACCGCTCTGGCGGGAAGGTAAATGGTGTTTCCATGCGCTGCCCTGGTTCACCAGAAGCGGCTTAGTCATGCTGGCCACATGACCCGGAAGCTGTACACTGGCTCTCTCGGCCAGTAAAGCGAGATGAGCGCCGCAACCCCAGAGTCGTCCACGACTGGACCTAATGGTCAGGGGTCCCTTTACCTTTACTAAACAAGCTATAGCTTAGGGCCCCACTCTCTTGGGGGCCCCACAAAATTTAAAGAAAGAAAACCCCTGGATGTACATTTCCAAAATATAAGATAAAAAACAAATAAAATAAAACCTACATACAGCAGCAGTGTTTTGTGTTGTGTAGGCTCCTATGATGTAAGTATAGTCATACCTCGGGTTACAGACGCTTCAGGTTGCATTTTTCCGGGTTACGGACACGCCAAAACCCAGAAGTACCAGAACGGGTTACTTCCGGGTTTCGGTGGTTGTGCATACGCAGAAGCGCTAAATCGTGCTTTGCGCATGCACAGATGTGCCAAATCGCAACCCGCGCGTGTGCAGGCACTGCAGGTTGTGAACGTGCCTCCTGCACGAATCGTGTTCACAACCTGAGCGTCTACTGTAATGGGCCCCGCCTGCTAGCCTGCTCCCTAAAATATCACTAGTTAGATACCTATTAGGTCCATAAATTACCACATATATATTCAACACAAAAAACTGGGACAATTTGTTGTTGACAAAGGACAGTTGGACATATAAAGGGCCCCATTACCTTCAGTAGTTTAGGGCCTCATCAACCTAAATCTGGCCCTGAGTAGGCAATACTGAGACTTATAGACCTATGTTCCTAACTGTTCATATCAGATACAAAATAGCAAATCTCCCTCACAGTAGTAATGACTAAGTATACTACTTATCTGCTTCCAGCATTGGGTGAAATGAATTTTGATCAAACTCGCCTATACAGTCATACCTCGGGTTGAACGTGCTTCGGGTTGAGCGCGTTTGAGTTGCACTCCGCGGCAACCCGGAAGGAATGGAGCGTGTTACTTCCAGGTTTCACCACTCGCGCATGTGCAGACGCTCAAAATGACGTCACGTGCATGCATGGAAGCGGCAAGACGCAACCCGTGCACACGCAGATGCGCCATTGCATCTGACGTTGCGTTCAGGATGCGAACGGGGCCCCGGAACAGATCCCGTTTGCACCCCGAGGCACCACTGTACACTTTTTCTCTCTTGAGCAACTGTATTTGTTTACATAAGTTATAAACTTGTGTTCCTCGTGCATTTTTTTTAAAAAACAACAACAATAAAAGTAAGCATATGAACTAGCACAACAAACTCAAACAGGAATGATTGATTCAAACAGGCAGTAAAATATGAGCTACTCCATATTTAAAATGGCGGCATCTGCAGCTCAAGGGTTCCCTTGACAATCTCTGTGGAGATGTAGGTTGATGTGGGAGAATTCGCACCAGCCACTTGGTTTTCGCCTACCTCGTAGCAATCCGTCACAACTCCTCGGTATTGGCAGTTAGGCATAGGTATTGTTCTATTGTTATGCAGATTAAGGGGGGAAGGTAGCGCCATCACCTTCCCCCAAACAAAAGGGTAGTCCAGTAAAGGATTCCGGGGGGCGTGGCCTTGTCCTAAGCCTATGGAGGTGTGGGCCCATGGCATGCCCCCAAGCGGTAACTCTGGGGGGAGCTCCTAGTTGACGTGCCTCAGCAGGACTCCCCCTACTGGTGGTTAACCCTTACCGGTCTTCAAGCAAGCGGGTTACTTGTTAGGACCAATGCCTAAGGCCAATACCACTCAATTCCTGTAATCAATAAAGTTGTGGCCTAATTCGACCCATTAACCTGAATTCTTGTGTCTCGTGTCTTTATTTCTGAGGGGGGGGGAGGGAACTCGCCACGCAATCTCTGTGGAGATGTAGGTTGATGTGGGAGAAGGTGGTCCAACAGGTATTTGGGTCCTTCTAACTAGCCCATATAAGGCTTTAAAAGTTAAAACCAGCACTTTGGATTGAGTATGGAAACTTACCAGGAGCCAGTGGAATTGTTTCAATACAGGCACAAAAGATATAATCTCTTCACTGGATTCCTGCTAATCTTCTAGCCATAATGTTCTGGACTATGATTATTATTATTTGTTATTTACTACATTGAAATGTCTGCAAGCGACTTACAATTAATGTGTGTGTGTGTGTGTGTGTGTGTGTGTGTGTGTGTGTGTGTGTGTTTAAAAACCATCAAAAACACAGAACTGCACTGGCACCAAATGGCACGTGATTCATATTCAGCAGTTCATTGTCACATGGGCAATGAAATTTTCTCCATGCCACATACCTACAACCTTCTGCATGCAAAACATCCTGGCTTTTAGTTCAGCACTCAGCTCAAGGATGGTGTGAGGCAGGGCTGGTGAGGGGTGTGTGGCCTTGGGGGAATGGGCTACAGAGAGTCCCAAGGGCCTGGTACAGAATTATGGGGGCTGCATTTTGTCCCAGGAGCTGATGTTCCCCACCCTTGCTGTACGTTGTCCTTATGTAAACTGTGAGCTACCTTGTAGGCTCTCAGGACTGAAAGGGGGAGGAATAGAAATATTTTAAATAAACATTTGAACAGCACTACTGTACTAATGTTTGGTTGCCACTGTTAAACATTGCACATTGGTGGCTGTGCCACCCTTAGAACAGGTCAATGAAATATTTTTGCTCTCTGTACAAATTGGTTACCATTCTGTGCCTCTCCAGTCTGATGTTTTATCATGAGTGTCTTCTGTGGCATGTTCTTTTTAACACAATAACAGTGGTATAAAGAGTTACGGGATTTCAGCAGCATATGCATTGACTGGAAATGAAGCAGTGTGACCACCACAAACCCTTTTGCAGCAGCAATCAGTATTGATAGTGGGATCACAAATGAGCATCGCAATAGCAATATGAGCACAAATAATCATAAACGCACAACAAAAAAGATGTTTGGAAGTGCCTCTAAAATATCATTTTTTAAAAAATGGTGGGGACTGCCTGTGTGTTGCCTTTGGTATGGGTGGCTTCTGAAACATAGGGATCGAAATGCACATTGTGTAATTCACTCCTAATGTCATTAGATAATGACAGTACAATGGGACCCATTACCAGGGTGTTGGGGGCTCAAGTGCAGATTAACTTTTGGCTTTCTTGCTCACATTTGAGGTCACAAGGAATTTCACTAACCACTCAAAAGGACAAGGTGCCCACAGTTGGTAAACAGTTATCAGAAATCATTTACATTATGCTAATAAGATTTTATTCTCTGAACCCTTATCCGCCTTGGCAGTCCTGAATGCCTTGCAATGTTAAGTGCATTAAAAACAGAGATAAAGCCATCCAAATGTCACTGTGTTTTGCAAAAGGCCTTGGCAAAGAACAAAATGTGTCACTGAACGTCTCTTAAATATAAGGTGCCACGCTGCAAATGGAAAATCTTGCAACCCCTGGGGCTCCATGGTCCCGTCGCATTTGATCAGACAGTAAGCTAGTTGTTCACGGGGTGTTGGCAGTCAAACTATGTACTCAGCAGGGGTTAGCAATGGAACGGAGCCAGGAGGAGCCTATGATGCCTAATAAATTCCAGACCACTTTCACATCTGACTTTTAAATTGGCTCCCCGGATAGTGCTTAGAGTGTAGTGGTTAGAGTGTAGGATCGGGACCTGGGAGACCAGGGTTCAAATACCTGATCAGTTGTGGAGTTTGCTGGGCTTGTCCCTTTCTCTCAGCCTTAACCTACTCCACAGGGTTGTTTTGAGGATGAAACAGGGAGTGGGGAAACTGTGCACAGCACACAGAGCTCATCAGAGGAAAGGTGGGATCTAAATGTAATAATAATAATAAATAAGAAAACAAATCAAGCCTGCATGAGTTGGGGTGCACTACTGAGTTCTCCCCAGCCCATAATCAGATTATCAACAAGCAGCAAAATACTCCATTTCCACTGCTGCTCACCAGCTATAACAGGGTGGCAGAGGGAAAGGATCTGCAGCAGAGAAATGGTGGAGAGGGGGGCGGGGCGGTGTGCTTAACCCTTCTCCCACTCTCTGCTTATGCCGAACAACCCACCCACACCCAAACAGCAGTACTTTCCTAGCTGAGATTCCTGCATTGCAGGGGGTTGGACTAGAGGACCAGTGGGGTCCCTTCCAACTCTACCATTCTATGATTAGTTGAGGTTCCAGTCATATGCTTGCTGCATCAAGTAGGGGAAAGCAGCTAGGAGGTGCAGGGGGGGAATGACTTGAACCACAGCCTGCATATGTAACATTCAGGATTATGGGAGTTGTAGTCCTGCAACATCTGGAAAGCCAACATGTTCACCATCCCTGATCTACCATGCTCCGACTAGCGGCTGATCTCCAGGATCTCAGGGTATGTTCACATTGTTGCCTTAGAGCACAGTGAAGTTGTATAGGCAACCTTGCATGCCTCCAGTCAGCAGAGGGCAGGGCTGAAACTAAGGGCTCATACACAATTCTGTTTGTGCTGCAATTTCTAGGCATTGTAGGCAAAGGTCTGAGCGTTGGTTGTTGTTGTTGTCCTGCCACTTTCCCCATGGAAACTGAATCAGAACAAATGTGAATCGGGTTTTCCATGGATTGAATTTGGTTCCGATTCAGCTGTAAACAGCAAGTTTTCCCAGGGAAAGTGGTGGGAGAAAAGACAAACTCTGCTCAGACCCATGCCTCCAAATCACAGACCTATGCCTAGAAATCTCAGCACAAGTGGAAGTACAGATGAGCCCTAACAGATAGTCAGGGAAAATACAGCTTGTGGTTTACCACTAAACCTGCAAGCTTTTCACTCCCCACACTCTCCTGTATGGCGCAGACATGTGGGCTTAGCATCCAAAGCCATCATTGTAAATATGGGGAAACTATAAGCACATAGAGTTTTTTTCCTTTGCAAATGGGAGCTCAGTGTGTTTTATTTATCTTTTGCTTTGTTTCGTTTTGTGTTTTGCAGCTAGTGAATGAAACAGAACTGGTGGTGAGTCGGGGTAGATCCATGCTATTAGCTCTGCTATAAACCAACCACTTCCTATTTTTAAAACAAAGAGTTGCCCCCCCCCTCCTGGTGCATTTCACTGTTCTCCCCCCCCCCAGCTGTTCACATCAGCAGGGCTTCAATACATTTCTGTTTTACACACCAAGGGACAGGGCAAGGCAGACCTTTATGCTATGCAAAGGTGTTCACATCATGTTTACAGATGAATTACAAATGGCTTAAGGACTCCAAGCAGTGTGAAACCAGTTTGAGAAACAATGCATTAATCAGTAGCATCTTATAAGAAGGTGCAGGACACTGTGCATTGCAGGAACGCTGGAAATGCAGCAAATGCAAATGAAACAGGAGTGTGAACACAGCTCAGTCCCTGCAAGTCTTTGCCACCACCTCCCACTTAATCGTTTAAAGTTGTAGTGCCAGGGATTGAACCTGGGATTGAAGCATGTGCCCTGCCACAGAGTAGCAGTCAGTGGAGTGCACGGGAAGGGTACTGATGATCATCTGCTCTCCCAACGTTGAGCATCACTGCTCCTTCATGAGGAGCAGAGGTGGGAAGTGCAGGGAACTCAGTGGGGTGCGAGTGTAGCCAATCCAATGCCTCTGCATTCACACCATGCTGAGTGCACCACCCCTCTCCCTCTCAGGAACCAGCAGCAATGCTCAGCATGGGGGAGGCAAGTGTGCAGCAGCACCCTGCCTGTGCCACCCCACCAAATGCCCACTGGCTTGGGCCTTACCCCCCTTTAAAAACAGTGCTTGATCAGAGAAAAATAATTGTCAACATTTACTAAAGACTGGAAAACTTTTATGAACTTTTATAAGTTCATCACATGAACTTATGATATCTGGGTTTGAGAACTGAAGATAATATTGGTTATAGAAAGTAGATTGGTTGAGTGTTATCCTGGGGTGGATATGTTGAATAATTTTCTACATGCAGCTGACAGATGAAGAATCAGAAGTTCTTTCCCCCCTCTCCTTTTTTCTTTCTCCCTTTCTCCTCATCTTCTTTTCCCCCTTTTCCTTTCTGATTTGTGTTTTTATTTGGATTGGCTTTTTACTAATACCTGATATTAATCTTCGTATTTTCTTCCAAATTCCAATAAAATATATTCAAAATGGAATGGAAACAGTGTCAAAATAGATTTGGGCAGGGCTGAGAGGAGTTCATATGGATGTGGGGTGGATTTCATCCTGTACAAAAACAGTGCACAATGTGTGAAAAACTAAAGCTATTCATCACAACTATCCAAATATAAAAAGCACCCACAAAACATTCAGCTCTCAGTTATCTTGATATTATAAGCTCTTTAGGGGGGGAAGGGGAGAGAACACAAGTATTTCACCAGCATCACCAGTTTGCCTACATCAGCTCAGATGTTGATGAAACACAAATACCTCCCCACATGCACATTTAAGCTCATTTAAGTATGAATTTATACCTTGGGTTCTATTTCAATGGCTTTCAATATGCAGAAATAACATATGTATTTATTCTTTCTCTCACTGAAGCAAAATTCATGAAAAGGCGGATCGTAACAAATTGTGACACAAGTTGGAGCACCAGCTGATAGGTGCCTCCCCCTGGTGGGTTTATGAAGGATGGCAAAAGCCTTCACAGCAAAATGTATTTTCATTTGCAGAAGAAGAGAGGTTTTTGGTTTATCTGTTTGTTTGCGGTCAATTCTCCTCCCTCAGAACCCCTCAACCACTTCCAGCTCAATGAGGACTGAACATACTGAGTAGCCACAGAATGTTAAGGGTCAGTTGAGAAATAAAAGCGGAAAACTGGTTTGCAGGGTGGGGGGTGGGAGTGGAATGCCTGAGCGCCTTGTAGCAAATGTTATCTTGGAGCCCTGAACCACAAGGAGAAGTAAGGGGGATACAACCACAACATTTCGTTTTGGGTCCTGCTTGTCTCCAGTGTATCATCACTGAACTCCTCCAGATAACCTGTTTATGACCATATATCCTGATTTGTTGGCCCAAGGTAGAGCCAGAGATTAGACCATGACTGGACTTTTTTGAGCATTCATTCTGATTAGTGTGTGGGGAGGTTATATGACAATGAACACTCATCTTGATTTGCTTGTGCAGCTGTTATGTACTGAGTTGAATAGGATCCAAACTGCAGCAGTCTGATTGGTCCTAGAACAATAGGATTCAGAATGCAGCAGTCAGATTGGTCCTAGAACAATGCAGCAATATGATTGGTTGGCAGGAACCACCCAATCATGCTCCAGATAGAAGTGAATCCACAACCTGATTGGCTTACAGTAGAATTCCGGAATTAGCCAATCATGTGCAGCCCATTGTGTAAATAATGTATATAAAGCAGATACCTTGAGGGGACTTTCATTCATTCCTCCTCACCACTATGAGCTGAATAAAGAGCATGAAATCACTTTGCGACTCTGAGTATATTTCACTGGCGACGAAGGTGGGATCCCGCTGAGCTGACTGCCACACACAGCACCGCAGCACCGCCACCTGCCGCACCGCTGCCTCGCACCGTGTATCCAGGCTTCAGCTCCGGGACACAAGGAACTCAGAATGGCAACCGACAGCAGCTTCTCGCCGTTCAACCCAGCATCTGGAGACTGGGAAGCGTATGCCTCCCGTTTCACCTTCCTCCTAGAAGCCAAAGGGGTCACCGATGAAGAAGACGCCAAGAAGAGGGCGATATTCTTCAGCGTCTGCGGAGAGGAGACGTTTGAAATCGCCCGGGCTCTCCTTGCACCCGAAGAAGTCGCTACTGTTCCATACAAAACAATAATGGAACAGCTGAAGGGGCACTTTTCGCCACAGCCCTCTGTGGTGGCTCGTCGAAATGCCTTCTATGCAAAGCGGCAAGCCCCTGGGGAAACCATAACTGGGTTTGTGACCTCTCTCCGCCAAGCTGCCCGGTTCTGCAACTTCTCAGAGCTGGAGAACATGCTTCGTGACCGCCTCGTCGGTGGCCTGAAGGATGAGAAGCTGCAACGACGCCTCTACGCTAAGAAGGACCTAACGTTCCAGGTCGCTCTGGAGGAGGCCCTGGCAACGGAAGCTGCCGAGAGGTCGACGCAAGAGGCACGGCCGAGCCAGCCGTCCCAACCGAGGGTCCACCACGAAGACCTCACCGACGACTCAGGATCCAACAGGGAGGAGGTGCACCGAGTACAGCAGCGCACTCAAGCAGCCCACATACCCCAGCTGCCTCGACGAGAAGCAGGGAACTGCGCAAGCTGTGGAGACAGTCACGAGAGGAGGACCTGCCGTTTCCGCAACGCAGAGTGCAGGCAGTGCAGAAAATTGGGACACATCGCCCGGGTGTGTCGAGCTCGGCCCACCCGACGCCAGGCATCAGATGACCAATCCAAGAGCCCCAGGTCCCGGGGCCCAACACACCAAGGCAACTCGACGGAGCTCACGGACTTCCAGGTATACCAGTTGCCCCACCCCAACGTAGAGAAAATTTATGTAGAGGTACAGATAGAGGGGGCCCCATGCCGCATGGAGCTTGACACGGGTTCAACTCTATCCATAATCTCGGCAAGGACCTTAAGGAAACTGTGTCCTACTGGGGGTCCCAAACTCAGGCCGGCCCCATTCACCCTCCGGGACTTCCAGAAACGTAAGGTCCCCACAATGGGGGTGGGGACCTTCAGGGTGCAATACCGAGGGCGGACGCGGCAACTGGACTTGCTTGTGGTCAAGGGCCCCTACATTAGCTTACTGGGATTGGCATGGTTTGGACCACTGGGGCTAGCCGTCACCGGGGTGAACCACACGAGCTTACAAGTGGACGTGGACGCCATATGCAAGGAATTTCCGGGGGTTTTTGATGGGAAATTGGGACAGTATACGGGCCCCCCCATTGCTCTACAGCTTGACCCCGCAGTACGACCAGTCAGGCTCAAGGCCCGCCGGGTCCCGTTCGCCCTGAAACCCCGTATAGACGAGGAATTGGACCGACTCGTGGAGCAAGGCGTGCTGGAGCCGGTGCCTAATGCCCCCTGGGAAACCCCAATCGTCACACCCGTCAAGCCGAATGGTTCAGTCCGCATCTGCGCAGACTACAAATGTACCATAAACAAGGCCCTCACGGCCCATGCATACCCAGTGCCAGTGGTCAGCCATGTCCTTGCCACCCTGGCTGGGTCGAAAATTTTTGGCAAGCTGGACTTGGCCCAAGCATATCAACAACTGCCAGTAGATGAGGCCACAGCAGAGGCACAGACGATTGTGACGCACAGAGGAGCGTTCAGGGTAAAGCGGCTGCAATTCGGTGTCAGCGTGGCACCAGGCATATTCCAGAATCTAATGGACTCTCTCCTTAAAGGGATTCCTGGCGTCACCCCCTTCTTCGATGATGTGTTGATTGCCGGGCCCACACCAGAGGAGTTTGAGGACCGCCTCCGCACCGTTCTGCACCGTTTCCAGACGGCGGGTCTCAAGGTGAAGCGGGAAAAATGTCTACTAGGAGTGCCTCAGGTGGACTTTCTGGGATTTATGGTGGACGCAGAAGGGGTCCACCCGACTGGGGACAAGGTACGGGCCATTTGTGATGCCCCAGCGCCCAAGAACAAGACTGAACTTCAGGCCTTCTTGGGACTATTGAACTTTTACCATTCCTTCCTTCCCCACAAGGCGGCGGTAGCGGAGCCCCTACACAGACTCCTGGACAAGCGGGCCCCTTGGGTGTGGGGCCAGCGCCAGGAGGCCGCATTCCAGGCAGTCAAGGACTTGCTTGTCTCAAACTCGGTCTTGGCACACTTCGACGAGAGGCTGCCGGTGGTGCTAGCATGCGACGCCTCACCCTATGGCATTGGCGCTGTCCTGGGACACCAACTCCCGGATGGAAGAGAGGTACCGGTGGCATACTTTTCCCAGACACTCAACGCAACCGAGCGGAACTACTCGCAAATCGACAAGGAGGGTCTGGCAATCGTGAAGGGAGTAAAAAAATTCCATGATTTCTTGTACGGGCGGCCCTTCACCGTGGTGACTGACCACAAGCCCTTGCTTGGCTTGTTTGCCTCCGAAAAGCAGACCCCCCAAGTGCTGTCTCCTCGTGTCCTCAGGTGGTCAATTTTCCTTGCCAGCTACCAGTATGCACTGATTCACCGCCCTGGGAAGGCGATGGGCCATGCGGACGCCCTCAGCAGGCTACCACTACCGGAAACAGGCCCCGACCCAGCACCTGCACAAGAGGTTATGAGCCTGGAGCTGCTTCCCGACCGCCCCATTCAGGCACAAGAAGTTGCACACCATTCCAAGAAAGATAGGGTCATCTCCCGCGTCCTGGACTGGGTGTGGAGGGGATGGCCCAGCAGCAGCCCCGGGCCAGAATTCGCTGGCTACACAACCCGCAAACATGAACTGTCAGCCCACAAGGGGTGCCTGTTATGGGGAAGCAGGGTCGTTGTTCCCCAGCCCC
Source organism: Podarcis filfolensis (assembly GCF_964270895.1). Classification (NCBI taxonomy): domain Eukaryota; kingdom Metazoa; phylum Chordata; class Lepidosauria; order Squamata; family Lacertidae; genus Podarcis; species Podarcis filfolensis. The sequence continues at coordinate 25,162,000 of NC_139617.1, forward strand.
TCCGCAAAAGGGTCCTCACAGCCCTACACGAGACACACCCAGGGGTAGTAAGAATGAAGGCCCTTGCCAGGAGTTATGTGTGGTGGCCGGGGATCGACGGAGAGATAGAGGCCTGGGTCAAACACTGCCAGGCCTGCCAAGAATCCCGCCCAGATCCCCCAAGGGCCCCAGTCCAGTCCTGGGAGTCCGCCCGAGCACCATGGTCACGCCTGCATGTGGACTTCGCTGGCCCCTTTCAGGGGAAAACATTCTTCATAGTGGTGGACTCCTACACCAAATGGCTGGAAGTCGCACTGGTACCGTCCACTTCTACGTCCGCAGCCATCCGGGTACTACGCAGGCTGTTTGCAACCCACGGGCTCCCTGACACTCTCGTCTCAGACAACGGGACTGCATTTACGTCAGGAGAATTCCAAACCTTCACAGCGCAGAACGCCATCCGCCACATCCGTTCGGCGCCATTCCACCCTGCCACCAATGGCCAAGCAGAACGCATGGTGCGGACCACCAAGGACACCCTTCGCCGCATGACGCAAGGGGATTGGGAGTACCGCCTTGCCACATTCCTCCTAGCACAACACAGCACCCCCAGCTCAACGACTGGCCGGAGCCCCGCTGAACTACTAATGGGTCGGCGCCTTGCAATCAGATTGGACCGCCTTCACCCCGATAGAGCTCAGGATGAGGTAGTGGTGGGGGAAGGCAGGAACCCCCGGACCTTCGAGGCCCAGGACCCAGTGTACGCAAAGAATTTTGGGGCAGGCCCAGCATGGGTACCCGCCACAGTCACCAGGGTCACTGGTCCCGTGTCGTACGAGGTGCTAACGGATGGGGGGCAATGCTGGCGCCGCCACTGCGACCAGATACGGCGACGATTCCCGGGAGAAAACCAGGAGGAGGAAAGGTCAGAGGAGTCCCAAGGGAACAGAGGGGCAGTGAGGCCCATAGAGCAGGAGGGGCCAGCAGGAGAGGCAGAATCAGTAAATACAGAGAGGACCCGCGAAGCCAAAAGGACACCGGAACCAGAACCACGACTGAGCGAGCCGGTTGCACCAGACCAGACAGGCCCATCACAGCCAGCATCCTTGGAACATGAGCCAGAACCTGAACCCCGGACCAGGGAACACCCCAGGCCGCAACGCACACGTAGGCCACCGGCGTACCTCGAGGACTATGAATGCGACCTCCCGGGCAGGACTGGAACTTAGAGGGGAGGGGTGTTATGTACTGAGTTGAATAGGATCCAAACTGCAGCAGTCTGATTGGTCCTAGAACAATAGGATTCAGAATGCAGCAGTCAGATTGGTCCTAGAACAATGCAGCAATATGATTGGTTGGCAGGAACCACCCAATCATGCTCCAGATAGAAGTGAATCCACAACCTGATTGGCTTACAGTAGAATTCCGGAATTAGCCAATCATGTGCAGCCCATTGTGTAAATAATGTATATAAAGCAGATACCTTGAGGGGACTTTCATTCATTCCTCCTCACCACTATGAGCTGAATAAAGAGCATGAAATCACTTTGCGACTCTGAGTATATTTCAGCAGCGTTTGTTCACCATCTTGTTAATCATTTGTTCATTTCACACTTCCCAGTGCATTCCATCATAGCTCTGGTAACTCCAAAAAGCCTGGACTTGTTACGCCAGGGTCACAGAACATTCATGCTGATTTGCTTGAACAAAACTTGCACAGAAGTTATAGTGTGTCCACTTTTTCCTGAGCATTCGTTCTAATTAGTATGCAGGGAGGTTATATGACAACGAACATTCATCCCAATTTGTTTGCACAGAGGTTATTATACATCTCCCCATCAGTTATCCCACACTTTTTAATGCATTTCCTCACCACTTTCCTAACTGCAAAAAGTCAAGTACAGTGGTACCTTGGGTTAAGTACTTAATTCGTTCCGGAGGTCCATTCTTAACCTGAAACTGTTCTTAACCTGAGGTACCACTTTAGCTAATGGGGCCTCCTGCTGCTGCCGCGCTGCTGGAGCCCGATTTCTGTTCTCATTCTGAAGCAAAGTTCTTAACCCGAGGAACTATTTCTGGGTTAGCGGAGTCTGTAACCTGAAGCGTATGTAACCTGAAGCGTATGAAACCTGAGGTACCACTGTATAGGGGGGGGGGTGAAATTTGTTGCAACAGATCCACTTCGCTTGCACCAACCTAAATTTCCAGCATGTGCTTGAATCCCTCCTGCAAAATAATGACAGTCTGAAAGTGCCTATTCACTGAGTCCTGCAGCATACACTTCCTAGGCCTTGTTTGCTGGAGAAGCTGTTTACTAAACGTTGTTGCATTCCTATACCTCTGGAACGACAAGAATTCGAGGCGGAACAGTGCAGAGGTCAGAGTCCATGTAGGACTATATGCACCCAGGGCTGTATTAAACAGGCTGATGCTGCAAGAGCCGGCTTCCCTATATCCACTTGGTTTTAATTCATATGGAATAATGAAATCTGAAAAGTGAGCTTTTGCTCCCACACTATAGGAACAGCCTATTCACCACGTACCAAAGTGGTGGCAACCAATGTCTGTTCTCCTTCCCAATCTTCTCAACCCTGTTTAAGGGAAGTGCTGGTATCAAACGAGGAATGGGGGGATTCAGTTTCCATTTAAAGGCAGACCTACCTAATTTGCACTTTCTCAAAACAGTATGTGAACTGAAAAGAAACAGCCATCCTTCAAAATTCACACTTCTCCAAATCTTACAGTGCACTCCTCCATTAAAATGTTTATACTGGAGAAAGTAATGTACAGTGGTACCTCGGGTTAAGTACTTAATTCGTTCCGGAGATCTGTACTTAACCTGAAACACCACTTTAGCTAATGGGGCCTCCTCCTGCTGCCGTGCCGCTGGAGCACGATTTCTGTTCTCATCCTGAAGCAAAGTTCTTAACCTGAAGCACTATTTCTGGGTTAGCGGAGTCTGTAACCTGAAGCGTATGTAACCTGAGGTACCACTGTACAACAAAACATAAAGAAAGTGCATTTTACTAGGAGAAATTGCTTTGCAAAAATGTGTATATTACATTTTATAATGTGAATATTTGGAGAAAATTGCAGTAAAATGCTATTGAATTTTCATGAGGTTTCTTTTTCAAAAAAATATATGTGGAAATAAGGGGAATTTAATTTAAGGTTGAAAAAACTAGGATCTGGGCTGGGGAAACGCCATACCAATTCTTAAATTTGTCCATTACTACCTGGAAGTAAGACCCACTGGACTCAATTAGATTTACTTTTCAAAAGATATGTATGCCCTGTCAGTTAATCAGAGAGCTGGTATACAAAAAAGAGAAAATCTTAAAGATAAGTGGAATCCTCTTATTAAGTTTGTAAAGAATATATATAATATAAATGGTTATGAATAATAATAATAATAATAATAGTAATAATAATAATATTTATACCCTGCCCATCTGCCTGGATTTGGGTGGCTCCCAGCATAACATTAAAAACATGATAAAACATCAAACATTAAAACCTCCCTAAACACGGTTTATTTCTTCTAAAAGTCAGGCAGTTGTTTATTTCCTTGACATCTGATGGGAGAATGTAATAGTTGTTCTGTGTAGTAAGATATTAATATGTATAAGTGTTTATAATGTGTATATATTTAATTGTTTGCTGTGATTATTGTATATTTTGAAATTTGATAAAGTTTGAATTTATTATTTTTTTTAAAAGAGAGAAACAAGAAATTTCAGAGTCACCCCATCCTTTGTAACAAAGGAACTACACACACTCATTGTGTGGCCTCCTTGACCAAATCCCTTTGATTTTAGTATGACAAACCTTGAGGAATTGATCTTGGCAAACAGACCAGATTTGACAGAGTTTTAGATGTCCACCCTGTTCACATCTTACACTTATGGTTTTTCTTCTCCCATAGCAGAGAATGCCAACAGGGGTGTACTATTTATTCTGCACCCTTCTTATAGACATATATCTGATGTATTTAATCCTAGTTAATGTATCATTCATGGCTGTGAATATGGTGCTAACTGTGAATATTACAGAAAGTTCAGAGAGAAACATGAACACCAACAATGGCTAGATGTATATAACCACACACAGTGGGAGAGAGAGGTTTACATAAGAGCAGTGTTCTTTTTCTGGGGGGACGCAGAGGTACGCCTACCCCTAAAAAATTTGTGAATCTTCGTACTTTTGTCCATTTACTGTATTTATCTTCCCCGATTTGAACTATAAAATTGTGATTTTCTTGAGTCAAATTGAGACAGAGAAAAGCACTGCAAAAAGAGTAGATGTGGTTCATTAAACATTAGCAACAGAAACAGACTTTAAAAACAGCAGGTGGTAAAATTATAAAAGAGTACATCCAATCAAACATTTTTTTAAAAAAAACATGTAAAGTTTGGTTGAAATGGATAATCTGAAAATAAAAATATATCACTTGCTTCAGAAACATCCCTGGTAAACAGAAAGTTTGGGGTGTGGGTCTGTGTGTGTGTGTATGCGCAAGCACATGGGATGGACATTTCCACTGTTGACTCCTTTAACAGGCATTAGTCTGTCTGGGGGATGAGAAGGCTCCATTGAAGTAGCTTGGAAGCCAGGTCTCCTTCCCAACTTCTTGCAGACTCAGAGGAAGGAAACACAGACTTGAGAAGAAGACAGAACCTCACTTAGGAACAATCCAGGAGGAGGCATCTGCAGGATTTTATTTTTAAGGAACAGTATTTCATTGGTAGTAACAACAACAACAACAAAATCTTGTTAAAATGACAATATTCTCTCTACAAGAATAGCAAGCAAAAGAAAAGATCATCTGTTTGCTTGCAACACTTGTTGGTGGATGGTACTATTAATCTGTTGTCAGGAACAATCCTGCCCGACTGGCGGGGAGACAGGCTATGATCTAATAAGTGTCTTCCAGCATGAGATTCTATTATTCCTTTGTGTAGAGAGATGGCTCCCTTTGTCGCAGAGACCATTGAGAAGTGAGATAAATAAAAGTTGTTTTTTTTACCCTGTTTTTCCAATTCTTATTTTGCTGCACGCAAACAAAAATATCTCAGTGCTAGGGCCTGGACCCTTGCTCATTCTGCCCACCAATCCCTGACAATTTTCCCCACATTAACCTCCTAGAGCTTCCCTTTCCTACTAAGCTCATTTTTCACCATCCCAACCCCATTTCTGAAGCCACTTCTCTCTTCTGTTCTGCACCCACGCTTTGCACCTATTTTCACCTTCACATCCATGTCCAGGTCTCCCCTCACCCTCCTTTTCTGCAATCAGCTCCTTACAAACAAACAAACAAACAAACCGTCCCCCATGGTAACCTCCTGCACCACTGAGAGGAAAATCGTGGTTTTAAACAGCAACAGAGGTTGCCAATAACTCTCATGATCAGTAATGGATTGCCAACTTTTCAGCTAAACCCTGATGCTCTGTCTTGAATGGTGGCTTAATCTGCAGTAGAAAACAAGTGGTGTGTGTGACTGAATTTCCAAAAGTCTGTCCTGCTCTTCCTTGCTCCTGCTGTTCTTCCTTCCCAGAAGCAGAGTTAGACCCTGAACTTATGGGTGGTCCCCCTTTAGGCAGCATTGCAGGGGATTGGACTAGATGACCCTGGTGGTCCTTCCAACTTCTCTGATTCTCTGATTCACCTTTCTCTTCTTCCCACCCCCTCAGGTTCCCATATCCCTAAACCCTGCTTTGAGAAAGAACCCTGCTTTAAGATGTGCAGTTTTGCATTTAAACTCACTGAAATAACCACACACCCAGGAGTAGACAAATAAAACAGGGGTTGCTTCTGCTGGGATAATGCTAGATACATTTACTTGGAAATAAGCACAATTTTGTTTTAAAACTAAAAAAAATTAAAAAATGTGCACCTGTAATCATGTGCATGTCTGGGCCAACTATAAAATACTTCTTAAAATAAGATGCTATGGCAACAAGCACCGAAGCTGGTGGCCCCATTCATATTGGCCAAGATGTTCATACTAAGTCTCGAAAATCTGCCACTATCTGAGTCAGCTCTTGTCTTCCCCTCTGTCAAAGGCTATGTATACATTAGTGATTTAAAATGCAACAAGGTCACCTCCTCCGCGCCCCATGCTGCTTTTCAATTCATATTTGCATGTTGCTGCACATGCCCAAATGGGGCAGAAATGTCTTCACCTGATGTGCTTTACCTGACTTGCCTCCCCATGCCTGCCACACACACCCCTCCTGCCGCTGCAAACTCCTATTCAGTGAAGCTGCCATCTGTGCATGGGCTATGGTTGCCTGAAATGTACATACATCAGTTTAACTGCAAAGTGAATGTGACTTACATTTTCAAATCGGATGGAATCTGGTTTGACAGAAAATGCTGTATTTTTCAAGAAACTACAGGACAAATATGGATTGTGGCTAATGTCATGTGTACACAGCTTCAGAACACCAGTGGTTGGAGTGCACTGTAGCCAGAGTAAACGGTAATATGTACAGAGCCAAAGTTTAGGCTGAAAACTCCAAGTGAATGAAAGTAGCTTCTTGTTTGTTTTTTATGTCACTCACGCTGTAAAGTTCCATGTTCATTTGTTGTATAATAAATAGCTATCCATGCTCTGAAAAGTGTTTTTTGTTGCTGCTGAAGATCAAAGAATACGGTAGCCACTTAAGCACTGTTGCAGGGGAAAAGACTTAGGAGGAACTGCATCACAGCAAGGAGGACAAAAGGCGCCATTTAGCATCAAATTTGCATATTAACTTATAGGTATCGATGCAATATCAGAAAATTTGCTATCATAATAGAAATGTGAGAATCTGATTATCACCAGATATCTCACCTGTGACCAAGTGTTCTGTTTGCCCTCTCATTCTGCTGTATGGGTGCTGCTAACTTCAAAGCCCTCTTCTTAGGATTCTTATTCTTTAAACTGGACTTGCCCTGGACAACCCTTCAGACTGAGGACTGTCCTCTTATAACCTTCATAATAGAGGACTGTCTTCTGTAAGACACAAGCTCACCCTAGATAAAAGTACACCAGTAAGGGCCTGCTGAACAGCTGGAAATCTTGGTAACCAGAATTTGAGGTAAAATAAACACCCTCTTAGAAATTGCCACCCACCCCCTGTCTCTGGGTCATCCAGACCTTTTTGGTTATTTTTTTACCCACTTATTTTTATTAGCTGGTTTGGAAAATCAGCAGTTATGTTGAGTTAACATCAGTTTCACTGGAGCTCACGTCTCTACTGTAATTATTTATCCTAAAGCAAAAGCAGTTCATTTTTCAGTTTCTACCAATGCAAAGCACTCCTATGCCCCCTATTGGTTCTTAAAAGACAGTTAGAAACAGAAAAAGTTGGGAAAGAAATGAAATGGTCATAATAAAGATTTAATATTTTTAAAGATAGATTCAAGCACCCTCTAATTTATGCCCACCAAGGGATGTTTGGGATAGATTTGTTTTCTACTGTAATTTTACACGTTGCTGCATCCCCACTTAGCACCATAGCAGAAAAAGAAGGTGGAATTTTCCATATCTGCAGGCAGATCTAGCTCTTTGGAATTTAAAAGATAAAAGGGAGATATTGTATGAGCCGCTAAAGAGTTGTGGACGCCGAAATAACATATTGCTCAGTCTTCCTACAAAGGTCCTGGACATTCAGCTGAGGCCCAGTAGAAGTCTGTCGCTATACATTTTGTGGTGGCAATAGGTGACCAGGAGTGTAATTTCATGCACATTTATATGCGTTACATTTACATACCACCTTCCTCTGAGGAGCGAAAGACAGCACACTTGGTTCCCTCTCTTTCCTTTTTATCCTCACAACAACAGCCCTGCGAGGTGAAATTCGGCGGAGAGAGGAAGCGACGGGCTCACTCACAGAGTAAAAAAAGCCTCATGCCGCACACGGTCGACTAAGGATTAGACTGAGCACACGCCCTACATTTAGGCACATTCCTCTTCAAAGAATCCCGAGAACTTTATAGTTTCCCACGTGCTGGGAACTGCAGCACTTTAGGTGGTAAGCTACAGTTCCCAGGATTCTTTGTATATGTGTGTTTCTTTTTAATGCATGGTTTGCCAACATTTGGCGCTCCAAGTGTGGCTGGGCTCCAGTTCCCATCAGCCCAGCCAACACCGCCAATGGGCAGCGATTATGGGAGCTGCTGTCCAGCAACGCCTGGAGGGCCGCAGACTCACCACCCTCGCCCTAACCACTATGCCAGACTGCCTTTCTGGAGTGAAGCTGGTGGATCCTGCAATGCTAAGCAGCAGGAAAGGCACGTGGCGAAGGGGGCGGGAGAAAGAGTTACGCTAAACCGGAACACCGGGGGGGGAGAGCCCAAACGCAGCGGAAAACCTGTCATTCGTCGCCATGGCGACAGGCGACCGGAAGTTCTGGCCGACGCATGAAGCTACCCGTTTGCCAGGATCTCTTCCTAGAGCGGTGCCGCTCTAGGCATTGGCAACTCTATGGCGGAACTAACTCCTTCCTCGGAGACCGCGCTTCCGTTTCCGCCTACCTGTCTCGCCGTCTCCTGGGTCCGTCTTGACTGTTCGCGCTTCTCTTCCAGCCAACGCCTGTGCGTGCTTCCTCCAGAGGAGCAGGTTGCCCCTAAGGCGAGCCTGGCCTCTCACTTCTCTACCTCAGTCCTCGAGGGACGTCGCCCACATGGCTACTACATCTGTGGTAAGAGTGGAAGCTGAGGAGGTAGCGCGGGGCAGTGGTTAGAGTGTCGGCCCCTGAGACTGAAGACGTGGGTTCAGGTCGCCCTGCCGCGTAGCTCTTAGGGTGGCCTAGCCTCTGCCTGCCTAACCGCGTTCGTTGTGTTGATAAATTTGGGAGGGAGGGAGGGACACACGTGGCCTCCTAAGTGGAGGGCCGGCCCACGAGGCAATGTGAGGCCACATCCTCGGGCGGAAGAACCGGCTTCCAAGGAATGTATTGCCAGGCTTCCGCTGCTGCAGAGGCAATGGCAAATGAGGTCGGATCCTTGGAGGTTGCTTTGTTCAAGAGTTTCAGCTGTGAGGCCACTGGGAGATATCGGGCCACTAGTGTGCTCTTTTTCTCTCTCAGCCTAACCTTACAGGCTTGTTATGTGAATGGAATGGGGAGGGATGGAACAAACAAGTATGTGGTCCTAGGTGGCCATCACAGGAGAAGGGCCCACTACAAAGTTCATGGTGCAAGAGCACATTCACCCCCTCCCCCCAGAAACAATCCCTTTGCTGCCTTTCTCCTAGCACATAGTTGAAGGCATAACTTCACTGCTGCTTCTCTTCCTCTGTTTATGCTGATACTGTCTGGGACTGTTTCATGTAGTTATGGTCGACAAAATCATAGTCATAGGTCATTTCTGCTAGTCACTTATATAAAGTTGTATGGCTTTGGGGCAGGGGTTACAACAAAGCAAAACTATGGAAGAGATTTCCATCCATTAACCATACTAGGACTTGCTTGTCACAAAAAGGAAATCAATTAGAACTTTACATAATGGAGTTCCCTTCTCTGCATCTGACATCTTTACTTTACTGTTGACACCCTTCGAAAATGGTTTCATTGAGCTGTGTTTTTATGTTTAGAACTTTAAAACCTATGTGGATCAAGCTTGCAGAGCTGCTGAAGAATTTGCAAATATTTACTATGAAACCATGGATAAAAGGAGACGGGTATGTAGATTCCCAACAGCTTTTGTGTTTGGTGTGGGGTTTGGATTTTTTAGAAGAATTACCGTATTTTTCGCCCTATAGGACGCACTTTTTCCCCTCCAAAAATGAAGAGGAAATGTGTGTGCGTCCTATGGGGCGAATGCAGGCTTTCGCTGAAGCCTGGAGAGTGAGAGGGGAGACCCCGCCGCCAGCCCCGCAAGCTCCGGGGACAGTGGGGAGGCGCAGCGCGTCTTCCCGCTGTCCCCGGACCTAGTCTGCAGGCAGGCGGTGGGGAGAAGAGCACTTCTCCCCGCTGCCTGCCCCGCAAGCTCCGGGGACAGCGGGGAGGCGCAGCGCGTCTCCTGCTGTCCCCGGACCTGGTCTGAAGGCGGGCGGCGGGGAGAAGAGCGCTTCTCCCCGCCGCCAGCCCCGCAAGCTCCGGGGACAGTGGGGAGGCGCAGCGCGTCTTCCCGCTGTCCCTGGACCTAGTCTGCAGGCGGGCGGTGGGGAGAAGAGCGCTTCTCCCCGCTGCCTGCCCCGCAAGCTCCGGGGATAGCGGGGAGGTGCAGCGCGTCTCCCCGCTGTCCCCGGACCTGGTCTGAAGGCGGGCGGCGGGGAGAAGAGCGCTTCTCCCCGCTGCCAGCACCACAAGCGCCTGGGGGGGGGAATAAAAATTTTTTCCTTTATTTCCCCCCCCCAAAAAACTTGATGCGTCCTATGGGCCGGTGCGTCCTATGGGGCGAAAAATACGGTATTTACTGCATTTCGCAAAGTACATATCTGAGTTCTGATGTTGTATGTGCTGATATTATTCATGCTAATATACATATTTGTACATGCTGAGATTATTAGATCATTCCATGTTGTCATGGACACAGCCTTCAAACACATGTCATTTGTTTCTATCTCTTAACAGCTTGATCCTCTGTATGTTTACTCAAAAATATGTTCAGTGGGAGTTTACTCTGTGAGAATATCTGTAAAGGACTGCATCCAAAGGCTACAATCCTATACCACTTGCCTGTAAGTCCTATTGAACGCAGTGGTGTTTAAATAGACATGTATAGGATTGTGTTATAAATAGTACAAATAGGTACACGGAAGTGTGGAAGCAATGACTGAGCAGTTCCAGTTAGTTGACATGAAATGGTAGCTACTTAACCTGAGTGTTTCTCCCTTTGAACTCAGTGGTGCTCACCTTTCTGTAGACATAGAACCAAAGAATTGGAAGGGACTTTGGAAGCCAAGTCCCGGCTCAGTGTAGGATTTGCAATGCAGGGTGCAACTTCTTGCATCCCTAACAGATGGCTGTCCAACCCCTGCTTACACACCTCCAGCAAAGGAGACTCATTGCCTCCCAAAACAGTCTATTTCACTGTTAAAACAGTTCTTAATGTTAGGTTGTTTCTCTTACTGTTTTAGCAGGTGCATCATGCTGTTTGCTCATACTTAGAATGTGATCAGCTAAGATACCTAGTTCCTTTTCCAGTGTACTACTGCCAAGCAAAGTCTCCCACATCCTATACTTGGTGCTTTGATTTGGGTGTGTTAATTGCAAGACTTTAAAGCAACTCTGTGCATTTTGTTGGGGGACTTCTTTAAAAAGCCTTTCAGATTTTTTTTTTAAAAAAAACCCTAAAGGAAAGGGGGAAATGTAAATACTGTATCTGGATGCAGCAACCTATATAGGAAGGCGTGCTGTAATTAAAGCACAGTTTCCCTTTGGAGTTCACTTAATGCTTCCTAATGTTTCTCAGGTGTTGACCAAACTCTACCTGGACAAAGCGACCCTGGTTTGGAATGGGAATGCAGTATCTGGGCAAGCAGCACTTGCAGAATTCTTTGAAATGTTGCCTTCAAGTGATTTTCAAGTTACCACATTTGATTGCCAGCCTGTTCATGGTAAGATGCCTTGTCAAACAGTGTAGCCCACAAATCAGGGAAGATAGCTTGATTCTAAATATGTAAGCAGAATTATTTAACCTTTTCACATTATGTAACTTGCAATCATCCCAGTTTCAGAAATTTCAGTTGTTTCTTTGCGTTTCTGAATTATGTGGTTAAATTATGTCTACCCAATCTGTTCTTGTGACGTTTCTGCATATTCTTCCAAAAAATTGTAGAAATGGAAAAGCATCCATAGTGTCCCTGATGGTCTTTTGGAAAAGGTTGCGAGGAGCAGCTTTGTTCCTATTTGTGCTGATCTTCGTAGCTCAAGCAGAAAACTAGTGCAAGAAGTGTGGCAACATGCTTTAAAAACATGCTTATTAAATGTTTTTTGTGATACAAAACAAACAAATAAACAAGGAAAAGTACATATAGTGTCTCCACTTTCAACTCATAGAGTCTTTTTCACAGTTTGCTTACGTTCGGTATGAGACACTATTGTCACAGACTTAGGGGGAACAGGGGAGAAAAAGAAGGAGGGAGAGGGTTGGGGGGATAGTGGTCTTTTCATTCTATTGTGCAAGATTTTTGTGTCAGCATTTCATGGGTAGGTCCTTTATTTATATAGTTATTGATTTTTATTAGCATTGTGAGAGATTGAAGAGTCCAGAGCTTGGTTGGTTGCGTTCAGTTGGCTGCAGTATGGTTTGTTTGTATGTGTGTGGAAGGGTGGTGTTGTGTCAGATTGGCCATATTGATTTGTATGCTGTTGTTGGGAACAAGTCATTGTCTTGTTGGACAGTATGCTTTTTAGAACATCATTTCCTATCCCACCTTAAAGGATGCTGGACAGGACAGAGCAAAATCCTATGAACTGTAGAAAGAGTGCTGGTGTGGACATAACCTGAATATAATTGTTTTTTAGAAGCCTTAAGGTTTAATTTGAGTTTCCTGTAAGTCACCTCTTTGGACAGTCCTTTGCCCAACTTATTTCATATTTTTAATTTTTAAAATTACATTTCTATACTGTCCTTCATCTGAGGGTCACGGGGCAGTTTACAATGTTAGCATCCATCTGTCTAGGGAGATAATTGAAGTGCTCACCTTTGGGGGTAAAGTCAAACCACTGGAGAGTTACAGCGCCTGCTTTGGCTGTAGAGTCCAGTAGGGCAGATGAAGACGTTTGGTTTTGCTGCTGCAGGTGCACCGTGGCATTTCTTCTCTTTGTGCTCCTTTCAGTGGTCATTCATCCTCTGGTCACTGCTGTGGACACACAGCCTGACTGTCTGTCTCCAGGCATTGCAATTGTCTGTAAGGGATTGCCATACAGCGGCAACCCCAGCCTCCATGTCACATTTGCAGACATCTTTGTAACACAGAGTCAGTCTGCCAGCAGGCCTAGTCCGTGAAGCCAGCTCCACTTGGAGCACATCCTTAGGGATCCTGCCATCTTCCATTCTGTGTACCTGACTAAACTTGTGTGGATGTTTCTGGAACAGAAATGTGAACATGCTAGGAATGTGGGCTTGGGAGAGCACACCTTTGTTTGAGACTCTGCCCTGCCATGTGATGCCCAAAATCTACCTGATGCAGCACAAGTGAAAGGCTTTGCTCCTAGCAGGTGTAAGTTGCCCATGACTCACTTCTATAAAACAAGTATGCATAGCATAGTAACAAGCAAAACATAGTCAGGATGGCAAAAAATAGCACTGAAATTACTGCTATTTTTGTGGATTCTGTTTTCATGTTGCATTTTTGTATTTTATGGTTCTAATTTTTACTTCTAAACTATCAACGGAAGTATTGTTATTGGATATATACATATTGAAAATGAAATAATGAATAAGGGGGGGGGAGTTTGCTAGTTTGCAAGTTAGAGAAGAGGCATACCTCAGTGGCAGAGCATCTGGTTTGCACACCGAAGGTCCCAGATTCAGCCTCCAGCCTCTCAAGATGGTACTGGGATAGACTCCCTGTCTGAAATCCTGGAGAGCTGCTGCCACTCAGTGTAGACAACACTGAGGTAGGTGGACCAATATTCTGACTTGGTAGAAGCTGCTTTCTAGACACCCATAGAACATTGTAAAGTGGCACCTTGGACTAAACCATTGGTGGGTAAGTTGTGGCACCAATGACTCTCTTGCCATCCCTGACTTTTGGCTATGCTGGGAAATGAGAGTCCAACAATACATGGAGGGCCACAGGTTAGCCATCCTAGGGTTAAACCGTATAATAACAAGATAAACTTACTAATACTTCTTGAGCTTCACACACATGTGCATACCTGTTTCATGATTGCACTGCAAGCTTCTGTAATACTGACTGTATTGTTGGTTGCATTTTACAGGTGTTTTAGTTAGAAAGAGGAGGAAGAAGCAATAACTTTGAAATGCTTGATAGCAGTTCTGTATAAAAGTAGGCTTGTGATATACTGGCATGCCTTAATATCTTCTGTTCTGTTTCTTTCTTTAGAGCAAGCCACTCTGAACCATAACACCATCCTTGTTGTGACATGTGGGTCTGTCAAATTTGATGGGAGCAAGCAGCAGTACTTCAATCAGAACTTCTTATTAACAGCACAAACCACAAACAACAACACAGTGTGGAAGATTGCGAGTGACTGCTTCCGCTTCCAGGACTGCCCTAATTAGTGGGGAGCAGCAGTTGGCTATGCTTCTCTGGACAAGATAATTGGCTTTCAGGATGGTCGTACTGTGGATGTGAGAAAGTACCTTCTCTTTGAAAGAAACTTCCTCTTGCCAGGAATTACCAACTTCAGAACAGCAAAAATCAAACTGACTTATTTAAGAATGCTGGTCTGTGGCTTCGGTATTTAAATCAATATAGGAAAATACTGTTATGGTTTACTTGCATTGATGACTCATTCATACACATTGTATACAAGCACTATCTGTCACAAGTTGTATTTGTTTTGGTGGGAAATTAAAATAGCTGTAACAACAAGGTGAGGATGCAGATCCTGACTAACTTGAAGTCTTCCTAGAATTTGAAAATCTTGGTGCAAATAAGTACAGCTGGGAGAAGATTGTGTGAAGGAGAATGATAATTGTCTCTGGGCTTCCATGTATTTCTAGTAAAAGAAGCTATTGGAGAGATATTAGGAAGACCTCAACACCCCGAGGCTATTTTTTTGAGCTGCTTTGGAACTGCTTTTGTTACACTGTGTTGCTTTGTGCTGTTTTATCCATGATTTGTTGAGTTTGTACGTAACCATTTTACTGGCTACATAAAAAATATATATTATTTTTTTAAAAGGGGGGGTTTGGAAGAGAGATTTTGACTCTTTTGTAGCATAGTTATGCCCAAGCATATTAAAACTTGGTTACATTTTGCATCTGCCCTCATCCACCTTTAAATATAGGTTCCCCATGAAAATACTTGAATAAATCATAGACACTTAGCTTTGCAAATAATAAAACCGCTTGCATCCACCAGGATCTTAACTCTGCTGTTACAGCGGAGGTGACCAAGGAGTGTCCAGAGCACTGTCTAGTCCTGTTGTGTTGGATGAGTTTCAGTTGGTAAGAATAAAAAATGTGGACAAGGTGCTTGGATTGATCAGGACGGCCATTTGCATTCTGGACCTTAGTTCATCTTGGCTGATAAAAACTAGCAGGGAGGGGCCAGGTGGCTGGGCCAGGGAGATGATTAATGTCTCCTTGCAAGAGAGGGTGGTCCCTGCCTGCTTGAAGGAGGCCACTCCTTAAGAAACCCTCACTGAACTCGGAAAATCTAAGGACTCAGAAAAACTATTGGCCAGTTCCTAATCTCCCCTTAGGCAAGGGCCTGGAGTGGGTGGCCACAGATCAGATCCAGGCGCTCTTGGAGGAAACTGATTTTCTATATACATTTCAATTGGGATTTAGGCCCAGTTTTGTCATAGGAATTGTTTTGGTCACCCTGTATGATGCCCACTGTTGGGAGAGAGACGGGAAATGTCTCCTTGTTAATTCTTGACCTCATGGTATCCTGGAGCAGCTGTCCAAATTGTTGGAATATTCTGTTCCACCTTAAGGAACAGGCATGATTGTTGTGTGTCACATGTCTGTTTACACTCCAGCACAATATGCTGAGAACTTCCATTTGTGTATTGCTTTTGCTTTTTTGCTTTGGACACGAAGGAGATTAGACATGTTTCCTTTTGTCCTGATGTACGCTGAATAAACTGCTTGTAAATATGCTCACACAACAACTCCTGCCTCTTCTGTTTGCGCGGCGTTTACTCTGCTGAGTAGCGTGCCCTAGCTTCTGAAGCTCGGGTCGGAGATTCATGCTGCACCAAGGACTGGAGTTCGCCCAGTACACCGGCCGGTGCATGCCAACACAAATTGGGGGTGGATGGCACTGTTTTGTGGTGGTTCCAGTTGTACTTGTGTGGTCGTTTCCAGGGAGTGGGAAGTTCTTCACCTTGGAGCCTTCAGTGTGGGGTTTCTCAGGGTTCAATTTTATCCCCCATGCTTTTTAACATCTACATAAAACTCCGGAGTACGTTGCCAGCAACCAAGCTCAGCATACTGCCTTTACACCTGCCGGTGAGGCAGTGGTTGTACTTGACCATTGCCTTGCCTCAGTAACGGACTGGGTAAGAGCCAACAAACTGAAGCTCAATCCAGGTAACACTGAAGCACTGTTAGTAGGAGGTTCCCTAGACTGGATGGATGGGAAGGTTAGTAGGAGGTTCCCTAGACTGGATGCCTCAGAAGCAGTAAAAACAGATTTTTATGGTTTTGGGGGGTGAAAATGTTGGAGAATTCTTGTCTCATGCTACTGCCATACCCACGCTGTAGGGGTTCATTAGCACATGGGTGTAGGTGGGTGTCATCCTTTGGCCTCTATGTATTGAAAACACGTAAGGCTATTTCACTGGGTCACGCAAGTTAGCCATCCCTCTTGTTGATGCCACAAATGCCAGCCACCTGGTGGTTTGTGTGAATGAGTCCTATATGAGTATCTGCATACTCATTTTGGGCTCCACACAAGATAGAACCCTAGGCCAATTGGGTTTTCTTCTCGTGGAGTTGTACTTGTGTGTGTTTGATGGTACAAATGTGTGGGGCCCTTTGAGTTTGGGTGTAACCTTCGATGCCTCCCTCTCCATGGAGGCGCAGGTTGCAGCTACTGCAAAGGCGGCATTTTTCCATCTCCGCCATATCAAACGGTTGGTCCCTTACCTTTCCCGCCCTGATCGGGCCACAGTGATCCATGTGATGGTCACGTCCTGGCTTGATTACTGTAACTCGCTCTACGTGGGACTGCCCTTGAAGTTGTTCCAGAAACTCCAGCAGGTGCAGAATGCCACGGCAACTGCGGGACCACATTCACCCAGTGCTTTTCCAGCTGCACTGGCTCCCGGTGGAGTACAGGGTCAGGTTTAAGGTGCTGGTTTTGACCTTTAAAGCCCTTTGTGGCCTAGGACTCTCGTACCTACGGGACTGCCTCTCCTGGTATGCCCCGCGGAGGACCTTAAGGTCTATAAATAGCAACACCCTATAAGTCCCAGGCCCTAAGGAAGTTAGATTAGCCACAACCAGGGCCAGGGCCTTTTCAACACTGGCCCCGGCCTGGTGGAACGCTCTGTCTCATGAGACCAGGGGCCTGTGGGATCTGATTTCTTTCTGCAGGGCCTGTAAGACAGAGTTGTTCTGCCTGGCCTTTGGCTTGGAATCAGCCTGATCCCCTCCTTTCCTTTTCTTTTTCCTTCTGTGATGGAACCCCTATTTGGGGACTTCCCTGGCTTTTTTCTTGCCCACATAGGACCAGTCTGGATAGTAAGCCTTGGTGAAGATTTGACGTTTTCTCCCCCCAAACAGTTTTTGATCTGGGCTTCCACTGAAATGAGGCTGCATTTTAAGTTGTATTTTAATCCTGTTTTTAAGTTGTATTTTAATCAATTGTTTTTATACCTGATGTTAGCCGCCCTGAGCCTGGTCTTGACTGGGGAGGGCGGGGTATAAATAAATTATTATTATTATTATTATTATTATTATTATTATTATTATTATTATTATTAACTTCACACAGCCTTTGCATAAAAAGCCATTGTGGTGAGTGGTTGCTTCATTGGCAGGAGGGTTGGGCTAACCAGAATGACCCAGCAACCCCTTCATCCTAGGGTTGCTATATTTCAAAAAGTGAAAATCTGGACACAAAAGTTGTGGTACTTTTTTAGTTTTGTCCAAATTCCGAATGTATGGCTATCCTATTTCATCCAAGCTTTCAATGTATGAACAGAGTGATGGGTGAGATGAATTGCTCAATGTGGACGAGGTTGTGGCAAAAGACACACATTTGCTGAAAGGCAGTAAGCCTCTGTTCATAGATGAAGTGATGGAATCCCATGTTATGCAGTAAATAGTGTTGGGCAGCCTTTCCTGAGAAAGAGCCCCCCTCAAGTGCCTTACGCCTTATATAGTGGGGAGAAAAACATTGTCTGTGGATGGCCTGTCTGAACCATCTGAAAGACAAAGCCTCCTCTTGTGATTAATCAATATTTTGGGATGGCTTTTTGTGCAGCCTTCAGAATAATTCTGTGTGTAGAATTGGACTGTTTGGCTCAAGATGATGAGTGACAACTCAGACAACTGTGAAATTTTATCTAGTTCTTAGTCTATAGTAAGACCCCAATCACAGCATTGTAACAGTGTTTTTCTTATTCAATTTGTAGGCTGTTAAAAAAAGAATATTTACCGCATAATGCTTTACTGCTAACTCAAAAAACATTTGACAAAGACATGTGCATTTGCATGTGATTTATTCTTCCTGATGTTTCATTGTGCAGGCATTTGTCTTTGTATTTGCAGGAGTCCTATGTGATAAAGTAGAATGCCCCTGGGTATGCTGTAATCTTTTTTTAAAAATGTACATAAATCTTATGCATACTTTCAACCATAAATGTATGGCATTGGAATTAAATTATTTTTTACTTTACAGAAGCTTCAAAGGATATGCAACTGAAGAATGGTGTGAGGCCCATTAATATAATTTGCGTTTCTTTTGAAATCATTTTTTATTTGGTTTTTACAATGCAAAATTATAAAAAAAAAACAATTACATATCTATATTGAGAGATTCCTCCGAATCTCAGGACTATACAATTTGCCTTTCAAAAATGTTCTTTCTGAAAGACACTGTATTAGAGAAAACTTTCCATCCAGAAGCTTTTACATATGCAAGAGTCTCACCAAATTGTGGGAATGTGAACTGAAACATGACTATAAAGAGGTGCTACATTCATAGAAGGGTCTCTCCAGCTAACTTGCTTTTTCTTTGCCCTCCTTTGCCATGGCTCATCCTCCTTTACACCACCTGCTTCCTCATTTGTCCTAAAAACTTCACCCAGCCCAGCTCTACCTTCCATGATGTCTCCTAAATTCTGCCTATTTTGCTTTTGCCATTGCCCCATTTTACGCCACCTTCTTCCTGCCTGCCCCACTTCATTATAGCTTGGGCTTAGAACTATGTTACAATGCATGTGGCTGTTGTAACGTATGTGGAAATATGGTCTATGGACAGGAAAATCAGATAACCCACCCTGGCAAAATGTCATTCTTGAAACCTTGATGTCTAGTACTTTCTTTTAACAGTAGAGGGAACTGGGGCTTAGTCACTTGCTCACTCACAGCTGCTACTGCCCCTATTCTCTTGATGCTAGACAAGGGCTAAACAAATTCAAAGAGGTTATCCAGCGGCTACTAGCCACAATAGCTATGCTCTGCCTCCACAGCAATGCTTTTGAATGCAAATTACTGGAAGCCATAGGAGGAAAGAGTGCTCTAGTGCATGAGTCCTGCATGTGGGTTCCCCACAGGCATCTGGTTGGTCACTGTGAGAACAGGATGCTGGACTAGATGGGGCATTGGCCTGATCCAGCAGGCTCTTATGTTTTTATGCAGGACATCAAGTCCCAAATGCAGGTAGGAGAAGAGTGAACCATGACAACAAAATTAGGGGCACGTGAAGTCTGCCTCTTGGAAATGTAGTGGAAAGCTAATCATTGCAGTAACTTGTCAGAAATACAGTAATTAGAAAAAGTCACAGGAATGGTATATTAATCTAAATCAAGGTAGAAAAAACAAAACACTGGAAATATAAATACTCCCGTCTCCCAAATACATGCAGTTGCTAGGTGTATCAAGGTCTACACATGAGGTGTATCAAAGTCTATACACGGGTATAAAATTGCTCCAAAGTCCATGAACACAACAGGCAAAATATTAATCCATTTCAGATTATTATTCTCTCGACAGGAACAAACAAGCACTCGCTTGCTTCATTTCTAAATGCACTGCAGTGTTTGACATGTATTGGACCTTTATCAAAGGAACAGAAAATTCCCTGTTACTGAAAATGACTATCGTTTACAAGGATAATAAATACCGTAGTCGTTTATTATCACTGTGGAGCTGCAAAATTCTGTTGATAGTGGACTTAGGCTGAAGTTTAAGGTCAACCAGTAAAATACCTAAGAGAGACTATAACAGGTCCCTGCTGTCAGCCAAATGTTTTTCCTTCCCAGTAACTGCAAATTACAACTGTCATTTATTATCACTGAACTGGAGCCAGATTAAGTTAGTTGCACTTAAATCTTATTCAAACAAATCTGATAAGTCACAATTGATTTTAATGGGTCTTCAGCACAACTAACTTATAGTGCAATCCTATGCACGTTATTCAAAGGTAAGTCTCAATGTGTTAATTAATAAGTATTTAGGACTGCAGCCTTAGAGTGCAATTCTATAAATGTCTACCTAGAGGTTAGTCCCACTGAGTTCAATGGGGTTTACTCTTCTCTCTATACACACACACATATACCCCATTGAACACATTGAGAGAGATTGTAGACACTAAGAAAGTCACAGAAGTCAGCAGAAGACATTCATTCCTCAGTTACATTGCATTTGAAGGCAAGTTCATTGTTTTAAAATCTTCCCACTGGTATAAAAAAAAAGCAATTTTGGGGTGTCCTGGTTTTTACTTTTTGAAATATGGCAATCTACACCGGGAAGAAGACAATTCCATATAGATGTTGGCAACAGGACCTAGCATTTTTTTTTTATTATTTAAAACATTACTTTGCTGCCCTTTAATTCAAAATTTCCAGGGTGGTTTGTGATATTTAATACAAACACTATAAAAAGCATATGAAAGGGGGTTTGGGGGTTGTTGTTTTTTAAAAATGACACCTAAAAAATGATCAAACGTACACCAGAGGTTAAAAGCTTGGGAAGGAAATCTTGCCTGATACCTAATGGTATTATTGATGCAGGCCAGTCTTTCCCAACCTGGTTCTGCTGACTATTCTTGATAGGTGTTGTAGTCCAAAACACCCGGAGGACATCAGGGTGTTTAAAGCTGTGTCAAGAGATCCAGAACACTTTCCAGCTGAAGAGAAAATGGCAGAGCATGCAAGACTGGAGGTAGCCCACCACCCCTACTGAAAAGTAGAGGCACTGGTGTTCATTTCTGGGGCAGGGGGTCCTCTCTTCCTCTGGGGGCAATTAAAGGGAACAAAAGGTTTGTGCTGTTAAAATCCAAAGCAGTGTCATACCAGATCTCCAACCTCAACACACACCCTTCCAACCCACATGGCTTGCTCTCTTTGTTTCCCTGGCCAGCACCCCTCCTCTTAGGACTATTGAGGGTTTTTGCAGCTATTGCAGCTGCTGAGGGTTGCAGGGGGCTGTTGCGGTGGGGAGAGAAGCTTGGAACTCAGGGCCCCAGAAAAGTATTTGCTTGAATGGCAGGGTTTGTGTGTTCACAGCCAAAGCTCATTGTAACATGATATTTTGAAGATAAATTATCCTCTCCTTTCCAGGGTGGTGGGCACCTTTTAATTGGAAACCCATCATCAAAATGGAGGTTAAGCAGCAAAACAGCTACAGATACTTTATATGGAATCCTCTCCATCACAGGGCTGCCTGCACAATATAAAGCACATTCCAGTGCCCACCACCCTGAAAGAATCTTATCTTCACACCCTTAACAAATTACAGTTCCCAGGATTCTTTTGGGTTGTGGGCGGCGGAATGTGCTTTAAATGTATGGTGTGCAGGCAGACTTTTAAGTCCTGCAAGCTCCCAAGGGAACCAATAAACCTGTCTGTCTTCCAAACAGAGCCAGAGATGGATCCCAGTCCTGGTGACTTGTGTTCTCTAAGGGGAGAGCATCCCACGGTTAACTCCACCACCACATGGCCTCTGGCATATGTGTCCACTGATTTGTTTTGCAGTCAGCACTGTCTAATCTGGAGATGGAGAACCTAAGTTTCCCCCAGATGCATTTAAAGCACATGGCTACGCCGGAGGAATCCTAGGAGCTGGAAGTCTTAGTGGGAACATCCGGGGGAGGGGGACGGGACAGGTTCTGCACCGCTGGTGTAAATACCTATATATACATGCACAGCACAACGCTCCCTCCGCTTAAGACTAAGTACAACGCTGAGCACCGAACCGTCTTTTTGCCTAGCGCCATCTGCCTCCCCATTCAAAGCTTGCACGCGGCTTCCTCGTGGGGCAAATGAAGCTTCTTGGTTAATTTTTGTTGTTGTTTCTTTGCCCCCGCCGAGCTGAGAGGCGCAGGTCGCAGTTCAGAATTCCAGCCTTTGAGCGGACCGCACCCCCCACCCCCGAGAGCACTTCTTCAGATTTGGGGTGGGCCGATCCGATCCTCCTCCGGAGCCTTCCCGCTCTCTCACAGATGCTCGCTGTCGTCGCCGCTGCTCCCCCTCTCCCCGCCGGCAGCCGCCGGCATCCCCTCGCCCAGGCTAGGCTCCCCGGCCGCCACCGCCAGCTTCGCTCCTGGTCCTCCTGCACCGCTTCCCAGGCTTCCCGCTCTCGCCGTCCAGTCGCTCTCGATGTACAAGTGGTAAGGGTCGTGCTTGGACTCCAGCTTCCTGGAGCGCGTGTAGGCCAGGATCAGGCCCCCGGCCAGGCAGCCGTAGAATATCATGATGAGCAAGATGTACAGGTAAGCGTCGTCTGCGTCCGCTTTGCTGCCCGACGCTGTCGCCTGGCTTGGCGCCGGGAGTGAGTCGTCGAGGAGGCTGCTGCGGATGGCATTGGGAGCAGCGCCGCCGCCGCCGCCGCCGTGCAGCTCCTGCCAGAGCCGGCTCAGGAGGACCTGGATTCGGAGGCTTTCGCTGCAGTTCATCGGCCCCTGCATCCGCCGCCTTGGCACGCTCGCTAGCCTCTGGTCGCTTTTGGCCTCCTTGCTCCGCGCCCCTTTCCTTGCAGGCGCGCACCGCCCGCCCAGCGGCAACACAGCCGTTGCCTGCTGGCCTCTCACGCCTCGGCCATCTGCTTCTCGCCTGGCGCTGGAGGGACAAAGGCGTCTGCAGCCTACCCCACCCCACCCCCTTGCGGGAGAAAGCAGGGGGCGCCTGCCTCTCCCCCTCTCTCGGCCGCCTGCCACCCAGAACTCTCCAAGGGGGATGGGCAGGGGGAGAGAGTCTCTCCGCCTCTAAAAAGCTTCTTTGTTCCTTAACTGGCAATCCTGGAGTCTGGCTGCCTTATGATATTGCCAGTGGTCTGCCCCCACCCCCCATCCCGCCCACTCGCCCATGAACTGAAATATGGGAAGGTGTCTTTGAATTTTTGGGTGCTGCTGCTGCTTTGAGATCTGAGCCCCCCCCTTACCTATCACGCTCAGCGAATGTGTGTTGGGGGG
This sequence comes from Podarcis filfolensis, assembly GCF_964270895.1. Taxonomy (NCBI): domain Eukaryota; kingdom Metazoa; phylum Chordata; class Lepidosauria; order Squamata; family Lacertidae; genus Podarcis; species Podarcis filfolensis. The sequence goes on from NC_139617.1 coordinate 25,185,198, forward strand.
TATGGATCCATCAGTTTGTTTGTTTTTTTAAAAAAAGGTTTAGCTGTCATCATCGTTTTGCTAAGTCTAAAACTTTGCTTTAATTCTGGTGGTGCAGATGAAAAGCGAGGGGCAAGGGCATCCTTACTTGGATGCATCCTCTTCTTGTTGCTTTGCATAAATGTGCACAATGATGCTTGATAAAATTTCTGTGCAGCCTTTTCCAAGCTGGTGCCTTCCAGATGATTTGGACCACAACTCCCACCAGCCTCAGAACCACTCTCTGGAAAATGGAACAAGCTGTATGACCAAGGCCCTGGGAGTGAGGGGTGGCACCCATGATCTCTGTGAGTGAGGCTTGCAATTGCTGTGGTTTCGGAAGGGCCAAAACCAGATGGGACACAGGGACACCCATAGGAAGCTGCAGTTCAGACTATTTGTCTGTCAGGCCAAGCAATGTTTGCACTAGTGGCTCCCAAGTTTTTTGCTATGACAACCCACAAGTCCCAATTTACTTGGTATGGTGACCCATCAGTTTATTATCACATTACATTTTGGACCTTGGATCTTCTCTGCTGCCAGCCACCAGACAGCAGTTTCCACGGTTGAAATGCAAGAATTGGAGGTTTGTGACATTCATTTGCAAGTGCTAATGCAGCATTATAATACATGAACAAAAAAGCCCATCATACCAGTCAAGGATTACAAACCATTCTTATTTAGGGTTTGTTTATAAAGCTCATGACTCACTTGTGTGTGTTTTGCAACTCACCTGCATGCCATCATCCAGAGGTTGGGAAACACTGGCCTACACCAGTGTTGGGGAGCCTGTGGCCCTCCAGATGTGGATGGACTCTTAACAATTTTGTGGGTGTCAGGAATGACTGAAATATGGCAACCCTATCCAAAGGGACCTTCCCCATGTAGAATTTGTGCTCTGACACTGTTTCCTGGTGCATGTGGAAGGCAGGCTTGAAGTTTCATGCACTTAAAGTCTCAACTGCCAAGCATCACCACAGGATACTCTTCCATCTCTGGGCTTTTTTTTAATGATGGGGGGGGGGGCTTGGACTCGCAATGCAGAGGAACCATTGCATTTCGCCATTTTCTACAGTCTAAATCTCCCTTTTTGCCCAAGCGGTTATTAGCCACACTGGTGGGAAAATACACACAATATTTTGTGTTACTTTGGTTGGTCTAATAAAAGTACTGCCCTAGTAGGGATTTTGGAATTTTTCTTAGCTGTCAACACGGATACCTTTACTCTTTGTTTTAAGCACAATACTCTCTCTCCTCAGGTCAAACTGTCCAAATTAAGACATACATTAGAATCCTGGGAAGCAGGAGACTTTCCCCCTTGTTTCTTTTTGCTGGTGTATGTGTGCTGCAATTCTCAAGGTGACTGTAAAAAACTAAACACTGTTATTCTCCCCACCCCCCGCCCACCTCAGGTGGTGGCTAAATATTTATTGGGGTTGTCAGAGCTTTGAATGTGGCTTTGGCAATTTATCCACATTTGAGCTTTAAGAGGGATTTTTGTTGTTGGCTGTTTGTGATTTGTTTTTGTTTTGGGAGGAAATGCATTGCTATTGCAGTTGCTTTTAACGAAGTCACCTAGATGCTTTTGTGTAGGCTGTGCATACATGAAGTAAATAATAAAGGTTGCGTGACATACATAGGACATTTTAAAACCCAGAGCTATCCTCTGTGTTAATTCATCTGGAATGTTTAAGACTCACAATCACCAAGCTGGATCGAATCCTTGTTTCACCCGTAAACTTTTGCCTTGTAAGGCCTTGGGAAGAGCTTCCCTCAAACTACTTGCTGTAGCTACTGGAGAGATGAAAGGAAGTTCTCCTTCATATTACTAAATATTTGACTATCTGTCCTTGACTATTAGTTATGGGACAAGTTAGCAGTTTACCACTCACTATGGCACAGCAAGGCTGAACACCAGTTTGTGGCAGATATACAGTAGGTGAGGGCTACTGCTTTTAAGTCAGCAGTGGGGAACCTGTGGCTCTCCCATCATCGCCAGCCAGCATAGCCTGAGGTTGGGGGTGATAGAAGCTGTAGTTCAGCAACTTCTGGAGGGCCACAGATCTTGCATCCCTGCTTGTGGGCTGCCTGAAGTCATTTTATTGATCACCAGATTTCAAAATTAGCCAGGCACCAGACACATTTTGCACCTAGCTATTGGCCACTTGTGACCAAGTGAAGATGCCTGGGTGGCAAGATGGTGCCTGACGTCTCCACCATCTGGAAGTGCATACCAGGGGATCCTTGGATCTTGACTGTTTTAACACAGTAATCCCACAACCTGTAGAATTCTATCAGTTATATTTTATTTGCATGATCAGAACGAATTTCAGGAACCAAAATGCCTTTTTTCTGTGCAGCCTGAACAGGAGCAGTCAACAGCATTAAAATTAATTGTTGTAAATTGTTTTCACTTACCCCACCCCACTGTCCTGCTCACAGTTGTGAAGAATATCCCTACATTATGAATGGTCCATGTCACCATTAAGAAAAAGAGGTCGGAACAGGCCAATATATATGTGGACCATCCCTGAATCAAGTGACTTTTCTTCTTTACGTTCTCAAAGCTCTTAAGACCTGGTAAGGCTGGGCTAAGGTAAGAGCTGTTTGTGTGAAGGCATTAACGAGCCCTTAAGCAGAAACCTGTGGCATGCACTGCTAATTCTAGATCTTGCTTTCTCTTTCCTTTAGTTTCCCTTTTGTTAATATATGGGAGAAATTTGAAGGTTGGGACTTGCTGAGCCGAAAGCGGCTAGATCTGTTCTCCATCAGCCAACTCACAGTTCCTCCATGCACAGAGCAATGCAGCAGAATGACCAAAAAAGGCTCAGACCACAACTGCATTGGCACCTGTTCTTAACAAGGGGCAGCTTGTGGAGCTCTGTATTCCTTTAGGCCAAATGGATGGCTGAAAAATACCATAAATAAAAAAGACGTATATGAACAGGTGGTTTTGAGTTTAAGAACTCACTTAAATCACGGCACCATCATGGTTGTAGGAATAAATTGGGACTTTGCTTCTGCTGTCTTTATGATACACAAATATACTTGGGAGTAAGCACCATTTTGTTGTAGAAAATGACATTAGATGTCTTGCTGCTCAGCCATGCCAACAAAAACATTTGCAAATAGTGTCAGCCAGTGGGACCTGGCATACCTATGCTGACCCAGAAACTGTTGTGGGGCCTGTTGTGCTGCCACCACCATCTGCCACATTGGCTGGGTCTGTGCCTCCATCACATATTGTTCAGGAGGGTCCCCTAACCCTTCAGAGATTTGTGGGGGGTCACAGGGGGCGGCAGGATGAAGAGGAGGGGGCAGGAAACTTTCCTTCCATGAACATCCTTATCTTTGGATCCAAACTATCAGTTGCTGGGTGGGTAGGGTGATCAAATTTTGGACTTCAGCATGTAGCCAGGAGTTAGCTTTTTTCCTTCCATAATATTAAATCAAATGCCCTCATTAGCACTATATTCTCCACTTCCAAAAGCCTCTGAATTTCTTCTCCACAAATACTATTGCATTTTCTTTTGCAATAGGAAGGACCAATAAAGGCTGGCATAATCACAGTAATGTTAAGAATTCAGTTCTGAGTTTATATGCTATAATAGCAGTGGCTACACTGGGGCATCTTGGTTCTGTGGGAGTGTCAACTTCAGTTCCATATGCATTAGGTGGTTGAAATCCCCGCAATAATTCCGTAAGTTAGGTGGCAACATCCCCATATTGCAAACCTGGGGCTGAGAGTAGCTAGTCTTAAGGTCTCCTGGTTTGTGGCAGAAACCCAGAACTTTGCTGATTTGTGCTTGGTCTCTTGGTCCCAATGCTCACATAAGCTTGTGGTCTTGGTTGACCACAAACTTGACATGAGCCAACAGTGTGACGCGGCAGCTGAAAAAGCCAATGCAATTCTGGGCTGCATCAATAGGAGTATAGCATCTAGATCAAGGGAAGTAATAGTGCCACTGTATTCTGCTCTGGTCAGACCTCACCTGGAGTACTGTGTCCAGTTCTGGGCACCACAGTTCAAGAAGGACACTGACAAACTGGAACGTGTCCAGAGGAGGGCAACCAAAATGGTCAAAGGCCTGGAAACGATGCCTTATGAGGAACGGCTAAGGGAGCTGGGCATGTTTAGCCTGGAGAAGAGGAGGTTAAGGGGTGATATGATAGCCATGTTCAAATATATAAAAGGATGTCACATAGAGGAGGGAGAAAGGTTGTTTTCTGCTGCTCCAGAGAAGCGGACACGGAGCAATGGATCCAAACTACAAGAAAGAAGATTCCACCTAAACATTAGGAAGAACTTCCTGACAGTAAGAGCTGTTCGACAGTGGAATTTGCTGCCAAGGAGTGTGGTGGAGTCTCCTTCTTTGGAGGTCTTTAAGCAGAGGCTTGACAACCATATGTCAGGAGTGCTCTGATGGTGTTTCCTGCTTGGCAGGGGGTTGGACTCGATGGCCCTTGTGGTCTCTTCCAACTCTATGATTCTATGATTCTAAGCTGATCATCACATCACGGAAACAAGTGTTTAATACCCCCACCTCAAATCCTCAGTGTGCTAGTGCCCAACTAGTGCAAAATGGCAAAAACTCTTTAGGTATTCAAGTAAACACATGAGCAGGGTCTACAGCATGGGTAGGCAAACTAAGGCCCGGGGGCTGGATCCGGCCAAATCACCTCAATTCGGCCCGCAGACAGTCCAGGAATCAGCGTGTTTTTACATGAGTAGAATGTGTCCTTTTATTTAAAATGCATTTCTGGGTTATTTGTGGGGCATAGGAATTTGTTCATCCCCCCCCCCCAAAAAAAATATAGTCTGGCCCCCCACAAGGTCTGAGGGACAGTGGACCAGTCCCCTGCTGGAAAAGTTTGCTGATCCCTGACAGGGATTAAGGTGCTAACTCCATCCCCCACTGCTATTCTTATTGTCCTTCAACTTGTGCAAAGTAATCTGAAGTGAGGATGCCCCTGTACACATGGAAGTTTCCCAAATTATAGAATCCTGGAAAATCTGGGTTCTAAAATACAGTGCACCTCCAGGAGTGCATGAGGCTCCCTGCTTCAAAACAAGGCTGGAACTAACACAACCACAGCCCCTGTACAAGTAGGCAGGTATATAGTTCTATGGCATAGGCAAACCTACTAACCCCACTTTGCCCTACTTGTGCCACTCAGTAGTGCTGGTTCCAGGTTGTTGGATTTTTTTTTGGGGGGGGGGGTCTCCTTAGTGGCCTCCAGCCTGTTCACTGTCCATTTACTTGCTTCCCCCTGTGGGCCTAATCAACAGTACCGAGAGAGCAAATAAGGCATGTAGACGTTACTTTGCCTTCTCCTCTAATCGAGGAAAATATGCAAGCTCCAGTGATCAGTAGTGTATAACCCTACAATGGTGGAGCCTTCATAGGTGTCCAGTGATCTAATCCCCAATTTCTGTTATGTCACCAAGATACTCTTCTTTAAATTTTGGCTCACAGCTAGAATTACCATGTAGTGCAAGCATACATCTTTGTCTTCAGCAACTTCTAATGGGACCTCAGAGAGTAACTTGTCTTGTTTTATAACATTTTGTGAATGCATGCGGTTTTCTTCGCAGTAGCCAGAAACCACCCATAAAATGATCAGCCAACATTTCTTAGTAACTCACATGTCTATAGCCAGAATGTGTTTTCAGACAATACTAAGCAGTTTCATTTGTTTTGGCAAATCTTTGGATGTATAAGGTGGTTTGCTTTGGCTTATTTCCTGTTCAAGCACTGAGGCAGTGCAAATCTAATTATAGGGAACACAATGACATAGCTGAAAGTTAATATTTTTTGTCATGGCTGGCAATTAAAGGCAAGCAAGGGTCTTTGATTATGTTCTTTCTTTCTTTCCTCCTTTTCAAAGGCAGCCCCATAGTTAAACTTTTTTTTATTAAATATGAACTATTAAGATGTCATCTCAGTAACACCAACCAGAGCCTCTCTCAAGCTTTATTCTCTGTAATAGCCACATTTTACTGACTGATCTGAGTAAAAGCCAGTATGTGCTCTCCACAAAACCTTGCCTTGAAACAGGCAAATGCTAGTTCCTTAAAGACGTGCATATTCCAGTTATATTTTCACACATGGGAAAGAAAATTGATCTGAAATTTGGTGACTTAGTGCCTAATTAATTGATATCAAGGGTTTTTTTTACAAGCTAGTTCTTGAAGAGCCACTTAGAGCTAGTTTTCACTCTTGAAAACTTTCTATAATGCAGTGCTCTAGAAGCCTCTGGCTGAAGAGTGGTGTATTTTTTTAAAAGGAGAATCTAATAAAAAAGCAAAGAGCGAGCAAAGAACAGACAAATCAGCCACAAATCTGCAACTCAACTGACAAATTTATTGATGTCTACTCTCACTTCCCAGCTATCCCAGCATCAATTTAGGAAGATTTTAGGGCTTATTTCATACTTTTTCCAGTGACAAAAAGGAGCCTTCCAATCAGCGACTGACCTGGTTTGCGCAACATAGTAAGCCAAACAAGTTTCGCAAGACTACGTAAATGTGCAGCCTCCTGCAGAGAAGCATGCGGCTGCTTTGTTCCCATCTACTATTTTCGATATAGGCCAAGCTAAGCCAAGGCTTGGCTTAGTGTGTTGTCCCAACTGGGGGACTTGTATTTAAGCTCTTGCGGTAACAGCAAGCTATACCCAAGAACAACCCTGACTTTAGCTTGTGGTTAGTGAGAGAACTTAAACATCAATTCAGCTGACATGGTAAAACCAAATCTTGGTTTAGTTTGGCACAGCAGGAAAAAGTACTTTGCTAAAGTTTGGCTTACTGTTTCATGCAAATCATAGCCTTAGAGGCATTGGATGCAGGGGGGGCCTCTATTTGTAGTATCATCACCTGGGCTCTGCCTACTTCAGGTTCCGTAAAAGGAAAAAAAACCCACACTCTTGTTTATCTCTCTGCAGTTTCTTGCTAAAGCCCTAGAATATTTTTCATTCCAAGACAAAGATATGAAAATGTAGGCGGTATCTAAAAATTATGTAACAGTCCATCTGTAGCTGCTGGGAAAGTGTACTGGTATGCAGGGATTCAAATTATGGAGGTTAGAAAACTGGAAACAAATGAGTTCCACAGAATGTGTTCCCTCACTAGTTTGTCTATAGTAATTACATAGGATGTAAGCTGCAGGGGCTGCATAACCTAGTTAAGGCTATATTCACTTGCCTGCAGGTGAGTTCCATTGAACTCAATGGGACTTACTCCTGGATAGAAATGTAAAGGATTGTGCTGTAAATGTATTTTATGGAATAGAAAGTCATGTGAATCTTATATGGACTTGACTTTTTTAAAAAACAAAACAAAAACAACTATGACGAGTCTTAAGCTGTGGAAGAAAACTGCGAGACTTTCACAGTGGGAACTTTTAAAAATATATCTTCATGAATACCAAAAATGAGGTTAGTCAATAAAGGCCACATTAACACCAGAGCAAAGAGACTATATAGGTCAGAGATATACTCAGTGCATTCTAAACAAACACCACAAGCTGCTGTTAAGATTTAAAAGCACACAACAGCTATTAACTCCATACATTTGTTGTTTAAAGATTTGTCATGTTTGACAAAGTCAATATAGCAAATTTGTGTCTAAGAAAGAGCAATTTTTATCACATACTGAATATAGTAGACTTCAACAATGAGCTCATGGAGGGGGGGGGAAATCACTAATCAAAAGTGGAAGGATTTCCTGTTTATGTAAACAAGTGTATGTGTTTAGTGAGGAACTACCAAGAGGCGTTTTTCTGGTCCCAATGTAGGACTCGTCATACATTAGCAGCCCTCAGATTGGACTCGACAAGTTCAATTGGCAGTGTGCTGGTTTGATGGGAGAAGGATGGTTGAAAAATTGTCTAAACTATCCTTGTGCCTCAAAAATTAAAATTGGTCCTTAAAGACAGAACAGCTAGTTCTGGCCAGAATAATGGCTCAATAGGTTTGACAATAACTGAAACTGGTGATTTGTTGTTGCTCTGAAGGTTGACTGACCCACACATACACTTCATAGAAGGAAATCTTGCCCAAATCTTGAGTACAGGAACAACATTTCATACAAAAATCCCTTCACCATTTAGAAACAATACTGGATTGTTTTCTTTTGACCATAATATACACACTTAAATATTATGAATAAAAGAAATCTATCTTATAAATATTTTTAGAGCCAAGTCAAAGTATGACACATTGCAATCAAGGGTCACAGCTGTACAAAACTGGAAGCAATGTATAAAAAGGTATTAAGAAAAAAGTGCAAAATAGAACAGCATCAAGAATTGCCACATCTTACAGCATTTCTAATTCAAGTGTGAACTGCTAGCAAGGATATAAAAGTCCAGAGCATGAACTCAAGGGGGTGGGAAAAAGTAAGAGACAGCTGAATGCAGTACACAAAACACAAAATACAGGAGAGTTGCTGCCTTACTCTCTTCTCAACACACCAAGAATTCCAGTTTTTAAACAAACGTTTTCACAAAACAGAAGTTTTAAATACAGTATTTTCCCTTTAAACACATCCTCGAACATAAACTTCCAAAGACCAAATTCATCACTCACAAATACAAAATTAAGCTTTTACATACGACTTGTGTGGTGTATTAAAAGAAATAGAAATGCCCTTTCAGAGGGGAAAAAATAACATAAAAACCCATAGGACTTAATTTCTGGTGTTGATGTGCTTGGAAGAGCAGGCAGAGATCCCAATTCACCACACTTGGTAAGTAAAAGTGAATGCTTAAGAAAACAGAGACTACTGTAGCCATCAAACTTGTTTAGTCCCATTGATTTCAAAGGGAGTGTGCTAATAATCTGAAAACTTATGGATGCTGCATTATCATTGGAAATCAGTGTAGTGTTGGAGGTGGTAAAGATCACAAACTTGTCATCATTTAGAAAAGGATTTTTAGATCCTTTGGTGTTTGAATAGGGGGAGTCTCCTTGTGATAGTATAGGACACAACCCTTAAGGAGCAGATAGGATGCATCTGAATATGGATTACAGATCAGCTCTGAAGTGTACTTGTTTCCCTTTTAGACACTAAAAACACTGAAAAACTGGCAAGCGGAATATCTCACCAGTAGTGCATTCTTTGCCCCGTCCACATTAAATTTATGAACCGAATGATGTGGTCTGTGATCAATAAAGGGCAGAAGCTAGTTTTACAGTTATTCAGTGTAGGGTAAAACGAAACTGGGTCTTTAATACCATAAAAAGTACCACAGGTGTCTCTTCTTCCAGAGTATTTCCACACAGCTAAAGTGTGCTTTTTAGGAGCCTAAACTATGGCCAACTGCACTCAATGTGTATTCAGTTAACTATCAAAAAAACCCCACAGTACCCTGTGGTAACATTTCTGTTCCAAAAAAATCTGATCGGTTACATTTTAATAAACTAAATTGCTGTGTGTTTACCAAACACACACATGGTGCAAAGCAGATGCATGCTAGGATCATTGTGGATCTGTTTTTGGCTGTGTGAAAGTAGCATTCAAGAGAGAAACATCTTTTTTCTGTCTTTTAGCTCTACATAATGACAGTCAAATTAAAAGAAACTACTTTCTCTACCAAAGGACCTGAGATTGCAGATTTATGAACAGCACTCTGGAAAGTATAAGCTTCATTCTGCTTACTCTTTCTTCAGTTTTTCCATATACAACACATAAATTAAATACAAGCTCATTTTTTCCTTCACTTGAAAATCATCATAGTGAAATTATTAAAGATGATTTAATTCCTTATGAGTAAGGGAAGCCAGAATATAAAAAGATAAAAACAATGGTTTACCCAGTGAGGGAGTTTCATATGGACACAACCATTCTTTACTGGGAGTGAACAAATGAAACTACGGCAGTGGGTCAGTCATTTGGACAGCATCTTGAAAGTACAGTTCAGGAAGCCTTCTTGTTCCTTCTTGAAAATGAAGTGTAGCTTTCATCCATTTCACAAAATGCCACTTCTCCATTTATAATTATAGCCAATGTTTGGGGAATGACATTTGTTGCTTTGTTTTAGAAGGAATCCTGCACAACATCTTGACTCCCGATGTCTGGAGATTATTTACCGCCATACATTCGCTCAATGTCGTTGAGGTAATGGTTCTTCAGCTCTTTCCTTTTCAATTTGAAAGCATCTGTGACTAGCCCAGTCTCTGGAGTCCAGGGCTCTGGGCTTAACCGCACTTTGACTGGTATTTCAAATCTTTCAAGTTTCACTGCAGGATCAATTTGGGAGAGTGAAAAATGCAGATTAGGAAACATGACAGTGGTTTAATACTCAACTGATGTGAGCTCATGAACATGGCATGCACAAAATATTCAACTGTGTGAAGTCTAGTAAAGAGAGAGCTTTTACTGCCTAGATTAACACAGGAAACAACACTGATTTTCAAGCTTCAGGGAACTCTTACCACAGATGTTTGTTCATCACTGCTCTCCTGAATGTCTGCCATGGAAACCTCATGCACTAAAGCAGATTCTGCATTTTCAGGTCAAGTCTGTTGGGCTTTACTCACATGTGACTAAGAATATGTCGAAGACATTCCTGCAGCTGCACATTGCAGTAGGTTTTTTTTTTAAAGTGAACATCACTCATTGCTGCTAATTTCACTGAAGAACCCCTCACCGATAATCTTCCAAGGAACACCAGGGAACTGACTAGACTATATGAATTTTAGTTTTTTGTCTTTTTAAAAATGTAAATATGCATATTTGGTTACTCAATACAGAAACCTCCAAAGCATTTTGTTTACAGTAGTACCTCTGGATGCAAATGGGATCCGTTCCGGAGCCCCGTTCGCATCCAGAGCAGAACGCAACCCACGACTGCGCGTGTTGTGATTCGCCGCCTCTGCGCATGACATCATTTTGAGCACCTGCGTGAGCGGCGAAACCCGGAAGTAACGCGTTCCGTTACTTCTGGGTCGCAGCGGAGCGCAACCCGAAAATGCTGAACCTGAAGCTACTTTAACCCGAGGTATGACGGCACTTCCAAGCTTTTGCCCAGGGCCAGTGGATCAGATCAAATTCTGCCAATCCTTAGACATCTTCACTGGTTGCTAATTTGTTTACAGGATCAATTCAAGGTAATATAGAAAAGTATGGTATAAATTAATTTAAGAAAGCAGAGCTTCATGTGCTGCTTTTCTGAAGTGTGAGCAGGAATGTAACTCAATAAGTATATTTAATTTTAAATTATCATTATAATATAGCAAGACATTTAAACAAATTTTGAAATAAAATTAAGGCTATTGATTTTGCCAGAATGTAATAAACATTAATTTCGGTGTGTTGTGCTTCTTCAAGTAAGAATTCCAGTTTTGGCTCACAAAGAATTAAACTGGGACTTCTGGAAAGCAATTGGTTAACAACTTGTTTTTATTGCTGTAGGAACAAGCAAGCTATGATGAGTTAACTGCCAACGTGGAAGAAATTAATTTAAAAGCTCCCATTTAAAATGTACCAATTTTTGTTAAGAAAGTACTTATTAAAAGACTGCCTGTTCCCATATGAACATAGTAATTTTGTTATTCTGTGGGTAAAGGAATGGTCATACTGTTCTTTCATTACATTTCATTGTTGTTTTTTGTCAACACATTACTGCATAAACTGGTGTTTTAGAATATTTGCTCTACTGTTTATAGTATGTTAATATAAACTTGAATTGGTAACTGCTGTGAGAATTTTGCTAAAAATATGAGGCAAAATAAATGAATTGAATTAAATAAAGCCTAAATGTTTTGCGGGTGTTTGTTTTTTTTTAAAGAAAAAAAACGGTGTACATATAGCCACTAGATGGCAGGAGAGTAATGAATTAGGATGTTCCCAAGGGCTGTCTGTATCCCAAGAAGCAATTCCGCTTTTTCTACCCTTACACAGCCCAGTTAACTTTAACTGACCGTTCCCCACCCCCGGTAATCAATATATTTAAATCTATTGAACAGTTATGGCATATCCAGTCCCTACATTTTGAGAGAGAACCCAGGTCAGGATCCATTTTTGCATTTATTCCTAATGCTTTCGGGTTTTAATCAGATCCCATTTCCTAAAACTCTTAATTTGAATTCTCTTTGCAGTACAGTTCTCGCTATGCCCACGACACATTCAGCTATGCTGCAGTGCTCGAGTACTAGACTTACACTGCTTGGCATGGTTCATAGCATGAAATACCACGCAGCAAGTTTCAAGTAAAAGGAAGCACAGCAATGTTGCAAGTAAGCTGTGTATTCAGCATGCATCCAGGAGCTGGAATCTTGGGAATGGAAAGGATGGCAGTCCTGGACAGCTGAATACCGAATTCCCATGGGCTATTCCAGTACAACTTCTTTTAAAATGAAAGGGAGGAGGGGAAAATTGGATCCCTAAAAGGCAGCATTTCAATCAGTCACACAATATGCCCCACTTTCTATGGCAAGTAACCAAAAAGTGTTTGTCCAGACCTTTTCCTGCCTGCCACCCAAAGAAACAGAACGAGCATGGAAACAAGAGGAAAGTGTCACTATGTTTGGGGAAAACAGGTTTCTAGGGGTGTATTTTAAAATAAACAAACCCAAAATGAAGGCATGGCTGACACCCCAAGTATGAGTGGGGTTAGGCGATAAGGCTATATACGGCCTGGGGTGAGAGGCAGTGGCATGGAAGAGTCTTGAGGGCTAGTTAGAAAGCTTGTGGGGCTCAACGTGGCTCTTGCGCCAAAGAGGGTCCTCCACTCCTGCTATTGTCTCATTTTGTTTCAGGTCTGACTTTTGTATCATTACAATGATATTCTGATACCCAGAAATAGCTGTTTGCTTACTTTTGTTAGCCATCTGCTTAATCTCTTTCAGGACTTCAGATTCCATTGTTGGATTGTTACAGATGTCCACCCAGCTGCCAGTTGCACCTTTCTGTTCAGCAAGAGCAGTTAATTTCTTCTGATTAGGAACCACAAAACTGATGACGTAAGATTGGTCACTAGAAAATAATGCAGGAGAAATTCATTCAGGACCCATAATCATACTTCTTTGCTTGCAAAAAATATATGTTCCTATGTGCTTTAGCTAGAAAAGTACTCCAATCCTTCAAATCTGTAGTGTGGGTTGTATCCAAGGCTAGTCCTTCTCAGAGGAGACACACTGAAATTAATGGCAACAACTAAAAGGTTCATTAATTTCAATAGGTCAGCTCTAAGTAAAATTTACTTGGATATAAACCACTGGAGACAACTCATTTATCACAACGTTTGATTAATAGTCGTGAAAAGAAAAAAAGGAGTGCATGTAAGATTCAACACAATTCCAACACAGAAGTGTTAGTAAGAACAAAAAGGAAAATACAGCCCCATGTTTTTCTGCTACTTATAGGAAAAGTCTGTTGCTGTTAATTATCTCATTTCTATATAAAGACTAAAGATGAAGAAAAAGAGGGTTGCTTTTTTACTTGTAAAATGCTGGAGACATTCAGGTGCTACCTATTTGGAATACAGCAATTCTTTCCAGAGCTATGAGAGAGTTAACAGCTGCTGTTTCTCTGTGCCAACTTAATGTACCTGTAACCTGAGCTAGGGAAAGGCATGTGTGTCAGCTCCAAACCTGTTGAAGCAGCACTGTGTCTAATTTCCACTCCTGCAATTCTATAGTCATGCAAGAAAGCCTTTAGATAGTAAAGAACAAGGCTCATTTTAACTAAATATGCTACTTTGCTTTTTAAAGTAATTTGGGTTTTTTAAAAGCCTCCCAGAGACCAGCAAATCAAATTTATGAGCACAAAAATTCATACAAACCTACCTTTTGGCATAAGCACATATATTGTCAATAAGTGGACAGTTTTTCAGAGCTGCCTCAACTTTGCCCAGCGATACATATTCTCCTGCCTGTAACTTCACCAAATCTTTTTTGCGATCTAGGGAAATAATTGGGTGAAATGGTGCTTTAGAGAGAGCATGCAATTTGATCCTATACATCTTTACTCAGAACTGTGTCCCACTGTATTTGTGAAGCAAACACCCAGATATATGTTTCCATTTACACCATGTGTTAGGAGAAAGCTCAATATACAATCAGATGTTTCATTTTGTTATTCAAAGTGACAAGGGATTTGCCTTTGCAACAGGGACCCTACTATGAGTTCGATGCCAAAGTAAAAAATATATACATAAAATTTAAAGTCAAGATTAAAAGAATTTCTGTTAAGATGTACGAAAAGACAGAATTTGGTTAAGGCTCTAATATAGCACACTCCTGTATAACAGGAAGACATAATACAATGGGTGACTGAAATCCAACCAACTCATATTCAGAGTAGATTCACTGAAATAAATGGAAGCTATTTAAGTCCACTGATTTCTACAGATCTTCTCCAGTATGACACACATTGGATATTAAATGTTTAAGTATCAAACTTTGTCCAAGCAGAAAAAAAGATAAGGCACCTATGATTTGCAGACAGCCATCAGGATGAAACTCTCCAATGTCTCCAGTGCAAAACCATTGTTGACCATTTTCATCAACAATGAAATCTTCTGCTGTTTTCTCTTCATTTTTGAAGTATCCCTTTGAGACATTAGGTCCACCAATTATAATCTCTCCCCTAGGGTTTGGCTGGTCTCTGTTCGTATAGCCTCCTGAAAAAGTTATATAAAATAATTAGCAATAACAATTATAGTTCTTGCTTTCCTGCAATCAATGAGAAATAAAGCAAATCAGCTATAAAGCAGGCTATAAAAATAAGCAGTAAAGCTATATAAAAATAAAATGCTGTACTGAAGAAGTGAACATCAATGACTAACTGTATCAAGATACCAAATTCACAGGGACAACAAAATGCCATCCTTTATTAGGAATGACAAATGCCTACAATGCTCCCCTCCCCCTTTTAATGCCAAGCCAATTGAGCCTGTTACATGACAGGCATGAAATTGACACAAACTCTGGCCTATGCATGGTTACTCAGAATTAAGAACCCCCCCAAAAAAAATTATGGGGTTTATTTCCAGTAAGTGAGCATACAATTGCCGCTAACACAGCCATCTTGTACATGCTTACTAAGCAAGCCCTATTCAACTTAACTGGAATTATCTTCTGAACAAATATGCATAGGATTGGTCTGTAAGTTTGACTGGAAAAGTTTTTCAGGGTTTATACGTGCATTATATTAGTAACTGAAAAATGGAAAGTGCAGCTGTAATTTGTACTGGACATGCAGTGCTCTCTTACCTTCTTGCCAGTCTCGCAGTTTAATCTCACAGCAGATTAGAGGAGCCCCTACTCGGCCAGTGCTGTAGTCAGAAACTAGAGGAAAATCAGAAAAGATTTAAGACAACAGCCAAAAGAGTTTTTCCACTTTAAAATTCTAGGTGCTTCCAGACCTAGGTGCTGTTTTGTGGATGATATTCAAGCAGAAACAGGCAAATTCAACTAATGCAATTAAAGTGGATTTGACGCTCTTGTGCAACAAACCCACTTCCAAAATAAAACAAAATAAGACTTTTGTGGTAAAGAAAGCAATGGGAAAATGACTGAAAATCATGAAATAACTGCTTGATGCAACATTGTGTAACCTACCCATACATTTAAGATAACAAATCAGATGAATGCTCAACAAACAGATTCTCTGGAAGCACTGTAAGTTAAACTATAGAGACTAGATAAAAGAACAACCAGCGAAAAGTTAATTCAATTACTGTATTTTTTGCTCTATAAGACGCACCCGACCATAAGATGCACCTAGTTTTTGGAGAAGGAAAACAAGGGGAAAAAAATTCTGAATCCCAGAAGCCAGAACAGCAAGAGGGATCGCTGCAGCGATAGCTGCGCAGCCTGCATTCGCTCCATAAGATGCACACACATTTCCCCTTACTTTTTAGGAGGGAAAAAGTGCATCTTATACAGCAAAAAATACGGTATTTAGCAGAAAACCATACTGACCTCCTGGAAACAGAGATGATGTAACCCTAAATTGTTACCTTCAGTAATTGTCCCTGCTCCACAGGTTTCTGTTAACCCATATCCTTGGCCAACAGGACAGCAGAAACAAATGTTCATGAATCTTTGTGTTTGAGGTGAAAGGGGTGCTCCTCCTGAAAGCATCATGCGTACATTCCCTCCTAGAAGTGCTTTCACCTTGTTAAATAAGAGTCTTAAAGGAAAAGAAACTATCTTTAATAAACAAGTATGGGCAATTCCAATATCTCCTTCCTGACGAACAATGTGAACTGGATTATGCCCTATTGTTACAGCAGTGGCTAGCCATCCCATTTTTAAGAAACTAAATGGAGGCATATTTATATGACATCCAATAATAATGGCTGTGTTTCAAACCAGCTTTAGACTGTGCAGTTCAAATCCAAATGTGCACATTCTGACTGCAATGCATTCATCCAAAGCCCACTGAAATGTCAGGAGAAAACTTTACGGTTTTAACTTCCACTCTATGCCCTTTGTTGAGTGCTAGCACTAAAAATGTTTCATCTGGTAGAAAGGTTAAAAAGATTTCGTAACCTAGATGATATTGGAATAGTAGCCTAAAGTGCAATACATTAACCCCTACATACAGTGGCGTAGCGTGGGTTGTCAGCACCCGGGGCAAGGCAAGTAATT
This sequence comes from Podarcis filfolensis, assembly GCF_964270895.1. NCBI lineage: Eukaryota > Metazoa > Chordata > Lepidosauria > Squamata > Lacertidae > Podarcis > Podarcis filfolensis. The sequence continues at coordinate 25,201,815 of NC_139617.1, forward strand.
TTCGCCCCCTAACCCGTGGATTTGCGCCCCCTAACCCATGGATTTGCCCTAACCCCAGATGTTGCGCCCGGTGCGGCCCGCCCCCCCTGCACCCCCCACGCTACGCCACTGCCTACATAAGAATTATTCAGATACACTTGAGGATGTACAGCAGCAGGACCATATTTGGGGTGCTTCTTGCACTGGTTCTTTAGAATACAAAATTAGGAGAAATGCATTTAGTCAGTTGTTGCTCCCTATATAATTACTCGTAGCTATATAATTACTTGTAGCTTTAACATATTAACTGGCACATATATGAAATATACTTACAAATTACACAGAGGTGCATCATAACCCCTTTTTATTTGTTCCAATTTATAGTCATATCCTATCTTGAATAGTGTTTTCTGGATATAGTTCATCTCTTGAACTTTGCTCATAACGTTCTTATAAATTCGGTCCATGATTTCCTATAGAAATATTTTTTTATAAAGGTGAGTGTTGAGAAAAATACCATTCCTGCTTATACTAGTACAGTCTGGCAATCTAGAAAGGCAACAGGAAACAGGAATCTCATTCATTTTAAACAGCTTAGTTTTTCCTTAGTTGTGCAATGCTTACTGTACAGTCTAGTTAATCTATTTATGGTCAATGTTAGCCGGGAGCCATTCTGCGTAGGCACAAGCTGAAATGCACAATGGAAAAATTGAGCTTTCCTCCCTTTCCCTCTGAGCTATGCTATTTCAACAAGATTTTGGTATAGCACATTGGTTTTTAATGTTTAAGAAATAGTTACAACAGTGTCTAATTTGCATCACTATAGTATCTGAGGACAACCTTCAAGGTCTGCAGTTCTAACCACCCCATTCTTTTCTTTTTGTTAAAAAACAACAACTCATAAAGGAGTTTTCCAATTGCCCCAGCACTGACTTTTATTTTCTGAGCATGCTACTTTATATGGGTCAGACTTATGGGACACACATGAAACTTAATGAAGTAAGTTCTTTTTCTGCAAGTTGGACTTTCTGTCATAGCTTGCATTAGGTCTTTCACAGTGCAGTCATGTACATATCTATTCAGGAGCAAATCCCAGTGAAATACAACGGAGCCTACTCTTTGGAAAGTGGACATAGTTTTGCAGCCTCAATTGCGGGTTAAAATCACAATATTTTGTGGTGGCAGGGAATGAAGATAAGTTAGGTTGCCTATATTCAACAGCAAGTCAGCTATGTAAATTACTAGCTGCTAAGATATCTATAGTAATAGCATGGATTATTTGCACTCAATCATGCACTCAAATATCCCAGATTCAAGGACCAAATATAATTCTAAAATGTATAATATATATATTGGATTGCAATCCTATGTACACACTTATTGGGGAAGATATGTCACTGTACCTTTTAACTACTAAATTAAAATAAAAAGTTACCATACAGATTCACTCTACTTCTTAGTGTTGAGGCTGTTGGGAGTGAATGATATGGAAAATAAAAGGAGACTTCTGGTTTGGCTTGCCATGGCGGAGGCTGTTGATTACATCTCTGCCGTTTTGCGCAGGATATTTTGAGGATGAGGTGGAAGTAACCATCCTCCCAACCACCCCAGGGCCGGGGGGGGGGGAGGCAGCTTCATCTGCAGATCGCCCAACACCTGCCCCCCAATCTGGTACGAATGAGGGGGCGCTGGGTGGAAAACACTGTGTGTCTCTTTGGCAACTCTCCAAAGTCGCCACCATGAGCGAAGAAACTCCTGTTTTTTAAGATGATAATTCAGACTTAATTAACGAGCATGCTCTGAGTGAGGGGAGATAAACTACTCTGCCAACTGATTCAGCCCCTGAGGAGCTAAATGATTTGAGTGGAAGAGAGATTATCTTTACTATGAAACTGGTATGTCGGAATGGAAAGGGGGGGGGGGAGCCACCTTTGTTTCTTTTTGATATACTGCATATTTGCTATTTTACTTGGCAAATCCCCCTGGAAAGTCTGAATACCGATTGATTATGTATGCAAGTGAGACTGGACTGTATTGTAATATTGATATAATTTTGATCTAATTATTAACTGTGTGGAAAAGATTTACGAACTTGCAATTAATTCTGATGGGACTGTTAAGAGCAAAAGATGGGAATTGAGGCTTCTAGCCAAAGTGCAGGCTTATATGTTCTGGTATGGTATGAGACGAAACGGAAAGGTTTGGACATATGCCTGTAACAATTGACAGAAAGCCAGATTTCTTCCATTTTGGGATGTATTGTATTGGGTAACAACTGGCATGAAGAAGCCAAAGTGAAAAACATGGAAGAAAATAAACACCCACACAGAAACATACTGTTTTGATATAACTTGCTTGCTGGACGAACTCAGAGGCTGTGAAAATGAACGAAGGATTAACATCGGATTGATTTATGGGAACCACCTGGACTAATTAAAAAAGCAGCGCAAATGTGAGATGATGGCAATCCTCCAACCTCAGAGCATAGGAAGTCAAACAAAGATTTGTGGTTTGGCTTAATATTTGGACTGTTTGGATATTTTAAAATTCGGAATATCTTTAATGTGGCCTTTATTGGATTGTTAAATTGGAACACTTAATAAATATTATTTTTTTAAAAAAATATGGAAAATAAAAGTATTTTACTAGCCACTTGTCCCAGCCCATACTTACAGGCACAGCTGCCATCAATGTTGGTTTCAAAATAGAACAATCTCCTTTGCTTCCCTTTTTAATTTTACTTGACTGCAAGAAAAGAGTATGAGAATCTCAGTTAAAAGTACATTAATAGCCCTAAGACTGCCACATTCCAAAAACACTTACTTTATTCCATTCAGTGAAAGAGAATGAACCTCAAAAACACAAGGAAGCCCACTAACAATACACTTTTCAATACTAAAAGAAACAGCAAAGTTGTATGTGGTTATCTGCAGGCCTTGATGCAACTAAGTAATGAGACAAAATACTGAGGAGTGGTGCTCTTTGAAACCTAGCTTAAATCCATTTATTCACACAATAAGGGAGCTGCAAAACTTTTCCTGGCATCACAGATCTGTGCATGCTATTCAGTTAGTGAGCAAGATAAATATTATTTATTGCATGTTCAACATATTATAGTGCGTCAGGGTAAGCAACTGATGGGCTTGCCTGTTCAAGACACTCCATTATATACACATATATATGGGCAGGCTGTTAAGAGTGCTATGGATGGGTACAATTCTTTTTATTTAGTTGTAAAGCTGATCCTAAAGATGACTATGGGTGGTGAGGGGTGGATTATGCTGTTGAACTAGATTTTTCTAAAACCAGTTTCCTGAGCAAGGTTTCCTGAGTGCCTTTTTGGATGTTACACTTTCCTACACTAGCCACTACTGCGCTTTGAACATTTCAATGTGGCAAGACTAGGATTGCTAATCATCTCCATGCTATTCACAACTGTTGTGTTAATTCAACTGAATGTTAATACATTTCTTTCTTTCTGAACAACCAACAGGAGAGGTCAATACATTTGCTTACCTGGTCTGATAGTGTGAGAGGAGAGGAATATCCAATCCTGCAGCCGTAAGTAATACAGGAAATTTCTGCTGTCAGTTCTAATACATGAGCCAGAGGCAAATAGCCAATGTATGTGTCCTTGGGTCTAAAGGAGAAAAATTATGTGATTCAGTATAGCATGCAGGTTATCTGAACTTAAAAACTTAAAAAGAGCCCTGCTGGATCAGGTCAAAGGCCCATCCAGTCCAGCACTCTGTTCTCAAAGTAGCCAAACAAATGTCCATGGAAAGCTTGCATGCAGAACTTTAGTGCGGCAGCACTTCCTCCACCAGCGATTCCCAGCAATTCTTGTTCAGAGGCATACTGCCTCTGACAGTGGAGGTATAACATAGCCATTGTGGAGACTAACCTCCGATAGCTTTGCCCTCTGTGAATTTGTCTAATCCTCTTTTTATAAAGCACAGAAAACAGTTTTTATTCTACATTCTACATTCCTTTTTCATAATTGAGGGCTTCTTGGATCTATGTTCTCTAACATATAGCCAGGCGCATTAGATTACTTAACAGATGAAAGCTTTAAAAACATCTCACCAGTGGAAAGAATTTTGAACCTACTATTCAACTTCCTGGACTTGTCAATTATTTTCAAGCAGAGTATTCTCTCCAGCTTGGAGACATCACGTTAAAATAGGTTTCCACTGTTGTTTTATTATTGCCCTTCTTAAGGCTACAGCAGGTTTCCATTTAAAGTATGTTTCTATTCTCCCACTTCCTCACCAATAGTCTTCCAGGCAATAAAAAAAATAAACCTCCCCTTTGGTGCATTCATGTCAGTTCCAAGATGTACCCAATTTCCAAAATACTGGTGAGTATCAGCCACCAGCACTTAGGTTTCCTTTGTCTGGTCTTCTCCCCACATATCTAGCACAGTTTGGTGGGGCCCCATATATGATGCCCAAAAAGTCTATTACAAAATCTTCAGACTAGTATTCAAACATTTCAGACCTCTGTTTTATAAAGGGTTTGTTTGTTTTCCATTCCTATGTCTCCCCCTTAACTTTAGCAGCACCAGAGTTAAATACTCTATCACTACTGTTGCTATAGTAAAGCCTTAGAATGATCCTGTCCAAGGTGCAAGGTCATAATCCAGTAAGAAGCAAGTAAATAGCCAAAGTATGAACCTAGGATCAATAAATAACATTTCCTAGGAAAAGCACATAACTTTTATCTTATACAGAATAATTTATCTCTTCTTTTGAACACTGTTCTGTTTAACCCATTCTAGTCCTTGTCAGTTAAGTCTCATGCTAATGATTCAGCCAGAGTGCAATCCCTCTCTCTATCTGCTGGGGGTAGGATGTAAAAACACATAGAGAAAGGAATGGAAAGTGACAGGAAGAGGGTTTAGAATGGGCCAACCTAATCCTCTCTGCCCTCCCTCCTTGCTTGTCCATCAGTAGCTGCAGTTAACAGCAAGTGCCACCCACCCACATGAACTTTAATCATTGCTAAGTGACAGGTGAGAGGAAGCACCAAAAAGGCGTTAATTGGCCCAATTCCTCTGGTTGCCATGCTGTTAACAGGTATGCTGCTATGCCCTGATCCTCCATGGGGAGAAAGCGGGATTGCACCATAAATGATTACAGAAAGACAGTGTTGTTTGAGTTTTTGACATACATCTTTGAAAAACAGGAAATGCTTACCCCAACCCTGGTATCCGTTCACACTGTCCTGTCATTCCAGCTATCAAGTTTTTATGCATCATCATCACTCCTTTAGGTTTCCCAGTGGAGCCACTGGTGTACATTACTAAGGCCATATCTGTGGCAGTAGGTCGACTTGGAGAGATATTTACTAGAAAAAAGATCAGGGGCAACAAACATTACAGATCAGTACATCACAGAAAATGAATTAAACTGTATTTTATATTTGATGCCAATCTTAGCTGAAAAACAAGGTATAAACAAAATTTATAAAGAAATTTGACTGTAAGTGCTTTCTCTGTGTGGGAAACCAAAACCCGAATACTCTTATCTGCATTCCTATAAAAGGTCAAAAAGTCCCAGAAGTTTCTGTCTCTTAGCTTAGAACTAATTGGAAGGGCTTCTTTCTAGCAATGGAAATTTCCAAAGCAACTTTAATCTCACTGGGAAGAAAGTAGTGAAAGACTAAGATATGTGACACATCTACATGCCATTTTTATGTTGATGTTAAATCAAAAGTATCCTGCTTGGAGAAGGGCTCAAATAGTTCTCAGGAACGGGATCCATACCCTGCTGGTGTCGTTTTTGATTATATCCATTCCTGCTGAACAGGATGAATGGTTCTGGCTATGGGTGAAAAATAGGCTTCATCTTTATTGATAAATTAGCTGGTTGACTGGGTGCAGAGGCGGATTGGAGGCAAAGGCACAAGAGGTTTCAATTCACTTCCAACCCTTGTCAGAACAAATTGTTCACTAGTCCTCCTTGGTGCTGTGAAAACCAATCTTGCCTTGCCTTGCGGGCTCATATGTGGGACCAGAACAGGACAAGTATGGAATATACCCTGGGGTAGTAATTCTGTCCACCTACCAAAGCTTTAGACGTGGGAACTGAGGGAGACAGCGACCAAGCAGAATTAAAATCCCTGCACAGGGAATTCAGTCCTGCTTTCTGCACCTGATCCAGCCACATATCTGCCTGTCCTACATCCAACTTCACATATGACATCAATGTGGGAGAGGTGAGCATGGTTTTTGGAAAATTTGTCAGCCTGGTGGACCAAATGGGACCCCATCCCTGGAATATTGCATTATCAAAATTTTAATACTCTACTCACTGGAATAAGAATTGCCAATCTAGAGTGCCTGTGGAATGCCCCCTCTTTAGCAGTGCAACTGGTGGTGACATTGTTATTATTTCAGCAGCATGTAAGGACTTACTTGACACAGCATTTTAAGAATTTGATAGTTTGATCTTACCTGCTACTGTACTTTGATTATATCTGCTTCTATTTATTCAGATGCAGGGTTTTATAAGATTATTGTATGGTTTGTTTCTATTATGTACTGTACAGTATATATTGTACTTCACCCTCATATCTATAGAGATCAGTGTTGGGGAACCAACTGCAAGCCCAGAAGCCAAATGTGGCCTTCTCTATCTGGCCCCTGGGACACTCTCCAGACCACACCCATTCCACAGGCCAAACCTTCCTTTACTCATTTAACCTGGGCTGAAATGTGTTACTGAACTGTGATAATGCCGCTTGCCTGAATGGAGGCTGAAGAGATAATAATAATAAATAATAATAAATTTTATTTATATCCCGCCCTCCCCAGCCGAAGCTGGGCTCAGGGCAGCTAACAACAATCAAAATGATCCAACATTCTAAAAACATTCATTATAAAATTAATTAAAATCAAATTAAAATAAAATTGATGGCAAACATTAAGCAAAATTCTGTACAGATTGCCAGAGGAGGGGGTCAGGCTGCGCCCTGACCAAAGGCCTGGTGGAACAGCTCTGTCTTGCAGGCCCTGCAGAAAGATGTCAGGTCCCGCAGGGCCCTAGTCTCTTGTGACAGAGCGTTCCACCAGATTGGAGCCACGGCCGAGAAAGCCCTGGCTCTAGTTGAGGCCAGCCTAACCTCTCTGTGGCCTGGGATCTTCAGGATGTTTTTATTTGCAGACCGTAAATTTCTCTGTGGGACATACCAGGAGATGTGTGGTAGTTATAGAAACCTCATGGCTAGAATGTAAGATACTATACAAGGGTAAGAGTCACACCATTGCTTTGCCCACTTTTGCATCTGGACCCACCACCACAGGTATTTGGCTCCCAAAAAAGTTGCCCATAAGGCAATGTGTCTCCTGGGCTGGAAAGAGTTTCCTATCCTGATATAGATGAAGGATGGGCTAGAAACATTTTAAATAAATACACATGTGCATACAATATTGAGGGAGAAGCTTATATTTTAAACAGCTTACAGTTTCATACTTCTTCCCTATAACTAACATATATTTACAACTTTGCTTACTATAGTGAAAGAAGTGTTTTATAACTTTAAGCAGCTGTACTAGCCTTTCACATGGTCCACTTACAGTTTTCTGATTTGGCTCCCAGTTCTTCTACTGCTTGCATGCTAAGGATCTCTAGTGTTTCAGGATAGTCTGACTTATTGATAGTCTTCTTGTCCACATAAATGATATGTCTGAGGCAGGGGATTTCTGACAAAACATTCTGATGAAGAAATATTTGAAGGTTGATTACACAGTGTACAGAAAAGGATCTTAACATATTGCCTGTTTATTTTGATACCTCTATCCTTATGATGGTTTGGGCTAGTATCAGTGCTTTAAAAATCTACTCCGCTTACCTGCAGCCACTAAACATCCAGTCCAAATGGAAGCATATTTTTATATATTAGTTCATACTAGAACTATGAAAACCTTCAGATGAACATTGCACAAAAGGTAGAGAAGCTATCAATATTGTTTCCACTTTGGCTTTCCAGCTTTGTGCCCAAATCATGGTGGTCAATATGCTACTTGTTTGTTTAGAATTTTCAAATAATTTCAATGAAGGGAATTTATTGAGAGTCCCACTGATTTATAAGCCAAGACAATACTTTGCATCCCCACTACAAAATACACATAGCCACAAGTTAGTCCACACGATCTCCAGAATTTCAGCCTAATGTTGAATTAGTTTTCCATGAAACTTAACAGCAACCCAACCCATATATTTTGCAAGATTAATATTATTTATACCAAATGAAGATATCTCATCAAGACTTACCTTGAGTTTGCCTTCTAAAAGGTCTGTGCTAGTGATTAGATAAGATGCTCCAGATTCGTTCAGTCCATAGGTTACTGCATCTTCTCCAAGGGTCGCATATAAAGTAACAACTGTTTAACAGAAAGGGGGAGATTGCTTTTTTTAATAAAAAAAAAGCTAAAACCAAATTTGTATTTCCTTAGCCATCATCAATTATTTTGCATTGAGGAATGAGTAAAAGCATTCTGGTTTTTCATGTTCATTTTATGTTTCACATCTACTGCAAAAAAACCCCACCACTATCCCAAAGTAGAATAAACCTGACATACCAATGCAAAATTCTGAAGTTTGTAAGAAAAATACAGTGACTATTCATGCAAATCAAGAGACTTCCAAATGACGACTGTGCTTACCCTTGTGTACATTTGAGTTTTACACAGAAACATCATGGACAGTAAACTCTGGCATTGTATTTTAAAGTTACATACCTGTTTTGATAACTAGGAGATAACATTGCAGTGAGGGGGGAAATATAGGACCAGGAAAGGAGGGAACAAGGAGCCTGGGGATCAGAGTCCTATTTTTCCACAAACTTGCTCATATATGCCAGATAAAGCATCAATACTCACGAGGAAAGCTGTATCGGAAACAGGTTTGTGCTGCAATCATCCATTCAGTTCGGGTTTCACAGAAAATAGCAACTGTGCTCTTTGGTTTTAGCCCAAGTGAAACTAATCCTCTCCCAAAGTTGTTCAGTTTCTGGTTAGTTTCCTCATAGTTCAGCCACCTATAGTTTCCTAAGATCAGCTGGTTAAAGAGTAAAACACTTGTTTAATATACAAGAACTTTGGTTAGTAGGCGCCTAAATAAATAAGTAAAATATACTGTTGAATGACTTGATCAATATAATATGAGACAGTATTTGCTAGAACAAGAGTGCCTAAAAACTAAATATTTTATTCATCATTAAGAAAGTCAGCCACAATGTTGGTCTAAAAGAAATGCAGGTAACTTTCAAAATAGGCCAGCTGTGTTTGTAGTGCTAAGAAACCTGCCCAGTAAGGTGTCTGTGCAAATACAACGTTTTCGTACTATATCAATACAGCTTGTTCAATAACATTGTTCTCTGAAGTACTTTAGAATCCTCTCCCTTGATTAGCAGCCAACAATCCACATGGCAATAGAAATGCCACTGAAATATATACAAAGTAAATATCTTCAGACAGAAGCACATAGTTCCAATACTTGGAACAAGTATTAAACTTCATATCTATGTTTGCTTGACAAAGTAACTTAACAGTGGGTGATGCCTTTTGAAATGAGCATTGACCTATTTATTACTAATTTAACAAAAAAGTATGTTTTTTTTTAAAAACCTGAACTTACTATTTGAATAGTATAACAAATAATAAAGTGCATACATTTCAAGAACCTCTAAACATACCAAGTGCTTTAAAAAATGATCCCAATTCACTGCAAGTAAGATATTTAAGACATTATCAACCTTTTAAAAAATACCTTATTAATGGTGTTTAAACATTTACCAAAGTTATTACCTTCTTAAATACTTTTCCATGGGGCTGCATTTCATTCTCTTCACTCAGGATCTCTCTTGTTCCAAGACAATCTTTCTTCCCAAATTTTGCAACAGCATGGTCAAACAATTTGTCCAAAGTGTCTGCTCCAGGCAAGTCTATAGTGGCTAATGACTCAAGATGTGAAATGGCTCTGTATGGGCTTCCAGGACTGTCCGAGACGGGTTTAGCTTTTAATCGCTTCGCCATAGCTTTTTTCTTCTTAGCATTTGTAAGAAAATACCATGGAATGAATATAAGGGCACTGTACAGATTTATCAACAAGTACACAGGAAGCAAGAGAAAGATGCGTAGTCCTAGCTTAGGGTTCATAATGGATGGCTTTCTGTCTCCTGTCCTTCAGGGATTCGAAGTGCCTTAGTTTTTTGCACGACAAAAGTGGAAGCAGCCGCAGACAAAAGCAGAATGAAGGTTTAGGTGGTTCAGTTTTAGAGTAATCACTGCAATGTTAGAAATACTGGAAGCCAGCAGCAGATTATTGGTGGTTGAAGATCATAGGTAATCAGATAACAGGAGGCAAAATTAGTAACAGTTTGTTAGCTTCAATCCTTTATTGGTTTCATCATAAAATGCAGCTAGATACTGGAGGTTGAAAAAACTGGTTTCATACTTATATACATCACATAACTGATTTTAAGGAGAATAAAATTCAAATAAATATTTGTTCCATCTACCCCATCTCAAATATTTTTGAGAAGCACTCTTAAAATGTTATACTTTTAATCCAGTTTAGCAAATAAGTATTGCATCATTGTGTTCAAAAGTTCATAGCTTTTTCTTTAAATATTTTTACTTGAGCAGGAGAGGATTTAGCAGTGCTGTTTATGACTCAGAAGCTACATTAATTCACTGTTTACTGGATTTGCGTACATTCAGATTCCTTGGCAGGCCAAAATACTGAACTGTTGCAATTGCTTATTGCAAAATGCTTCCATAGCCTCCCTTCTGACCTTGCTTTAAGACTGGCAAACAGTTTGATAGAAACAAGGTCTTAAACATATCCTAATATTCAGGCATTAGCCAATATAGATATGTGATTTTGGCTTCTTATGTGGAAGGAGCTTCTTCTGTTCAAATAACAGCACTGCAGTTTAACCATGGTTTCATAAAACCTATCCTTATATGCAATCAGATCAGCCTCAGTGGTCTTGTGCACAATACGGACATATTGCAGGGGATTGGACTGGATAACCCTCAGGGTGCCTTCCATCTTCATAGGTCTTTGATTCTATATGGGAGTTAGGGTTTAAATTTGCAAACGGAGAAAGTGAGTGATGGATAGAGGAATGATAGGCGCTGACTGAACAACATTCACTCCCATTTCACTAGGGCTTTCTTAAATATTCCTCACAATTTCCAGGGGAAATGCTGGAAGCTGCACAGAACACTGTTTTGTGAAATGGGCCCAAAACATTCTGATATGAGGGAGCAAGAAGCGAGGATCATCTCTTTACACCCTTAATGGAGGGTTGCAGCGTGCTTCAGGATAAGGACTATTTTGGACAGATTGATGAAGCATAATGCAGAGGAACCACAGGACAGGAAATTCCTCAGGAACAAGGAATTCAGACAGCTATACCCCAGTATTCAAAGTGATGTATAAACATATTTGATGTTTCAGGATGAAACACGCTGTGCTTTAAAAATAGATTTTAAATGACTGACTAGCATGTCAATAATTAAGATTCTGCAGCACCCATTATTTAATCATGATAATTGAATTTGCTCTAAGGTACAGCAGCAGCTACAGACTAGTAGCATGTATTACTCAGCTGATAAATGTTATTTAATTATATAGTGCAACATGATAAATTTCTGATTCATATTTATAATCACAGTAAAACTTTATCTGTCAAGGCCTCAATTCCTTTGAGGAAATTTAGCAAAGAAGCCAGCCATGTATACCATCAAAAATAAATAAAAAGATGTGCTTCATATGTAACAGCCATATGACTTGTAAGATATCCCCTAGTTTCCATTTTATCAAATTTGAATAGTAATTCCTACAGAGTGTCTAGCTTTTATAGAAACATAAATATATGATTTACATCCATAGGTGAAAATGCTTTACATTACCAATATTCCAGAAAAGACATTTCCCATGAATTTAAATCTAATTTAGTTAAATCCCAAAGCAACTGTGGTACAATAACTTTTATCAGAGTCAACCAAAATATCAAAAGGAAGTGGGAAAGCTTTCCAGTTTCCCAGGACTTTCACTGAGCTGCTAGATGTTCAGCAAAAAAAAAAAAGGCCGGGGAAGTGGGGAGGAAAAAATATGGTTCTACGGCAGCAGTTCTGAACACCTTTGTGCTTGTGTGGATGACTTGAAAATTTCTGGGAGTTTCAATTTGCACTTTTTTGTATTCCATATTGACACTGTTAAAAACAGCACTGTATTATGATGCTTTAAGCCATGGCCTTGTTGGCCTTATTGATAAATATGGCTCTGATAAAAAAAAAATGAGTAAAGTGCAAACTACAGATATCCACAACTTTTCTGCAACCTTTAACATTGATCATCTGGTGGCTTGTGTACCAGTTTAAGAGAACCAGTTTAAGCCTGTTGGGTTAGGCCCATGTATTTTTCATCTTTGTTGGAAGCCGCCCAGAGTGGCTGGGGAAACCCAGCCAGATGGGCGGGGTACAAATAATAAATTATTATTATTATTATTATTATTATTATTATTATTATTATTATCATTATCAAGTCCAGCGGCCCATCTAGTCCAACATCCTGTTCTCACAGTGGCTAACCAGATACCTGTGAGAAACCAGCAAGCAAGATTCAAACACAAAAGCACTCTCCCCTCCTGTTGTTTCTAGCAGTGGCCATTCAGAAGTATTGCTGCCTCCAACTGTGGAGGCAGAACACAGCTATCATAGCTAGTAGCCATTGATAGATAGTCTTCTCCATTATCTAATCCTCTTTTAATCTTTCCTCCTGTGGGAGTAAATTTCATAGTTTAACTATGTACTGCATGAATAATTTCCATTTATCTAAAAGCCTGTGTCTGAGGGCATGATTAAAATACCTCCCCCCCACAAGTCTGCATGCTGTAGCAAGATGGAACACAGTGTTTTGTAGATTTTGAGCATGATCTAATGTAGCTTTATATAACAATTGACATGCTACATTTTGATGTTATAGACACTTTAATTCCCCCCATCATGCTCCAAAAGTTCATTTTCTCCTATCCTATCCCTTTCTTTTTTTAAGCTTAGCATCTAGCTGAAGGTGAATTCTTTAAAAATGAAAGCTTGCTTTGTATTTGCTGATATTTGAATTGTTCTGAATAAAAGCTACTACTGTTGCTTTTACATTTCTCTTGATAAACTAGCATGGCTATCTGCAAATTTAGTTATTTTTCGCATAATGGCATGCTCATTTTGTTTTCCCATTTTAAAATGTGACAGCCATGGCTCTCCAATGAAGTATATTTTGACAGCTCCAAATAGGACTTCTAAAAATATATTGTGTTTGCCAAAAACAAAATGGTAGTCCCAAGACTTTCAAGTAAATTTCATTAATTTGCATTAGCTCTTTCCTTAAAACCTGTTTTGATGCCCGCCCCCCCGCCCCCAGTTAATTAAACACTCCAGTAGAAGTAAGTTGCACATAACACAAAAACACATGGGCAGAAATGTTAATGCTAGTTAAAGCTCTAGTGAGGAACAGTGATACAATATGACATAATTTAAGAAAAGATCTGGAAAATTTGTGTTCGAAGTCTGACAACAAAGCATGCAACACCAATTCAGAGCCTAACTTTACATTTATACATAAATGTGTGCATCTGAACTCCCTTCTCCTTCCCCTCCAGGAAAAGCTTCTTTGGAATGGGGAGATTTTGACTGGAGAAAGTGTGTGTGTGTGTGTGTGTGTGTGTGTGTGTGTGTGCACGCACGTACGTGTATGCGTGCGTGCACAATTTCTTAGCTGCTTCTGTGCTTCCCATCACTTCCCACCCTGTCTCCCTCACCTGGGTCCAAAATGTAAAACATGCACTTGGGGTCCATGGAGGAGATGCAGCAGAAGCAGCAGATTGGTTAGGGCCCCGCTATCATCCACCATTACTTCCAATCTTCTCCTCCTAAAGTAACTTTTTTGGGCTGTGGGAGGGGCTCCCTCAGGATTCAGTTTTGTGCAATATACATTTAAGATGCTCGGAACTGGCCAATGCCGGTCAATATACAGTTTGCAAAAGGCTCAGTGCTGTCATCTCTATTCATAATGAATTAATAGCACCAATTCCACAATAAAAGATCTGAAATCAACGCAGGCTACCTAAGCAACATAAATAATCATTCAATACTAAGGCTGATGGAAACTGCACTGTGCAAAGTTTAAGAGTAGTTATTAAGAAGCACCTCCCTGACAGACTGAAAAAGCTATACAAAGAAAATATACTGTACTTTTCTGTCTATAAGGTGCCCCCATGTATAAGACGCCCCCTATTTTGGGGTGCTCAAATTTAAGAAAATGGGGGGAGATGGCTTAGAGTTGTTGAGCTTTTTTGGGGGGGAATGCCCATGGTTGTTGAGCAATTGCGGGGGGGGGGGGATGCCAAACTGAATATCACTCACCCAACTGGCAAACGCTAACAATCGCAAGCAATGCAAGCCAAATTGCCGAAGTGGCAGCCAATCCAAAGCAGCCCTTGCCACATCCACTAATAACCTGCCCATTTGACAAAGCAGCAGCCAATCCAAAGCAGCCCTTGCAGCAGACACCATTCACCCACCCAATCGCTAGATCCTGCTCGTGGATGCAACCAGTCACCCATCCCCCCTCTGCACTACCCAGGTATAAGATGACCCCCCATTTTTTACTTTATTTGGGAGTAAAAAAACCCTCGTCTAATACACAGAAAAGTATGGTATCTTAATGTAGAAAGTAGCATGGCCCAAAGGTGCTCCATTTATTGTTTTGTTGAAATGATGAGAAAAAGTCTCACCATTAAACAGTGTTTTAATTGTTTCCATATTATTTAAGGTCAACCCACTGGCATCAAGAAAAGTGCACTTCAAAGCTTTTAAACACATAATCTCATTAAAAGTTTGTGCACTTCAGAGTACTCCACCAGTTAAAAACAGAGTGTGATATGAAAAAAGCTTATATCCAACTGACTGTGGAGTTAATGCCACATAACCTATTAAAAGTTTGGGTAATTCTAATAGTCACACAAATATCTTATTTCATCTTTTTTCCAAGCAGTACCTGAAGTGTTACCATGAAAATTGCATGGTAAATTGCACCTAAGAAACTTTCAGATCCAGATGTTTTAAACACCTAGAAGGCCTGTTTTGAAAAAGTTGCTAGTCATCCCAATTCAAAGGTTGATAATAACCACACACCCAATCAAATACTGCTGTAGACATTAAATATATGACAGCAGAAAGATACAGGTTATATTTAGGATATATTTCTAAACAGGAAATTACTTCAATCAGCACACTTTAAAAACAGTACATAAAAAACAGATACGTTAATGAAACATATTCAACAATAATTATTGGTATACCAAAATTCAAACTTACAGTTTTTCCAGGAGAAATGAGAACTCTTCAGAAGTTGCTCAGTCCACAGTAAGATGGGGATGACTGTTTGTAACTCTAGATTTAAAGTTACACAGAACTTTAATTTTCAAGTTTTATATGGCTATTTATCATAAACAAATTTTGCTTTTCAACAAAATGATAGTTTTTTGTTTTTAAAAAAGGCAACATCAGAACTTAAGAATAGTCTGTCAAATCAGGCCAATGGCCTATCTAGTCCAGTATCCTGCTGTCATAGTGGCCAACTGGATGTCTGTGGGAAACCAGTGAGCAGAACATGAGCACAATAGCATTCTCCCTTCCTCAGCAATTGGTATTGCTACCTCATAGCTAGTAGCCATTGATAGCCTTCTCCATTAATTTATCTAATCCTCTTTTAAAGCTTCCAAGTTAGTGACCATCACTGCCTCCTGGGGGAGGGAGTTCCAAAGTTTGACTATGTAGTGAGTGAAGAAGTGCTTCTTTTTATTTGTCCTAAACCTTCCAACATTCAGCTTCATAGAATGTCCATGAATTCTAGTGCTATGAGAAGGAGAAAAACATTTCTCTATCTACTTTCTCCATGCCATGCATAGTTATTTTATAAACTTCTATCATATCACCTCTTACTAGCCTATCTCTAAACTAAGAGAAGTCCCAAATGCTGCAACTTTTCTTCATACGGGAGTCGCTCCATCCCCTTGATCATTTTGGTTGCTCTTTTCTGAACCTCTTACAATTCTATAATATCACAAAAGGCTTCTTGGAAGAGAAGAACTGAGAACACAAGATGATCATGTTGCCCAACAATGAGATGCCATTCAGGCAATCAAAACATTTGATTTCTGAATCGTTGCTTGTTTGGAACCTATTAATCATAGTGCCTGATCGCATGTCAAGGGAAACTATAGTAAACTGTAGCTTTTGTTTCTGTGCTCGCACAAAAGGAAGATCAAGGGGACTGTGTTCTAGTGCTTAAAGTTTGTGCATACCCTGCCTTATTGAACTAGGATTTGATTGTGTGAATTAGGCCACTAGCCTTCCATAAAGACTGAAATTTCAAAACGTTTAATTAGGACCACCATTGAATAAGTGTGCAATTAAAATCTGCATGTGCTGCACAGATGGTATAAAGCAAATGGAAAGCACACTAGCAGACGTATACTCTGTGACAACATTTGCTTCACATAGTAAAATCAGTGAGACAGACAACCTAGCCCATACATTTATCCACTACAAAAGAAACAGTTTTCTTACATATGCATAATTAGAAATTAAGACAGCCTTGTATTCAAGTACTAGCCCTGTACCCACAGGTGAGAAGGGACTACATGCAAGGAAAATTGCAGTTGTGCTCTCTTGAAGGCGTTTCCAAAGCATGTTATATAATGGGTAGGATATCAAAATTGCAACCAGAAAAGGGGGGCACTGTTTCAAATATGTCATATTTTTTATTTTCTCCAGTCATTCAGACTGCCATCCTATGCAGTTATTTAGAAGTAAGCACCACTGACCTCAGTGGGACTTGTTTCTGAGAAAAATGTACATACTGAACTGACAATGGGCACATTAGTGTTTCTTTTACAGCAGGGGTAGGAAACCTCAGACCCGGGGGAGTCAAATGCAGTAAAATTTACATTAGTTCTGCTCACTTTTGTCTCTGGCATCACCAACCACAGGAGGAATGTGGTCCTCAGGCTGAAAAAGGTTCCCCATCTATGTTGCATGGTTACCTGCTACATGACCTTATCTTTTGCATGTTCCACTTCTAACATCGAAGGACAGCATTTTTAATATTACAAAATTGTAAGAGTTTCCTTGGAAATTGTAAAAAGTTATTTGTGTTTTCAACTACTTTTGAGTACATTTTCTATTTTTGACAATATAGGGTATTACTTACAAGTACATCCAAGTTTCCCATCTCTCACGCCCATTTCCCTGCTGGGGAGAAAGGGGTAAGTATATATATATATATATATATATATATATATATATATATATATCCCGGTTTGATGTCACAGAGAAGTAACTGGGGAAACCCAGCCAGATGGGTGGGGTATAAATAATAAATTATTATTATTATTATTACTACTGATCATGTGTCAGCTCTATCAGGGCATCTTTGGAAGTGGAGTCGACGGTACATCAACAAACTCCTAATCTCTCTCTCATCCCTAAAACAAGATAGCAGTACAGTCATACCTTGGTTCTTGAACAGAATGTGTTCTGGAAGTCTGTTCGACTCCCGGAACCATTCGAAAACCAAGGCATGGCTTCCAATTGGTTACAGGAGCATCCGGAAGCCACGGAAGCCATGCCAGATATTCCGTTTCCAAAAACTGAAAACCAGAACACTCAATTCCAGGTTTTGATTGTTTGGGAACCAATTTCTTTGGGAGCAAAGGTGTTTGATATCCAAGGTATGACTGTATCACCAAAGTAGTACCAGGGTTGATTATGCTTCACAACCATCAATCCTATAAGAAAGATGCATCAATGCAGACACAATTTTTTGTAGTGAATCTGCCTGCAATACTAGAAAAACAACCACAACTGCAACAAGAATATTACTGGCTCATGTTGAGGCAGTTCAGTGGCTGGTATTAGGGCTGGGCAGTAACTGTTTTCCAACATCGTAATATACCACCAGCTAAACACTGCAATCTATATCACAATGTCAGAAAGAAGCCCATATCAAAGCAATGGATGAGGCAAGTGTGCTAACACTCTGTTTGCCTGCCTCATGCACTGCCTTGGCATGGGCAGAGTGGGGGAGCGAACGGGCTACCTCTCCCTCCCTGGATGAAGAAGCAGCCTGTTTATACCTCCTCTGCCTGTTCCAAGGTGATGGAGGCAGCTGGGGCAGCAATCTCCACTGCCTTGGGAAGGGCAAGAGATGCAGGTGGTCTGCCTCTCCCTCACAGGGAGGAGGAAGCAGCCTGTTCGTGCCTCCCCCGATCCGTCCAAAGGCAGAGGTGGGAGCTGAGGCAGCATCTGCTGCTGCCTTGAGACAGAGGGACTGGTGAGGCTCAGCTGGGGGTCAGGAGTCTTCTCACCCCTGGCTAAGCAACCACAACCAGCGTGCATCTGCCAGAGGGACGGGGGCTTGTTGAAGCAGAGGAAGGAACAAGCTGTATCACACCTCACTGATGTAGCTTGTTTCTCCCTCTGCAGCAGTATGAGGGCAGACCGCGATGATGGCTTCACTCAGCGGTATATCGCTGGTAAAACTGCTACTGCTCCCGAGTCCCTCTGCCTCCAATGCCCGGCTGCAGCTTGTTTTCCCCTCAGCGTGCAGGGCACTGGTAGCAAAGGGACTCAGGCAGAGGTGGTTTCACCAGAGATATACCACTAAGTGAAACTGTCATTGAGATCTACCCCTAATACCAGTCCTGGCCGATATATGGATATATTGCCCAGGCCTAGCTGATATGCAGTATTACACACACACACACACACACACACACACTCCTTTCCGGACAGCTAAATTGGTTTTTTAAAAAACAATCATTTGTAGAAAACATATTAGGAACCAAAAATAGAGTTCCTTAATAGTGTAACTGCCTTTGAAATGCGATTGTGAGAGAATTTATTTATGTCATAAATAATGAACTCTTCTATCGTAATATATGCAGTCAGTAGTCAGGGATGCTATGGTATTATAAAACTGAAGACTGAGTGAGCAAAACTGGGACTATTATAACTCTGTTTGTGTCTAGTTTAAATTGGACTACAGAGATCAAATTCAGATGTTATTATCTGGCTACTGGGAGTATTCTGACTCAAATACACCAGCACCTCTTCCCCTTGGTATCTATGGCATAACATTAAATCTCCACTGGGATTAATGACCATAGTAAGTCTTTACTCTTATGCTCATGTAACTTGGAAGTAAGCCCCACTGAACTCAATAATACTTCTGAGTAGCCACATATATGATTGAGCTGTTGAAACTAAAAGCAGCTTCTAATCCTTGTTCGGTCTCCAATATAGGTTCTTTAAAAGTGATCAGACAAAAAAATCATACCCTGGGTGCACTTTTCATTGTGGAATTTAGACAGATGTGAAACTAAAACTCAGCAATTCTAGGACATTGTTTATTTCTGTTCAGGTGACAATGTCCTAAAATTCAGCCACAGCTTTATTTCTGTCAAGTCCTGGTTTGCCCAACAATGTAAGCCAAACTATGGTTTACCAAGATAGCACAGGTTCACCAAGGGGAGTTTGCAGTTGCTTTGCTCCCTCCTGGTCCTTTTTACTGTCGTGCCAAGCCAAGGTTTTGTTTAGCATGTTGCCAAAACTGGGACACATGGTTAAGCTTTCTCCCCACTAATCATGACCTGTACAGTAGAGGCAAAAACAGGTCACAAGAATAATGAGAAGGCCCTCTTGTTACAGTTTCATTAATTTTTAAAATGCGGCACATGGAATAAGCAGAAGACAAGATTACATTTTCCATAACTGCTTTTTTCCTCCACTCCAAGGTTTAATGTGAAAGAAAAGATACCAGAGATTACAACATTCATACAGAAATATACTTGTTATTTTCTATCAAAGAAGGCTTTGAAAGGCACTGCATAATTAAAAGGTACTTTTGTCCAAAGTTGTAAAGGTTTACAAAGTTGTAGAAGTTGAAACTTTTATGTCCACTACAAAATATTTGTAACGTTATCAAGGGCAGGTAAAAAGTTAAATATGTGACTTTTTAAAGCACTGTTCCGTTTGCACACAGAAATGGCTAGCAGCTTAAAAAAGAAAACAAATGGTTTAAGATCAGAATATTTAATGCTATTGAACCAGAGGTGTTTGCACATCCAAGTCAAACTACGAATATGCACACAAACTGCAGCTACTCACCAAGCGAAGCCTTCCAAGTCTGTCTGCTAGTCTGTATATGCATTAGGAAACTTATAAGGCTACAAGAACACGCCTACTAAGACAATACGTTTTTCTTTTTAAGTAAGCATTATGACCTATTACTTCCGATTCTGGGGAAATGAGTCAATACTTGTGGTGGCAACGGTGATGTTTCTGAAAGGTCAAACTGAACTGACCATTTTTGCAACTGCTGTTTTGTTGTAATATAAATATTCTGCATATGGTTAAGCACTTTCCTACATAGCCACAAATGTTCTCATGATGTATTATAAATCCCCAAAAGCTTATTTACAATGAGGAGTCATCTGTCTTGCAGCAGAGACTAATAACCATGGTTGACCCTTGAGCTGATGTTCATCTTGAATAGCTAGTCACTAGTGTATGAACTGTAAAGGATGTGATAAAATATTAGTGTACTGTTAGTGGAGAATGAAATCTGGCCCCTTATCTTTCAGACAAGCAGTTAAGACATTTTCTTTCTAGTAGGCTTTTAATAATTTTTAATCATGCTAGCTACAGTGCCCTTTTATTTGTTTATACTCTGTATTGCTTTTAAAAATTCTATTAACATTTAGGGAGCAAATATTCTTCTTTCCCCAAAAAGCACAATATCCCTTTCGGATCCTGTAAATATAGGGAGACAAATCAGTAGGTCTAGGCTGCAAAAAATGGGACTGGCATTGCTGAAGTTGTCAGCCACATTTTTTTTTACATGGTTGCAGACAGCAATCATTTTGGCAAAAAGCACAATTTCATTGAGTCCAAGGATCAAAGAAATTACAGGATAAAGTTAACTGTTTTAGCTGGCAAGTTTAGATAAACCTAGCAAGGTTTTCAACAGCTGTGTTTAAACACTTGCTTGGAAACTATAGACAACAACAAATTCCACACTGGCGAGTGAACAGGCAGAGGAATTTTGTGCTCTTGCACCAGAATAGAAACTAAGTAAATTGCGGGAAAAGCCCTCTTTTCCACACTCAAGTGTAGAACTGTAGTGAGCTGCTGGAAGAGTCATGGTGCTCCTTATCTCTCTTCTTCCAACCCCTCTGCCACAATAGCAGGCTCATAAACGCTCCCCCCCCCCCGCACAGTAACATTTTATAAATCTAGCCTTAAGAGTCATGTTTTTATAGTGCTGCAAGCTATAACATATCACACTGACGTATGATCATTAGCACACACTCTTCTGGGTACAAAGGAAAACAAATTGTATGTGCCTTCTTGCTTCATTGATACAAGCTGCCCACTTTTACATAACTGGGAGCAAAGGGCAATTGGCAAATAACCTTGAGTACTATTTTAATTATTCTGCCTTCGGTGTTATTTTCATAAATGTAAATTAAGATACACTGCATTTCTGTTGTTTGCTTCTTTCATCGGCATAAGCCCCGCTGTTAGTTTTAGACTGTCCATCCATCACATAGGTGGTCATCCTCTAGGGCTTTTGAAATTGTAGGCTCTCCATGTTAACACTGCTGTATTCCATCAGTCTGAATTGCATCTTGCCACAACGTTTTTAACTATGGCAAAATCAAGATTTGGGATAGCAGAATAGGAAGTTGTACTAGGAGCCACAGAGCTTCCCCAACTTCTGATCACTAAAGATTAGCATTTTTACAAAAAAAAAAAAAAAAGATCTCTGCTCATTAAAAAAGAATCTCCAAGGGAATCGGAAACATGCTTAAAAGAAAGTCACTTTCTGATGTATTCATTTATAGACTACACACATAGTCTAAAATCAGCTATGTATTTGGAACATTAGCTTTCAACATTTGAAGCTAAATGAGAAAATGGGCAGGTCACCCAACATATGATTGCAATGTAGACTATTAACTATGTTCACACAGCCTGGCAGTTCTGTTTGTGTGAGGTGTGTGTATATGGTAGTGGGGAGAGCAGAGGGAGTGGTTGGCTGATCATGCTTTCCACACACACCTGCTTGCAGTTCACACTGATCATTGGAGACATTCACAAAGAGTCAGATCAAGGGGAGTGTCAGTCGAAGGATCAACATACTGGTTAGGAAAAGAAGTCGCAGAGCACTATCAAATAATCAGTAGTAGGTTCCACACATTTGGTTCCTGCAAGTGCCAGTGGAGTTGTCAGTGGAACAATTCTGCAAAGCTTATATCATCAATGGGAACTGATAGAGCTGTCCAATGTTTTCCTTGGTGGCAATTGGAACCCTCATTGTTGCAATGATGAACAGCAACACTTAACACAATCCCTCAAATTTTTCTCCAATCAAATTGTTTTTTACTTCTCAGATTTATTCAGTCATTCCTACTTGCAGTTTTAACCAAGTATAAAATTACCTTAAATGTTCAGGTGGGCAGTATGTTTTGACCATTTCCTTATCTTAACTCCCTGTTCTTGGCACAAAACAACTGGAGCACGGTCTGTACATGATACTTCTGTTTTTGTGAAAGAACAAGATGCAGCCTAATAACCTAGTTCTGTAGCTTACTTACCAGTGTCCCAGTATATAAAGCTAGCTCTCAGTATGGTTGGCTAATGGGGTGTTCAGAATGGAAACAGAAAAAGTAATCTTTGTCCCCTTCACCCCTTCCAAAACATTTTTCCTTGTTGGTGCTAAAGTTCAGAACAAGCCACAACATTTAATTGGGGGTAGCAACTTGCATGCTTAAAATTACTACTGGGAAATACAAAAGATAAGTTTGTGCATGTTGAATAAAATCCTAATTGTAGATCAATAGGAAATAGGATTGCAAAATTGTTAGAGTTGACAGAAATGGTGCAGTAGCAGACTTCCTGCAGAACGGGACATCACTCATAAGCAATTTTAAGTTGCAACGTATCAGAAAACAGCTTTCACAGGACTTGCTCAATAGCAATGTACTTCCTGTAGGAAAAGCACACAAGTTTATCAGTGATGTCCTAGAATAACCTCTTGACTACGGAAGTGATGAAGCATATTCTTAAGAAGATATATAGCTGTACAATAGTTGATGACCAAGGAACCACATTATGTAGGTTATTAAAAAAGCAAATTTCCATCAGCTCAATTGGGACATTCTAGATTACCAATCCAATTACAACTCCTCCAAACACAAAATAAGGTACTTTCACTAATTTCAGGCTAAAGTCAGCATTGAATTAGCACAAGCCTCTTGTGCTCTTTAGATAGCCGGTGCAAGCACACATTGTCTCCATATTTCATTTGTTGGCTTTTGAAACACAAGCCATGTAATCAAAAGGTTATTGTAAGTTTGTAACAGTTGTAACATCAACATTAAACTACTGTACAAGGACTATGAGGGAACTGTTGCCCTCTTTGGCATAATTGCCAAATGGTCATGTTTACCATAACAAGATAAAGAAAAAAAAGATTCTTACTATGAAGTAGTCCTAATCTGCATAGTTTGGTTCCCTCTCTAGCTATTTACCTAGCATGAGAAGAACCTCCAAATGTTGAGAACTGTAAACAAGAGGTAGGAGAATGTTCTAGCTTCAGAAAATTTGTTGAAAAGATGGAAATATTGGACTTCCGGGTTGGCGCCATCGCCGAATGGCGGACTCCCTCCGAGCTCCGGAGGGAGTCTGCTCGGCAGGGGCTGGGTTCTACCGCACCGGCGATGCGGGGACCCTTAGAAACCACGGCCACGGAGGCCGTGGACATGGAGACTCGGCTTGCACCGTTAGCGCCCTCCCGACTCGTGAAGGAGCCTTTTTAAAGGCTACGGATCGGGTGCCGGGGAGAAGCGTGGTGCCTTGAGTTTTCTGCTTCCCCTGCTGAGCGAAGCCGCATGCCATCCGGCGGAGAGCGCTGACTTCTTCCATTGAAAATTCGGACTTTTCAACAACAACCCGTGAGTAAATTTGGAAATCGGGTTCAAAAGGAGGAAAAAAAATTTTTTTTTTTTCGAATTGGATACGAGCGGGGGGGATCCAAAAAGGAAGTCAGTCCCCTCCCTATTGTAAACTTTCCAAAACAAGGACGGGGAAACCAAGACCCAAAAAGGCTTGCATTGCTGATAAAAATCCAAAATTTCACGATGGGGAACTACAAGAACTGTGCTGGAGGAGGAACTGGAGAAGGGAAACGCAACCCCCCCCCCTGGGAACCGGGGCGACTGAAGAGAGAGCCTGGTGAAAGGAGTCGGAGATTTTGACAGCTGTCAAAATAGCTGTCAAAGTCGAAAAGCGGAGTGGATTTTATTATGAGAACTTGGCTGGTTAAATTTGATACAATTTGCTACAACTTGTTAAAATTTGGATACAAAATGGCGAATATGGATAACAAATTGACTTTTGGATTAGAGGAAACAAAGTCACAACAATCCCCCTTGAGGAGCTTCGGGACATTACAAGGATTGGGAAAGTGGAAAAACACCAATGGAATTTTACAGGACTGGTTATCTTCTGGGAAAGCTGCTAAACGGAAATAACATCTCGTCTTCAGGGTGTTTTCTTTTTTGTTTTTTTAAAGGAGACAATAGATTTTTCTATTGAAGAAAGGAAGGGACTGAACGTAAGGTTTTGCCCCTGGATAACAACCATCCCTGCAGACTTACCAAACTTTCGAAT
Organism: Podarcis filfolensis; assembly: GCF_964270895.1. Taxonomy (NCBI): domain Eukaryota; kingdom Metazoa; phylum Chordata; class Lepidosauria; order Squamata; family Lacertidae; genus Podarcis; species Podarcis filfolensis. The sequence continues at coordinate 25,226,608 of NC_139617.1, forward strand.
TACAACGTTTTAGCAGCGGAACAAAGGGAAATTAGACTACAACCTGGAAAGAACAATGGAGGGAGTTCTATTACAGTTTTATTAAAGACTGAAGTTAAAGTTTTGAAAAATAATGATAATAATAATAATTTTGATTTTCAAAAAATTTATTTTTAATTTTAAAAAGAAAAAGCCAGCAAGGAGTTGGGGAAAAGTTCTGATTTATGGCCTTAAGAATTCCAGGCAGACACTAGGGGTTGATGGTCAGGGGGAAATTAAACCGGAGACAGGGGGGGGAGAACTAAAACTCCAAAGGCTTGCCAACTTTGTTATTTTTTGCTGAATTGGTCTATTATTCATTATATTTTTTTTTATTTTCTACCTTTTCTGTTTCTATTGTCTGGGGTGTTTCTTTTATTAAAAAATGGAAATTGTGGAATGACACGGGGTGGGTCTTGGGGAAAGAACACTGGGTTTTTTTCTTCTTTTTTATTATTATTAAGGGTAAAACAAATTAAGTCTCAATTTGAATGGGGAACTTGTTTGGCCAACAATATGAAAGGGGAATATGGTAGGGGTGGGGGAAGGGGGGAGTCCCGTAAAGTGATATTTTTTGTATTTTTGAAAAATTTTAATAAATATTATTTAAAAAAAAAAAAAGAAAAGATGGAAATATTGTGTCATTCTTTCTCTACCCCCCACCCAACACCATTAAAAAAAAACAACTGTGCAACTATTCAACCATAATGGGCCACTGCACAAGTAGGCAGTTCCAACAAAACCAATAAGCATATTTCAAGGGTTTTTCATCTTAAAACTAGAGTTTCTAAATTAGCTAATGTTACTGCCATTATAAAGATGGTCATAACATTGAATAAGATGACAGTCTTCTACTTAAATTACATAAGTATATAAACCATGTTTCTGAAATAGTACAGGAGAGCAATCCTGAAGCCATTTGGACTCTTCCAGTGACCTCAAATATTCTCTGCAGTGAGGAAGGAAATGGGAAAGCCTCTCCATTGTCCCTTTGTTCAAATCCAGTCTTAAGGGTGTATTTGTGTATGAATATGGATGCGGGTGGCGCTGTGGTCTAACCACTGAGCCTTGGGCTTGCCGATCAGAAGGTCGACGGTTCAAATCCCCACAACAGGGTGAGCTCCCATTGCTTGGTCCCAGCTCCTGCCAACCTAGCAGTTCGAAAGCACATCAAAGTGCATGTAGATAAATAGGTATCGCTCCGGCAGGAAGGTAAACGGCGTTTCCGTGCACTGCTCTGTTCACCAGAAGCTGCTTAGTCATGCTGGCCACATGACCCGGAAGCTGTCTGCGGACAAACGCTGGCTCCCTCGGCCAGTAAAGCGAGATGAGTGCTGCAACCCCAGAGTCGTTTGCGACTGGACTTAACGGTCAGGGGTCCCTTTACCTTTACCTATGGTGAGCCTGTGACCTGGATTCAGTAACTAAGTATATAGCATCTCAAAAGGAATGGCCAGGCTGCCTAGGTGGAGAAATCAGTGATCACTGTCATGTATCCTGACAAACAGGATTTCTGTGGTAGACTGCCCTGTGATGTATTTCTGTTGGAGACCACCTCCTTCTGTGATGTATGTACAGTGGTACCTCGGGTTACATATGCTTCAGGTTATATACGCTTCAGGTTACAGACTCCGCTAACCCAGAAATATTACCTCGGGTTAAGAACTTTGCTTCAGGATGAGAACAGAAATCGTGCTCGGGCAGCACGGCGGCAGCGGGAGGCCCCATTAGCTAAAGTGGTGCTTCAGGATAAGAACAGTTTCAGGTTAAGAACGGATCTCTGGAACGAATTAAGTACTTAACCTGAGGTACCACTGTATGGTGTTTTGGGGGGTTGTCTTGAGCTACAGGGTGGGTAATTTCAAAAATCTATATAAGGGCTTGCACACCATTGTTCGGGGTTCCTCTCCTCCCTCCCTGTGTGGAGTGAGTGGAGGACCCTGTTGCAACAGTTTAATAAAGATCGGGCTTATTAGCTGCTTTGCTTCTCAATATTCTCTGGTTGGCCTCTGTTATTTTCTCCTACCGAGAGGGAACCTACTTAAGGTCTCCATACAGGCTCTTGGATACTCCATAAGGGAAAAGGAGCAGTTGTTTTTTTCTTGTAACACTTACAAGATTGTTAAATACCAAATTTGCAGTCTTTATAAGCACCAATAACCTATTTCAAAGAGTTAATACACACATAAAGATAAAACCCAAAATGCTTCTTTGGAGAAACATCATTAGGTTCTCTAAGAGCTGATCATAATCTGGTTTAGAATGTCTGCAACAGATCCCTTTTTGCCAACCTGTGTAAGACAACGGAATATATTAAGAGAAACTGAACTGCAGCTGTCCTGGGGGGGGGGGGCAGAACTGCACTACCCATTAAATGACACTGTTCCTCTAGCAAAGGGGAATCACATTACCCCAAGCCCATCTAAAACTGCTACAGAATACAATTATTTGTTGGCTACCCTACTCACTCATTTCATTTTCTAGTTTTACATGGAGTTTGTGTAAGGATGCCCAGAACCATCTCATAACAATTCTAAAGGCGCTATTGCCAGTTCCCCTCTTCAATAACACCACCTCCAATACTGCATCCTGTAACTTGTTCTTAGGCTTTATTACTTCTCATATAGCAGTGATTCCCAACTTTTATGAACCCAAGGTCCTTTTTTAACCTCAATTATTTTGCAGACACCCATATGCTAATTGTTGTAATTTTAGGCTCTGCTAACTGATACATGCCAAATAACTATTATAAATATTGCAAGGCCTCTTATATACTCTTGCCCAAAGGAGGTGGTGGAACCAAAGGTTGCTTGCTGTGACTTGTTTGCACAGGATAAAATTGCTTGCATCCACTGGCATCTTGAATCCGCTATTAAATTCACAGAGTCAGGTAGCATCAGTGCTCCCATAAATCACTACTACAGCTAATTTCAATGAAATTTAACAACTCACAAACCAGCTAAAAAAAATATTGATCCACATCCTGTTCTTACTTAGCCAGATCAAGTCATAAAATAGTCAAAGAGAAAGTATTACTTCTTAAATAGCAGTAGATTATAGGCTTTAATTTAGTCCATGTGCAAGCAATTGAAATGAAGTATGGACTAGTGATGTGAGGTGAGAAAATTCTCGAGAATGAGAATATTCTTGAGAAATATTCTCTGCTAGAAAATTCTCCGGAGAATATTCTCCACAAACTGTAAATTCTAATGTAAGAACCAGTTTTACAACCCACATTTAAAAAATCTAGTAAATAATAAGTCAAGCTGTGATATTGCCAGTGTTAGTAATGAATAATGATTTTTTTTTTGATCCAGTTACATTACTGGGCATTGTGTCATTCACCACTGGCAGTTTTGAAATGTGAGCTACAGAAAACCTTTTTTAGTTTTAAAAATGCTATACTTTTAATTTGATGAACATTTGAATTTGTATGTATTTCAACTATATGTAATAGCCATTTTTCTATTTTGGTGTGACCTTATTCTTAGTAATTCTATACCGTTGGCCATACAGTGTGATTTTTTTTTACAGAAAGTAGCTTTAATGCTTTATACATTTAAAGTACCTAGGCCTATATGTGTAACAGCATATGAGGTGGCCTTGATTAAAACAGTTGACGTTTCTATATTTTTATTTAGTGCCAGTAACTGGTTTTTGCAGTACCATTCAATGGTACAAGGTGCCATTTACCAGAGATTGACATACTGAAATATATTATCATATAATGATAATATATTTAATGTTAATAGCTTCTTTTTTATATGTATGCATATACAGTGGTACCTCTGGTTGCGAACAGGATCCGTTCCGGAGGCCCATTCGCAACCTGAAAAGAACGCAACCCGCATCTGCGCACACATGGGTCACCGCTTCTGCAAATGACGTCATTTTGCGCGTCTGCGCATGCGTGAGCGGCGAAACCCAGAAGTAACCCTTTCTGGTACTTCTGGGTCGCCATGGGACACAACCTGAAAACGTGCAACCTGAAGCAAACGTAACATGAGGTATGACTGTAGTTTTGTTTATCAAGCTGTGTTTTAGTCACCAAAACAGTTATTAAGTATTAGAACTATTAGAAGCACAAGATAGCCTATTACAGAACTTATTTGTATCAAACCTTAACATGCCTATTGCATTTATTGACTTGTCCTTTAACATGTACATTTTCTGATGGAAGAATAAAATATGATTTAACTACTGAATTTCCTTATACCAAACCTTAACATGACAATTACTGGTGCCATCACCTTAGAATGGTTTAACTTTAACTATAAAACATGTTTTACCTTTTAATTTGATACTTGCAAGTCAAGTGACAAATAGGCTTGTGCTTATATATTTTCACTGTGGTTCTTTTACTAAATATACAGTTAGTGGCAGGCTTAGTGATTAACATGAGTCATTCACGTTGAATTTTCAATTTCAAGTTTGGCGCAAAAAATCAAAGAATGTGAATTCACTGCATTGCCCCACTGAATAAAAGCATCTGTACAGGTTTTGGCTGCCATCTGAACAAGATTACCCATGAATATTACATGTATATTAACTAATTATATAATTTTCAATGCATTAAAATTATATAATTTTCAATGCATTAAAATGAATATTCTCCTATTTTAAATGAAAATTCTCTAATATTCTCATTAATCAAGAATATTCTCTAAAAGACTATTCTCAAGAATTTAACATCACTAGTATGGAATCTACTTATGGGTACTCTATGCATGCATCTTCTGCACATGGAAGAGAATGCTATACTGGCACATCAGTTACAGGACTCTTCTACTCTGAAATTATAAAATCATTTACCAAAGGTACTAAAATAATAGAATTATAGAGGTGGAAGGGATTCTAAAACTCATAGTCCAACCCTCTGCAATGCAGAAATTTTAACAACACCATCATCCAATGTGAAACCATACTGGACTCTGCTTAGCTTTACAAATGTGCTAGCAATTTTATTGCTACACCAATTGTTGCTTTTAAAAAAACCCACTGCAAGAAGAAATTAAGAAATTGTTCCACTGAGCAAGAAATCATAAAAGGAAAAAACTTTTTGTTCCAGACCAGTCTTTGCCTCAACTCTAAAAATGTGTGACAACCCAAAAGGGCAACTGTATATGGACAAATCCAAACCCCTAGGAATGGTGGATTAAGAGCTCTAGAAAGCAAGACAGTAAACATCTATAAAACGTTACTTATCTGCTTTTCCATTTATTTAAATCCTTTCCCAGAGAAACTGCACATGAGAATATTAAGTGTGCATCCTTCCTTGAACAATCATATAACTGAATATCTACCTGTTCTTTAAACATTCTTTAAGACTCTGCCCTGTCATGCTTATGGTCTAGAGATGTGAATGACTAGGATTCAAAAAAGGCAAGGGGAAAAACAATCTGGTCAGATAAGTATTGGTGTTTGCATATTTCACGTTAGCAGAATCAGCATGTCCGAGAAAAGGAGGAGGGCTAGTCACTACAACCATTCTAGGAAGCATAATGCTTGTACAACTACAAAATACTGTATTTTTCGCTCTATAAGATGCACCAGACCACAAGACGCACCTAGTTTTTGGAGGAGGAAAACAAGAAAAAAAATATTCTGAATCTCAGAAGCCAGAACAGCAAGAGGGATCGCTGCGCAGTGAAAGCAGCAATCCCTCTTGCTGTTCTGGCTTCTGGGATAGCTGCGCAGCCTGCATTCGCCCCATAAGACGCACACACATTTCCCCTTACTTTTTAGGAGGGAAAAAGTGAGTCTTATAGAGCAAAAAATACGGTAGTTATGACTACTCAAAAGCAAATCACCTCCACCATTTAAAATACAAGGACATTATGAAGCTATTGTTAATCCAGGACCCTTGTAGGAAGTGACTCCTATGCTCAAATTTCCTTTCCATGAAAAGCCAGTCACACTAGAAACAAAATCCTACGTAAAAAATAAACAAATATAACATGAAAAACTAAACAAATACTTCAGCCATTTAAGCTGCTCCCGCTTATGTGGGAGCAAACTCCACAAAACTCAGTGAGCCTTAATTCTGAGATGACACCATGATGTTGTTGTTGCTGCTGCTGCTACAGTTGCTGCATACCGCCCTATACTCGCAGGTCTCATGTATAAAATTTCAGTTTTAAACAGCTTTAATTTTGTTAAAAGGTTCTATTCTGCATGTTCTCCTGCAACAAGAGTTGGTTGCCTTCTGCACCCCGCCTCCCGGTAATAATATATAATCACATTACATAGGTAAAAGGTAAAGGATCCCTGGACAGTTAAGTCCAGTTGAATTTGACTATGGGGTGCAGTGCTCATCTTTGTTTTCAGGCTGAGGGAGCCAGCATTTGTCCGCAGACAGCTTTCCGGGTCATGTGGCTAGCACGACTAAACCACTTCTGGTGCAACAGAACAGTGACGGAAGTCAGAGCACACACAAACGCCATTTACCTTCCCACCACAGCAGTACCTATTTATCTACTTGTGGTGGTATGCTTTCAAACTGCTAGGTTGGCAAGAGCTGTTACATTACATATTACACTACCTTACATATTAACCTGCTCAAACCAAGAGCAAATGCTTCTATTTTCTTTGTCTATTCAGCCAAATATATATCATGATTCCAAATACATTTAATTAAGATTGCTATTATTCAATAATAAGGAACACTATTTTAGTGTTTGATAGCTTACATTGTTTTATAATTAATATTTTTGTCATTCAATAGTTTTTTCTTAGATTTGGGGGTGATACAAATGAGAAGTCAATACAACAGTCCATTGATAACAATGAAAGCATCCCCATTAAGGTTTCAATCAACAATTAAGTATGGGAAAGTTGTATAGATTGCATAAGAGTACAAATAAACAGTACTATGTCTGATAGACAGTTTCCAAATAAAGATGACCACAAAGGCTGTTTTAATTGCCATTCTTCTACACTGGTACTTCGGGTTAAGTACTTAATTCATTCCGGAGGTCCGTTCTTAACCTGAAACTGTTCTTATTTTAGCTAATGGGGCCTCCCGCTGCCGCCGGAGCACAATTTCTGTTCTCATCCTGAAGCAAAGTTCTTAACCCGAGGTACTATTTCTGGGTTAGCGGAGTCTGTAACCTGAAGCATATGTAACCCAAGGTACTACTGTATTACAAACCTTTTGGGCAGAGATAATGTTTGATCATATTTAGTAGCAATGGCCCTGTTTGTTTTATGAACACCCACCAAAAAGAAAAATACTGCGATCACAATATTCATTTTTCTAGTTACCCAAGCCACAAAACTGCATTTTTATATGAATGGCTGGAAAGGGAAAGCACAACTGGCTATGTCTGCAGCCTAAAACAATTAGGAATGTAGCATTGATGAATAAAAGTCAACTGACTATTTATATCCTGCCGTCATCCCTCTATGTTGGGACATAACAAAGCTTCATATCCTTATACTAACGTGCCTATTTTGGAAGATGACAAAAGAGTGATAGTGTGAAAGGTAAAAAAATATATAATGTCCTGCTCTTCAGTACTGCATGAGACAATGCTATTAAACCCTGTGGTGTTCAAATAATTGCTTTATATCTACAAATTGGCTAATTGCTGCCATATCAGTGACTGCTTTCCCAACATATACTGTATATACTAAATAGAAAGCTTACTTTTTACCCAACCAAGGAAAGCCACATGCATCAATTGGTTCATATGAGAACACAAAACATAGCTGATGTAGCCTTTTACCTCAAGCGGAAGATAACACTTTAATTTCCACTCTTATCATAATAGACAAGATGTAATATGCAACCTTGGAAGCTGCTAAGCAGTGAATCACATTTTCTTGGTTTTCTTTCTCTCTTTCTGCCTCCCCCCTCCCTTGTTACATCAGCATCAGGCCACATCCTGAGCCCAGCCTCCTGAGCTGCGTCTACAAAGGGGGCGTGAGAGGGAGGAGATTATGCTACTGAAAACCAATGACCAAAGGAAACCATCTGGTCTGAAGCCAGAAAGATGCTACTGATTCAGGGAAAGAATCACAAAGAACTGCTTACTTCTCATTCAGCTCCTGGGAAGGAGATACTCTAGCTGGACAAAGGCCAGAATCAGCTCACAGGGTTGTTTGTAATCCAGAATATAACTCTTTAAGGTACATTACTGACAATAAATATAACATCTCTTTCTCAAAAGCAACAAAATATAAACATTTGGTAATGCTAGAACTAAAAAAAGTGGCAGACAGGAGGTAGTGAAACGACAATCACAGCAGAGTGTAGCAACAGTGATGAACATATGCAGTGATAAGCCACATATACCTACACACACACCCATACCTGAGGCCCTAATAAAGGCAACATTCCAAATGCTATGCAAGTCAAAGTGCATTTCTCACAATGGCTACACAACACATACTGAATATTAAGGGTTTGCTTTTGTTTCTTTGCAAGACCCACCTCTTGCAAACTGTTAGAATTACAAAAGTAAAACTGTTCCAAATGGAACAGAATAATATAAATTTAACAGTTTTATCTGTTTTTATAATTGCATGCTATGTAGCTGTAACCTGCCCTGGGACCTTATGCTGAAGAGTGGGTAAGAAATTCTATAAGTAAAATAAATATGAAATAAACATCTGCTGCTGAGTTTTGTTAAGCCTATTCTATAGATCTCTCTGATATTAACAAAAATATTCTTAAATAACATGGGCCCACACATATTCACCCTACCACTGCAGCACCCCATTACAGATAAGAAGGCCATCTGGAATACCCTGAAATAAGCTGCCTCAGATTACATCTTGAAATCTGAGCCACTAGCCCTGATCGGCATGCATATGCTTCTCCAACTTGCAGGATCCAATCCCTATTTGGCCACACTTCATCAACTTTACAGATGCTTTCCTCCCCACTCCTCTGCCAATTCTACACTTCTTTTCAGTGTTGTGCACATGAACTTCATCCCAGGTGACCACCTCATACTCAGCGTTCAAAATTAGCCCCTTTTCAGCTGGCTATTGGCCACTTGCTACCAAGTAAAGATGCCTGGGTGCCAAGATGGTGCCTGACATCTCCACCATCTGGCTGGCTGGTGCATAGTAGCGGTTTTTTTGCTGCTGTGCTATGGCATGCGTCAGATTTTAGATGGAACTGATAATATACACAATTCATTTTCAGCTTTGTAATCTTGCAAAAAAAAAAGGCGCCTAAACATTCAGTTTGTGAGCCTGTAACCTAGGTTTAAGGCACCATTTGGCAAAAAATAATAATTATATCTGCTTCTAACACTGCTCATACTCCACTGTGATACTTTTTCAGAACCACACACCTATGTCGTCCCTTCCTATTCCTCTCCTTCTATTTTTTTGTTCTCTTATACTGTCGTCTAAATCTTCATTTCTGCTTTTCTTTCTCTCCTACTCTTCTGCTTCTACATCTCCCACTTTCCTAACAGTGTTGTCCAACTTTGCTTTCCTCGAAAGTCCATAAATATAAAGTGATCATCATAGCATGATTACCAATTTCCAAGAAATGAAAGTTCTGCATAGTTTAGCTAGGGAAAACACATGGTATCAAATAATTTCTCAACTTAGGTTACCAAATAGCCTGGGATTCATTTCACTGACCAAGACAGCGATAAGAATTAGATTGTCCCATACAAGCTAAATTGCTTTTAAAACAGATTACAATCCTAATGTTGCGAATATATCCCATGTTAGTTATAATTCTTCAAATTCATAATAAAACATATATAAATTGGTGTTATTCATAAACATCTTACACACAAATTTACGAATGTCTACTTGTAGTTAAGCCCCTTTGTCTTCAATGGGCTGGACTCCCAAGCATTAAGTGTACCCAGGATTGCACTCTTGTCTGGAAGTAAATTCCATTGAACTCAATCAGTTTACAGATGAATAGATATATAGGAAATTATGTTGTGGTTAAGTCTCCTTACCTAAATGTAGCCTAATGTGACAAACAATATACAAAAGAGGCAATTAAAAAATAATATAGCAGCAATTTATCTCCCTTCTGAGAACTTAAGTGCTGCCCACCGTTGATACAAGTATTTGTGCTGCTGAAAGTGAAAAATCCTATGACAACCCCATACAACCTCACCCACATCCACACAACCCATCCTTTCTGATGCAACAGAAAGAAAGTGAGCTCACAGATGAGTCCATCAACTCAAGCACAATGTAGCTTTCTCTTCTAAGCAAGATCATTATCAGGATAAAGGGAAGATCATTTTAACTATTATCTGTTTATCTTAAAATGGTCTCAAAGTATGTTATGACTATTAGATTATTATTTTGGGGAAGGGAAATAAATGGCACAGGAACCACCATTACCTAGCCCTTATAACTTCCTCTATCCAGGGTGAAACATGATGTGTGTGTGGCATTTCTCAGTTTTCTTGTAGATAAAAGTCCTCTGTCATGCATGATCTAGTTGAGATTCCTGCATTGCAGGAGGTTGGATTAGATGACCCCTGGGATCCCTTCAACTCTACAGTTCTATGATTCTATACATTTCCTTTTGCCCAAGCAAGGCCAACACATACTCTCACCAACTCCTGAATCCACAACGCACAGAATGTTTTGACTGGCAGGAAGATACAAAAATCTAGTGTTGATTTTCACAAGCAATAACCTTTGCCTTCCTCTGGGGTTTATGCCATCTCCCTATCTCCTGACAAAGTATCACACTAGTTACCCGCCCAATCTAACCTGTATACTAAAAAATACCGTCACTCAATCCAACCTTTGTGCGAGAGCCCTTAAAAATGGGCTGTGATATGCAGCCCTTTGTCCTTTCCATGCCAGACTACTAGTCCCTCACGTCAGGGTCCATTATCAATAATCAAAACCACTGCAACAGACGACCTATGGTGTGTTACTCATGAGACCAGAAGCCTGCTTTCTGGATTCCAAATTGTGTTTACACCAACCTCAAGAATTCTAGAAATCTCCTACATGCGTAACCACTGAGCGTATTCTACTGGGTGAAAGTGTGGGGGTAGATAAAAGCAGACTTCTTTGTTCCCTGGGAGTCAGATAAGTTGGGTACTGGCTGAGAAGTGCAGAGCGTGCTACCTCAGGATCCCTCTGAAAGCAATTGCTTCGTTTTCTCAAAATTCACCATGCCTGGGAGCTGAAAGAAATAATTGGCAGGTGCAATGGCAGCAATTACCTGATAGTTAAGACACCGCTGGCCTACTCTACAAAGCCGTTGTGCAAAGGAAGAGCAGAGCCAGGCTCTCCTAACCTTCCTGTTCTGTTATATGGCCACATGATCCAGAAAGCTGTCTGAAGAAAAATGGCAACTCCCTCGGCCTGAAAGCAGAGATGTGCGCCACACCCCATACTCAAATTTGACTGGACTTAACTGTCCAGGAGTACTTTACCTTTTTACCTTCTGTTACACGCCCTCGCCTTCTCCGTTTTATTTCCTCATCTTGACACTAATAGGAGGACTAAATACACCCGCTCCAGGGCTAACACAGTTTTAGGCCTTTTTGGAGGCATGTTAGGGAACAAGGGGGTATGATACAGTCAATACCTCCTTCAACATGCTTCATTTTCAGGATGAACATCTGCTCTACACAGGCATCAAGTACAGAGACTTCCTCAGCTGCAAGATCTTAGGACTGCACCCTTAGTCAATTAAGTGATTACATTAGCCAAGGCTGTAACCTGAAACATACTTACATGCAACCCCTAAACATACATGAACAAAGTGGGATTTATTTCTGAGTAAACATGCAGAGAGGATTGTACTGCACAAAGCATTCTGATTGGCTAAAAGGTGCTTCCACAATCAGATTTATTAAACATTTTAAAAACAAGCACTCTAATTAGCAACACCCTCTTGTCTTGTGGCATCATAATGACACACACATATATTGTCACATAAGCTTTCATCAACTATGGAAACTTATGCCACAATAGATCTGGTCATCTTCAAGTTACCTGAAGACCCTGTTGTTTTTGCTATAACAGACTACCATGGCAACCCCTCTAGAAGTTCTCCCTGAAGAAAAATTTTATCCTGTGCAAGAGAAAACAGAAGACCTATTCTGGGATACCTATTGCAGCCCAGGAATGCATCATCTAAATAAGAAAAGAAAGAGAACCCATTGTTTTTTCCTCATAAGCAATTATATGTAGATATAAGAGATTAATTTTAGCAGAATACATACATGCCTATTTAGAAATAAGGCCCTCTCAGTTCAGTAGTGTAGACTCCTAGGTAATTGGGAGAAAATTTTAGCCTAAATCAGTCAAAACTCATACATATAAACAGCAAAGGCAGCAATTTTACACTGCCAGTTAACTTAGAATTGTACTGCATGGAAACCAAATACAGTGGTACCTCTGGTTACGAACTTAATTCGTTCCGGAGGTCTGTTCTTAACCTGAAACCTGAGGTACCACTTTAGCTAATGGGGCCTTCCGCTGCCACCATGGTGCGATTTCTGTTCCCGTCCTGGGGCGAGGTACTGAACCCAGGGTACTACTTCCAGGTAGCAGAGTCTGTAACCTGAGGTGTTTGTAACCTGAGGTACCCACTGTACTGGAATCCTCTACCCACCTACCAAAAGTAAGCCCCCCCTGAACTCAATAAGCAGACATATAGAAGATTGCACTACTAGTTGAGTATTTGTATGAATTTTAACTGACCTGATTAATCTATGAAATGTGTATAAAATGTATGTGTTACACACACACACACACACACACACACACACGACTCAAGTGTGAGGGCCGCCATGTATACTGAGTTTCTGTAATGTTTTATTGATGTTATTGTGTTTTTTATTGATTTTTTTTAAAAAAAAACAACATTCAGAAGGTCAACAGGCAAACAAAAATGGCATTAATAACAACATATATTTGAAGTTTTGATGCCCAAGCAGAATATAAATCCTGTTGAATGGATTAACATTAAACATACAAACACAAATTTTAGGGCTCTCATTTGATTAAAGAAACCCTGGCTTAGGGAGGAAAGCAGTATGCCCTTTCCCTGCCAGAGAACCACATTTCTTCTCATGGACAACCATTTGGGAATATAGCGGTATGGCCAGAAGCAAAAGTGTGAGGAGGAGGAATGCAATCCTTACTTTTCTAGGCTGCATCACAGCCATGCAAATTCACAAAGAGGTTTCCATACACACACCCCTACATCCTACCGGCAAGCGGCTTTGAGGATGTACACCTGTCTAGGCAAAAGTAGCGCCACCTGAGTAGGGGTTCCTACCCCTGCCGATTAATCGGATGGCCTTGAGCTGATTGATCTACCGCTACATCCCACACTGAGGGGAGGGCAGGGGGTCAGTGAGGCTGAGGGGGAAATGGGTGGCTCAGAGAAAAGGGAAGCTGGGCAACGCAGGTGGCGTGTTAATAAAGGCGAGGACAGAGGAAAGCGACCCGAAAGCCAGCTTTGAAAGAAAAGGTGAAGTGAGATCCCCGCTTCCTGCTTCTACCCGACCGGGGAAAGAGCTTTCATCCCCTTTGGCGACGGCTGGAGGGAAGGAAGCAAACTGTCTTTCGTAAGGGCCACGCAGCATCACTCACCAGTCACCTCATGCGGCGAAAGGCAGAGGCGACTCCTTTCCGGCACATATATATGTACCCTATATATAGGGTGGGCAGGTGAATAATCTCTCCCAAATAAAAATGGGCGGGAAGCGATCTCCTCCCCCCCCCTTAAGAAGCGGGGCGCCGCCAGGCGAATCTCACCGTGATGTGGGGCGGGGAACGAGCGAGAACTCTTTCCTGTCCCCGGCTGCCGTAACCGAATCTCTCCTCTCCCGCAACTGAAGCCGGTCCGCTGCCCGCCTCACGCTGTTTAAAATGGCTGAGGGGGGAAAGAAAGCGAAGCAAGACCACGGGAGAGGAGGCGGGGGCCGAGCCGGCTGAGGTAACACGGGGGAGGGGAATTCAGGGGGAGGAGTGGGTGTGTGCCCCGGCGCGTGGACCAATCCGAAGCCTCGCTCCGCTGATTGATGCGAAGGGCAGCCTCACAGAAAGGAGGAAGGGAGGGCGCGAGCGAAAGAGAGAGAGAGTGGGTGGGGAGGTTTGGTGGTGGTGACAGCGGAGCCGGCGGTGACGGTGTTGTCGTCTTCGTCGACGGCGTCGGCTGCTCAGGCGGCTGGAGGGTGAGGTGATGGGCTGGAGGCTGGCGAGGTAGGAAGAGAGCCTCGCCCAGAGAGGTGGCGATGTTCTCTTCAGAGGTGGCGGTGGGCGAGCGCGAGGTCTGACAGGAATTCAAGCTATTCTCTCGATCTGGGTTGTTGGTTTTGGTTTTTTGACCGCCAACGTATAACAGATCAGACGTATATATGTCTCTCATAGGTTTATTTATTAAATTTCTATACAGCCCTTCATCCAAATTATCTTATTAAATTTCTATACAGCCCTTCATTCAAAATATCTTTGTGTGTGTGTGTGTGTATGAACATTTGTGCCCCGCTCTAAAGTAGTCAGAAAGGCTGCCAGAGCAGCATACATAGTCAGTTAAAACAAAGCAGACCCTACCCTCAGGGTAACAACAACAACAATAAAGAAAAAGTACACCGCACACAAGGAAAAAGGGACAGGGAGGGAAGAGGAAAATCAAAACAAGTTTGTGAGCTTGCTTGCTAGAATGGTACATGCCTTGGTTATCTCCCGCTTTGACTGCTGCAATGAGCTTCTACATGGGGCTACCTTTGAAGGTGACTTGGATACTACAATTACTCCATAATGCAGCTGCTAGACTGGTGTCTAGGTGTGGCCACCAGGACCATATAACACCAATCCTAAAAGACCTATGTTGGCTCCCAGTACATTTCCATGAACCATTCAAAGTGTTGGTGCTGACAATTGAAGCCCTAAATGCCCTTGGCCTTGTATATCTGAAGGAGTGATTCCACCCGTCATTCAGCCTGGACATTGAGATCCAACTCCAAGGCCTTTCTGGCGGTTTGCTCATTGGGAGAAGTGAAGTTACTTGGAACCAAGCCAAGGGCCTTCTTGATAGTGGGGCCTGCTCTGTGGAATGCCCTCCCATCATATATCAAGTAGATAAATAACTGACTTTTAGAAGACATCTGAAGGCAGAATGTGTAAAGGAAAGTTTTTAATGTTTAACGGTTTATGGTTTTTTAAATATTTTGCTGGGAGCCGCCCAGAGTGGCTGGAGCAAAATTGTAATTGTTCATTAACAGCAACAATGATAATTTTGGTACACAAAAAATCATCATAAAAGGACAAATCAAACAGTGGCTCCCCCCAGTTAAATTAATTTAAGGACACAGTGAAATATTCAAGAAAATTACTTCATGACCCCCAGTTAAGTTAAGAGCACAAGAAAATTAAGTGAAATCTAACTGGATAATCATGTGAGTTAAATCCATTAGCAGTACTATGAACAATGTAACAGTGCAATAAAATTGTAGGGTGTATGGGGTGTTAGGGGAGGAGTAGTAGCTCTGGTGGGGAATACATCATGCTCTATCTGGGATAAATTGCCCTCCTTTGATCCCTACCCTGCACTCAACTCTCACCTGTGGCTCCTAGAAGCTGTCAGCATGCGACTGCGGTCACACCCCAGTGTGGTTGCCATATTTTGAAGAGTAAAAAAGATGATGCTATGACGGCCATTCAAAGGAAATAAATGCAATTTGTCTCAAATTTTACCCCTGAAAAAGAGTGTGTCCTGGAAAAAGATGACACATGGCAACCCCCAGGAAATTGCTTCAACTGGCCAGCTAAACCAGGTGAGGGTAGCTGATTGGTCTCAAACCCTCATAAGTTAGTGACTTCCCCTGCATGAGAAGATAGACTCTAGAAGATTGAGCAGACAAAACCAATAGAGGGCCAATGGTCAAGGAGGTTTCTGCATGTGCTGTAGAGAGAAGTGAGGGGCAGATGGGGCTTATCAACCTGGGAAGGTAGTCTATCTAGGAGAATGAAAACTTTGACCCTAAACCTCCTCTGCTTTGTGGGATATCTTTGGAAGAAGAAAATGCTAAGGAGTAAACCCTACACAAATCTAGAGTGGAGTCCCTAAGATGGTTGGATGGTACCTTGTATGCCTCCTGTCAACTCCTGCAGCCAAGCTAGTGCCAACTGTATTGCTATTCATTCCTTTGGACTACATCACCAAGGCTGAGAAGGAGGCAGCTAATAATAATAATAATAATAATAATAATAATAATAATAATTTTATTATTGATACCCTTCCCATCTGGCTGGGTTTCCCCAGCCACTCAGCCTAGGACTCCATTCACCCTGTTCAGGCGTGTGCCCTGGGGAGGTTCACTTTGGTGCTAACGCAACAGTTTGACTTCACCTCCAGAGGCTCACTCACTGTCTCTTGAGAAAGAGGGATACCAACACAAAACACAATAAAATCATGTAAACTTGATGTCGCCACAACCAATAATTTCTTGAAAACCATGATAAACTAGTGTAAAATCTCAAGCTATTAAACAAAATTATGTTATTCAAAATTATGATGGAAACACAGAATCTTGGATCATAAGATATATTTACTTGGACCGCAATCTGGTATTCATTTTCATTGGGAAAAGGCCAGTCTAATTTGGTGTGGCTTACTTCCGGCTAGACATGTATAGGATTTCACTATTAAGTAAGTTCAGTGAAGGAAAGTTTCCCACCCATTCCTCCCCACAGCAGTCCCCTGTGCCGAATCCCTCATGTTTTCATTTATTGCATTTATATCACACCTTTTTCTTGCAAGGAGCTCAAGGATCCCCCTTCCTCTTTTTCTATAGTTCTATTTACCCACTGTAGAAAAAAGAATGCAACAGCTATCCCTGCCCCCACCCCCCACCCCAAAGCATGTTTGGGTGAAAAACTGGAATTTGTGAATGTAAAAGGATATAGACTTGGCTCTGGTACTGAATCAGGCATCAGAAATGGGGACTCAGCTGGGTTAGAAACAGCTTAACTAACCAAATGCACCTGGAGCAGTGAATGTTCACATGGGGAAGCCACACAAATAGTGTCACATAGTGACTTTGCATCTTTCCCAGTTAACAATGGATGATCACCAAATGGGTATCAGAGAATGTGAACTGATTAGAGATGCTTTATACATTGTCCAAGTACAGACCCTCCAAGTATCCCAATTTTCCAGAGACGTCCCTAATTTAGAAAAGCCGTCCCAGTTTCTGATTTGATCCTGAAATGTTCTGCTTTTCCTTAGGACATCCCTATTTTCATTGGATAAATGTTGGAGGGTATGGAATTATCCAACCCCCGAGCCATCTGAAGGCAATCCTGTATAGGGAAGGTTTGTTTAATGTTTTATTATGTTTTTATATATGCTGTAAGCTGCCCAGAATGGCTTGCGCAACCCAATAAGATGTGTGGGGTATAAATAGTAAAATTATCATTATGGAATGGGACGTCCCTATTTTCATCAGAGAAATATTGGAGGGTAGGCAAGTAATTAACACAGTACCCAAGTGGAGAGAATATGTATATCAGCCAGTCAGTGCACACACCAATTAATGTTGATACTCATACAGATCAGCAATGCATATGGTGGTTGCATAGGAAGCAGAAACTGCACAGTTAGACTACTGAATAAGGTAACAGCTTTTCTGTGCAACCCTGTTCTTGTTTACTCAGAAGTAAGTTTTACTTTTCTCAGTTGGGCCTATTCTCTAGAACGTGGGTGAGCAGATCTTAGCCTTGTAGGATTAACGTTGGGGTTTTTGCCTTTTTAAGTTTATCCCTGACATCCACTTCAAGATGCAAAATAGTGGCTCAGCCAGATGGCTATGAAATAGAGTGCTTCTGAACAAATGCTCAGCCCAGGAATTTGAGATCAGTACCAGAACCAAGCTTACAAATACTTTCAGAGAAAAAAATCACTTCGGGTTTTCCCCCAAGCATACATTTTCAGCAACCTAATATTATGTGGAGGCAAGCTTTTCAGTTGTTTCTATTGTTAGACAATTGGAAATCGATGTCACCTGAAGATCTACCAGTAGATGCTAATCTTCCTTCTTCCCACCAACACGGACCTAGAAAGTGTGTTTGGATTTCAGCTTTAAACACCTACTATTTGTAGCACGGAGAGAGGCAGGTATGTATTGACAGTTTCAATGACATTTAAATCAGATCTGTTAGCTTAATATCCAGATTCCTCATTATTAAATCAAAGTCCACGGATGTCTGTTATTTGTATACTGTAATTGCAGCTCAATGCAGTTTAGAAATATAGATCCACTACTTAATCATACAATAAACTTCCTTGTGGGTTATTTTTAAATGTGTGAAATTGAAAAAGGGAAAAATAAACCCTTTTGCTCATCTTTAAGATTAATTTTTTACTCTAAACTTTCATTTGAGAAGTCACTTAATGAAATTGGTGGTTGAACTCTTTCGTAAACTCAGTAACTTGAGACTCATGAGAAAAGAGTGGGAAATGGAAACTAAAGTGTTGATATAAGAGGAACTAGAAAATGCAGCTAGGACAGATCTTTGTGCTAAAATGCACATTGTAAAAAAATAATAATCTAAGTATTTATTTATTCCCATAGACGTTTTAAAATTCTGGATTAGTGGCCTTGTACACACTGGTATGAAATATTGTGTGCTCAATAGACTGGTTTGGCATGCAAATAATTGAAACTTGAACTCTTCCCATGATTTCATCCCCTCAACTTCCAGTTTAAAGACATGACCATATTTGGTGTAGGACTTCAGAACTGATTCTTTGGGGTTGAAGTTACGTACAAGATGTTATCAAATGAAAAGGAAGAACACAGTCAACAAGGCTTTGTTTTTCTGCTGTATATAGCACACAGAGGATGAGGAATCTCTCCCCACCCCCATTTCATCCAATCTGAGATCACAACAGTCACAGTTCCTTTCTGACTACATAGTAAAAAAACCAAAAAACTGCAGCAAGCTATAGTGGAATTTAGTGATTCATTCAGAAATCAAAATGTGATTCTAATTGTTTTGGATGAGTATGCCAAATCCTTGAACTGTTTTGGGAAATACCAAGGCAAAATTGTTAATTGATTCCTAAGGTTTAAGCGCACATTCCCTGCCTAATCCTTGAATGAAAACCCCACTTTCTACCTCCTCTCCCCTTTCTGTTACAACAGTGGATGGGTGTGTAGTCAACATCCAGTTAAATCCTTCCTTATTCTTTCATGTGAGACAGAAATGCAATCTTAGCTTACAAGGTTGCATATATTATTAGCATGAGTGGATATGGTTGTCAGATACTGGATTTTTCATACCAGGCTTGCTGGATCATGTCAAGGGCCTGTCTAGTCCAGCATTCTGTTATCACTATGGTCAAATGGATGCTTATGTCAGGCCTGCAAGCAGGATTTGAGCACAAAAACACTCTTCCCATTGCACTTCCAAGCAGCTGGTATTCAATGGCATTCTGCTTTTTTTGCTGCGCAAACTTTTCTCCCTCTTTTGGTTCATTCGCATTACCATTTGCCCTGTAATTTCTAGGCACGGGTCCAAAAGGTTCTCCCTTTGTCCTGTGTCCAGAAATCATGGGACAAGTGGAAGTGTGGATGAGCCCTTTTTGTGAATAGTTTGTAAATACACCTTTGTTTCGTTTGCTGTTCTGTCATACAAGTGCACTAAAAAAAAAAAAAGAAGCGGACTACTTGTGCATGTAGTACCAGGTTTAACTCCTAGCTCAGCCTTCCTCAGCCTGGTGCTCTCTAGATATTTTTGACTACAACTTCTGTGAGCTCCAACAAATATGGCTATTGTTACAGGATAATAGGAGCTGTAGTACAAAACATTTGAAGGGAACCGATTTCTTCTTCTTCTAAGAGTAGTCTCTGGTAAAAAGGCTGGAAAATACATTTTCCTGAAACTTGAATAGCCTCTGCCCAGCAGAGTACACAGTACCGTGCTAGAACTGACTCAGGATAAAGAAATTATGCCACACATATCTGTAATGTGTTCTTCAGAACCTCTTTGTTAACTAAAGAAGCAATCCAGCCTTTATAAGGCAGTGGGTCATTTCCATGGCCTTAAGTGGAAAGGTGAATTGTACAGTGGTACCTCGGGTTAAGAACTTAATTTGTTCTGGAGGTCTGCTCTTTACCTGAAACTGTTCTTAACCTGAAGTACCACTTTAGCTAATGGGGCCTCCTGCTGCCGCCGCACAATTTCTGTTCTCATCCTGAAGCAAAGTTCTTAACCCGAGGTACTATTTCTGGGTTAGTGGAGTCTGTAACCTGAAGCGTCTGTAACCCGAGGTACCACTGTATTGTTAATTGAACAGTAAGACTTCTTACTGCTTTCTGAGGGCCAAAATAGCTAAACTACAGGAAATCTGTGATCATATTCCCCAATGTTTTTTGGATTCAGATCCCAAATTGGATCTAGTCTGCAACACTAAAACGAGATATGATCCTTCCCCTCATACTGTTTGCTCAATCTAAATTGTGTGCACACGAACATAAACAAGTTGCTGTTTGTCCCATTGAGTGTCGAGGACCCCCAAGACACCCCCAAATAAAACACGGTTCACACATCATTTTTGTTTTGGTTTTTGGCATAATTTTGGCCACAACTTTATTGAATTACAGTATGTGAGTGGTTGCTTAGGCATTGGTTAGCGACTGTCTGTTCCCACTTGGAGGTAGGAACAGAACCGACAACCACACCCGTGTGGAAGTCAGTAAGGGCAAACAATTTTGGGGAGAGAATAAAGCTGGGTGCCAGGCTCTCACCTTTCCCCAAATGCTCCCAGGGGCTCTTGTGTGGCCCTGGCCCTTTGCCAGGGATTCGGACAAAAGCATGGCGAGCCCCTGGATTCCTTTAACGGAATACCCTTGCAGAAGCAGCATTGGAGGAGCAGGCACAGCCAACCACAATCCCTCCACCAACCAAAAATTAACCAATGCCTAACCACAACCTTACAAGTTGTGATGATTTGCTACGCAGTAGGCAAAACCCAAATGGCACTAGCCAATCAGCCAAATAGTAAAATTCTTCCGGGCCCCCACTCTAAAGCAGACACCCCCATGACAAGAAGAAGAAGAAGAAGAAGAGGAGGAGGAGGAGTTTGGATTTGATATCCCGCTTTATCACTACCCTAAGGAGTCTCAAAGTGGCTCACAACCTCCTTTTCCTTCCTCCCCACAACAAACACTCTGTGAGGTGAGTGAGGCTAAGAGACTTCAGAGAAGTGTGACTGGCCCAAGGTCACCCAGCAGCTGCAGGTGGAGGAGCAGGGAAGTGAACCCGGTTCACCAGATTACAAGTCCACCGCTCTTAACCACTACACCACATTGACAAGGCATAGCAAGGTCAGTGTGAACAAACCCTAAAGAAAGGGAGGGTGGGCGAGTAATCCAATGTGCGCAGCGAAAAGAGGAAGCTCAACGCTGCACATAGGGACCTATATAGCACCCCCATCAATCAAATAAAATTGCAACAATAAATTTTCCCCAGCAACATTGGAGGTGCCCAATCAAACTCATGGCCATCCAAACTAACCCACCCAGCAACAGGGGAAGTCATGGTTACTCCCACCACAACACGTGCTCTCTATGAAGGAGAACCCACTTTGGAGAAAACATTTCCATATAGGCACAGAATAGTTAATGTTAAGTTGTGGGTGAACATATCAGACGACACAGTGATTCTTCAAACAGCTCTTGTTCATTCAGAGGCCAGAACAGAACTGAACAGCAAACAGCTCAGCTGGCCTGCTTTTATAGGCAGCCGGCTATCAACATTGTAGCAACAACAACCCAGGGTTTCCCACTTAAAGTAACCGACGTGGACCTGAGTGAAAACTATATGCACGATACTCCTGGTGGCCAGGGTGAGAACTTCAATACATATCAGTTAAAGACGGGAAGGGAGATTTATATCGGAAAGTGACATTGGAGGAACAATTAACCCTACTCGTCCAGCAGACCAGCATATAGGCCCATTTCATTACTGTATAGTTGCCTAAAACCTAGGTAAATTTGTAGCATCATGTCTGCTTTTCTAAGCAGCTCTTTTTGTTATCTTCTTTGTCTAAGGGAACACAATTAAATCAAAGGCAATCAACATGACTGGCCTTAGAGACGATGTGTCCCTTCGGTTCATTGCCCAGTGTGTGTGTACTGCTCACCCAATCCTAATCTGCCCCTGAGTGAAGCATGCACTTTTCAGATTTATAATGAATTATTATGCAAAAAATAATAATTATGAAACATTGCAGACCCAAAAAATAAGCCATAAGGATTTCTAGTGCCTTCAACATACTGCCATTTTAATTTTCCCATTTCTATTATTGGCCGTCATTTCTATTATTAATGGATGAAACCTGAAACCCACAAAGTTCCTAGCAGGCCCTAATTTCAATCTGCTGTCTCCTTCCACACTCCATCTTAAGACTCTAAATGTTTGTCCTGTTTTTATTTCATCTTAGAATGGGTGGGTGGCTGTGATGGGGATTAACCCATTTATGATATTTTATTCTGTGTTTTTTAGCATGCTTGTGTCATTTTTATTGTATTTTTACTTTGTACATGATTTGGGGTTTTTTTGTAGGGAGAAGTGATCTCTATAAATTTAACAAATCTAACTTTCTAACCTGATGTAGATTTGTTGGCTTTGCTGGTCCATTTTTTTCTTCTCCTACTTCCTCTTTGTTTACTATCTAGCCTATTGAAGTGTTCTGGGAAACGCCTGCACACTATTTTGTAACATTTTAGTTAGACTAATAATGGTATTGCCCTAATGTGGATTTTGGATTGCACCCCCCCCCCCTTTACAGGCCAGCATAACTACCTCTTGTGTGTCTTTACCAAAGACTATGTAAGCTTTCAAGTTCTGCAAAACTCTCCAGAACGGAAAGGTAGCAAAAGAGAGTAGGCTTACATGTCCACAGGAATAATGATTTGGCCACTTTAGACAGTTAGTGATACAAAACATTTAGTACTTCAGATCCAGTGCAGTGGCCATGATGGCCATGGCAAAGATGATTTTAAAGGGGTTTAGATAAATTTATGGAGTGTATGCCTAAAACTCTTATTTTCCATGATAGCTTAAATGTAATTTTCAGGTTCGGCATACCTCTGGATACTTGTTAGCAGGCATCTGGTGGGGGAGTACTGTTGCCTTCCGACCTTGCTTATGAATATCACAAAAGCTGGCTGGATGTCCACAAGCAGTGCTGGAGTAGATGGACCCTTCGCCTTATCTAACAGGTCAGGGCACTTGTTTTTACACAATAGCTAACTGGTCAATAGGATCATAACCCTATGCTTGTATGTGAGATCCAAGCTTAATTTTAAAAGTTATAACCTTGTGCTGTTACCTATGCCAATGCTGTGGCATTCAGTCTGGATATACTTCTATAATGTATGGTTGAGTTCACTCAGTGATGGTTGGAAAGTACATGCCCGGATATACTCAGTTTATTTTTACTCTGCAACATGTCTACATCTTTCAGACCCGAGTGCTGGTTTGAATACAAGTCATTGCAGGCTACTGCTTTTCCTCTGCAACACTATCACCACTGGTTTCTGTGCCATCAAAATATTCAGGCACATGCTGCTGTATCACAGAGAAAATTGGCTAGTGATGAAATAATTATTGTGGGGTGAAATGGAAGGCAGGAGGAGACTGAAACACCTCTCCTGTCCACTTCTCTGTTGAAAATGGCACCTTTCCCCCCACTAGCTCTGTTGTGACGTGGGTTCAACCCTTAAAAACAGCTCTGGATACTTTTTTGGGGAACAAACCGTTTCAGCTGGACATGTCAGGGCACATCAGGAATTTTCTTGATGTATGGCAAGCCTTTGGAGGGACTGCAAAAATAGTTGTTTTGCTGATACTGACTAACTCACCTATGCCTCGGGAAACTGTGGAGACGTTTGTGTCTGATATGGCTTTAGGAGAAGCAGAAGCATCAGGGATTGCATGTCGTATAGAAATGTTGTTTTGTAGAAACATTTTATTCTGAATTTTATTTTATTCCGAAAACTTAAAAAAGATCAGGCTGTGACCAACAAAACCCAGACAAATAGATCCAAGCCAGAAGGTCTTCTATCCACTGATGTTACCTTTTGGAAATATATCCTTGACTTACTTCATAACCGTATGGTGATAAGTTAAATTATTCATACAAGAACAGAAACTGAGAAATTGTAGTTCCATCAATTGCCGTACAGCAGTTTTGTCGTCACATACCCTTGAAGTCTATTTTTGACTTCTGATTTGGCATGAGTACCATCTCTGTGTGCTTATATGCTTACAATCATGGTGTATTATAAATAGCCAGCAAAACACATATCTGCAGTGGAAGTGCAGCTTTGTAATATGCTTGTATATAACAGCAAACACCAGTTTTAAGCCATGAGATGCCAGTGACCAGCATTAACCTTCGGCCTAGTAGGAATGAATAACTAGCAACAGATATGTCACACTGGGCTGCCAAAGCATGTGTTAAAGACTTGCCTTGCTCTAGATGTCTACAGCATGTCACATAACCAGTGACCGAGAGCAGCAAAGAAGGCAGCAAGAGCATGCCAGCAAATTCTTTAAATACATTTCATCATCTTTCATATCAACATAGATTTCTAGCTAAAGCTAATGACTTGGTTTTGCAAGTGAACTACTTCTCAGAAGAATCATAAACTTGTAGAGTTGGAAGGTACCCTGTGAGTCATCTAGTCCAACCCCCTGCAATAAAGGAATCTTAACTAAAGCATTCAAGACAGATGACCATCCAGGCACAGTACCATCAGGCAGGTCATGCTCCCCTAAATCCACTTCTGTTGAAAACCAAGTTGCCCAGTCATCTAACATCCTGAGACAGAAGTTCTCTGCGTAGTAATCTGGTGTGTCTAAAGCATAGAATACAATGACTTATGCTTAGGATGTTTACAACATCACTATCATAGAATAATAGAACTGTAGAATTGGAAGGGACCCCAAATAGTCCCACCCCCTGCAATGCAGGAATATCAACTAAAGCATCCATGACAGATGGCCATCCAACCTCTGCTTAAAAACCTCCAAGGAGGGAGAGTCCACCACCTTCCAAGGGAGTCTGTTCCACTGCTGAACAGCTCTTAGCATCAGAAAGTTCTTCCTGGTGTTTAGTCGGAATCTCATTTCTTGTCATTTGAAGCCATTTGTTTGGGTCCTACTCTCAAGCAGGCGAAACTTGCTCCGTCTTCTATTAGATATTTGAAGGTAGCTATTGTATCATCCACATATTTGATGAGTAAGCCAGGTGTGTCCCCCCCATCTAATATTTGTGCATCTGGTTCTTCCTGCCTAAGTGCAGAACCTTACATTTGTCCTTATTGAAATTCATTTTGTTAGTTTAGGGCCAGTTCTCCAATCTGTTAAGGTCATCTTGAATCCCGATTCTGTCTTCTGCTGCATTAGTTACCCCTCCCCAGGGGTGCAATCTCGCCCTCAGGATTGTGGGGGCCCGCCGCCATAACACGGATGTGTGACGTCACATACACACACCTGCACATAATGTGTGTGATGTCACACACAAGACACGCAACATCACATCACGTTGGGGGAGGGGGGGCTCCTCCAAAAATGCAGTGCAACATTGCATGTTGTGCATGTGACATCATACGCACTATGTGCAGGTGTGTGCATGTGACGTCACACATCTGTGTTGCGGCTGATGGTGACTCTTCCATCTCCTCTCCACGACCAGAGAGGTATCCTTTTCCGTTGGGAGGGGCTCAGACTTGGAGGTAGAGAGACTCTACCTCCATGTCTGAGCCCCACCCAGAAAAGGGTGACTCGCTGGCTGCAGAGGGTGGAACTGAACTGATTCTCGGGGGCTGTGCCACAGAGGCTGGCTGACTGCCTCTCTCCGGCTTTGCTCATTGTCTTTGTGGGTGCCCAAGCACCCACGGCCCACTGAAGTTGGCTCTTATGCCCCTCCCAGCTTAGTATCATCCACATATTTGATGAGTATCCAGGCTGACCTGACAGAATATGCATCCTGCAACTAATTATGGTTATTTGTGCAATTGTGAGCATGAAGTAAAGTCAAAGAATCTCTCATTTAAAGAATCTCCATAGCCCACCTTCTGGAAAGTGCTATCCCGATGCCTTATATTATTTTGGTGATAGTGAATACTTTTCTGACAACCAATGGTGCCTAGTTGAAATACTGGATCCAGGTTATGAAACTTCAGACCTGCACCTCCCTTGTTTTCCTGCCCCTCCTACTCTCAAATCTTTTTCAGGAATTGACCCACCAGTAATAGGTGAGAGACAAGCAAAACAGAAATGCAATTTTTTTCTGGATTTTTTGCTTTTTGTTGCACTAGGCAGATCCTGAGTCAACTCAAGAGGATGTTTCATAACCTGCCTATGTCTGTTTATTGATTTGCAAGCCTGGGCATCTCAATCCGGCTCTGTTTTTCCCCGCTTTGCTTGTCACCTGGCTAACTAAAAAGGCATTTTTTAATTTTTACTCCTAAAACAATGAGAACACAACTGGCAGGTTTCTGCTTGTCTAACATGTTGTAATTAATGATTCAATTCAGACTTTGATCTATTACATCTCTTAGTTTCTTGCCAATTGTAACAAAGGTCAGGAGCTATGG
Organism: Podarcis filfolensis; assembly: GCF_964270895.1. Classification (NCBI taxonomy): domain Eukaryota; kingdom Metazoa; phylum Chordata; class Lepidosauria; order Squamata; family Lacertidae; genus Podarcis; species Podarcis filfolensis. Next base: position 25,253,211 of record NC_139617.1, read on the forward strand.
AGTTCATGTTATTTCACCCATATAGCATTGTTATCCATTCACCATGGCAGCTCTGTAGGAATAAGATGGTGAGAGAATTTGAATGCACATGCATTCTTTTGTGATAGAAATGTGTGTGAAGCTAACACCTAGATGTTCTTTAAGATAAAAATAACTCAGATAAAAACCGCTCATATGCATAGTTGTTGTGATTAAAAATGCACAACTCTTTAGCAATATGCAGGCAGCCAGATTCTAAGCATGTTTCTTCAGAAATAAATCCCACTGAGTTCCATTGTATTTGGGACTAAGCTCCTTTGAAGCTACAATAACAATACTGTAGTGGGTTCTGTTAGGTGTACCTGTGAACCAAGGTATTCTTAGCTCCTTATGTGACTCAGCTGCATGAGTGCTCCCAGGTAAAAGCTTTCCTGAGTGGCCATCATGCTGAATCAGTTTGTGTTATAACAGCTATCAAGAGCTATGTGGCAAAAAACAATACTATCAAAACTCCACAAAGTCAAGCACTGGTAGCACTAACCCTGCATGGTAGTTGATGGCTAGTGCATGAGATATGTCCTCCTCCCACTTCCTTTTCTAGTTTGATAGTATCTTACGCTGGATTTCTATTCATTTATGTATATAAAACATTTTACATCGCTTTTCAGCTTATTGCCTGCTGTCTGCCTGCCCCCCACACCATTCAGGAAAATTGCAACGACATCAGTGCCAGGACAGCAGCTCTGCAGCACTGTCCCACCACACTGGCCACTCCTAAATATCAGCTTTGGACATGACAAGAAGTAGGGACAATAGGAAGTACAAGCTTGTGACATTTCTTGCCCTCTTTATCCCTGCTTGTCCTCAACAACAGTCATGACACATTGTACTTGCCATCTGCCTCCACTGAGTGGCAACTTGGTGAAGGAAGTTGTCACAGTACAAGTTATACAAAAGGGTTTTTTCATCGGGGTCAGCCGTAATGGATGCAGGCTGATGTTATCCACACTGCAGCTGTGCAGCATAAGTACTTTACGCCTCCGTCATCACAGTATTGTAGCTGCTAAACTTCGTGAACTGAGTCTTTTCGTTTTGGTCAGTAACTTTCTGGACCTTCCACCTTCTTAGGCTTCTACTCAGCAGTGGCAGAAGAGAAATGTAGTGTTCCCACCCCACTCTTCCAGGTTATAACCATCACGGTCACAGCCAGTGTGGTGTAGTGGTTAAGTGCTGTGGACTCGTAATCTAGTGAACCGGGTTCGATTCCCCGCTCCTCCACATGCAGCTGCTGGGTGACCTTGGGCTAGTCACACTTCTTTGAAGTCTCTCAGCCCCACTCACCCCACAGAGTGTTAGTTGTGCGGGAGGAAGGGAAAGGAGAATGAATGAGACTCCTTCGGGTAGTGATAAAGCGGGATATCAAACCCAAACTCTTCTTCTTCCTTCTTCCTTCTTCACTCACCTTCAGTCACAAAGTAGTTTTTTAAAAAGTCACTTAAGATTACATTGCTGAGTTTTGATGCTTAAAGCAAGGATGAGGAGTTTAAGGCCCTCCCAAGGCAGTTGGATTATAACTTCCATCAGCCCCAGCTGGTGATGGTGGGAGTTGTAGTCCAAAAACATCTCCAGGGCTGCAGATTCCCCATCCCTGTCCTAAGGCATGTATAGTCATCAGAGGCATGGACAGCAACAGCAGAAAGGCCTGCAAATTGCATAATGACAGACCTAGCCTTTTATCAGCCTCTTGTGTGCTGTGCTCTTGCCTGATCCCTGGCTCAAAAGACTAGAGGCACACCCAAACCCAAGCACAGGGAACAGTGCACACTCTGTTGGATGCAAAACATGACGCAAGCTCACACTTAGGACCTTTATTTGTGGCATCTTTAAGTACATAGCTAGCCACCACCCAGGTATGTGCCACTTCTTTGATGAGAGTATTAGGAACATGTTAGGCCACTATCAGAACCAGTGGCCCTCCATACGTTGCTGCATCATAGCTTCCATGCACCATCCCTGCTTATTAGCCAAGGTTTCTTAGCCATTTCTGCACTTTTCTTTCCTGCTGCCACCCCACCCATCATGTATAAATTGGCCTCCACAATTGAAATCTAAGCCTATACCTGTTTCACCCATTGGATTGATCAGAAAATAGCCATAGGAGTATTTTTCTTTTATTATTTTTGTGCCCTGTGAAGCTCTTTTATTAAGTTTTTAGGATGTTTCTCAGCAGGTTATTCCTTATAGGCAGACCAAACATACTCTCTTGTCTATTTTACCTTAGCCTGAAGGAACAATACACCGTCTATACAGTTGCGCGGAATTAAAGGCACACTTTATTCAGCAGATAACCACTACTTCGTGTTTAAAGTAATTAAAGTGACAGTTATACTAAATGTCCTTGTACTTATTCCTAGTACAAAGTGGTCCATATTTTGACTTTTGGGAATGCTTTGTTATAATTTTTTGTGGGCACGCACGCACACGCACACATGTCCATGATAAGATCCCACTTTACAGGCTTCAACCCATCTTCAATGAATCCCTCTGTCATCCTGGTTCTGTCTCCTAAGCTGAGTTCTTTGCCCTCTTGGGAGGCATGGATGGGGAACTCAGCAGTGGAGAATGGTGGACTCAGGTGATCAAAATTGATGCTTGAGATGGGCTGCGCCATTCTGACTCTTTATAATTTGAGCAGAAGTGATTGCATTTGTGAAGACATTTTGCTCTGGAGAGGAACCTCTGATGATAAATCTGATGCACTGGCAATCTTGTGCCTTGGTGTCCTTTCCTCCAGAGATCTTTTATTATTGAGCTTATTTTATTGACTGGATGATTTTATTGATTGACCTTCTTTTCCTCCCGAAGGAATACACTGGGGAACAGTTAAAACATGCTGGGAACAATTGAGTTAAAAACGTTCTAAAAGCAGCTACAGTTAAAAACGTTATTCTATCCGGCTGAGAGAATGGTTGCTTCTTGAAAACACTGATGTGCTGGACTTAGAAGGCGTCAATAATGCATTTGGCTGGCATGCATATCTGTGGTACGATAAGGTAAAGGCACATAAAGCGTTCAAAAATCATATTGTTAGAAAAGCATTGTTTAATGTTTGGATAAGATATAAGGATTTGTTAGAAAAGAAAACCCCAAGATGGCTGTCACCAATGGAAGCGAAGGCACAGAAAAAACTCAATATGGAGGCCAAATGGCTGAAATATTGGGAAATTTTGGAACAAGATGGAGACAGAATAAAACTGCAGAGTTTTGAAAAACTGAAAAACAAAGTGCGAGATTGGCTCCATTATTACTAAATAATGGAGGCATACAATTTGGACAAAAAAGTTGGCTTCCAGGTGGATAAATCAAAATTGGAAACAGAATTGTTAGATTCAAAAATTAAGAATTTGTCAAGAATGTATAACTTGCTGTTGAAATGGAACATTCAGGATGAAACGGTAAAATCAGTTATGATCAAATGGGCACAAGACGTTGGACATAACATAATGATGGCTGACTGGGAACAGTTATGGACCACTGGTATGAAATTCACGGCATGTAATGCCCTAAGAGAAAATTTAATGAAAATGATTTATAGGTGGTACATGAGACCAGTCAAGCTTGCAAAAATTTACCATCTGCCCGATAATAAATGTTGGAAATGTAATGAGACTGAAGGTACATTCTTTCACCTTTGGTGGACATGCCCAAGGATTAAGACATTCTGGGAGATGATTTATAATGAAATGAAAAAGGTATTTAAATATACCTTCCTGAAGAAACCAGAGGCCTTTCTCCTAGGCATGGTCAGCCAATTGGTGCCAAAGAAGGATAGAACTTTTTTTATGTATGCAACAACAGCAGCAAGAATACTTATCACGAAGTATTGGAAGACACAAGATCTACCCACCCGGGAAGAATGGCAGATGAAGGTGATGGACTATATGGAACTGGCGGAAATGACTGGCAGAATCCGAGACCAGGGAGAAGAGTCGGTGGAAGAAGATTGGGAAAAGTTTAAAGACTATTTACAGAAATACTGTAAAATTAATGAATGTTAGAAAAATGTGGAAATGAAGTTATATGGCTTTAGTAGAAATGCTATAAGGAATTAAGTATAAATAGATTATTAGAGTATTAAAGGAAAAAATAAAGTTAGAATATGTTAAGATAATTATAGGATAGAAAACAGAGGAAGATGGAAAGGAATTGCTGAAACAATTAACAGAAGTGGAATACAAAAAGGGAGGTGTGAGGAGGTCGCTGAAATAAGTGAATGAAAGATAAGATATTGAAATTGTTTGGTGTGTTTTAAACTGTTTTTATTTTGTTTTGTTAGTTTAATTGTATGGTTTATTTTGTTTTGTAGTGTTTAAATTGTTGGAAAAGTAATAAATATTATTTTTTTAAAAAAAACAACGTTATTCTATCAAATGATCTTGGGTTTGCCAGGAACAGTATTCTTCAGCAACAAGAATAAACTTTGCCTTCAGTTCAGAATATAAAGAGCTGTATAGTTAGTAATGATAAAGATATTCTACTCCTTAATAGAATGTCTATTAAGAGGATGTCAAGAATATCAAGAGGGAGGTAGCAGCAGACTTAGGTAAACCTCAGGGTTTGCAGAAGTACCAAAAAACTTAGGGGGGAGGGGAACTCATGTGTGAAATCCCTTCAATGAAGACCGAGCATGCCCAGTGGCCATGGAATGCTGGAGGAGTTGGCACGAAACCTCCAAGGGCGAGGGTTAATAGAACGGAATATCCTGGAACAGAGCAGAGTTCCGGACAGCCAGCTAGGAACAAAACACTCCACAACACTTGCATTATTTTTTGTCATGTTGAAATTCATTGTATTTGTCATAATTTAAAGCCACAAGGGATAAAAATGAATAAAAATACAAAAATACAATAGCAGGACAACTATGAATTAAAGGTCATTTCTTCAGTATTTTAGAAGAATTACAAAACAGAATCAGTGAAAGCCTCTCATTCAGGTACTTGTCGCTTCCATTGTCTTTACAAAGCAAGTTTATTTCAGTAGCTCCTTATCAGGCAATCTATTTCCATATTGGTGACGGCAGCATATTTCTGAACAGTTGGTTCTTGTTGCTGTGGACAAGAAAAATATGCAGGCTGGGAGGCACAAATTGTGCTGCTCTTGTTCTCTTCTTACCAAGAGATTCGTACCACCCTCCCTCAGTGAAATAAATTATCCTTGAGTCAGCACTACCATCCCAGAGGAGAGTTTCTCCCCCACCGCTTCCCAGACGGGACATAATAATCTATCATTCATTGTCTTGTTGAGGAAGGCTAACAAAGCGGCTGCCTTGAATTCATGCAACTGGAGCATTACGCATTCCTGTGCCTTTAAGATGAAAGCGGTTGCTATGGCTGCAGTGACGTGGTGCCACTGATGGAAGGAAATCCATGAGTGTGTGTGTTGTCTTTGACAATTCATATGAGAAGTTGCATTGCTGGCTAATCCTACAAGAGAAAACAATGAGGGGTCTAAGATGACATTGGAGCTGACAATTCAGATAAACCTTCATTAGCCCAAGAGAGGGTCCTCTTTTTTAGAAGGGCAGGAAGCCTACCCCCCCCCAAAAAAAACCACCCCTCCAACGTTTCACAAGTGAAAGTAGGCACACACTTGTAACAACCCCATTCTCATGTCAACAATTATTTCCTGAGGCTTTGAATCACCACCATCATAATTTTGCTGAAGGATAATAATCTGTTTTGTTGTGTTCATTTGCACTTCCTAGCCTGTCCTGTGCTCAGGGGTGCAGCTAGGTAACCTTAGACCCTGGACTTACTGGTCTTACAGGTGAGTAGAGTCTGCATCTGGTAAGAGCATTAATATGGCATGTGGGAGGAGGTAACAGACATTTAAAGTGGGCTCTGTTAGGTGCTACACAGTTTTCAAATTTCATACCATGGCCAATTCCACATCTGTAGAATATAAAACTCTATTGTTATTCTTCCTTGATAGGAAGAAAACACAGGAAATGATGCAGTTTTTAGATGTGCAAAGCTGGATATTAGTTTTAGGTGGTATGCTAGCCTAATGAAGAGTTCTAGAGAACTTGAAAGCTTGCATACTATCTTGTGACATTTTTGGTTGGCTACAATAATGGTAGGGATGCAGGTGGCGCTGTGGTCTAAACCACAGAGCCTAGGGCTCGCCGATTGGAAGGTTGGTGGTTTGAATCCCTGCAATGGGGTGAGCTCCCATTGCTTGGTCCCAGCTCCTGCCAACCTAGCAGTTCAAAAGCACGTCAAAGTGCAAGTAGATAAATAGGTACCACTCTGGCAGGAAGGTAAACGGCGTTTCCGTGCACTGCTCTGGTTTGCCAGAAGCGGCTTAGTCATGCTGGACACATGACCCGGAAGCTGTACGCTGGCTCCCTCGGCCAATAAAGTGAGATGAGCGCCACAACCCCAGAGTCCGCGACTGGACCTAATGGTCAGGGGTCTCTTTACCTTTTACAATAATGGTAGCCAAAGTCCTAATGAGGAGTTGTTGTTAATGAATTTCCTTACTGTTAAGCTGAGAGAGGCCTCTGTTTGAAACCCGGGAGAGCCACTTTGTTTCAGTAGACAATACAGTTAGATGGACCAATTTATGTCTCAACGTAAGGCAGCTTCCTAGATTCCTATAGTTCAGTTGGTAGAGCATAAGACTCTTAATCTCAGGATTGAGATTAACCCCACATTGCAGGGGGTTGGACCCTCATAGTCCCTTCCAACTCTACAATACTATGGTTCCGTGGTTGCTAATTGCTGGAAACATTGTGGTGACTATGAATGAACATGCACCTGAGGAAGTTTTCCCCCTTGCAATCAAACAGTATATAAATGTAAATAATTAAAAAATAAAATAAAAGGTTGATTCCCTGATTCCCAAAGTTCACTACCTCTGCCAAAATTAGGTTTGAAAGAAGTCTTCTACTGCAGTAAATAAAGTCAGTTGTGCTGTGTATTTGGTTGCATTTTGTGTGTGGCACCCATGATAGTTTCTCCAGTTTGCAAATTTGTGCACAAGCCCAAAAAGATTGGCAACCCCTGCTAAAAACGATAGTCAAAGCATAATGCATTTGGGGTTTCTGATTACCTGATTACCTGATTATGTTCCTCTATGGTGTTCTGTAGCCAAGCCTGCCTTCCACTCAGCTTTGAATGAGAATTGTTGTGTGCCCAAGGAACATAAATTCACACCTGTTGCTATTCCATTTCTCCCAACCCTTCCGTTATGCGGCATATGAATGCAGGCACTGTTCCTGTCCCAGCAGCTGGGGGCTCTGACTACTGCTCCGTATAGGTCATTAAAGATTAACTTTTAATGAGAAACTAACACTTTCAATGTCAGTTTGGAGGGTATGAAAATAAGCAAATGCCAATCAGGCACATTGGTGTCCCTTGTTCCTCAGCCTCTCCTATTTTTATTTTCTTTCTGCTGCTTGTTTCTCTCATCTTCAACCCCCTCCCTCTATTGACATTTGTTAAACTGTAAGGTCTTTGGGGCACAAAGCTGTTCTTTCTCCCCTCTCTGCAAGGGCCCAAACAGTCATGATATTAGATCTATGAATGCATCTAGAAGTTCTGGTCTCCCACCTCTTTTAACGGCAGTAGCCAAAGGGGAACCCAAGCAGGATCTGGACTGCAGTGTGTAGGAAGTGAAGATTACCAGGGCCTCTGCTGTCTTAAATCTTCAACAGAGATGTGTGGCATGGAGCTTGGGAGAGATGTAAGCCCCCACCTTGAGAATTCTAGGGACATACCATAGCTGAGTGGCAGTAGAGCACATGCTGTGCATGAGAAGGTATTAGGTTCCATCCTTGTCATCAAGTTAGTGGAAAGTGTGAAAAAACAAGCCTGAGACCCTGGAAGGCCACTGCCAACTAGAATAGCCAATGCTGAGCTATGGCTTATCTACATTTACCTTCTTTCTTTCTTTCTTTCTTTGGCCCCATGAAGTCCCACTCTTTAGTCCTCAATCAGAGCAAATGTCAATTTAGGTTTTCTGTAGGTTGCTGTTTGTTCTGATTAGACTTTAAAGGGCAGGGGTTTTTGTGGGGAAAGCTGTGGAGCAAAAAGAAAGGGAATGCCCAGACATGGAGCTTTAAATCGCAGACCATGCCTTGAAAGAGCAGAGGGAAGGTAAGTATGGATAATCCCCTAGATGGACGCACAGTCCAATTTGACTTAAGGCAGCTCCCTGTGTTCCTGGGCTAAGTTCCTCATAGATCTAAGTAAGACAGTAGCAAGGCCTAATGGATGACCGGAGAAAAAAGATCTATCTTTCAGAATAATGGACACCTTGCTTTGTTAAATAGTTCTGTACCACTCCTAGACTCTAGTAGGACTGAGATACCCTTAACTGCTAATTGTGAGTGCAGAGCTAGTGTGGCTCAGGTTGGGGCTTGAAGGTGGAACACCCAGTTTAAAATCTCTTCTCAAACATGAAGCTCCCTAGAAAGCCTTGGGCAAACCACCATATCTCATCTTAACTGACTCACACAAGCATAGAACCCACAAAAATTATACTACATCATCATCACATGCACACACCAAAAACAACAACAACACTCACACCTTACAAAGTCCAGATAATCCAGACCCATAGATGCACCACACCCCAGCTCCAAGTGCTTGCTTCAGCTTGCTATCCCAGTCAGGAATGGCAGAGGCAGGTGGGCTGCACTTGGAAGTGAGCAAAGGCAAGCAAAGGGGGAACATTTTCAGATAGTGGCAGAGCAGTGACAGTACTGGGTGGGCAGCTGCAACAGTGGCTGAAGGGCCATTACTGAGTTATGGCTTCTGGTGACAAAGGGACTTGCCACTCTCACTTGGAAAGTCAATTGGCAGCAGTTAAGCTCACTGTGCAGCCTCAGGTCATTCAAACTGTGTGGGTGGAGAGTGCATTTTCACGCTTGGGCACAGCAGACCAAAAATATGTTTTAAAAACAAAGGAGCTGAAAGTGAAAACAAAGGAAAAGGTCTTGCCCTTTGCTTTTCTGGCAAGAAGCCAGAAAGCAAAGCAAAAAATGAACTGGCTGGTTTCCCTTGTCATTATTGTCTGCCCAGTTTTCCAAGCACCATAGCACCTGCTGCGTTGGTAACAGCACTCACAGTGCTGTTCTAAAGCCAGGCAGCTGAGGGTAGCTAACCATGGCTGCAACAATCTACCTACCTGTTAAGTTGTGGGTGAACATATCAGATGACACAGCGATTCTTCAAACAGCTCTTGTTTATTCACAGGCCAGAACAGAACTGAACAGCAAACAGCTCAGCCGGCCTGCTTTTATAGGCAGCCGGCTGTCAACATTGTAGCAACAACAACCCAGGGTTTCCCACCTAAAGTAACTGACGTGGACCTGACGTATATACATGATACTCCTGGTGGCCAGGGTGAGAACTTCAATACATAACACTACCGGTACTTCCCTGCAAATATGCCCCATTGAACTCAATGAGACGTACCTCAGCAGGTAAACCGAAGACTGGGATAGCCAGTCTTGAGTCATTTTGCTGCCTGAAGCTAAGGACAAAATCATGCAACTGTCCATTCCTCATACATAAGCCAGTCAGACTGGCACTTGAATCTTACTTCACTACTGAGGCAGGATCCTGAGGGCAGCAGACTAGCTTGGGTGATAGCAAAGCAAACTGCAGCACTCCTTGTTCCACAGCCCTCAGCACTTGCCCCCTGACTGATGCTGCCACTTTGCTTAATGAGAGTAGCCAGCAAAAAGAACGTAAGTTTACCCTGCCAGGATGTCCTTAGAACCTGGAACAATCCACAAGATTATCTTTTCAAAAAATAGTATTGTGAATGAAACAGAAGCTTTAAAACCCAATACACCAGGATTTTTATATTTTAGCCCGCAGTAAACAAAAATTTTATCTGTGGTTACCTTAATTTATTTAATAATTAATCAAATGGCTTAATAATCTTTATTTCTTATTGCCCCCCCCCCTTAACAAAGTACAACTCCTAAACATGGCACACAAGCAAGGGACAGAGGGCAATAACACAAAATCCTTTTGCTCACTGCTCTCTCTCCACTACAAATCTGACTCCCTTTGTCTCTGTCTCTGTCTCTTACACACAGTGTCATTTCCTGGATTGGATTCCACTGTTATGGAAACAACTCTTTCATTCTCTAAGAGATTTCAGAAGGTGTGAGGGAGGCCCACACTGTTCTGGGAAACTGGAAAGAGAGGCCGGAGGCATGTACAAATGAGAACAGCAGAGTGCTTTTCTCATTCATCCAGTCTTCCCCACCCCCTTCCTGTCTGTGCTGTAAGCCATTAGGCAATTGAGGTTTCCTCCTGTGCTTCCTGAAATATTTTTGGAAGGCAGTAGATAGAAGACAGAAATTTGCTAGCAAGCATCTGAGGACATCCTTTCTCTATTACTGTATTGGTGTTGTATCACTAATCAGTAAGCCCAGGGGTAGGCAACCTAAGGCCCGGGGGCCGGATGCGGCCTAGTCGCCTTCTCAATCCGGCCCACAGACGGTCCAGGAATCAGCGTGTTTTTACATGAGTAGAATGTGTGCTTTTATTTAAAATGCCTCTCTGGGTTATTTCTGGAGCATAGGAATTCGTTCATTTCACCCCCAAAAATATAGTCTGGCCCACCAGTGTCTGAGGGACAGTGGACCAGCCCACAGCTGAAAAAGGTTGCTGACCCCTGGGTAAGCCCTTGCCCAGAGTATCTTGAGGTTTGTCCGCTGAGGTGAGGAGAGTTCTGCTCAGAGGACAAGACCCCCTACCATCAGCCTCACTGATGTGGTCCAAAGGAAAGCCAAGCAATTTCTTTGGCACCAGCTTGGTTGCAGGAGTTGCTTGAAGGAGACGTACAATGTGCCACCCACTCTTAGGGACTCCACTCTGATTTGTGTAGGGTTTATTCCTTTGTCTTTTCTTGTCCTGAAGATATTCTGCAAGGCAGCAAAGGTTTAGGATCAGAGTTTTTCTTCTTCTATATGGGCTCCCTTTCCAGGTTGATGAGCCCTGGTAAACATGCTTAACACTGCACTGCAAGTTTGGATGGATTGTATTCATGATGTACCAGATATGTTTTAAGGATTTACCATCCAAATGCCATCAACTACAAATTCACCTGAGGCACAACAGCTGCACTTGACTCCTTCTTTTTGGCCGTTGGATAGTAAAACAGCATCAGTCCATGGAGGACAACAAGAGTAAAAAGCACATCACCTGACAGAGGACCACACAGTTGCTGCAGCTGGGGGATGAGCTAGGATGAAAGCCAATGGGAGCTGCCACAACAACCTAATGTTAACGGAGGCAGGGGAGAGAGATGCTGCTTCCAGGGTACATTAAGTGTTGGAGGAGAGAGAAGCAACAACAACGTAATTATATGTTAGTAATTTTAGGTAAGCTGCCTTGAGGATCCTTCTGGATCAAAAACCAAGGCGAAAATAAAATAAAATATATAATACCTTCAGGCAATTTTAGTAATTAATATAGCAGCAATCATCTCAGGAAACATTCTCTGAGGGCTCCTGAATCACAGTAAAAATAGAAGCATATCATAGTGTTGTTTCAGTATTAAAGGAAACTACAATTTGAAATACTAAGAATTACAATAATTACATTGCTATTAGTGACTCTAAGAAAGCTTACTCAATACTTAATTGGCAAAAAAATTATTTGTTTCTGAAGCCTTTGGAGTCATTTCAAGGCAATGCAAATTACTGTTTTATGTTCATTGGAGATGAGTGCATTATTTTTAGTGCTACAAATAGAAATAACAGCTGTCATTTACACAGCCCAGCCCCTTGCAAAGTAGTTGAAAGACACACCCAAGCAGCAGCAGCAGCAGCAGCAACAACAACAACAACAACACAATAACAGCAGACAAGCCAAGAATATGTTGAGTCTGCCACTTCTGTTTTCATTTTTTGAAAGCTGCACAACTGGAAGCCTGGACAAAGCAACCCAAATTGGAGTGTGCCATCAGATAGTGTAAGGATGGTGTGCCCAATATCACCTCTTGTATTATGGGGACAGCTCAGCATATGTCAGTCCTGCCAGCCCTCCTGTCATCTGAATAAAAAGACATAGGAGTGATACATACTAGGAAGCCTGGAGGTTTGGGTGAATGGAAGGATCACATCCAGTGTGGCTCCCAGTGTGTTTCTGGGCACAAATCAAAATATTGACTTAATAAATATGTATTCCTCATGCTCTGGACTCATTTGGTTACTTCTCCATTGGCTTGCCCAAAAGAGCTATGTTGGGCAAGATCCAAGAAGGAAGTCAGATAGACAGCCGCAAGCACCTTGTCCAGATCTGTAGGCCTCAAAAACCAGAACTGATCCCATGTAGGAAGTGGATCTGCAGAAAAACCTCGCAGCATTAGCTTGTAAGGTACAGATTCTTGGCACCAGAGCACAGTGGTTTAGGACGCACATGGAGAATTTGGGATAAAGAAAAGGTTTATCCTGATCATTAGAGTCTTAACTTGAAACTAATTGTTTCATAATGTAATTTTAAAAGCTATTCTCCATAATACCAGATTTAAAAGTTTAGTGCAAGAAAGCCATACTAAGCACCTTTGGAGGGCGACACTAATGCTAATTGAGCTTGATAATCTTGTAAATCTCGCTCGTTAGTGTTGAACAAATCTTTAGCTACACACCAACCCTTTTCTGTATTAGCCTAGACCATAAAGAGAGAGAAAATATACTAAGGGCTCATTCACACTTTGCGCCACACTTTCTAGGCATAGGTCTGTGTTTTCCAGACCCCTGTCCAGGTGGTTTCTTTTCCCCCATTTTTCTTTTGGTCCTGGCACTTCCCCTGGGAAAACCCATGCTTTACCACTGAAATACATTATACGCTTTATACCCCATATATGCACACTCAACCACTTTGATCTGTGGCACTGCACTGTTACTCATTTCACATTTATAATAACTGATCTTTTAATGGCAGCACCTACACTTTGGAACTCCCTGCCTTTTGACACCAGGCATGTTCCTTCACTGTACCCTTTTTGGCACCTTCTAAAAACATTTTTGTTTAGACAAGCCTACCCAGATATCTAGAATGCTGATGTGGGTGCCAATCTGCTATTGATTGTTTTAAAATGTTGCTTTTACTGATACTATCACTGCTTTACTCTTTTTGTAAACTGCTCTGTGTTTGTGTGAAACAACCAAGCGGTGCATAAATTCTATGAAATAAATAAAATAACTGTTGAGGGTGATCATTGTAATCAGCATTGTGTCCAAAGGGGCCCCATTACCCACTTCAAATACATAAGACTACGGAAGAAGCCTGGTGTGGTGTGGTGTGGCTCATATGCTCCTGCGGCCAGGCTAGGAATGTGAGAGCAGGCAGGCTTTCACTGATAAAACAGCAACTAGCCACAATGTGTAATATGGGAATGCTGGATGTAATTGGTGAATCAACCCACCCACAGGTATAGTTGGGTTTCTGTGTTTAGTGCTTGCAGTAGCTGAGAAACAATTGCAGAAACTGCAGCTGGGCCATACATTCTTCTGGACATGTTTTGCAGAACCTGTTGCTGTGGACTGGTATTCAGATTTATGGAATGCTTCCTTTCTACTTGAACATACTTATATACTCCCAGAGACCACACATCATTGCACTCCAGACCCAAATGGACCACTGAAAAAGTCTGGCTCCTTAACACCACTATAATCTGAGGGGTCCTGGCCAATTGGAAAGAAACCTTTGCCAATCTGATGTCTTCCAGATGTTCCCACCAGCTCCTACCTTCCACTTTTAAAACGGGTGGGGAATTTCTGGTATGTGAGCCAATGTTGGCCTGTTGGCCTCCCCAATTTGGCCCACTAGGCTGTTTGCGTCAAGCTGTGCCTGCCTACCCTGCACCAGACATCATATTGGACATACTGCTGGAGAGTGGGTTAAGCCACTGTGCTGCTTGGGCTTGCCGATCAGGACGGGGTGAGCTCCCATTGTTCGGTCCCAGCTCCTGCCAAACTAGCTGTTCGAAAGCACACAGTGCAAGTAGATAAATAGTTACCGCTCCAGCAGGAAGGTAAATGGCGTTTCCATGTGCTGCTCTGGTTTAGCCAGAAGCGGCTTAGTCATGCTGGCCACATGACCCAGAAAAACTGTCTGCGGAAGCGGACGAATGCCAGCTCCCTTGGCCTTTAAAGCAAGATGAGTGCCACAATCCTAGAGTCGTTCACGACTGCACTCAATTGTCAGGGGTCCCTTTACCTTTTTACTGGAGAGACCTTTAGTGGATGTTCTCTGAAGCACCTCCCTCCCTTTATTAAAGCTCACTTGAGCAACCTTTAATGGGGGGGGTGCTTTAGAGAGTGGTTTGCCTCTCTGTAGCATTTCCCCCTTCCCATCTTTAACATCACTCTAGCAAAATATTTTCAGGTGGTCAGTGTCTGTCAATCATGTGATCTGGTAATGTCATGCAACCGACAAGTGGGTAGCCCTGCCCACCTGTCAAATTTGGCCAGTGAGGCTGATCCTGATAAGGATCTGGCCCATGGAGCCAAAAAGGTTCACTGTCCTTTTAAACACCCCACAGTTTTAAAACACCTGCAGAACACTGATATAGAAGATTAATAATCAGGTATCTCAACTGATTTAAAAGAAGGCTCTGTATTTTGAAGGCTTTCAAACCTTCCCACTACACCTTCTCCCCCCCGCCCCCCGGTCTAGTGCACCCTCCTGCTACAAATCTGATATTTGCCCTGGGGGGGGGGGTACAACAAAAGCCCCTGCATTTCCTCCCTGTCAGTGAAAGTAAGAGTTTATTCCTGTGTGTTTCACTGAGTTATGTGGGAACACCCCCACCTCTGACATCATGGCTCCAATCAAACTGAGAGCCCTTATGCCTTATTTTAATAGGTGGTTGAAGATGCAATCCTCTACAGAATCACTAAGAGTCAGCCCCATTTCTGAGTACGTACGTTTGGGCTAGCATTATGTGTCTCCTGCATCACATATTGTCTGACCTTCACTTCAACATGCAGAGTGTTAGAGCTGAAGACAACAGGCTGACTTAGCTCTCAGCCCCCACTTGTGGTCAGATAAGTCATAAAAATAGCAGGAATAAGGCTGGACAGCAGCTGGTGTCAGCTGCCTCATCGCTAGTCATGATGACGTGTTTATGTGGAGAAATAACAGATGTGGAAACAGACAGAAGTTGACGTTACGTTACAGGAGAAACACGACAGGAACAGGGAGATTTTCGGAAGGGGGGAAGAGGAAAGTCTCCTAGCAACAGGATGAACGACTGTTTTTAGAAGGGAGCTTGATTTGGCTAAAATTGGGAAGGGTTGGGTGGGGCTGGTAGACTTCATTTAAGTTTCCTCTCCCTTCCCCCCGTAAGTTGTACACTGATAGAGGCACCATTCCTCATGCCCCATGCATTACAGTTACTTTTCTCCAGCAACTTTTCTTTTTAGTCAGGGCCAGAAGAAGAAGAAGAGTTTGGATTCGATATCCCACTTTATCACTACCTGAAGGAGTCTCAAAACGGCTAACATTCTCCTTTCCCTTCCTCCCCCACAACAAACACTCTGTGAGGTGAGTGGGGCTGAGAGACTTCAGAGAAGTGTGACTTCACCCAGAAGGTCACCCAGCAGCTGCATGTGGAGGAGCGAGGACGCAAACCCGGTTCCCCAGATTACGAGTCCACCACTCTTAACCACTACACCACACTGGGAATCAGGAGACTGACATAGAGAAGAGGGCGAAGAATCTGTGACCACCCAACAGCTATAGGACTCCAAATCCAATTAGCCCCAGCCAACATCAGGGGTAATAGGTATTGTGGTACAACACCTGAAGAGTCACAGGCTTTCCACCCAAGCTGTACAGCAGCCTTCACCAACCTGGTGCCTTCCAGATGTTTTGCACTAAAATTCTCATCATTCCTATCCATTGGCTGATGTGAGTTCTAGTTCAAAACTACTGGAGGGCAACAGGTTGTGGAACCTCTGAGCTGCTGTCCCATTTCTTGGTGGTCAGGCCACCACAGGAGCATGCCTTCTACACTTTTTGTCAACGAAAGGCTGAAAAGGAGTGTAAGAGACACGGTGTGCTCCTCGCTGTCCCTTAACACCAGAAAAGGGGAGACCACTCAATTCAACCACCTTGCATTTAGCTCCCTTCACTGCCACCGGGAAGCTTTCCCAGTGGGAAATGAGAGTTGCCCAATAAGAAGAACCCTGTAGCTGGAGCAGGCTTGTGGTCCATCTAGCCCAGCACTCTGTTCTCAAAGTGGCCAACCAAATGCCCCAATGGGAAGCCTGCAAGCAAGACCTGAGTGCAACAGCACTCTCTCCTCCTTTGGCTTCCAACAGCTAGAATTCAGAAGCATATCACTTGTGACTGTGGAGGCAAGAGTGCAGCCATCCAACACAGTGTCCATCAGGGAATTAATTATTTAACCATCTTGTCTTCCACCTTTCTTCAGTCATGGATCCCAAGGCAGGATACATGTGACCACCATGAAGTCAGACCCTTTCAGACAATGGCTGGACTCAAGGTGGCAGCCTCATGTGCCTAAACAGTCTATATTCCACAGAGTAGCCACTTGCGGGGTGAGGTGGCCATGTGTCTCAGAGCAGCTCTACACAGTAACTTTTGAAAGGGGAGTCATGTAACTCCCAAGATGTGCTTGCCCAACCAGCGTGCCAGCAACTTCAGGCTGCATCTCCTGATACCAAGGCCAATTAGAACACCTTGATCACTTTCAGCAGAGAGCAGTACACACCCACTCACCTTTTATTTTTTTCATGACTGCATACCTGCAGTAGAAACCCTGCCAGGATTACTGTGTAATTAATGGCAGAAAAACACTTGGGTGTTGTGGAAGTAGCAGAGCACCTGACTTGCATGCAGAAGGTACCAAGTTCAACCCCCAGCATCTCCAGGCAGGACTCAGAAACACCCCTGTCTGAATCCCTGGAGAAATGCTGTGATTCAGTGTAGGCAATGCTGAGCCAAACAGACCAATGTTCTGACTTGATATAAGGCAGATACCTTAATGCATGGACAACAATGGTCACAGTCTTGCTCTCTGCCTGCATAGTAATAATTTCCCAAAGTTGCCCAGACTGATTCAACCCCAAAATGTTAAGTCAACCCATATGATCATTTGTCTTTTGAATCAATTACAGTGGTACCTCGGGTTAAGTACTTAATTCGTTCTGGAGGTCTGTTCTTAACCTGAAACTGTTCTTAACCTGAAGCACCACTTTAGCTAATGGGACCTCCTGCTGCCGCTGCGCCACCGGAGCACGATTTCTGTTTTCATCCTGAAGCAAAGTTCTTAACCCAAGGTAATATTTCTGGATTAGCGGAGTCGAGTCTGTAACCTGAAGCGTATGTAACCTGAGGTACCACTGTAGTGGCTGATGACCACTGGAGCTGGTGAGACAGTGGGCAGGGCAGCTAATGGGCAGTAGAGCCCGAAAGTCAATAGAGATACTCATCTTACTTGTTTACTTCCCATCCTCCTCCATTTCAGAAATATAGTTGACACTTAAGCAATGTTCAAAAACAAGCACCAAATACTTAAGACCAAACCAGCAACAAGTTGGATGCCTCTGGAGGAACGCAACACCATACTATTATGTTCATTCCATCGGGGCAAGCATTTCTGCTTGCCAGATTAAAGGATCTCCTGCCTCCTCCTACAATGTACTGTTCTGGGGATTTTCTCAACAAGCCAGAGTTGATTTGGGGAGGGCACATGGGGGAGGAGAGGGTGAAATCCCCATTACGCTAGCAGGATTTGTGCTGGCTTCTACTAATGCAATGGTTGAGTTCAAATTTTATACCTTATACCTGGAGAGCTGGACAGGAAAAATTCCAGGGAGTCTCTGAGTGATGAGAAATGTATGAATATGACTCTATGGGACACAGAAATGCTGCACTCTAGCTCTGGCTTTTAGGGTGCAGGAAAAATAACCATAGGATTCTAACCCTCCTTGCCTCTCCTACCCGAATCCCTCATTCTTACTTATCAGAGCATGCCAATACAATATGGTCAGATGCCAGTTTATTGATGTATGGTTGGCCACATGTGGCTTTGGATGTGAGCCACAGCACCCTCCTGTCCATTCAGGAGCATTTGCATGAATTTGGCTGGAAAAGCAGCAAGACAAGAGGCAGAGAGCAGTGAAATGAATCTCCAGGACAAACTACCAGCTGGCCACTGCATCACAACACAAGGAAGCAGGAGGACATTCCCAGTGGTGGTTTGTTCCTCTTGGAACTGGTACGGTTAAAGGCAGGGAGACCAAAAGTACATGGAGCCAGAGCGAACGATAGGCAGACCCACCCCACATGCATCAGGGCCAAGGCAGCAAAACACTATACACAAAATTAGAAAATGTGTGAAAGGCATTTGAAGTAGAAGTAGCAAGCACAGGAAGCCCAAATCTAGATTAGGACCCTGGTGTGCTGGGCAGAGAGGCAGGCTCTAACCCTTTGCCCCCTATGCTATGATCCAAATTTGGGCTGAGCCCGCCCTGCCTGCTATTTGCATTTAAAGGAAATGCCTCCCTTTTCTTTTATTTCAAGACAAATAACAGGTGGAACATTTTGTGCTGAGGCAATTGGATGCCTCCAGGAACCAAGAGGACAATTTTTAAAGGGAACATATCCTCATTATTAACCTACTTAGCACTACATGGACGTATGAAGGGCAGGCTCCACAGGGTTAGATTATTCCTTTGAAGATGCACTTCAAAAGAAGAAGAGGAACTGTTGCTTTCAGGTCTGGGCCTTTGTCCAGGAGCCTGTCTTCCCTACGTCTCCCTTCTCTTGCACCAGGTATCTGCCTGCTCTCCCTGCCTCTCTCAGCTTAAGAACAAAAGAAAAGCCCCACTGGATCTGGCCATGTGGGTACCTAGTCCAGCATGGTGCTTCCTGCAGTGACTAACCAGATACCTCTGAGAAGACCACAAAAAGGGCTTGAAGGCAATAGTCCTGTTCTGCTTTAGTAACCAGTGTTATGTGTTAACAGTGACTCAGAATGTAGCAGTTAGTGGTCATAGCTTGTGGTCACTGACAGACCCATACTTCTCCAAGCATTTGCCCAATACCTTTTTAAAAGACAGCGGCCATCCTCCCAAATTCATGTTACCTACTGCTTTCCCAATCTGCCAGGCTCCTTATTTACTCATAGACTTGCCTGCCTGCTGCCTACCTGTACTCTTGTTTCAGCTGCTATTCAACAGTGGCACCTACAGATCACCTTACTTGCTTATTTTAGTATTTAGATGTGTATGCTCAAAGCATTTAATGACAGAACAAAAAAATGCAGACGGATACACCATTACAATAACAATAAAATATCACATCATTTCAAAACATAACAATCCCAACAAATACAGTGACTCAGTTTGATTCTATGAGCATTATAACGTTTACAGCTCTCAAGCTGGCCTGCAGCATAATAACACAAACCTCCTCCACCTGTTTTCTTTTCTCACCTTCAGCGTGTGAAAGAGGCTTCCTTCCTGACTGCCTGTGCGCTTCTCCTCGCCAGTGTACTGGAATTGCTTTCCTGGCTCATCACATCCATGCTTCAGATGCTGAAGATCCTGCTCCAGTACCTGCAATTTATTGGTATCCACCTATCCAGCCTTGGCTTACTTTCAAGGTCTCCACCCAGCTAGTCACAACTCAGTCCCTCCTTGCTCTGCTTACCACTTCTGACAAGTCCCGTCCTTTTCCATCTGATGTCCCTCCTCCACAGCCTTCAGACTTGGGTTTATTAATTTTGCTGTGTATGGTTTTGCCCAATAGGTTTTGGTGCCTGAAGATGCAAATCCAGGTGATTCCTCCCACAACTTACCGTAGGGCACAGCCTACTAGGAAGTATTCCTGCACAAGCCCTGCTGGAATGAACAGGTACTATGAAAGCACGTTTGAAGTTTCAGTGGTGGCCACTGGCCAGTGAGGTGGGGAACAGGGCAGTAGGTGGCAAAGCATCCACTATGCATGAAGAAAACCCCAAGTTCAAGTCCCGGCATTTCCAAGCAGGACTGGGAAATATCCCTGCCTGAAACCCTAAACATGGCTTAGTGTTATGTGTACACCCTGCCCAGCAGGTTAACTATGGTTTATTTATTGCCAGCCACCAGAATCTTAACCATGGTCTGTGTGGCTTATGAACCTTGGTTTGCTTTAATTGTGGGTTGGTGTTATGTATGAAGCAGGCCACTATCCTGAAGTGTTCTGGGAACAGCAGCTGAGTAGGCAAGGCAAGGAAGAGATGGTTCATCATTTTTTAAACAATTTGAAACCATTTTTTTAAAAAATATTTTTTTATAGGGGCAATGATTGCAAGCCCCCAGTCCTTGGGGGCTTGGTCATGGGTGTCAATGCAGGTGAAGAGTGAGGCCAGAGTAGGGGCCCCAAAGTCCATATTGTTTTTAAGGTCCTCTGGTGGGATTAGGTCTTCCCCTGGGACCTTCCCCAGTCTTTATCAAATCTGAACTGAAGCCTTTTTAAAGGCCAGTTATTGAACATATTCTGTTAATGTTTGGCAAAATAAAAAAATTAAGCAGTTGATAAAACAGCACCAACTGCAAATATTTTTTTAAAAGGCAAAGTGGTTATTTATGTTCAATTTTACTATTTCTGTTAAAACTCCCCCTTTAAACACTATTGCACAGTGTTTTAATAATTAAAAAAGCATGAATTAAAATATTGAAAAAAATATGTGGCTACAATGGCATCTACTGAAAAGATGAAATAGACAGTGTTCAGAGATATAGCTGCATGGAAATAGGCTCAACCACTCAGTACATCACTACATGTAGCACAACCAGGTGTCTTTTAAAGAAAGAAGTGTAACATGAAGGCAGCCACCTAACTTGGGTCAATGGGAATTGCTGTCCAAAGTCCTGGGGGAGCAGCACCAGGTGGGTGAAGGCTGTGCTAAGGCCATCTACACCTGGCAGATATTGTGTTCTGTACTTTCCAGAAAGTTTGGATTTTCTGTAATTTGAGAAAAGGTGGAAATAACACAAGGAGCACAGAAGAGAACAGTGATTTGATGACACTACATAGATGCTGTTTTAAAAAAACACAAGAAGTTTACATAGGCATTTCCATGTTCTCCTGACCAGAGTCTCCTTAATGCCTATTTTGGCATTAAGAGGTATATAAATTGACCAACTAAATGAAGCACGGTTATTCCACACTAAATGCAAAGTGTGGAAGCAGCTGTGGAAGGCAGCAAGATGTTTGGTGCTTGTCAGCTCAGAAGAGGGACAAAGGACTCATCAGAATGAATACTGTTATGAATTTGGAGGATCAGCCTGGATGATGCCCTGAATTCCTCCCAGTTCTTGGGATCCTGTATCTGAGGGGCTAGAATGTTTGAGAGCAAGTTTGCCAAACCAGTTCCTTTGTTTAGGTACTGTCTTTGGCTGATTAATTAAGCACCATGATTTGCATAACCAAAGGAGTTGCTCTGTGCCATAGAACAAATGGGTGGGCCTCCCCCCCATCTTTGTGGGAGAACAATAGCCAATGTTGTACATGAGTTGAGCTGGAAGTGGGCTGGTAGCTGGAGACACAGAGACATGCTCGCTAAGTGCTGGATCCAAAGTTGTGGCTCATGGAGATTCAATATATTTGGGAGTGTTAATACTGTGAGTTTCTCCATCCCATGCTCAGGTTGTTTATATGTGTAAATAAATCCATAGATGCTAATGACACGACAGTGTCTGCCGACCTTCATTCCAAGGAAATTGAACTCAGGGCAAGTGCTAGAATCCCTGGCATCTCTTACCTCTTGGAGACTGGAGTAGCATTTAATAATAATTTTTAAAAGCTCTTTATTGGCAAGCCAGTAAGTACATTTGCAGACCCTGACTTATTGCAGTAACTTTTAAATATCTCATTACAACTGCAGCAATGTTGTCAATATATGTGAAAGTCACCCTTCTGAAAACAAAACACACATAGATATACCAATAGGGAATTAAAATTTAAGCAACGAAGTGAACTTGAAGAGTTAATTGCATTTTGGCAACTCTCACCTGTAGCCATTGGCAGAAGGGAGCCTAAGATTTTATTGATTCTGAATGAATTCATGCCTATTAAAAGAAAATGCAGGTATTACCACAGCCCTGTTTTCCACTTATGGTAGACCTGTTTGCATCAAGTGCAATGAACTGCAACGTTTGTTTATTATTGGTTGTGCAACTATAGCAATATTTCAGTTTAGAAGACATGAAAAGCAATAACCACAAATCTTATAAGAGAAGTGAACTGATCTGCACCCCCCCTTCAGCAGGACTGAAATGAGAGAGTATGCACATTTTAAAACAGCAGACAACCACCAGGAGGCATCACACTCCACAAAGTATAATTAAGGAGCTGACGGAATTAAAATACAAGCTGAGTTCAAAAGGTATACTACATGCCTTTGTCTTTTTAAAAAATGACATTCTCTTTGTGTTTTCCACCACAGAATTCTAGGAAGGACTGTATAATTTTCTTCTTCTTTAATAAACCAAGGGAGGGGTGAAGGTGGGGAAGCTATATTCTATAATTTATTTATTTGTTTTCTATTCCAAACACCAATATAAATATTCTTAGGGTGGCTCACAGCAATAAAAGAATCAACAAGATTTACGATTCATGATATGTATGAATTATGAATCATGAATTATGAATCACGAATTATGATTTACGATTCATGATGCGCGATTCATGATATTTATGAATTATGATTTAGGATTCACGATATTTATGAATTATGATTTAGGATTCATGATATTTATGAGTTATGAATTATGAATTACAATTCATATTTATGAATTATGATTTAAAATTCACGATATTTATGAATTACGAATCATGAATTATGAATCACGATTTATGATTTCCAGCAGCGGGGGGCCCGCTTGGGGCGCATTGGAAGATGGCCAACAATACCATCTCTCCGTCTCACATGAGGTAATTAAGAGGCTGATATGGGAGTATGCAGCCTCCCTTGTTACCCCACGGGAATGGGGTATGGCCTCGCCTGCGGTTGCCATAAATCACCCCCGAGTTCGAAAGAAGGGGATGAGGGCACAAGGCACACAGCACTCGTGTGGGATGGCTCTCCCGGACGCTGTCTCTGATCGCGCGGCCTGGTTGCAGCAGCTCAAAATAAAGAATTAGAGAGAAGCAAATGCACATATTTCGAGTGAAGAACGGGAGTTAAGACTGCTAACTGAAGTGACCTCTTTGAAGTGAAGCGACGGGCTGGATTCAACAGGAATATATCAAGAAGAAGACACATCAAAGGGTCGGTATGTCGGGACGGGACGGAATGGGGGGGAACTTTTTTTTTTATCTTATGTGATTACCTAACAATCCCCCCCCCAGGAAGAATCGTTGCAATTACTGATTATAAGCGGGAGGATTAAGAACTGTGTGGAAATGAATTACTAATCAAAGACATGGCTTGTGGAATATCTGGAAAGGAATGAAAGGCCTTTGGAATGACGCAGTTATAAAAAGAGAGTCGTTAGGAAGCAGGCCTGGTTGCAGGATTTACGATCGAGGGGGAGGAGACCATGGCTTTGTTATTATATCGGACTGTGAGTTTGATCTGGCAGAACCCCCTAAGAAGATTGAGGAGAGAATGACAGGCCTGCGAGGACTAATGGGCAGACTTTAAGAATGTTTTGTATGGAAGTGTTGAAATGGCGCCTGTCTGTTTGAATATGGCTCTTGGAGGAATGGAAAATCCACACAGGATATAACAACGTTTGTTTTTAACCCGCTTGTGGAGACTATCAGAGGTCACAAAGAAAGGAATATATGATAACAACAAGAAGATGAGGAAAATAATAAAGAGAAGATTGGACAGAACTGTGAATACTATTTGGACAGAACTGGGAATATTAAAGCAGCAGCAAGAGAGATGTTTGGATCCCTTTCTGAGCTCGAAGCATGGGTACCCCCAACAAAAATTTAAAAATTTGGCTTTGTAATTTGGAATTAATGTGATTTGATTGGTTTGTTAATAAAAATTATTTTAAAAAAGAAGAACAGGTAGCATAACCCCAGAACAACTACTAACCTGGACATTTAAAACAATGAATAAAAACTAGCAGCAGCAGCAAGTCTACACAAATTAGCAGTTAACAGCCTGGGGAAATAAACATGCCTATTGTGTAAAGAAGGCACCAGGCTAGTCTTCCTGGGCAGAAAATTCCATAAGTGGGGAGCCACCACTGTGCAGGCCACCCACCTGTCATTTGATGATGGGGGGATTTGGAGGGGTGTCTAAGGTAATGATGTCGGCATGCAGACAGGCTGATACAGAGGTTCCTTCAAGTACACTGATCCCAAGTTGTGTAGGTCTCTCAGTGTATCAGCACTAATGTGCTACTCAGAAATCAGCCAATAGCCAGTAGGAATATTTAAGAATATGTGATATGTGCTCCAACTAATTCAGCGCTGGATATAGGGCAGTGCGGGCAGTTCCCCCGGGTAGGGTGCCGAGCCGAGGAGGCACAAAATATATAATATTGAGAAGAACCATTAAGAAACTGTATCTTATCCAACTGTATGAAAAAGAATCATTGTGAAAATAAGAAATATTGGGGGGGGGGGCAAATTTTGTCCTTGCTTAGGGTGCCTTATTACCAAAGTCTGCCTCTGACTAATTGGTCTTGATCAAGTCTTGCCGCTGTATTTTGCAGTAGCTGAAGATTCTGAAGGGTCTTCAAAAGTAGCTCTGCAAGCAACACATTGCTGTAAATTAGAGGTTATCATAGTAGATAATTGTAGGCAAGGTATCTCTAAGGCTGGATCTAGACACATCAAAGAAGAGTGTTAAATGTGTTTCAAACTTTGTACAGTGGTACCTCGGGTTAAGTACTTAATTCTTTCTGGAGGTCCATTCTTAACCTGAAACTGTTCTTAACCTGAAGCACCACTTTAGCTAATGGGGCCTCCCGCTGCTGCCACGCCACCGGAACATGATTTCTGTTCTCATCCTGAAGCAAAGTTCTGAACCGGAGGTACTATTTCTGGGTTAGTGGAGTCTGTAACCTGAAGTGTATGTAACCTGAAGCGTATGTAACCCGAGGTACCACTGTATGAGAAATTGGGTTAGCAAATACAGTATGGAACTCCACAGCGCCATCTGGTATCACAGTGTTAGAATGCATAAACAACACATATAAAGCGTTCTTTCTTTGCCAATGTAGCTGAGTCCCAAGCTCCCACCAATCCTGGCTACTGACTACATTTACTGGGGCTGCTGGGAGCTGCAATTCAGCAACATCTGGATGGCAGAAGATTCTCCAAACCTGCTCTAGACAGAACTGGTGAAAGGCACTCCAAAACACCAGTACCACCCAAGTTTGCCTTGTTAGGGCAGATACAACCGTCCTAGAGAAAGAAGTTGAACTCCACCTTCCTGGTTAAATGAGCTACCTATCAACAGTACTTCCTACTTGTCTGGAGTGAGCTTCAAGTTATTGGCTCTCATCCAGTCCATTACCAGTTTATGGCACCAGCTTAGCGCACCCATTGTTGTTGTTTTTTTACCTGACTCAGATATAAAAGAGAAATAGAGATGGATGTTAACATGAATAGTTTATTGAGCTGTAGCAATGACAGATATTATCATCTGGGAAGCTGCAGTGACGGAAAAAGAGCACCTACAGATCTGTTCCATTTTAACAGGAAATGTTAAGTTCAATGAAAATACAAGGGAAAAAATTGTTACTTACTTTGATCCTTTTGGATTGGTCATACTACTAAGTGATCCTAAGCATGTTTACTCATAATAGAATGGAATTCTATAAGAGTTACTCTCTATTAAGTGTGTATTAGGGATGCAGCCTTAAACAAATATATTTATTTATCTACTGTACTGCATGTCTTTTTAATCTACCCTTCAATAATATTCCCCGAGTGGTTTTCAAAACAAGCAAACGACTATGAAAATGTCCATATGTATGTGTGTATGTATGTATGTATGTATGCATGTATAATGATAGAAAGACACACAGAGATAGACTGTGTAACCCCTACCCAATCTGGGCTGACCTTGGGTACACCCACCTGAGATCTGAGGGACAGGGCTAATGTTTAATTAGGGCTCTTTAAACCCAAATTAAACATATGTTTGGGAGTGGGTGAGGAAGAAAGTAATGCTGCATCTTCCTCATGCAGCATACTGTCAGCAAGAGGGCCAAATCCTGCTGAGTGCTGCTTCACAATTGTGTTACCTGTGAATGAACCATCCAGACAGCCAGATCCCACCCATGGCTATCTTCAGCAGGATTTGCCTCAGAATTTGGGATTTGGCCAAATCCAGGCTAGATCTAGACACATCAAAAAAAGTTTCAGGAAAATGTGTTGTAAACTTCATAAAGGGAAATCACACTGGTGAAAGACAGGACTCCACAGTGCTAACTGGTGTCACAGTGTTATAACACATATAAAGTGCCTTTTCTTTACTAATGTAGCTGAGTCCCCAGTGCAGAGCCTTAATGGATAGATCTTGCAAAAAATAAAAATAAACAAATAATAAAAGCAGCACAAGACAACTAGATTAAAATTGTATCTTAAAAGGACAGGAAAATGACCTGTTCCTGTTGACAAAGACTATAAGGTAGATACCAAATGAACATCTATGGGGAGAGCATTCCACAGTGTCTCGGCATCTGTCCCACTTGACAATCCTGCCATAATTTCTTCCACTTCCCTAACCATGTTTACTAAAAGTCTTCTAGTGAACATTTTATGTTGCAGATGCCCATTATTCTTTGGCATGTGAGGTATAATCAGGACTTTGTTCCAAAGCCATATGTGGAGTCTGTAACCAAGCCTTCTCATTAGCCCAAACCACATAATCACAGACAAAATCAAGATGCTACAAGTTCAATGCCAGCGTCATTTACTGTGAAAACGGGCTTTCTAAACCAAATGAAAGCATTTGCAAAATTCCAAATAGTATCTGCCATCTTAGTGCTTTCTCCTTTTCTATCATTTTTTAAGGGTTGAGTAAAATAAAGTAAAAGTACAGTGAGGGGGGGGGGAAGTATTTGATCCCCTGCTAAATTTGCCCATTTGCCCTCTGACGAAGAAATGACCAGTCCATAATTTTAATGGTAGGTTTATTGTAGCTGTGAGAGACAGAATAACAACAGGAAAACCCCCAGAAGACAAAAGCCAGGGGATCAAATACTCCCCCCCCCTCACTGTATTACCTGTTTAACCATGTCTGTATTTCTGTGGTGGTTGTGCATTCAAACTCAGCACTATCCTTGGAGGGAGGTAAGTGAGAATTAGTATTTTCCAGCAATGAGAATCTGGGAAGGATTCTTTCGTCCTCTCCACTTTGGGACACTTGCATCTAAAGCAACTGAATCCTGAACCAACACCAGGTGTGCTTGCCTGGATTACAAATAATATTAATGCCTCTGTGGTTGACCCTCCAGAGGTTCTTGGCCCACATCTTGCAGTCTTCTTGACTATTGATCACACTGGCTGGGGCTGATGGGAACTGAAGTCCCCATAGGCTTGGAGGACCATAGGCTGCCTACCACTGGAATAAAACACAGACTGCTGGTGCTTTTTCTTCTACAGATGTGTACATGCCTCCCCTTTGAAACCCAAGAAAGCACTACTGGTGTGCACATGTAGGCAGCAAGCATTCTTGGCACAAAACAGATTATAACAATTCCAACAGAATGCATTCTATATTTATGCATTTTATATTTTGGCAGTGGTTCCCAAACTTATTTAGCCTACTACCCCCTTTCCAGGAAAAAAAAAAATTACTCAGCGCTCCCCTGGAAATCTAGCTTCTTTAAGTGAACAAACAGAAAGATGCGGTGACCAGTTTGCATTCTTTTATTTATCTATATGTCTACCTACAACTGGACGAGGAGGTGAACTAGGCCCTGGGATTAAAAACCCATGGGGTGGATTGGATTGAAGCCTGCTGGCTCAGTCCGATCTGTCCCAGGGGCAGGGCTGGCCCCTGCGGGCCGCCTGCCATTGGCCAAATAGGCAGGCAAGCTGTGATCTACTTCCTGGGCTTGGATGAAGCTGAAAAGGGTTCACCCAAGCCCATGAAAACCCCCTGCATCTAGCACGACTGCCAGATCCAGGGGAGGAATTGTCGCCATCCCGCAACGGGCCCCAACCTGACAGGAAGCCAGTGGCGTAGCGTGGGGGGTGCAGGGGGGGCGGACCGCACCGGGCGCAACATCTGGGGTTAGGGCAAATCAATGGGTTAGGGGGCGCAAATCCACGGGTTAGGGGGCGCAAATCCACGGGTTAGGGGGCGTAAATTACTTGCCTTGCCCCGGGTGCTGACAACCCACGCTACGCCACTGCAGGAAGCATCATTACATGACAGATGAAACATGTACGAATAGTGTTTCAATTTTTTCTTCTCTTCTTTATGTTTACACCTTCCCCTTATTTTTATTCAATGCCCCCCAATTACACCTGAGGCTATTACTGCCCCTCTAGTTCATTCCAGTGCCCCCCAGGGGGCAGAATTGCCCACTTTGGGAAGCATGGGGGTGACATCATGTGTATAGCACACTGGAAAGATGCCCTGCCCCCCACCAAATGCGCACTGCCTGACAGTGTGTTCACACTCTAAAAGAGTCACATTGCTAGGAGAGTCTGAAGGCCGTCAAGCTCTACATTTTCTCTTCCAAGATTCCTATAGTTTGAAACAAATAACAAGGACTGGTGGAAAGCCAAGCATAGCTTCCAACATTTCACCGATGAAAATAGGGATGTCCCATTCCATAATGATAATTTTACTGTTTATATCCCACGCATCTTATTGGGTTGCCCCAGCACTCTGGGCACCTTCCAACATATATAAAAACATAATAAGACATTAAACATTTTTTAAAAAAACTTCCCTATATAGGATTGCCTTCTGATGGCTCGTGGGTCAGATAACTCCATACCCTCCAACATTTCTCCAATGAAAATAGGGGTGTCCTAAGGAAAAGTGGGACTGGAATCAAATCAGAAATTGGGATGGCTTCTCTAAATCAGGGATGTTCCTGGAAAATAGGGACACTTGGAGGGTCTGGGAAAGGAACCCTGCCCCCATCAGTGTTTCTCTTCTGAGAACAGCACTTACGTAAACTTCAGAGTGTCAAAATCCTCAGAGGAGCTAATGAAGTGTGAACAGTGTTAGCTGACTGTGAAGCTACTCTGATCGGCTTACCTACCCTGAAAAGAAATATATATATATTTTAAAAGGATTGCAACATGCAGAAGACTGATGTTCTTCCCAAATATAGATTTTTGTATGAAACAAAGAACTTATTTATACACTTGGCATTCATTCACAGCCCACTGCGGACATCTTGCCATTAAACTTGCAACTGCCAGTAATTGGCAATCAAGGAAATGTGAAAACTGCGCATCAGCACTTCTATTCATCTCTTCCCCTAACATGTACGTATGTGATCAGTTAATGGTTCTAATATGTCATTTCTTTTATCTGTGACTCCTATGTGTATCTAGGTCACCTTTGGATTGTGAAGTTAAACTTATCTCAGCATATGCTATATGTGATCTGTATGCATTTGGAGATTGGGGTAAGGAGTCAAAGCGGTAGATGGGAAAAGATGAGGGCAAGGGTGAAAGTGCAGATGGAGGGGAATTCGCGCCTTGCCCCTTCGCCATCTTCTCCCCCAGGCAGCAGCAATAGCCACTTGGGTGCCTGGTGTGGGGGCATGTCCAGCAGCTGGGGGTGGGGCGAGCTGCCCGTGGGGGTGGGGTGAGCCTCTCCACTGCTTAGAGCCTCTCCGCCGCCTCCCCTTCACCTGTAGGGCAGCTGAGAAGAGGCAGTAGGCAGACGCAAGTCCCACGCTGCCATTTTAGGCAGCACAGATCCTGCAGGCGCCTAAGTCACCATATCACTCCAAAAAAATTTGTGAGCCCATTTAAAAAAAAGAACTCATTTTGTCACACACCCCTCAGTGATGACACCTGGGGCAGACCGCACCCCCCCCTTCTTCTGCCACTTCCCCCAGGGTCCAAGCTGTTGCCTATACACTGGTACCTCTAGATGCGAACGGGATCCGTTCCGGAGCCCTGTTCGCATCTAGAGGTAAACGTATCTAGCGACGGTACGTCTGCGCACGCACGCGTCGCTTTTCGCTGCTTCTGCACATGCACGTGATGTCATTTTGAGCGTCTGCGCATGCACAAGCGGCGAAACCTGGAAGTAACACGCTCTGTTACTTCCGGGTTGCCGCGGAGCGCAACTTGAACACTCTCAACTTGAAGCAAATTTAACCCGAGGTATGACTGTAAAGGCTGTTGCAGGACAGTAGTCAAGGAATCCACAGGAAAACTAACTGGGACCCAGAGCAGAAGCAGTCTCTTTAACATGCATACAAGAAAACATTTCTGACAGTCGTTTCAGAAATGCATTGGATTCTAGTATCTCTTGCAGCAGAAGCTTCATTTCAAATCCTATTATATTCTCTCAGCAAAGCGATGATACTTTGGTGACACATTCAGGGCATTTGTTAAGTTCATTTGCCAGGCCTCTTCCTATCCACCTTTTCTTCTAGACCGGATGTTGTCAAAAGGTCTCTTGATTCAACATCACCTTGAGAGGTAAACGGGGCTCCTTTGATCTAACATGGATAGAACAGATTCGCTGCAGAGCAAATCAAGGCTTTGAGCTTTTTATATCTGGGGCTGGGGAGGGGGGGCGGAACCTAAAGCTATCAGATATTCTTCCATTTCTCACTCCTGCTTTTCACCCACCTTCGTCTCCCACAGGCAAGTGTTTCTAATTTCTAATTTTTATTTTTATTTTGCCTTGTGAAAAAAGAAAACGAGCTGCTGCAAAAAAAGAGAGAAACGGCACAAGTAATTGCCCTGAAAGCTGGCAGATATGTGATCTAAGCCATTCCACTTGCTACATTGTAATTAAAACATGCAGCTGTTCAGATTAAAAATCATGAAACCACAGTGCGCCTTTTATTTATATGCTTCTACTTTATGCACTCAAAGCTGACAGCTTATTCTGCACTCTCTGGCAGAATATTCCTGCTAAATTAGATCCCCAAAAATAAATTGACAGAAAGTGATGGAGATTTATGGCGCAACTTTGCTTGCACCCATCTGGCTTCCAAGACTGAATGCTTACCTTTGCATACAGTGAAGAAATTGGTGAGCAAAGCCATCTCATGAATGAACTATTAATAACAGGGAGAAACCAGTATTAACACACACTTTAACCACCATGCACACATAATGCTTTACTAATGTACCGTACCATTATGCCAGTTTAGAAATTGCAAGTGGAGTCTAAGGAAGTTTAGTAATTAGATTAAGTCTGCTTCTCCCTGACATACTCCCAGTGCTGTCCATTCTTGGCTTCTACTAGTTGCATTTCGTCAGGAGTGCAGAGATGATGTTGTGACCCTGACATTCTGTTTCCAACTTTCTTGGTGAGAGATCACTGACTTTCATATTTCCAGGGATAACCCACTCTCCAAATGCTGATCTGCGGGCTAGAAATATAAATTGGCACACAAAAAGGAGCCTCTGCAGAGTGTTTAAACTCTAGCATAATGTCAGCCCCAGTTAAAAGGCTTAATAGTTAGGGGAAATGTGTGTTTGGATCAATGCCTTGGGCTTCACATTCAAATCTCAAGTAGTGATGCAACATGAACATTCAAAAACCCTTTTATGTCTTGCAAGTTCTGAACCCTACCCCACCCCTTAAAAAAAGAAGTGCACCAGTACACCTTTTACCCCACGCTGATTAAAATTTGTTACTGTAATGCAGGGCCCAAGAAAATGGTTGTGTGTCTAAAGAGCCCTCTGAAGACTCTCTAAATAACCAGAACTGGATACTATGAACAAGGGTGACAAATACAGGCCTTCTGAATAAAGGATTGTCTGCAGACCGCAGCATTGCAAAACTGTTCCTAGTGTTATAACAGCAGCTATTCAGTCACACTTCAAAGGGCCAAGTACTATTCTTCAAAGTGGGGGCATTGGCATAGAATTCTTGAGTGGCATCACATGCAGGAGAACTGTGTGTCCACTTCAGAATCTTTTGAGCAGGCAAGTAGTAAGATGGGCCCAGTGTCATTCCCACACCCCACTTCCCCGTGATCTAACAATGCAGAATATGGGAATGTGCTACAATTGCTTTAATAGTTTTTAATATGTGTGAGGGTCCCCCCCCCCGTTTGTTTTTATTGAGGGAGGGAACATGCGTTTGGACAGCAGGAGGCTGCCAATTGCAGTGGCTCTGTGTAGGAGGAAGTATGATGTGTGAGGTGGGGCAGCTCAGGTAAGGGGCACAGTTAGTAACTGTGCCATGTGCCAGCCCCTCCTCCAATGCGATTGTCCTGTCAGCCAGGCCTCAAGTCTGCTGTTACTGAATGCCAGGGTGCCTCTGAATAAGACCTCTCTCATCCATTATCAGGGGACGCGGGTGGTGATGTGGGTTAAAGCACAGAGCCTAGGACTTGCCGATCAGAAGGTTGGCGGTTCGAATCCCCGCGACGGGGTGAGCTCCCGTCGCTCGGTCCCAGCTCCTGCCCACCTAGCAGTTTGAAAGCACATCAAAGTGCAAGTAGATAAATAGGTACCGCTCTGGCGGGAAGGTAAACGGCGTTTCCGTGCGCTGCTCA
The DNA here is from genome assembly GCF_964270895.1 of Podarcis filfolensis. NCBI lineage: Eukaryota > Metazoa > Chordata > Lepidosauria > Squamata > Lacertidae > Podarcis > Podarcis filfolensis. Next base: position 25,285,876 of record NC_139617.1, read on the forward strand.
TGCTGGCCACATGACCCGGAAGCTGTACGCCGGCTTCCTCGGCCAATAAAGCGAGATGAGTGCCGTAACCCCAGAGTCGGCCACGACTGGACCTAATGGTCAGGGGTCCCTTTACCTTTACCTCCATTATCAGATTGTGGCTGAGGAAGTTGATCTGGTCTGTATCACTGAGAGCTGGGTAGGTGAGCCGAGTGGAGTTGGTTTCACCCAGTTGTGACCACCTGCTACTCAGTGCAGAATCAGGGCACACTTGAGGGTCAAGGGGTGGTCTATAGAATTCCCCCATGCTCTATTTTTGTTGTGGGGAAGACTAGAGTGGCACAATTGAAATAGATTAGGGATTCTGTTAGTTTACTGTCTGCAGTGACTTTGGGCTCACCCACTACCAGTATGCACCCATGAAAAATTACCCCCACTCCAAGGAGTGCAGTCCACAGCAGAAAAAACAATCCCCATACTCCTGGCCTATTTGCACTGACTGGCAGTGGCTCTCCAGGGTTTTCAGACAGGAATCTTTCTCACCCTTAGCTGGAGATTTCAGGGTTGAACCTGGTTATAGTAACCTAAGAAGTCCTATGTGAAACGCTAAGTGGACCATTCACTCATTGAATATTTCAGTCCACTTAAGATGCATTAACACAGTTAAAGGAAACATTTCAATAAAGGCAAAAGGCACTTGAAATGTGGAGTACAGCTGGAGAGGAGCATGATCTGGGGAAACATGAGGGTAAGATGCACTTGGCTTGAGGGCTGGAGGTTCCCTGCCCCTGTCTTGGGAAAACCAGGACATCCTATTTTTTCACACAAGAGCACAGCAGCCGTTTTGGGTGCTGTGATCTCACACCATGATCTTACCCCTGCAAAACGGGGCAAGATTAAACACGGATACACCAATAAAATAAAATCAAGATTCCATGCACTCCACTCCATTCCCTCTTCCTTCCCACCCAGGGCTGCCCTTTTCTCTACCTGCGCCTAAGAGCCAACGCATCATGTGAGCAGCTACTATGAGCTGAGGTCAGCAGAGGTGGCCATAGGGAAGCTATGGAGAGGTAACAGGGTGTTCTCTCACAGTCACCACTGCTGCCGCCACTGCTCAGGACAAGTGCCGGCTCATCCTCCTCCCTAGGCTTGGCAGTGGCAGCACTGGCAGGAGAAATAGGGACATTTTGGGATCAATTCAGAAGCTGCGATAGCTTCTGTAATTCCAGGACTGTCCCTGGGAAAAAAGGGGCACTTGGAGGGTATGGCATTTACATCACAGAAAAAGCTGTATATACTGCAGCGAACTCAATGGACCAATGGTCTGACTCAAAATAATATTTTTTTGGGGGGGGCAGTCGCCATTGGAGTTATGAGAAAATGCCATGGATGCTAGTCAGAAGATGACTGTCCTGGGGAGTAGTAAAGGTAAAGGGACCCCTGACCATGAGGTCCAGTTGTGGCCGACTCTGGGGTTGCTGCGCTCATCTCACTTTATTGGCCGAGGGAGCCGGCGTACAGCTTCCGGGTCATGTGGCAAGCATGACTAAGCCGCTTCTGGTGAACCAGAGCAGTGCACAGAAACGCCGTTTACCTTCCCGCCGGAGCGGTACCTATTTATCTACTTGCACTTTGACATGCTTTCGAACTGCTAGGTTGGCAGGAGCAGGGACCGAGCAATGGAAGCTCACCCCATTGCAGGGATTTGAACCGCCAACCTTCTGATCGGCAAGTCCTAGGCTCTGTGGTTTAACCCACAGCGCCACCCGCGTCCCTGTCCTGGGGAGTAGTGTGGCACAAATAGCTGCTACCTCTAAAAGAGAAGAAAAAAAATGACAGCACCATAAAATTTTTCATTTCATTCCATTTATGAATTGCTTCCTATAAAATATCTCAAACTGAGTTAACAAAGAACATATATAATGCCATTTTATTCATCAGACCAATGAACAATGCAGGTTATTGTTCTGTTTGCTGTTAAGTTGTGCATTCTTGTATTCTTATACTGTAGACCACTCTGTGATCCTCGGATGAAAGGTGGTATGTGAATTTAATTAATTAATCAATTAAACAACTTCACACACATACACACACATATATATGTTCAGATGCAATACATATTCAGACAAGGACAAAAATGGGGCAAGCATGACCTCCATCAGCTGAAAAAAGGCACCTGCAGTGCTTGCTCACAGAGAGACAAAGAATTCTAGACACTATAGTTTCTTAAGGGCTGCTGGGAATTAGAATGAGCGTTGCCAGACTTCTGCCCCCTGAGCTGACCTGAAGTCTCCAGGCTTGCCCCATCACCCCTAGCTGGCAGAGGAGGGCTTCGTTCTCCAGATGGGCAAGAGGGGGTTATGAGTGCAGTATTCACCTGGCATGAGGAGCAGGGCTGCAAAAGCAAGCAGAGCATGTGAAGATGACTAGCAGGAGTCAAGCTAATCCAGCTAAGGTTGGATATAACCCTTGGGTTCTATGACAGGGGTGGGGAACCTCCAGCCCACAAGCCAAGTGCAACTTACCCTCATATTTCCCCAGATCATGCTCCTCTCCAGCTGTACTCCACATTTCAAGTGCCTTTTGCCTTTGTTGGAATGTTTCCTTTAACTGTGATAATGCATCTTAAGTGGACTGAAATATTTGAGTGCAGGCATAGAAACCTCTGGCTTTTGCATAGCTGGAATAGAGCCTACACTACAAAGATAAGAGCCACATTATCTGCTACCCTCCCCTCTGCCTCTGAGCACCATGCACCATTGGCATGCAATTCCGGGTGGGGCGGGTGGGTGTCATCCCTACAGGGGAATGCAAGCCCTTGTGCTAATAAAAATTCCAACAGTTGCATGGTGTGCCTGGTACCAGTGCAGATGAAGTTTGGTCTGTACATATTTTTAATAATAAACAAACCAGACAAATAAATCACCAGAGGTACACCCACAGACCTGAGATTATGATGTTCTCTCCCCAGCTGTTGCTATTAACTACAGTAAAAGGGGTCCAGGCGTCCTTTACCTTTCATTAGCTACAAACTTCACAAAAATACATGATAATGTTGGGCCTTTTCTTCTTCGCCCAGCAGGTACGCCAAGTTGTGCCCAACATTGGGGGGGGGGCACATCACGTGTGCATGACATCACATGCATGACACTCCCAAAACCAGCCAGACCCACTCAGCCCGCAATCCACTGGGCGCATTTTCTGGAGGGGGCAACCAGGCGCCCTCCCCGCAACAGGCTCCCATTGGAGCCTGTCTCTGACATGTGAGACCTTCCTCAGACTGGAGAGTTGGTGGCAGAGAGCTGCCACACCTCTCCTCAACTGGGCTGCAACACATGCAGCTCCTCCACAGAGGAAAGAGGCTGCTGGCTGTAGGTGCCCGGCCACGGCTGCTCCATCCTTGGGTCAAGTCTGACCCGAGGGGTGGAGAGGGGCTGTAGCACTCAAGGCCCCCAGCCATAGCTGCTCTGTCTCTGGTCAGAGAGGCAGAGAGGGGCTTAAAGGATAGGGTGCATGGAAGGTGATGTTCACCCTTGCAGGTCCCGCCCAGCTCCACTGTGCTGCATGTTGTTGTTTAGTTGTTTAGTCGTGTCTGACTCTTCGTGACCCCATGGACCAGAGCACACCAGGCACTGTGCTGCATAGATTTGTCAAATTCCATTTGTCATCTTATATTTCTAACTAAGTATTTGTTTATTTTCCTAATTACATTCCATCGGTGGAAGAGCTGAGAAGTGGAGTTCACTCCATCGGCTGTGCTGTGGCAGGCCAGCTTCATCAGGCCACCTCTCCCCTCATTTGTCTGTCACCTGGGGCAGCCATTCCACCAGACTGACTCAATGGGAGATAGTAGTAGTAGTAGAAGAAGAAGAAGAGGAGGAGGAGTTTGGATTTGATATCCCGCTTTATCACTACCCGAAGGAGTCTCAAAGTGGCTAACATTCTCCTTTCCCTTCCTCCCCCACAACAAACACTCTGTGAGGTGAGTGGGGCTGAGAGACTTCAGAGAAGTGTGACTGGCCCAAGGTCACCAAGCAGCTATATGTGGAGGAGCGGAGACGCAAACCCGGTTCACTAGATTACGAGTCCACCGCCCTTAACCACTACACCACACTGGCTCTCATAAGAAGTAGGGCTCACTCTATCAGGCCTCCTGGAGGCCCAGCTCCACCAGGCACCACCTGCTCAGAATTCGCTAGCTGACTGTTAAACCATTGTAGCTCTGTGAGGGGAACAGGGGATCTCCTAATCACACTCAACACCTCTAACAAACTCCAGTTCCCAGGATTCTCTGGGGGGAGCCATTGCTGTTAAGGTGGCATGCTCCTGATTTAAACATAAGGTGCAGATGTGGCCTAAAATAGGTCCCCTGGCCCAGACAAGCATGCAGTCTGGTGCAGGGGAGATAAGAGAGGAAAGAGAAGAAGATGGAACCATCCTAGCAGGAGGCCTCTGTGTGCACAAACCACAATTAGCTAATGTGTGGGTGTGTTCCTGTGACACAGCATTACCTGAAAAGTTTCATGTTTGAAAACAGACTTTAACAGTGACAGTTTGCTGAAACCTTGATTGAGGGCATGTTGGTTGTAGCCCTTAGCTTCCATTCAAGCTATACTTTTTCTGTTACACCACCTTCAGTATATAATTTAGATATTTTGAAAATTTGTATTCTTACTACATTTATATTCCACATCTTTCAGAGACATCACCTTGCCAACAAAGGTCCATATAGTTAAAGCTATGGTTTTCCCAGTAGTGATGTATAGAAGTGAGAGCTGGACCATAAAGAAGGCTGATCGCTGAAGAATTGATGCTTTTGAATTATGGTGCTGGAGGAGACTCTTGAGAGTCCCATGGACTGCAAGATCAAACCTATCCATTCTTAAGGAAACCAGCCCTGAGTGCTCACTGGAAGGACAGACCCTGAAGCTGAGGCGCCAATACTTTGGCCACCTCATGAGAAGAGAAGACTCCCTGGAAAAGACCCTGGTGTTGGGAAAGATTGATGGCACAAGGAGAAGGGGACGACAGATGATGAGATGGTTGGACAGTGTTCTCGAAGCTACCAACATGAGTTTGACCAAACTGCGGGAGGCAGTGGAAGACAGGAGTGCCTGGCGTGCTCTGGTCCATGGGGTCATGAAGAGTTGGACACGACTAAACAACAACATTCTTACTACATTTATATTCCACATCTTTCCATGATGGAACTCAACGGCACAGACCATATTCAGGCCTGCTTAACCTCTGATTTGTAGGCCCTCAGACCATGCTTGGTCCCTGCAGTGCAGTGGCATTCCTAAGCACACTGTTGAAAAGGGCTTTACTTGGGGAGGCATCCTGATTTTGACAGGATGATTCCATGGCAAGTACTGTGTCACCTTTAAGAAATGCATGTGGATTCCTCTAAAGCGTTTTAGCTGTATGAGGTGTTAGGGGAGGGGTGGTACCTCTGGTAGGGGACATGTCTTGCTTCTTTTGGGGTAGTTGGTCCATCTTTGGTCCCCACCCTGCCCTCAGTTCTCACCTGCGTCTCCTAGAAGCTGTCAGCGTGCAATAGCAGCCACACCCCAGAGAACAACTTTAACGAGCCAGCCAAACCAGGTGAGGATGGCTAATGGGTCTCAAACTCTTGGTGAGTTAGGGACTTCCTCTGCATGCGAAGACAGGCTCCGGCACATTGAGAAAGTGAAACCAATAGTGGGTCCAACAGTCAAGGAGGAAGTTTCTGCACATGCTGCAGAGCAGTGGTGTCCAAACTTTTTTCAAAGAGGGCCAGATTTGACGAAGTGAAGGGCCGTGGGGGCCAACCAAAGGGCCAACCAAAGTCGTTGACCTTTTTTAGGACTGAAGTTGTTCAGCTTTTTTATGATTTTACCCCGAAGATTGAAGTTGCTGAGCTTTTAGGATTTTACCCCAGGAAATAAGATGCCACAAGGGGGCTGGATTAAACCGACCCGTGGGCCGGATTAGACCCCCAATATGGACTTTGGACATGCCTGCTGTAGAGTGAAGTGAGTTGCAGATGGGGCTCATCAACCTGGGAAGATAGTCCATCTCTGCCCCTAAGGCTCTACTGCTCTGCAGGATATATTTGGGAGAAGAAAAGGGTTAGGGTTATGGTGGTTGGATGGTGCCTTGCAGGCTTGTAGGCCTCTTTCAAGCAACCCCTGCAGCCAAGCTGGTGCCAAATGTATTGCCCTGTTTTCCTTTGGACTACATTAGCAAGGCTGAATGGTGTGTGTCTTGTCATCTAGATAGCCCAGAACCTCCATACACCCTTCCTGGGCTTGCGCCCCAGAGAGGCCACTTAGGTGCTGCTAAAACAGCAGTTTGACTTCACCCCTGGAGGTGCACTCCATTTTTTCTCGAGACATACAGATGCCAGCAACAGCAGCAGCAGCAACAACAACAACAACAACAACAGTGTGTCACCTTTAGGAAATGCCACTGGACTTCCTCTAAAGCCTTCTGGGTTCAATGGATGATATTAAAATGAATGTGCCTACTTGCTCTTAATCACCAATGGCACTGCCACCATTTCAGAAAGCCAACAGGATGAAGAGAGGCCACCTGAGGTCAAATAAAAGGAAAAGTGAAGAGGTAAAGTGCCTCATATCCAGGGAATCCATTGCCCTCAGAGGTCTGTTCTGCTGTTAACACAAGATATAGATGTTTACTCAGGTTCATAGGAAGGTTGCAGATTAACCAATGAGGAGAAAAGCTTTGCAAATAGGGAACAGCAACTTGGCTCTGAATGTAGCAGCAAGAGTCAGGAGCGTTTTTGTCAAACTGCAAGCAGCTCCACAAGTCTTTAAGAGTAATAATTCCTTAGCAGAGTACTGTGGCAAGAACACCATCCTTGAAAAATAAGCCCACAAAGATTAATACCGGTAGTCTGAAAGAAAACCTAGCCTGCGAAAGAGTAATAGCAGTTGGTGCCACTGGATGGCAGGGTGGCCAATGGTAGGTGGAGCAAGAAGCAACAGTAGGCAGAGCCATCCATCTCTGGTTTTGCCCCCGGCCAGTTGTCCTTCGTTGCAATTACTCTAATAACAGTTACGCACTGTGGCTCTTCCTTAATTTCTGCTAGGATACCACCCAACCCGGATGTTCTGGAGATCACCTTTGAGGAAGAAGCAGGGGGCCTTGCAAGGAACCCCATACAATTTAGAAATTGCAGGACTTCCAAAGGCAGCCTGAAGTGTCTCATGCATGTCTTCCCACCACAGCCCCCTTGATAATCCATTCCACTGCAACCCCAGCTGTGCCTTGATTCGCATTTCTCCACTTTGCCACCTTGACCTCAAGAATGATATGGTGGAAAAATCCAGATTTGGGTGTAGGGGTTCCCATTTGGTTCTAAGAAGGCTGCAAGGGTGTATTCAGGTGAAGGCTCAGATGTGAATGTAGCTCAGTGACAGTGGCACTGGGGCAGCAATTCACTAGAGAGAGATACATGAAAATAGGAGCCATTCCTGGCGAAAAGTGATAGCTGGAACATGTGCCATCTTTTGTATTTAGCTGAAATAGCAGCCAGCCTTTCACTGTAGTACAAGACTAGATACACGGAGCCTGCCTCAAGTGTTATTCATATCATTAGTGATATCTGACGCTGCAAAGTCACTCTGTTAGTGATAAAACAATATTGTTTATCACTACGGATGTTTTCTCTGTGGATACCTTCTTTCTGAGCCTCCTAATGACCATTATATTAGGTTTCCAGTTATCTTGATCCTAAGTCTAAGCTCTTCTCCAAGAGCTTTCCCCAGGATTTAAAGTACACTGTCCATGCAACTGTGCTAGGTTAGGTCCTGTGTCGAGGTGGAAAACCTCCGCTTGAAGATGGCCCATCAACCCTCCAGTCTAGTTCTTGGAACTCTTCCTAGGCTGCAGGCCTTACTGGTATCACTGGGATTTTCTGTAGCTGCTGGTTATGTACATGTAGGGTAGGGAGATTTAAGCCATCCAGCCTCTACACCTTTTTATTTTATAAAAAATCTACTGGCAAGTCTGTTGCTTTTCCTTTCTACTATGGAGCTAAAAACTTTTAGAAGGAGGCTTAGCAGGCAAGCTTGATTTGTGGCTAAATCTCAAAACTTTGGGGCTGAGATTACTGCCTCCTACAGCAATAGAAGAAAAAAGCTGTTTGTGGCCCAGTGGGCTAGCTACCTGCCTGCATAAGTAGTCCAGATCCTGTGCTCTTCTTCCTTAGAGGTTCTTACTCATATGCCCCACCCAAGGCAGGAGTGGAGCGTTGTTGGCACTTGTCTGTCACAGAGACAATGGAGGGTGTGCCTCCTGGAGTGAAACCAAAACACTGCATTAGCAGCACCTAAGTGACCTCCCTGGGGCACATGCATGGGCAGTGTGTATGGAGTTCCTAGGCTGGATGGATGATGAAGATTCCCCTCTCTGCCTTGCTGAAAGAAAGGCTATCCCTCCCCGTTATGCTGGTAATTTAATTATTTATTCAAGACATTTATATACCACTTAGTCACCTGCATTTCTAAGCACTGTACATGCTAGGTTCCTATGTACAGAGGGCTGATGTGATGAAATTCTAGGCTCCCTTGTGCCCTTGGCAAGGAGCTGTATCAGCTCCCCCCGCATCCCTCGTACTATTGGCACTCTGAGCCAGAGCGGACAGGTGTAATTTTTGCACACACATCCTTGGCCTGCACTTTTGGTAGGGGGCAACCTGGCCAACCCCTAGGTATGCGCCTGCTTTTCAAAAAAACAAAACAAAAACCCTCACCAGCCCTGCAGTTAGAAATCCAGCATGTTAGGTGGAAGGCTGGGCTAGAACCCCTTTCCATGAAATGCAGTTTCAGGGGAAAGGATCCTGTGGCTCACCAGATGTCCTTGGGGCTTCAACTCCCACCATCCCCAACCAGAATGACCAACGGTCAGAAGCGATTGGAGTTGGAGCCTAGCAATATCTCGAGGGCCACCGATTTGGTGCTAGCTGTTTCTGGGGAGGTTTTTAGTTTTTCTTTTTAAAAACACTTTGCGGAAAGCACAGAGGAACATTGAGGCTGCTGTCACCTACACACATTTACCAGAAGTTAAGCCCCACTGAAGGCAGTGGAACACAACACACTCCAGAGGAACTGTTTGCGTTTGCGCTCGCAAGTGGCGCAGCGGAGAGGCAAAGATTGGGCAGAAAGCGAGCCCGCGGAGCAAGCGCGGCAAAGCGCGCCTCTCCGCCTTTTTTTCCTTACGCTGTAGTGACGGGCTGACTGAGGCGACAAGTGGAAGCGAGGCGGAGGAAGAAGAAAAGGGGGCAGCAACAGCAGCGCGGAAACACAGGAGCCGCCTTCTAAGAGGCGGAGCGGGAAGACCCGCGCAACCAATCCGGGGTGCACCTTCCATTTTTTAGCCTTAGTTGAGCACGTCGGTGGGGTGATGCTGCTTCGCTGGCTGCTGTGGTGGGGGCGGCGTGGTGGTGGTCTTCTCCTGGAAGAGGCGAGCAGAGAGTAGCAGCAGCAGCAGCAGCGGCATCCAGAGCGCAGATTGCGCCCCAGCTGCGTTCCGGGCTACACCTGAGGAAGGGGAGTCGATAAGCGCTGGCCGCCACTTCTGCTGCCGCTGCGCCTCCTCCTCCTCCGGTCTGCAACCCAGAGCCGGGCTGTTGGGCTTCCTCATGTAGCGCCTGCCCCGGCAAGGGCTGAGGGAGGGCCTGCAGTACCGCCACGACCCGCCCCCTCCCTCGCTCCCGCCTTCCCTTGAGGTACTGGGAGGGAAGGGGTGCACCACGTCGCTGGGAAGTCTGGCTGGAGGAGGCAGAGGACCAGAAAGCACAGCTTTTTTCCGGGGAGGGGAGATTATAGCTAGCCCCTTCCAGAGGCAGAAAGAGTTGCGGGGGGACTTCCATGGAAGGTAGGGGCGCGCGCGCGCGCGAATGGTGTTGTGAGAAAGTGGGGGAAGGCGGAGCGTGGCGCCAGTGAGGGGGAGGGAAATAAATGGACTAGATGAGCCTAGGGGTCCCTTCCAACTCTTCAATTCAATAAATAAATTGCTCACCTCTTGCTCCCTCCTCCCTCTCTTCGCCCCCTTTCCGCTTCCCTCTTTCGCGGGAATTTGGTGAAAGTGTGGTGATTAAGCGAGCAGGCCTACCTTCAAGGGTTGTGGTTTGCTGACGATCTCGTTCGGCAACCACACCGCGTTGGCGAGGCGCCTTTTTCTTTTTTTTGCGTGGGGAGCTTAGCCGGGTTGAGGGAGAAAGGAGCCGTGCCGAGTTAAAGAGGTTAAAACCCCCCCAAAACCTGCCGTGGCTCTTTAAAAAAAGAAGGTAATGTTGCCTCTGTTTACTTTTAGTTCCTGTGGCCTTTTGTTGCCTCTCCGTCCACAAATTTACTGTGAAGGATGTTTTATTGCATTGTTTTGTGTATTGTAGTGCCTGTTGTAGGAGATGCGCCGGATTCCATTGGATGAAGAGTGGCTGTGAAATATTTCAAATAGAGAAATAAGAGTCTGAAATCATTTATGCAGGAGAGAGAGAGGGAGTATGGGTATATTACACACACACACACATATATCTATCTATCTATCTATATCTATATCTATATCTATATCTATATCTATATATATATATCCCTCACCGCTGTTTTTGTGTGGTTATTTTATATACCCAGGTACTACCAGCCATGCTTCTTTAGAAACCTGGGCAACCAGGCACTATGTAACCGGCACACTGTGTGTTTGTTTATACCTGGTGTGTGTTTGTACACAGTGTGCCGGTTACATAGTGCCTGGGGTTTTCAGGCAGGTTTTGCCGACCGGGTGGCCTCCAGAGGCCTTGCTGGCTGGGCCTGAGAATTGTAGATCAAAACATCTGGATTGTGACAGGTTGTCAAAGCTCTTTTAGGGTCATAAAGCAACAGTTTGCTAACTGGGCCTTCTGCTGGAAGAGAGAGCAGGGAGCTTGGTTCTGTTATGCGTCCTTTCTTTATCCTGTTTTCTGGTTTGATAATTAAGTTGTGTTTCACTTCCTGTCCTCCCCACAGGTTTGTTTAGTTTCTTACCTGAGCACCCTAGAGTGAGAGCTGAGGATCACCTGTCTAGTTCCTTTCTGTGTCTCACAAGTGGAAGGGAGAGGACTTGCTGATAAGGACTCTTCTCTGTTTCATGTTTCGTCACCCAAACAGCATATTAGCTTTGATCTCATCAAGCGCCCACCTACTCCAGGACGGCCAAGCAGAAGAGGAACAGAAGGGGTTTGCCATGAGTCGTTACAGCTTCTCCAATCTTCTGGACTGGATGTACGGTGGGGTGGACCCAAGCTTTGAAGGCAACGGTGGTCCTGAGTGTGCTGCCTTCCTCCCCTGGCAACAGCGCCTGGTAGAGACCCTGATCTTCTTATGCGTGGGAGTTCTGGAGGTGGTGGTGTCCCTGAAGAAGATCAAGCGAACCCATTCCAAGGAGGTGGTGGACCTGCTTGCTCAGTCTCGGAAGAAAGAAGAGAGCATAGGGAAGAACCTGTTGCTGGTGTTCTTCTGCCTCACTTTTGGATTGGAAGTGGGATTCAAGTTTGCTTCTAAGACAGTCATCTACTTGCTGAATCCCTGCCACGTAGTTACGATGATGCAGGTGAGGAATACTGTTAAAAAAAAAAAAGCCTTTGGACCCCTTTTGTTTAGCCACACTGGAAACAGAATTTTCCTAGAAATATCTGCCTTTTTTTCAGGGATAAAAGTAGATGGTATAACAAGTCATTAGCATAATTGGCATTCATTCCAGATATGGAGATCATAGGAGCCAACTCCTAAGGGCCAAGGTCCCTTCAGCCCTCTCCTAAAATATTTAAGGCCCCCACCCCCAAGTTAATGGGTATTGCCATTCAAATGGTGTGTGTGTGTCTTGTGAATGATTGTGTGGTGTAGGGCTTACCTGCCCCTCCCAATATTTTATTCAAGTTGGCACCCCTGATTGGATAAGGTTTCATTTTTGGCAATGAACTCCTTTGAAATTATCCTGCTTAGCGGTGTTGTGTTTTCTAGGATCAGAGTCAGTATGCCAGCTCTGAATAACAGATGCTGAGTGTGACCAGGAGGAAAGCATCATCGCACTCAAGTTTTGCTATTTGGCTTCTTGTAACTATCTAGTTAAGCACTCTAGGAAATGGAATGCTGATCCATCAGGGCTCTTCTTACTGCAAACATTATTTTATGTTATATATTACCTCCCTTCAGCAAAGCTTCTAGGGTACTTTACAAAAAAAGAGAGCACCAAGATAAAATAAATAGCTAATGTATAATAAATGGTGGCATGCAATAAGATTATATTCAAAACCCTGGCAGAGCCATATTTGTTACCCCAAAGATAAGACTGGCACCATGGGGGCTTTCGTGGGCAGGGAAATATTTAGATTTGAACATGCAGAAGCTTAGATTTTTCCATAGGGGGGAAAAGAATTGGGAATGGTTGACTTCTAGCTAAAATAATACCCTATGAATGTGAGGTGGGCATTTCTAGGCTAGGCTGTGTGGTGAAGTGTTTATGTTACTAGTTTATGGGTCTCACTAATTACAATTCTAATTGCATCAATGGGACTATCGCCAAACTCCTGATTAGCAAATGAAGCTTGAGTTGCTGCCAACCACAGCTGCTTACTGAGCCTAAAGTAGCCAAGAAAAACATAGCTTCTGCCTTTACTACAAAGGGAACTGCCCCCATATCTTAAAGAGGGCCTGTTGTGATACTGTATCTTGGACTAAATGATCTATGTTGACAACACTGAAATCAGACAAATTAGTTCTTACAGAGGAAGAGTGTGTGTGGGAGCAGCTTTCAGGCAGCAGTGGACTTTTCAGCTGTGTATGTCTTGGGGGGGGGCTATGCAATTTCTTTTCCTTTATATTTTATTAGTAGCTGTTTCATTCAGCTCTCTGCTTCTGATTTCCAGGCAGGAATCTTTGAAACAAGAGCGGTAGCAAAATACTTTCAATTAGGGCCAGCCAAAGTTCACATTGTGGTAATTGAGCTTTCGAGATACGTAGACGCTCTTCCTCATGCTGGATGTTTAAAAGCAAATGGAACAGGATGCGGGGGAGAGAGAAATATGGGTAAAAAGAGGGCATGATGTAAAACATTCTCTACAGTTTGTTTCAGTCTTAAGTTGGTGATTAAAGGAACTGATTAATGAGTTTGGAATTGTGCCTTAATGCAAAAGACATTTGGTTACAAAGATGATGCAAGGACAGGGAAGGAAACACTTAGGTTGTATCTGAGTTCTGCTCTGAGTAGAACAATTGAACTTAATGGACCTAAGTTAGTCACGACCATTAATTTCAATAGGTCTACTTTGAGTATGATTTACACTGGATACAAACCATTTAGTTTTGCATTTGGAAATACGAAAACCACCAGTTATGGGTCTATAAGCAACTATATATGTTGTGTTGTGACTACAGCTTCAGTCGGGTTGAAGTGATAAGTATAAATACCATAGATTTAATGTAGGCTTGGCAATATCCATTTGCCTTCACTGGGTAAGAATTGCCTTCAGGTAACGAGGTAAGGTAACAAGGAAGTTACAGATTTAAATACTTGGCTGTCTTTTTCTCTGTCCCTTCATGTATTACATATGTGTTTATATGTGCTAGTGGCCTAATAACTGTGGACCTATTTGTACTGCTGAGTAAAAATAGCAACAGTGCATCCTTTGCATGTCTGCTTAGAAGTAAGCCACACTAGGTTCAGTGGGGCTTACTCCTAGCTAAGTGTGCTTAGGTCAGTTGCTGTCTCTACCTGACAGTATGTTGAATAGACATTGTCACTTCAATCCATAATTTTCATGGGGTCTCACATGGTCTGGAAATCCAATCCTAGGCTAGTCATTGACCTGGATAATTAAGCTGAATGGTTTGGTTGCATACTTTGGACTGAAACAAATTTCAGTGGAAAAGGTTTCTGCAGAGCCCTTCCCAAACTCTTGTCCAGGGATAGCAAACGTAGTGCCCTCCAGATATTGTGTACTACTGTCATCCCCAAGTCATCATGGGCAATGGTCAAGGATGATGGGAACTCACAGCATCTGAAGGCAGCTTGTGGGCTATTCCCACTCTTGCCCATGCAGCTACTGTGGCAAAAATGGCATATGCATGGAAGCTAAAGTGGGTGCATCATTTGCAATAGGGATGCGGGTGGTACTGTGGGTTAAACCACTGTGCCGCTTGGGCTTGTCAATCGAAAGGTCGGCAGTTCGAATCCCTGCGACGGGGTGAGCTCCCGTTGCTTGGTCCCAGCTCCTGCCAACCTAGCAGTTCGAAAGCACATCAGAATGCAAGTAGATAAATAGGTACCACTCCAGCGGGAAGGTAAATGGTGTTTCCGTGCGCTGCTCTGGTTCGGCAGAAGTGGCTTAGTCATGCTGGCCACATGACCTGGAAAAACTGTGTGCGGAGCGGACAAACGCTGGCTCCCTCGGCTTGTAAAGCGAGATGAGCGCTGCAACTCCAGAGTCATTCGTGACTGCACTTAGTTGTCAGGGGTCCCTTTACCTTTACATTTACCCCATTAGGTCGAGATTTGCAGTGCATTTCTTGCATCAAAGGAGATACCCACTTAAGATGTCATCCCAAGGCTCCTGGAGGGGAAGAAAGTGATTTTACTGTACTCATCCTTATTCAGGGTTGTAGCATCATTTCAAACATCGCAAGGAATTATTAGCATTCTAGTTAAAGGTAAAGGGACCCTGACCATTAGGTCCAGTCGTGGCCGACTCTGGGGTTGCAGCACTCATCTCGCTTTATTGGCCGAGGGAGCTGGCGTACAGCTTCCGGGTCATGTGGCAAGCATGACTAAGCTGCTTCTGGCAAACCAGAGCAGCACACGGAAACGCCGTTTACCTTCCCGCCGGAGTGGTACCTATTTATCTACTTGCACTTTGACGTGCTTTTGAACTGCTAGGTTGGCAAGAGCAGGGACTGAGCAATGGGAGCTCACCCCGTCATGGGGATTCAAACTGCCAACCTTCTGATTGGCAAGTCCTAGGCTCTGTGGTTTAACCCACAGCGCCACCCGCGTCCCTAGTTACATTCTAGTTACATGTGGCTCATTCATTGCCAGAAAGAAGCTGTGAAAATTTTTACCTGTCTTTTTTACCTAAAAGCTTGAATCCTCCCATCTTATTTAAAACAATAGTGACATAAGGCAGCTTCCATCAAATAAAACAAGTCATCAGAAAGTTTGATTACATTAATAAATAAAACAACCACACTAAAACCAGCAGAAAAAATACAGCACAAAAAGCAAAGAAGGGCAGATAATGGGAAGAAGAAGTCCATAGGAGTTGGCTGAAGCAAAAATGAACAAACAAAAAAGCAGGACAAAAACAAAAGGCCCAAACCAAAATCAGATACAAATTCAGTTTAGTCCAAAACCTGCCTGAAAAACCCAAGATTTAGTTTGGCACCTACTTACTTCTAATAGACATGTGCCAAACTTTATTTGGCAGAGATGCCTGGAACAAGGCATCTAGAACATAAGAAGCTGCTCTCCAGGATTTCAAATTAGGCTTTCTCCCAACTCTGCCTGGAGAGGCCGAGGGTTGAACGCAGGGCCTTCTGCATGCAAAGCAGAGGGTTTACCACTGAGCTGTAGTCCTTCCTCAGATATAGAAAGCTGCCTTTTACTGTGTTAGACCACTGATCCCTCCAGCTCAACCTACATTGCTCTCAGTGTTTGACGCTCCCATTGTTCTAGGTGTGTTTTGCGACAGGGAATTTCATTAGTGCAAGCAGTTTCTGAGCTCTGGGCGTAGTACTGCGCCTAAGATTTCAGATTAAAACTGCCTCCCCACTTCCAGCTGTTCTCTGAAGACTGGAGAAGAGACCCTCTTAAGCAGGGGTCAGCAACCTTTTTCAGCCGTGGGCTGGTCCACCATCCCTCAGACCATGTGGTGGGCCCAGACATTTCGCCCAGACATATTTTGAAAAATAATAACGAACGAATTCCTATGCCCCACAAATAACCCAGAGATGCATTTTAAATAAAAGCACACATTCTACTCATGTAAAAACACCAGGCAGGCCCCACAAATAACCCAGAGATGCATTTTAAATAAAAGGACACATTCTACTCATGTAGAAACACACTGATTCCCGGACCGTCTGTGGGCTGGATTTAGAAGGCGACTGGGCCGCATCCGGCCCACGGGCCTTAGGTTGCCTACCCCTGCTGTTAAGAATATTGGGGGTGATGGTCAGGGGAAGAACTAGACCGTGTGAAAAATGGACATGATATTTTACCTGCAGTTCATTCATTTTCAGCTTTGTATTGTTATAAAAAAACAACGCCCAGACATTTCGTTGTTGCGCCCATAACCTTAGGTTTAAAGTTTAAGGTGCTGTTTAGCTCCTAGCTTTCATAGCTAAGTTTCTAACACTGACTGCTCTCTGGGGTTTTATTCAGGAGCCCTGCCTAGGATGCCAGGAGTGAACCAGGGACCTTCTGCATTCAAAACAGATGCTTTACCATTGAGTTCCAAGCCTTCCCCTAAATGTTCCTCTGATGCTAAGTGGAGTGTATGGGGCGGCACATACATCTTCCAAGCCTTAAAGGCCTTTGAAGCAAAGATGGCTAAGTCCTTGGTTCTCCAAATGTTGCTCCTTTCAGCCACGGTCCACACACCCTATTGTTGAGGGATGATGGGGTTTGAGTCCCAACGGCATCTGGAGGGCTCAGAAGTGTTTTTTTGTTTTTGCTGTGGTGTCAGCCATGTACGTGGCACTTTGCAGAGTACAAGGGGACAGATCCCTGCCCTGAGGGGCTTACAGTCTAGAATTTGACACATGGAAACAACAAAGAAAAGAGAAGAAAGAGCTTAAAATCTCTTTGTTTGCAGGCACCTGCAGTGAATTTCTTTTTCTGCACAAACACTATTCTATAAAATGCACTTAGAGAAGCAAGTTGCTTCATAGCTCCTTACCTGCAAACATTCAAACCACCACTTTATAAAGCTTAACTTTTTTGATGTCTTTTAGGCTGTAGTCTGTGTGGGAGGTGGTTGCACAAATCTAACTCTACAAGAGCTCAACTTAAGGTCCCATTTTTCAAGTACGTTTGGGTATTTGTCAAAAAAAAAGTGGCTGAAAATCACGGAAGGAAAAGTAGGTGTATTTATTTGTACAGTGACTGAGTACCTTTTAAAAGAAGAATGGCTTGAGAGAGGTACAACACTTTTAATGCTTCATTATAAGTACTTCCCAATATTTAGAGAACTGCTATGTACACAGAATCACTTGATTTACACAAGACTGTAGAAAGTGGCAGTTAAACTGGAACTATTATTTGGGTGCATGCATCACAGTGGGATTTGGGACATGACACTTTGTTTTGTCCTCTTACATAATTTTAAATGGGAGTCTAATAAGCCTTTTCAGTCCAGGGAGTTTCATTAAATTCCATTCAGACCCCTTTTCGGCTGGACATACTCCTTATTCTTTTTTTAAAAAAGATTTTTAACAACTTTTTTGCAACTTTAACAAGGAAAAGAAAAAGATGAAATAAAATTCTGAAAAGAAGGTGCTGTCAACCTAAACTCTGTTTCTTGGCTCCCTGATCATGCAACCTCATTTACTTCTAGCTCAGTTTACATATTCAACTGTGTTGCATTTGTTCTCTTGTTCACACTTACTTTATTAACACATTTATAGCCCACCTTTTCTTTAGGGTGCTCAGGTTGGCATACGTGGTTTTCTCCCTCCCCATTTTATTCTCACAACAACCCTCTGAGGTAGGTTGGGCTAAGAGAGAGTCTCTGACCAAAGCTTCATAGCTGAGTGGGGATTTGAATCCTGGTCTCCCAGGCCCTAGTCCAACACACTCTTTAACTGTTCTTATCTCTAACTCATCTCCCACTTTTCCAGTTTCCCTCTTCTCTCCTTGTCTGTCTATCTAGAGTATTTGTACCCAGGCTACTTACTGGTTTATGCATGACAGGGCCTACATTAATACAAAGCAGCTGGTCTACATAGATACTAATGAAAGAATAATAATGTTCCTACAAATTCTGTTCCCCCCAAACATCTAAAGAGATAATAATTACCCCTGATCCCAAAATCAAGTTTGGGATCTGACTTTTCCTGAGCATTTAATGTCGCACAGAAGGAGAAGAGTCGTGAGAGGCCAAACCAAACAAGAGCATTTTGACAAAGTATGGTTCCCCTATATCAGCTCTGAAAGCAGAAGCGATGTTAATGCAAGACCGCCAGCTACACATACTTCGTCATGGAGAGGCTGTGTCATGGATAGTTCAAGCCTTGGCGATGCATTCAGTGATTTAGTTGATAGTGTCCCTGCTCCAATTTTCTGCTTGTATATTACTGAGTTATGCATGTAACGCTCTGTAGGTTTTGTTGGAGTTAATGTCATTTTATTATGAGACTTAATAAAATATTTATTAAAAAGGGGGGGGGGAGTAGTACTCCCAATCCACCAGTTTCAAACAGGATCAGTTATTGTCAGTTGTTATTTAGCAAAAATAATATTTGCAGTTGTAATTTTGCATGATCTTGTAGCTATCGGTCTAAATTAGGTCAAACTCTGGCTTTCTCTAGCATAACTTCAAGCAACAGCTTGTGTGTGAAAACTTAATGAGGAGGATTACTATTTTTATAGTGAGGTATCTCCCACATGTGTTCTAGTTTGGAAACAAATGAGCAAGAAACGAATAGCTTGCATAAACACAATTATCAGCTATCTGCTCAAATATTGGAAAACAACAACGGCTTCTCACTGCTTAAATGTGGCCCTCTCTCAGTCAAAAAGGTTTTTTGCCTTCAAAGTGCCTAATGTATTTCAAATTTAGCAGACCTTGAGGCTTTTGCAAAAGGTCTTAGTTCTGCTGAATTTGGCTACGTTTTGGAGTTTGAGAAGAGCAGGTTGTCCTCAATGAAAGAGCAGTTGCCTTTTAATTAATGCACAGAGAAGATTTTGGCACACTGAGAAGCGCTGATCTTTGTGCTATTTTGGAATGCTGTGTGGGGCGAACTGAGCATTTTGTTCTTTGCTGCTGCTGCTGCCGCCTTTTGGGCTGGAGACGGCACCTGTTCTAGGCAGAGCTTCAGGGTAAACCTTGCAGACACCTTGCCCCTGACATTTGCAGGTGAGCGGAAATGCACCGGCTTAATGTACCAGGAATGGCAGTGAATAGCAAGGTCACTTCTTTTGCTTTTGTCCCTCTCCTCCATAACTTAATGTACAAATGATGCCCCCGATTTGGAACTAGAAATACTGCAGAACCTCAAATGACGCTGCAGTCTTCAAACTGATCTTGCAAGCAAAGAGAACATGGAATAGGCATGTGCAGTGGGCGTTTCAGCTTGACCTTTGACATTATTTAAATTAAGAGTCAGGGACTTTGGGCCTTGGGGCCAAATGTGCCCCCCTCGGCCTCTCTGTACAGCCCCCAGGAATCTCCACATGCTTTCCCCCCAACCCCTCTACTGACACTGCTCCACATTTTCCTCTGGTTGTTTTGCCAAGCTGGCAGACATGTTATTGAACTGTAATAATGCCTCTTGGTTGCCTGGCTGAACATGTAGAAACCTCTTACTTTTCCATAGCTGGATGGTAACCTCCTGTACAGACAGAGAAAGTCACAAGATTCCTGCATTGCAGGGGGTTAAAGTAGATGAACCTAATGGTCCTTTCAGCTCTGTGATTCCATGATCCATTTACCTACCCATCACAGGCATGTGATCCCTGGAAGGTTACTGACTAGGGAATGTGGCTCCCAGGCTGAGGAATTTTCTTCACTCTTGAATTAATGTCCAGGAATGAGTTGTCTAGGTAACCAAACCAGTATTAAATGTCTCCAGCGACCAGCCAGTGATGCCATTGGAAGGACAGAGGCAATTGTGTGACTGTCCTTGGGAGGTAGGAAGTTACTGATATTAATATTTTACATTTAATTTCTGAGGTGGCTGTGTCAACCACATGGGGAGAAACTGTTATGTATTGAAGTTCTCACCCTGGTCACCAGGGATATAGTGTACAGTGGTACCTCGGGTTACATACGCTTCATGTTACATACACTTCAGGTTATAGACTCCGCTAACCCAGAAATAGCACCTCAGGTTAAGAACTTTGCTTCAGGATGAGAACAGAAATTGTGCTCTGGTGGCGCGGCAGCAGGGGGCCCCATTGGCTAAAGTGGTGCTTCAGGTTAAGAACAGTTTCAGGTTAAGAACGGACCTCTGGAACGAATTAAGTACCGTATTTTTCGCCCTATAGGACGCACTTTTTCCCCTCCAAAAATGAAGGGGAAATGTGTGTGCGTCTTATGGGGCGAATGCAGGCTTTCGCGAATGCAGCATGCAGGAGAGTTGCCTGCATGCTGAAGCCTGCGCGCGCTGAGATCAGCGCGTGCAGGCTTCGCGGACCTCTCCGCAAGCAGCGGGAGCGCTCCCGCTGCTTGCGGAGAGTTGCCAGCATGCGAAGCCTGCGCGCGCTGAGCTCAGCGCGTCCAGGCTTCGCGGACCTCTCAGCAAGCAGCGGGAGCCAGCGCTGGGCTCCCACGGCTTGCAGAGAGCTGCCTGTTTGGGGGCTGGGGTCGGGGGAAGCTCAGGCCTCCCCCGCCCCAGCCCCGTGCCTGGGGGGGAAATAATTTTTTCCCTTTATTTCCCCCCCAAAAAACTAGGTGCGCCTTATGGGACGGTGCGTCCTATAGGGCGAAAAATACGGTACTTAACCCAAGGTACCACTGTATATAGTTTTCACTCAGGTCCATGTCAGTTAATTTAGTCGGGAAACCCTGGGTTGTTACAATGTCGACAGCCGGCTGCCTATAAAAGCAGGCTGGCTGAGCTGTTCAGTTCAGTTCCAGCTTACTTATAAAGAACTACTTGGAGAAATCTCTGTGTCGTCTGCTATCTCCACCCACTATTTAATAGAAACGGAAGCATAACAACTACAAAAGGCATGGTTTTGCATATAGCATAAGCCTATGGATAGCTATCAGGTTTAAATCAATATGGCACAGACCAGGTGTGGTGAATCTCTGACAGTCAGATTTAATTCCCTCTGAAGGGAAAGGGCTTTTGGATTTCAAAGTGTGCAGTTGTAGCTGCTTCCTCTGCAAGAAAATTGTCTCAGCAGGGTTTTGTTTCCTGGAAATATAGAAGAAGCAGCCCATGCAGTTTGCTGCTATTGTTGCTCTTGCAAACACAAGTTGAAATCAGAGGTTTTAAATAGCTGCGAAGTTCAGGTTTGCATTAGTGTTACATTTTCTGGGATTACTGAGGATTTTGCCTTTTCCACATTTTGGACAGATAAAGGGCATACAGCAGGAGAGTTCTTATTTATTCACAAATTTATTCACAAAGGGAAAGGTCTTTGAAGAAAATATAAAAGGGAAACTTGAACAACATTAAAATTAGAATTAAGTGTTTGAATCAATAATATTAATACAGATATTAAGAAGAATTGGAATTAGAATTAAAAATTTGGTTCTGTTTTCATGGAAAATGGCTTTCTCTCTTTCGGTGTGTGTGATATGGTGTGTGAAAGGTGTGTGATTATCGCCCCTCTCGCACCTGGCAGCTTTCCTGTGGGCTAATGCAGTTTTCAGGCCCCAAACTGAAAAACGATGGTTACAGATAGAGTGAGTCGTCTTCAAATATGTGGGGCCAAGTCATTCAGCCTGTTGTAAGTCACCATCTTGAATTGGGCCTGGAAGAATATAGGTAGGCAGTGCAAATGATAAATGTCCTAGCTTTAGGTAGTTAAATAATGGATGGCCTTTTAAACCGTGGGTGGGTTTATTGTTTTTATTAGTTACTATGGTATATATTTTTGTGTTTTTATATTGTAAACCACCCTGTGATCCTTGGATGAAGGGCTGTATAGACATAATAATAATAACAATAACAATAATAAATAATTTAATAATAAATACTACTAATAATTAATAAATAGAATTTGAGTAATATGCTCCCACCTTGATGTAACACTCAGCACCCAAATGGCTGGAGGTTTGTCACTTCTAGCATACAAACCTAACCTTTTCTTTTTTGATCCTTTTTTCCTTTTGAAAAGGTTACATTTCCCACGCTCCACTTAGCAAACAGAAATTATTTGCTTGGTGGATTGGCCAGAAATACTGCACTCCTGAAGGCTGTTTAGTGCTATATGTTACTGTCTACAGTAGGATTCACATTTAGTTAACTACTTTTAAAAAACCCAGAAGGTACTTACCTGTAGAAGTTAGTCAAAAATTCCTTTGTCTAATAATGTTTCTTTACCAGGGTTTGGGTTGGTGGAATAACAGCTCCTTGAATTAGGGGTAAGGTTTTGTGGATTCCAGTTCGTTGTAATTGCCTGTCATAACTCTGTTAATTATGGTTCTATCAACTTGAAAAACTGGAGCATCAAATTTGTAACAATTTGTACTGTTAACATTTTTGTTGAGCTACTCAATGGCCTGGTTTACATGTTATGATTAAGCCATGATTTGTTTAGGCAAAGTGAGATCCATAGGTGCTAGGGGTGCAGGGCTCTCAGGGGAGCCAGGCCAAGACTGTGGGGCCCAAGAGTGGAGTCCGGGGAAGAGCCTGCCCGTCGGTCAGAGCTCCATAGTGGGCTCTTCTACTGCGGGCAGCTCTGTGCCTTGAGTTTGGGGGGTGACTGAGCTAGCAAAATGCTTAGGTGGCTGATTGGCTCTGCCCTCCTGCGCACCTGGGACTGGGCAACCTGGAGGGGCGCCGAGCGGATCTTTACACCCCGGCGCTGCATATGCTTAAGACAGCCCTGGTGAGAACCCATGGTTTTTGCTGGATTATGAACTATAGGTTTATAAAGTGATGGTGTTTTATTTGAATGTCGCAAGCTTGCTTAATCATAGTTTGTTTGATTGCTCTACCCTTGATGCTTGCTCAAGCTACAAAGTAATGAGAGCAGCTGGAAAACACGCCAAATTTTGGAGGAACAACTTCTAGCTTGTTTCCTCATCATTTGTTGAACAAATGATGGCATATTGATTGATTGATTGATTAATTGACTGATTCAATTTATATCCTGGCCTTCCTTTTGAAGGAGCCCAGGGTTGCAGACGCAGCAAAGATAAAATATGAAAAAGAACAATAACAACTAAGACTGTTTCTAACACCCCTCCTTTAAACAGTTAAAAGAAATATCGATCAGTGATCTGAGGTATGCCAGGAACAGTGTCTTTTAGCAATCAAATGCCTAGGTAAAGAGAAGTATTTTCAAATTTCTACTGAAAGTCAGTGATGAGGGGGACAGATACACCTTATTAGGGAAGGCATTCAAAAAATGAGGGACTGCCACTGAAAAGGCCCTGACCAGGTCATTGCCAACCGGGCTGCCCCCACCACCATGGTCAATGGTGTCAAAAGTGTTAGCATGCTTTAGTATTCTAACATGTTTTAAATCATTTTTCTTGATTTTACTGTTTTATCTTTTGTACTGTAAACTGCTTTGATGTTGTTGGGTTTTTTGTTTTTACAATGAAGCAGTGTATAAATTTATGAAATAAATAAATAAAAGCCACTGAAAGGTCAAGGAGAACCATCAGGGTCACACTCCCCCATCTTGATAGCAGTCATCAGTCAGGGGTAATTAAGGGTGTTGTGCTTCTAAAACTGGGCGTGAAACCAGACTGGAATCATCTGAAGAATCTGCTTCCTTCCAAGCATCCCAGAAACTGGCTAGGCACCACCCTCACAATCACCTTGCCTAGCGAGGGAATATTAGAGACTGGTTGGTAGTGTCATTTAGAATCTCTGGTTTTCACATCACCTCTTTCAGGGAAGAGGCCACAACTCCCTCCTGTGGTATGGCATTGATCTGAACTCATCCAGTCATTCCGGTTCTGTGAGATGTTGCCATACATGAAGGGATCAACAGGGCGCATGGTCAGCCTCACCACTGCAAGTGTCTTGTCAACATTTTTGGGCTGCAGCAACTGAAATTGATCTTGCAAGCTGTCATTGGGCAGGGCACCAGGGACCTCCAACATGCCTTAACCAATTTTGGCATGGAGCGGAGTAGTTTCCCCCTCAGCATGATTTGCAAAGCTGTTTGAGCATGCTCCTGAGTGGTCCGTTTCTAAGTGACGCCACACTAGTCTGGACTGGTTTAATATCCTGCTCTAGACGATTGCCTGCTGTGGAGCAAGGCTGCAAGTGGAGAGTTGAAAAATCACTCAAGGCTCAATTGAGTTGGTAAACAATATTTTCCATCATGTTGTGGCTTCCTAATAACACCTGCCCTTTTCATTTTCATGGCTGTTTTATCAGACTTCATAAACTAGAGTTGCACTTAGAACAGATGTTTTTAAAAGGAGTGATGTGCATCACTAACCTTGGGTGTAGCCAGGATTTATGTTGGGGGAGGGGGCAGACTTTTTGCTAGTGGGGGCACAACCTCAGTTAAGAAATTTTTTTCCCATTGATTTACTTGATTTGGGGAGAACCTTCCCCCTGCCCTTCCCCTTCCCCCTTCCCTCCTTGGCTATGCCCATGAACCTAACTTATCTTTTTGTTCCTAATGGTCTTTCTTTCAACCATTTCTCCCCAAGACTTTCCTTGCATTGATTTTGTGTTCATCCTTTTGCTCTTAATTTACTGTAAGCTGAATGGTGTTTCCATTGTAGTGATCATGTTTCCAAGACTTGTTTGCTCTGAAAGAGTTCCGTGGAATGGAGTATCTACTGAGTGCACTATTTAGATTAAAAGCAGGTTTTACAAAGAGCATAACCCAAATGCAGCCAGCTTGTCTAGATAATTCTTGCAATTAGGCTTATGGATGTCTTTGAAAGGTTCAGTGAGTGAACAGGGTATGATCTTCCTTGATCTGGTATTCTTCAGTTCTTAGCATTGGTTAATGCCTGAACCTTGAATAATGCACAGGAAATTCTGGTTTTGTGAGAGCAATTATTTTGTTGCAAAATAAATTTGGCTTTGCTTGCAACACTGAATTTTCTCAGTTAAGGAAACTGTGCTGAGCTTTTTGCCTCCCTTATTGGCAGATGACTCTGTGTACTCCTCTGTTTCCTGGGCAGGGAAAAGCATGAGAGTCATTTCTATTCTTCTGCAGTTTTTCTCTGAAAAATGGTTGAAAACACTGCTGAAGCTGCAATCTCCATGCACATGTGCTCTGTGTACCAGGAGTGAGAGGATCAGGGAAAACTATCATACCTTTCTAGATGGGCGAAAAGCATAGTGAGGCTGTGACCAGCACACTGGAGGTCTGAAGGCGTTTATAGGGATATGATGATGCGACTTGTGGGTGGTGTCAACTGCTGGTGCCTAGCCTTTATCACAGAGGTGGGTGGCTCTCATAAATAGACAGATGGAGACTGGTTTCCAAGGAGGCTGCCTTTCTAGGGTGGTGACAAGTATTGCCATCAGTGAAGGCTGCCGTCTTCTTGGAGCATGATCCGAAGGTTAAACAGATCTAGGTCCAATAATTGCCTGGGAGGAGGGCTGCGTGGCATCCCCATGTGTGCTGCTTTGACATCCATCATGGAACAAAAGCAGAATATAAGGCTACATTCACACCATAAATTTCAAGTGCTATGATATGTTGGACCCTTGCCAATCTTGCTTGCAATCAGAGCCAAGCACAGTTGTAGCCATGATGTTGTTTGATGAGGGAGGGACGTTGGATAACATCCAAGGTTACTCATACTGAGTGCAGGCCCACTGAAGTCAAAAGGACATGAACTTGCTATCAAAACAAATACTCAAGAAAGCACTAACTGTATAAAGGTAAGTACAGGTAACGTGTGCTTCTAAGTCAGGGTGGTGCAACTTTTTATACCAAGTGGGCCGTGAGAGCACTTTGACAATATGGAACCTGTGGGCTTCACACTGCCTTGTTGTATGGGAGGGGAGAGCAAGCCCCAAATTTAACACCTCCCCAGCTATAAAAACAGCTAAGGTTTTGGGAAAGAGTCATATGGCTCTTGCAGGGTCCTAGAGCCCCCCTTTTCCAAAGCTGGAAAAGTGCTAACTGTGCTTTGGGAAGAAGACGGGAGGTCTCTAGGACCTAGAGTCCCCAAAAAGACCTCAGGGCTGTATGTTGGGCTGCCCTCTTCTAAATGGTGTTTGAAACAACTTTCTGTAGTTTAAAATATAACAAGTTCCGCATAGTTTATTGTATGGTTTTAGTTCACATCTTTGGTGATTTAAGCCATCAAACCAAGGAAGAAGACTACAAATTGGTTTCTTCTTGTTATTTTATTTTTAAATAGTTGATGAATGTTTTGTGCGAAAGCCTTGAAAAATCTGGAATGAAGGCTATGAATTACTGTATTTTTCGCCCTATAGGACGCACTTTCCCCCCTCCAAAAATGAAGGGGAAATGTGTGTGTGTCCTATGGGGCGAATGCAGGCTTTCACTGAAGCCTGGAGAGTGAGAGGGGTCGGTGCGCACCGACCCCTCTCGCTCTCCAGGCTTCAGGAGAGCCCCAGCGCCAGCCCCGCAAGCTCTGGGGACAGTGGGGAGGCGCAGCGCATCTTCCCACTGTCCCCGCACCTGAACTGAAGGTGGGCGGCGGGGAGAAGAGCGCTTCTCCCCGCTGCCAGCCCCGCAAGCTCCGGGGACAGCTGGGAGGCGCAGCGCGTCTTCCCGCTGTCCCCGGACCTGATCCGAAGGCGGGCGGCGGGGAGAAGAGCGCTTCTCCCCGCTGCCTGCCCCACAAGCTCCGGAGACAGCTGGGAGGCGCAGCGCGTCTTCCCACTGTCCCCGGACCTGGTCTGAAGGCAGGCGGCGGGGAGAAGAGCGCTTCTCCCCGCTGTCTGCCCTGCAAGCTCCAGGGACAGCTGGGAGGCGCAGCGCGTCTTCCCGCTGTCCCCGGACCTGGTCTGAAGGCGGGCTGGCGGGGAGAACAGCGCTTCTCCCCGCTGCCTGCCCCACAAGCTCCGGGGACAGCTGGGAGGCGCAGCGCGTCTCCCCGCTGTCCCCGGACCTGGTCTGAAGGCGGGCGGCGGGGAGAAGAGCGCTTCTCCCCGCTGCCGGCCCCACAAGCGCCTGGGGGGGAAATAAATTTTTTTCTTTATTTCCCCCCCAAAAAACTTGGTGCGTCCTATGGGCCGGTGCGTCCTATGGGGCGAAAAATATGGTATGTATCTGCAGTGCTGGTTTTTTGTTTGTTTGTTTGCAATATCAGTTAGTGGATATTGCCTTTCATGATTTTTATATTTATCCAGCCATTGGAGGCAACACCCCAAATAGCAAATGCTGAGACCCAGCTCCTGTGTGTGGGGCTGGAGGCTAGGCAAGCATGGCTTTGGGGCAGGGAAAGCATCCTCACCTAGCTTTTATTTTTGCCAAAACAGCGTGCAAAAGTCGTCTCTGTATATTATATGTGCTGCTTGCAAAGGAGCACACTGGAACCACTCAATTCAGAGAGCAATTATAACCTCTAGTTATGTCAGCACAAGTTCTGTCAAGCCAGGCCTGTAGCAATATGCCTCCGAAGGAAAAGCATTTTATAAAAGCCCTCCAGGTCCTGGCTTCCTTCTTATACATTCTTCCATTTAGTTGGCCAATAGCAATGCACCCAAAGGAAAGGTATTGTAGCCCTTTGAATATGTAGTAGTACATTGACAGATCTTCTGCCGTGCAACCTGCCACTCCTAGGGCTGCTACTGAGGAGACTAAAGGGAGAGAGGAGGGTTCTTAGGAGTTGAGGCATGTGTATTGGCGACTTTCCAAACTCTGGATTGGCTCAAGAAATGATCCAAGTTCTTTCCAAATCTTTTGGAATGAATTTGCATGATGGGAGAGGGTGTATCAGGCCAAATGCCTATCTAGTTCAGCATCCTGTTCTTATAGTGGCCAACCAGGTATCTATGGGAAGCCTGTGATCAGGACCTGAATTCAACACAGGGGCATAGCTAGCCGCTCCGGCACCCGGAGTGGCAAGGGCAGGGCAAGCCGCCCAGGGGGCTGCCGTGACGATCCACCCGGGGGGGGGGGCGCCATGGCAATCTGCTCAGGGGGGCTCTGCGGCAAGCTGTGCATTGAGTCCGCCTGGCGGACGCAAGACCCATGCTGCTGTTTCAGGCAGCGCGGGGCCCCGAGCCACTGCGTCACTCCCAGGAGAGATGCGTGGCTCGGGCGCGCTGCAGGCCAGGCCCCGTGGTAAGTGCCACCCCCCACAATTTTGTCACCCCCTCAGGGATGACAGCTGGGGCGGACCGCACCCCCCGCACCCCCTTCCTTCGCCCCTGGTTCAACAGTGCTCTCCCCAATAGTGATTCACAGCAACAGGTATTCAGAGAAATACTGCCTTTCACAATGGAGGTAGAACAAAGCCAGTGTGGCTAGTATCCACTGGTAGCCTTCCTCCCCTACCATGAATTTGTCCAGTCCTCTTTAAAAAACCATTCAAACTGGTGGTATCACGATATCCTGTGGGAGCAAACTCCACAGTTTTAACTATCTGCTGTGTGGTGAAGTGCTTTCTTTTGTCTGTCTGGAATCTTCCAGCACTTAGTTTCATTTGGAGGCCCTGAGTTCTAGTATTATGAGAAAGCGAAATGTGTAATTTTATACACTTCTGTCATGTATCTTCTGATTCACCTTTCTTTCGAAGCTAAAAATGCCCCAAATGTTGTCACCTTTCCGCATGGGGAACTTGTTCTTGATGATTTTGGTTGCCCTTTCCTGAACCTTTTCTTGCAATATCCTTTTTTGAGGCGAGGTTACTGAAACTCTACACAGTGTTTCAAGTGTGGTCTCACCATAGACCTGTATACAATATCAGCAGTTTGATTTTCAGTCCCTTTCAGTAGCCGCCACAGAACGGAGGAAGATCTCTTTCCCTCTACAAAGTGACTCACTGAGATTATGTACTGCCTGACGCAGGTGGCTGTTACTGATTGAATAATGCTATTTTAATAGCTTTTTATCTGATGATTAGTACATTGTATTGGAGTATTTGAGTTCTGATTTGTTTTTGACTCTTAGATTCTTTTGACTATAACGCATCTGACTATAATGCAGTTAAGACATTTTCTAAATAAGATAAATAATTTTTGAGATGAGCGAGTTCTCAGTTATAATGCAAGCTGCCATATCACGGCCTTCAATATTTGGAGAAAGCTGGAAATGGATTATTGATTGTCTTCTGTATCTATGTGAAAATACAGCTTTAAGCACAGAGTAAGGGACCAAAATAAAAAATAAAAAATGAGTTCACCAAATAGGTTACACAGGATATAGCAAGGCTGGTGTCATTAGCAGTGCACATGTGTTAAGGTGACAGTAATTACTATGGAATTACGTGAGTTCCTGCTGTTGAAATAGCACTGATGTTAATTAAGCAGATCTGATGTGGCTTGGATAATGTTTACAGCCCTGACAGATAGGGCTTCTGGCATATGACGGCTGTTAAAACAAGCGTCACTAGTGATTTATGAGTCTGAACACTGAAGTGGCAAATGTATTTTGTTTCATACATGAAGCAGGGATTGGCCTTTCCAATTTCCATGCTTGTTGATGTCTTGTTACAAACTAGGTGTCGTTAGAGACATTAAGACCCAGGGAAAATTGGTCGATGTATTGATTCCTTGCACTCCTAAAGCCTGATAAACTGCTGGGCTCCCATGGTGACTGTGGGGCCCTTGGTGCCAACCAAAGCCTTCTGGGAGTCCTAATTTTGGGGGAGGGGGTGCCTAAGTGCCAGCTGTTTTATGAAATTATATTTTGTGCTGTCCACAACAGTTTGTTAGATTTCACATTGGGTCCAAAATGGTTGGGAACCTTCGAAAGCAGAGAGGGGTTTTGTGTGGAACAACTAAAACAACGGCCCTCATATATTTACATTTTTTTAAAAAAGAAAACTTTTCCCCCAAAGCATTTTCTTGAATTATGTATAAAAAAGAATATAAACACAATTGGGATATACACCAAAGATAAATTGTTTGCCTGTCACATTACAGAACCACTCATCACTTGATGTTTAACAGCTGTGCGAGAGGACAACATTTTTTAAAAAATAAATCAGTTATGCAGTCCAAATTTCATGAATTGCTGCTGGCAAAGATCTTGATATATCTACCTTTTCACTGGCATTGCTCTAGATAAATTTATGGGGATGGTGTTTCACCTCCCCTTTCCCCCCATCTAGAAATGTGACTTTCTGAATGATGATGTTGCTGTCTCCTTACCGAGCTCCAACCATGTGTACCCCTCTTTGTCCACTGTCATGTTGACAGGGCCAGCCCACCCATGAGGCAAGGTGAGGTGACTGCCTTGGTCTGCAGGATCCACAGGGGCAGCAGATTTGGCCTCCAAGAAATACGTAGCCCAGTGCTGCAGTTGCTGCCGTGGTGGCAATAACAGCTGGGGTGCAGTTCTTGGAGGACAGATCTTGCTGTCACCTCAGCAGCTCCTTCCAGTTCTGCCACCTACAGAGGTGGTGCTACTGGTCTCCTCTGACCCTTGGCCCCAATGTAGATCTTCATTCCACCCTTGTTCTTCACACAGATCTTCACTCACCTCTTCTCCCCTGGCTGGGGTGTGTGGTTCCATTTTGTTGTTTTCTTCAGGTGCCAAAATGTCTTGGGCCAGCCCTGCACATTGCTATTTCATCACCCCTCCAACTTTTCCTTTGTTGTTTGCCCAATAAGGCATAGTTGTGTAGATCCCATAGCAGCTGTTTTCTTCCAGGTTTAATTTGTAATTATTATATGAATATAAGGACTCATAAATGTAAAGTGCGCAAAAGAACATAGAGAACTGCCATCCATGGCACCAACCTTTCCATATTGCTGCCACTGCCACTGTGCTTATAAGCTCCAAAACTAGTGGGGAAGTAAGGATCCCCATAAGTCCTTGGGCTATTATCCTAGAATTTGGGGGAGCTGCCAGCCAACTCCCTTCCAGCTTCCACTTGGTGCAAGAGTTGATCCATATCTTTAATATTCCCTAAACCTTAAAGCAGTCTGGCTCGTGGGAGATGAACCATAGTGTTCTATAACAACCAGCCTACCTACTGTATTCAAAAAGGTTAAGAGAGTTTATTTTAGAAAAGCAATGAGTAAGGACATGGGGGAGAGTGCAATATGTAATAAAACATAAACTCAGCATCTAACTAACACTTGATCAATACTTGCAGGCAGGGAGGGCTGCATCATTCTTCCAGATGTTCCAGTGAACACAAATAAGACTTTGGTATAATACTGCTTTAAATATATGGTATTAATGTGGTCTAACTCTTTGCCCTCCTGTGTGGGGTCAGCCCTTCAGTGATCTGGTTACCAGTGATCTTCAGTAGAGGTTCCTGGGAATGCTTGTGGATGAGCTCTGCAACCTCATGGGATCTCAGGGTTGTATCCAATGTTAGCCATATGCCACTGAAATTAATGCCCACCTCCCATTCTCCTTACAGAGCTACAAGCCCCAGAGTGGTTTAACAATCATTCCTTCTTCACAGAGAACTCGTGAGAGTTCTACAGTAACTCTAGGTGTTTCCTACCAACTCTTAGTGCCCTTAGCAAACTATGGCTTCCATTATTATTATTATTATTATTATTATTATTATTAGGGGGGAGCCATTGCTGTTTAACATGGTATCACAATGTTTTATTGTGTGAATGTAGCTTGGTTCTCTGCTGCCTCAGAGGCAGGACTGGTTCTAATGGGCTTATGTTACAGTAGGGTTCATTTTGGTTGAACATCAGAAATTTACTGATGGCAGAACAAGTGGACAATGGAACCAGTAACCTAAGGGGCTTGGGGTGGGTTCGAGCAGAGGCTGGAGATGCTTTGGCTCTGGATTACCTGCACTGAGCAGAGAGATGGACAAGATGTCCAGTGATATTAATGTACTTCATGTTACTTGACTGTTGTCAAACGTTTTGGATGAGCAAGCCCCACAAGTGTCACAGAACACTTGGATACCAAGTGTACTCTTGAATTTGCTACTCTTCTGCTCCCCCCTGAAAGTTAACAGGCCACATGAACTTATTTGGTCATTGTTGTGCTTTATGTGTAGGGATGACATATGTCTAGAGTTTCTCGAACATAGCCAGGATTAATCCCATCAAAAATGGCGTCTGGGCGGAATTTTTGAAAGCCGGTTAAAATGTCCAGGAAAACCTGGGCGTATAGCAGCCCAAACTGGAAAAGTGTTGAATTGTTTTCACTTCTTGAAATATGGCAACCCTATTTATGTGACCACACCCAAATTCTGATTGATAAGCTCACACAGTTGCTATATGAATAGCAGGGATAAGATGTTTGCTTTTACCAGTTGCTGGAAGCTGCAGAAGGGGAAATGATCATGATCAAGTCTTGCTTAAGGGGTTCCTACAGGCATCTGGTTGGCCACTGTGAGAACAAGATGCCCGGACTAGGTGGGCTATTGGTCTGACCCAGCAGGCTCTTCTTATGTTCTTAGAAACTGTAGCTCTTGGTAGGGTATTGTATTCAGTAATTCCACTTGAGCAATATGTTAAGGTTCTGCTGATGGAACTAACGTGAACTGGCGGTGAACTTTGATATCAGGTGAGTCATAGTAGTCACTGTTGAAATAAGGAGAAATATCCCGAGAGAAGTTGAGACTGAATATTTGCACTCTTGGTGGAATGTCTGATAAGTGGAAACATCTGGCAAAAGCTGTTAGAGCAGTTTAAAACAGCGAAGCAAACTATTTGTATCATGCTCTGCATAAAAAACATAATTGTGATTTGTTTGTTTGTTGATATTTCAGATTTTTCTGCTTGCCTGCCCACCCTGTCATCTTGCAATGGTTGTCTTCAGGTAACACTTTTATCAACTTTCATATGTCATTTAATTTTATGTGAAATATTTTAGGTCACATGTCAGAGGGGAAAAAACTTACCGTGATTACTAGTCACTTCATTAAAAAGGTGACTTGACAAGATAAAATACAAACAGATAAAATCAATTTAAAATCAGAAAATTTAAAACAATGTACATTACATGATTCCTAAAATGCTCACCGAGCAATGCAATAATGACCCTAGAGCAGCATGTAATAGTTACATAACAAATATATGAAAAATAGCTACATAACAAATATCAGAAAATAAAAAGCATTAGATAGGGAAAACATTAAATAATTTAAAACTTACATCAGTAGGTATGGGCCTGATAAGTTCAGTTATTTCTGAATGCTTGCACACACAAAAATGCATCTTTTGGCTGTGTCACTAACTGGAAAGTGTCACTAACTGGAAAAATGTGTGTCATTGTATACCAATTACATAAGCATTGAAATTTAAACATCTATCTATCATCTATCTATCTATCTATCTATCATCTATCTATCTAATCTATCTCTCATCTGTCTAACATCTATAATTAAAATATGCAATAAAACAAATACAGTAATTAAAACAGGAGGCTTGGATTGAGAGATGAAGAGAATGCTTGTATATAGGTGCATCATCTGAAGCCAGCAGAATGCCAATATGGATAGGCATGGATAATGCAATTTTCTTGCATTTTAAAAAAAATCTTCTTACATTTTATGCAGTCATATGGAATATCTGTTAAAAAATGTACCGTATTTTTCGCCCTATAGGACGCACTTTTCCTCCTCCAAAAATGAAGGGGAAGTGTGTGTGCGTCCTATGGGGTGAATGCAGGCTTTCGCTGAAGCCTGGAGAGCGAGAGGCGTCGGTGCGCACCGACACCTCTCGCTCTCCAGGCTCCAGGAAGCTATCCGCAAGCCTTGCACGCCCGGGGGGAGTTCCCCCAGGCGCGCAAGGCTTGCAGGCGGCAGCCTGCAGCGCGGAGCACGGGGCGCCCTCCGGAGGACGCCCCGTGCTTCGCGCAGGTGTCGGCAAGCCTTGCGCACCCAGGGGATCTCCCCCCGGGCGCGCACGGCTTGCGGATAGCTTCCTGGAGCCTGGAGAGCGAGAGGTGTCGGTGCACAGCGTGGAGCACGGGGCACCCTCCGGAGGACGCCCCGTGCTTCGCGCAGGTGTCCGCAAGCCTTGTGCGCCCGGGGGGAGATCCCCCAGGGTACGCACGGCTTGCGGGCGGCAGCCTGCAGCACGGGGCACCCTCCGGAGGATGCCCCATGCTTCAAGCAGGTGTCCGCAAGCCTTGCACGCCCGGGGGAACTCCCCCCAGGCGCGCAAGGCTTGCGGGCGGCAGCCTGCAGCGCGGAGCACGGGGCGCCCTTTGGAGGATGCCCCGTGCTTCGCGCAGGTGTCGGCAAGCCTTGCGCACCGGGGGGAACTCCCCCCTGGCGCGCACGGCTTGCGGGCGGCAGCCTGCAGCGCGGAGCACGGGGCGCCCTTTGGAGGACGCCCCGTGCTTCGCGCAGGTGTCCGCAGCCTGCCGCCCGGCGCGTGGGGTGCCCTGAAGCAGAGCGCCCCTCGCGCCGGGCAGACATCGGCCAGCCCCACAAGCTCGGGGGACAGCGGGGAGGCGCAGCGCCGCCATCCCACTGTTCCCCGACCTGGTTTTGGGGGGGAAATAAAGGGGGGGAAATTCCTTTATTTCCCCCCCCCCCCAAAAAAAGTAGGTGCGTCCTATGGGACGGAGCGTCCTATGGGACGAAAAATACGGTATGTTCTTACATTGTAAAGGTGACCCTGTACTTTCCCTTTTTTAGGTTGCAGATGCATATGCTTAATGGGGCACTCTTGGCGTTGCTGTTTCCTGTGGTTAACACTCGATTGGTGAGTAAGCAAAACCTGCCTCTCTCCTTACTTGACTCTGTGTTCTCTCCTAGATATTACTCTTACATTCCATAACAACACTCTTTCCCTGGAAAGACACTTGACCTTTACAGTGGATTCCAGGCAGGGCCAACGTGGAAGTCAGCACACAGTACCACTTAGGCAATGCTCTCATTTTTAACAGAGTACAGTGATCTTTGACCACACACATTTGTAATAATGGAAGTACGGGTTATGCTAATGTCTCCTTTTCAGGTAAGAATGTCTATCATGCAGCAATTAAACCCAAATAATTAAACAATCATTATACATAGCTATATAAATACGTGGGTCACTTAAAGCAAGAGAACCCCACACTATTTGACTAGAATCTGAATGCGCAGAGTGCAATTTTGTGTATTGTTATTTGTTTGTACCGATCTGTCTTGACTTCACCCCCAGTGCGCCTCTGGGTGTGAAGTCAAACCACTGAAGAACCACAGCACCTGTTGTGACTGCAGAGATTGATAACTCATAACTGCTGCCTCCCTTCACCTTTTCCAAAAATAAAATAACCAGGTATTCATATTTTGGAATGAGCTATGGAGCTGTGCATATTTTTATTTATCCAAATTTTGTTCTCCAGCCTTGATGACAGTGACTGAAAAGAATTGGGTTAGCAAACTCAAATCTTGTTTCGATACTTTAGCAGTTCTTCCCAATCTACAGAGAATCTTAATGAGATGTCTTATGAATCAACAGCTGGTTAGATTAAAAGGTAAATGGACCCCTGACCATTAGGTCTAGTAGTGGCTGACTCTGGGGTTGCGGCGCTCATCTTGCTTTATTGTCCGAGGGAGCCGGTGTACAGGTCATGTGGCCAGCATGACTAAGCCTCTTCTGGTGAACCAGAGCAGCGCACGGAAATGCCGTTTACCTTCCCGCCGGAGCAGTACCTATTTATCTACTTGCACTTTAACGTGCTTTCGAACTGCTAGGTTGGCAGGAGTAGGGACCGAGCCACGGGAGCTCACCCCGTCGTGGGGATTTGAACCGCCGACCTTCTGATCAGCAAGTCCTAGGCTCTGTGATTTAACCCACAGCGCCACCCGCGTCCCTATTTAAAATTAAGACCAGATTAATGATTACCTTCATTATCAAGATTATCATGGCTTTAGTTGAGAGGAGCAGAAGTGAACTTGTTGGCAAACCAGAATGCAACTTTCAGACAGATTTCATTCTCCAGATTTTGCACTGCCATTTCCATTTCCCCAAATGTGCACAAAATAAAAATTTCACTTTAAAAATGTATTTTAAAACTGTGCATTCTGGGGGTAATATACGGAAAAGCATACAAAACACATATTTTTGGAGGAAGAATCTATACAACCTGGTCAAAACATGTACAAATTAAATGCAGATTCCTCTTCCCTATACATTCTTAAAAACAGAATGATTGAACGCCAGTGAAACTGACATGGTTAATCTATCCATTCTTGCTCATGTCAGAAAAACTGTTGATTCTTTCCCCCTTAGTGCCCAACTTGAGTGTGCAGAGAAAGGGATGCCTCTGGTAGATGGCACCTGTCTTGTTGGTAAGAACTAGGCAGGCAGCATAGCAACACCCTGTGTTTGGACAAGCCAATTCAAGACTTGCTTGCCTCTCATAAGTGGGTGTTCCTAGAGGGAGGCCGTTTCAGACTGTTCCATTTGTATAGGATGTCACTGGGTGCGGTGATGGTGGTAGCACACACTAGTCCTCTGAAATATTTGTTCACCTGCCTCTACTAACTTTTGCCTGCAAAATGCTAAATTCAGATATAATGACTTTTGCTTGCTGTAGGCCTTTGGCGTGGTGAGTCACAAATAAGTATCTGCTCTGAATTGATGCAGAGGAATTAAGACAAGCCACTTCTATATCAGACACAGATACGAGGGCCAGTGAACTCACAAAGTGCCAGTGAAGTCAACTCTTTATTCAAAGAGACAAAACAGCTCAGGCCTAATGAGCCCAGTAACTCTCCACAGTAGATCTTGCCCCAACTAGGCAGTTATGAGGACTGAAAGTCCCTGCCTTCCCACAGCACCCTAAGATGACTCCTTGCCCTGGTCCTTCCCAAGCAGTCTGAGACTTCATTGCCTTGTCTCCCTTTGCTCTGCCCTCTGCTGTGTCCAGAAGGGCAGCAGAGCTGATTGCAGCAGGATGGGGAGATTCCCTGGCTTCTTCAGCACCCTGCTTGATCTCTGCTTTGTGGCCCCTTGTCCTCTCCAGCCTCCTCTTTTGCCTGGACTGCTCTCCAGCCCAGACTCTTCCTGCTTACCAAACCCTGTTGCCTCTTCAGCTTCTGACACCCCGTCCTCCCAGCCTGCTCCCTCTTACCCCTCTGACCATTCATTGTCGTCCCACCACCCAATCCCCTGGCTCTGAGCCTTCTTCCCTTGCGGGTCACCCAGCTGGTGCCCGCCCCCTGCAGCCAGCCAGTCCATGACATTCTATAATATAGGAACTTTCCTGAAACACACACACACACACACACACACAAAACCAAAAACAAAAACAGGGAAGTTAAACACAAATTTTAAAAAGAAATGCAAAAGATATACAGTTTCCTTCTTGAAAAGTTTTTTTTTTTAACCAAGTCATTTAAATGCTTTAATCTTCAGAAAGCTAATGAAATAAAGCACTACTTTTATCTGTTACAGGTCTTCCTTACTAATCCCCCCTTTCCTGTTGGACCATTTTAATTAGGGCTGAGAGGAAATTGTCACATATCATGAAAGCGAGTGTATAAGAAGCCAGCTGTCATAATTACAAAAGTCAGTTCGGTAATTTCTAATATGCACAGCACCAAACCTTTCTTTATAACCAGCAGGAGTAGTTTCCCCGGCTTTTGTTGGAAAGCTTAGAACCCGCTGAACAGATTGACACAAACAAGGTGTCATTGAAACCCCCATGATGTACAAACAAAGTACTTCCAGTGCTCAGTTTCACAATCTGCTCGCTGACATTTATAATTCAAAGATCTGCCAAGCCCCCACTTTAGCACTTGGGTGTTTGTTCCTGCTGCCTGACCGTGTTAGCCACATAATGAACAGCAGCAATTTAGGCCCAGGGTTCTCTGCCTGAGCAGGCTTTAGTGAGCCAAATGTAGAAATAATAAAGGCCTGGTTCGCAGGAAACTATGGTGTACTGAGACCGTGTGAATGCACTGCCTCCTAGGGAGAAAATCACAGCCAGTTTGTTTCTCTCCAGTCCTTTTTATCCTAGTGTGTGGTACAGCAGCTCAGACAACCAGTGCTGGCCCACCAATGAGGCAAGGT
The DNA here is from genome assembly GCF_964270895.1 of Podarcis filfolensis. Taxonomy (NCBI): domain Eukaryota; kingdom Metazoa; phylum Chordata; class Lepidosauria; order Squamata; family Lacertidae; genus Podarcis; species Podarcis filfolensis. The sequence goes on from NC_139617.1 coordinate 25,323,798, forward strand.
GAGGCAACTGCCTCGGGTGGCAGGATCCCCAGGGGCAGCAAATCCTGATGTAGGTCTTTATTTCCCCCCTTGTTCCTGATGTAGCTCTTCTCTAACCTTTTCTTCCCTGGCGGGGAGGGAGACCCCATTTTGTTGTTCGCCTCAGGTGCCAAAATGTATTAGGCCAGCCTTGAAGAGACAGGGTTGTATCATTCAAACCCAGGGTCATGGGTAATAGTTCTCTGCTAACCATGAGCTGCAGCCCAGGTTTCTTCCTGGCTGCAGATCAAGGTTTTTTATTTAATAATAATATCCTGCCTTTTTCTCAGACCAGGATTCAAGGCGGCTTACACAAATTAAAACAGCACTGATAAAATACAAAACGCTAAAAACATATTAAAAATAATAGTTGAAAAGTAATTAAACTCTAATAGAATTAAAACAACATAAAAACAAATATTTTAAGATGCAGATCATAAAAAGAGCACAGCGCTATTTAAAAAACAAAACAAAACAAAACAAAAAAACCCCCATCAGTCTCCCAAATCCTGTCAGAATAAAACAGTTTTCACCTGCTGGCGGAAGGACAACAAGGAGGGAGCCAATCTAGCTTCTCTAGGGAGGGAGTTCCAAAGGACCTGGATGACATTCTGATCAGAGTTCTGTCTTAATTGCAATGCCACACTGAGCTAAAATTACCTGGGAGGGGAGGAACAAAGCAGCTGCAGTTTCATTCCTGAGAGTTTACACATACACACTAAGCCCTAGTCTGGTTTAGCATTACATGCAAATGCGGCAGTTTCCCCCTCTCAACTTCTCAAACATGGTTAAGTGTTTGGAACCGCCGCCCCCACCCCCAATGAAAAGAGAGCCTGGAGCCCCCCATGGGCCTATGGGCTAATTTCTCTTCTCCCACATACATTTCCCTCCCAGGCTTTTTCACTATTAACTGTAGCAGCGGTTCCCAGCCCCGCAAGCCACCTGCTTGTGGACCACTTAATGTTTTTTCTACCTGTTGAAGCAATTGCAATGCACTGTGCTAGATACTGTGCGGGTTTTAACTGCATTTTTTAAAAAATCGCTTCTTTCATTTTCTATTGCATTTTTAAACTTTTATTTATTTCATTTACATCCTGCTTTTCTTCCCAAGGAGCTCAAGGTGACATATATGGTTCAATTCCTCCCTATTTTATCCTCACAATAACCCTGTGAGGTAAATTAGGCCCGAGACTGTGACTGGGCAAAGGTTTTCCAGTGAGTCCCATGGCTGAGCATGGATTTGAACCTGAGACTCCCAATTCCTAGTCCAACACCACACATGAATTGATATTGCAATACAATATAAGAAATAAAATAAACAGCAAAGTCATTAAAAAACAGTTGATATAATATAATGCAATGCATATGGTGCCTCCTATCTTTAACCAAAAATCCACATACATGTCACAGACCACTTGAATGAAGCTCAAAAGCCACCTGTAATCTGTGGGCCACAGTCTGGAAATCCCTGTCTGTCTGGTAAAGGTAAAGGGACCCCTTACCATTAGGTCCAGTCGCGGACAAATCTGGAGTTGCGTGTTCATCTTGCTCTATAGGCCGAGGAAACCGGTGTTTGTCCGTAGACAGCTTTCGGGTCATGTGGCCAGCATGACTAAGCCGCTTCTGGCGAACCAGAGCAGCACATGGAAATGCCGTTTACCTTCCCGCCAGAGCAGTACCTATTTATCTACATGCACTTTGATGTGCTTTCGAACTGCTAGGTTGGCAGAAGCAGGGACCGAGCAATGGGAGCTCACCCCGTCGTGGGGATTCGACCCACCGACCTTCTGATTGGCAAGCCCTAGGCTCTGTGGTTTAACCCACAGTGCCACCCACGTCCCTGTCTGCCTGGTAGGAAGGTGCAAATAATATATATTTTAAAACCAGACTATGTAAGGACAAAAGTTGATGCAAAAATTTCCTGCTAGGTCTATCATATAGTAGGCCTTGCAATACATTTTGCCTAATGTATTTTCCATGGAGGCGCAGGTTACAGCAACAGCCAAGGCGACATTTTTCCACCTTCGCCGCATCAAGCAGTTGGTCCCTTAGCTTTCCCGCCCTGACCTGGCCACAGTGATCCATGCGACGGTCACCTCCTGGCTTGACTACTGTAATTCGCTCTACACGGGGCTGCCCTTGAAGCTGTTCCAGAAACTCCAGCGGGTGCAGAATGCTGCAGCGAGGCTCCTCACAGGGTCTCTACCATGGGAGCATATTCACCTAGTGCTTTTCCAGCTGCACTGGCTCCCGGGTCAGATTTAAGGTGCTGGTTTTAACCTTTAAAGCCCTTCACGGTCTAGGACCCTCGTACCTACGGGATCGCCTCTCCCGGTATGCCCCACAGAGGACCTTAAGGTCCATAAATAGCAACACCCTAGTGGTCCCGGGCCCTAAGGAAATTAGATTGGCTTCAGCCAGAGCCAGGGCCTTTTCAACACTGGCTCCGGCCTGGTGGAACGCTCTGTCTCATGAGACCAGGGCCCTGCAGGATCTGATTTCTTTCTGCAGGGCCTGTAAGATAGAGTTGTTCTGCCTGGCCTTTAGCTTGGAGCTAATTTGATTCCCTCCCCCTCTTTCTTTTTCCTTTTCCCTTCTCCTGCGATGAGGCTACATTTTAATATTTTAATGTTTCAATATTTTAATGTATTTTAATTTTGCTTTTAAGTTGTATTCATTCAACTTGTTTTTATTATTGTTTGTTAGCTGCCCTGAGCCCGGCCTTGGCTGGGAGGGCGGGGTATAAATAATAATAATAATAATAATAATAATAATAATAATAATTATTATTATTATTATTATTATTATTAATGTATTTAATGTGGTCAGTGCCCTCCAGGTGTATGCAGACCTGTTTATTTTAAATTTCATTTGTATCCCACCTTTTCTCCAGGGAAGTACTTGGAGTATACGTCGTCTTCCCCTTGCAATAACTCTGTGAGGTAGGCTAGGCTGAGAGGCAGTGACTAGCCCAAGCTTGCCCTTTGAGCTCCTTGGCCGAGTGAGGATTAGACTAGCATTGAATCAAATCTAAACTTCATAAAAGACCACATGAGAAAAACATTAAGTTGTTTGGGTTCCAGACAACAAACCTAGTAAAATAAACTGTGTAATCTGGAAACATTTGCAGCTTTCGTAAATTTCTTAACTGCATTTGCACCCTGCCTGTGTAACTAGATGACGAATGCTAAACTTAGACCACTGAAGAACTAGCTCCTCTTGGGACTGGGATTATGGCAACATCAAGCTTTGACGTTGCTTTGCTCAGCTGCCTTTTCCAAGGCAAACCTCCATATGGTGTTTTGCTACCTCATAAGGCCTGTTTGAAACTAGAAACATAGACCTATGAATTCTGGAGGCAAGAAGAGGCAGAGCGGAAGTTGGACTTCCAAGAAGCACAGCTTGAATCCTAGGTAGCAGGGGCAATGTACTTTTTAAAAAATCAAAAACAAGCTCTGCATCGTCGATTCAGTTTGTCAGATAAGAGTACAGTGGTACCTCAGTCTATGAACAGTCCTGTTAACGAACTATTCGGGATACGAACTCTGCAAAACCGGAAGTAGGTGTTCCAGTTAGTGAACTTTGCCTCGGAAGCCGAACTGAAGCCGAATGGCGGAAGGGAAGCAGCAGCGGGAGGCCTCAATAGGGAAAGTGTGTCTCGGTTTAAGAACGCTTTGGTTTAAGAACAGACTTCCGGAATGGATTGAGTTCGTAAACCAAGGTACCACTGTAGTGTCCCAAAGCCTGTGGGGATTGAATCGGGTTCCACCTTGGCTCTGACTTCTTTATATGGCTTCAGGCAAAGTGCTAGAATTCATCAGCATCAGTTTTCCATTTGTAAACTGAGGAAAATTTCTCTGTATATTCATAGAGTTCATAGACCACCCTGTAGCTGTTTCCTGGGGAGCTCACAAAAAATATCTCTTAGACTAGGGTTATTCTTAGAAGTAATTTAGATTTAGGGGCTTGTCGTGGAAGTAAGTAACTCAAGTTGAAGTCTAGGAAGAAAACTTGGTAACTCTGAAGAGCTTTGCATGTGGTCTTTTAGTATTTATTTATTTAGTTAGTTAGTTAGTCCTTTAGATCTCCGTTAATTGTCACATTAATTTGTGTGTCACATGTGATTTTAAGAGGCATTTACTTTAGAAATCAAAAGATAAAGTAGAACCTAAGCATTGATTTCTAATTTACTTTCAAAGGGATTTGGTGTAGAGAACGATGGTGAAACTGGCATAGAGCAGAGGTGGGGAACCTTCTGCCAGGGGCCAAATGCACCCTCCACAGTCCTCTCTCTTTGAGCCTCAGGACTCTCATCGTACTAGGCTTCCTACTTAGCCAGAATCCCTTTTCCCAGGTCACACCTTCTCCTCAGCGAATTCTCTCTCACTAGGCCAACTGCGTGCACCCTCTTTGCTGGAATATGTTAACTCAACTCTTGTTTCTCACCTAGGTGGAGAATAGAGAGGAGTGTGTGAGTTTGTGTGCTGCCTCTTCCATTGTACAATGCTTGATTCTTATGTAAGGGAGGTAGCTTACCAGCAGCAGCTAATGCTTCCTCCCAAACAGTAGGGCCGCTCAGAACTCTGGCTCCACCCCCAACCTCCACCTGCCATTGTATCTGCAAGTACATTTGCTGGCTGAATGGCAAAAGCACTGTGTTGGAACAACTAGATCAGTGATGAAGAACCTGCGTCCCTCCAGGTACAGTTGCAGGAGTAGCCAACATAGTGACCTCTGTGTTATGTTGCAGGATAGTAGTCCTGCAACATCTGGAGAGCATCAGGCTCCCCATCCATCAACTGGATGGATCATTCCCAGAAAATCAGGCTACGAGTGATGATGATAATGATGATATAGTGTACAGGGATTCTGGAAATAGGGGGAGGTGTTACAGTGCAGGCCAAGAGGGGAGTCTTGTTGGCTAGGCAGCCCAGGACTTCCATATACACTGCCCAGGCTTGCGTCAGGGTGTTTGTGTGTGTGACTTTTGTGCTGCTAATACAGCAGTTTGGCTTCATCTCTGAAGTCACACACACTCCATTGTCTCTCGAGGCAGATGCATGCCACCAATAGTGCAACAGTAACTTGCTGTTCTGTGCCAAACTCTTGGTGCATATTTGGAAATATGAGTAGAGTATAATAGCAGTTGATGACTAATAAAAGCTCCTCTTGTCATTAATTTTCAGTGTCTTTAGTTGTAGATGAGTTGCCAGCATGCCAATTTTGTGTCTCAACCAAGAAACACATTTTAGAGCCTGTGTAAAACTTAAATGGTAGTTAAACTGTGGGTGCTTCCTCTATCAAAGCATGTTTAACTTTTAAGCATCACAAGATGCTGGTAGCCCAGCTCCTCCAGGCACCTCCTGCCCCTGACCTGTTCTAGCTGGGAAGAACTGTTTAGGAATTGGGCTCTGAGTTTTGGTTTCGATTTTCTCCTTTCTTCCTTGTCCCTTTTCGTATGTGTGTTGGGATTTCATTTTGTATTTAGATTGCAAGCCTTCAGGTAGGGGGCTGCCTTGCTTTGACTGTATGTAAGGCACTCTTGGGAGCCTTTTTGGCTGAAGAGCATATTACAAATACTCTAAATTAATAATAGATAGATAAGATGCACAGTGTGGGAGCCCCTCTCTCTCACATGTTAGCATGTGTACATTCAGTGCTTGGCTCTTACAGCACAACCCTAACCACATTTACACAGAAGTATGTCCTGTTGAATTCAGTGGGGTTTATTCACAGGTAAGTGAGGTTAACAGCCTTTAGGGGTAAGTCCATTGAATTAAGTGGATTTACTCCGGGTATAACAGTTGAATTATCACCCTTTCTCTCTACATGTATCCTTTAATGGCAAATGCCATGTATGTAATTGTCTGACAAAGTTGCTGGCCACGGGATCAGATTTGGCATATTTTGTGTATTTTTTGGTCATCAGTCAATGCAGCCCTTGTGTCCAGGATTTCTATGGCGTTCAAACTTCACTATGTGCAGGAAAATGTTTTGTAACAATTTACTGGTAAGAATAGTCATACTTGTGCAATAATGTCCCTGGACTAATAAACAGCAACTGTGGTTTTGACTAAGCTGCTCCTGATCTACACATTCATGGCTTCCTCTTAGATGGCTGTCAGTGCTTCTTAGGATGATGCAATATCAACACTGGAAAATCCAGAACACCCAGGTTTTTCCCCCCTGCACTCGCCATTTCCTTCAATCCTTGCTATATAATGCATATAGTTAAGAGATTCTCAGGGATTGCTCTTGTCTTACCTTGTTTGCCTCTTGGCCCTCCTCAGGGTTGACAGGCTGCTTACAATATTGTCAAATATGGCTAAGAGTGAAGAATGGGAATGGCCCCAGTTGAAATCTTGCTTTAATCTTGTCATAAACTTATTAGGCAGCTTTACGCAAGCCTTTCTCTCTCTCAGCCCAAGTATCTCCCCAGCTGCATTATATGGGGCAGAAATGCTTAGCATAATAGGTTGCAAGGAGTACTATGATAATGTAGGCAAAGTGCTTTGTGCTCTCAAAACCATTAGTAGCATTAATGATAGTATGGCTCTGTAATATAATGGCTAGGTTGGCATGTAAACTCCTGTGGCCCTGAGAAGCTGATTGAAAGCATCCAAGTCTGGGTTTCAACTAACCCCCATCTGTCAATGCATCTCACTTTGCCTCATGGGTGCACCAGCCCTGGCTGTAAGAGAAGGAACTGAGCGTATTAATTTTTGTTCTTGTGAACCCAGGTACTTGTTCTTAAACTAGGATACTGCTGCCGAATACAATTTCCTGGGATTCACAAGTGGGGAGAGTGATGTTGCACTAATCCTAGTGATTGGCTACTGTCAGAACAGAGTTCTGGAGTAGATGAGCCTTTGGCTTCCTTCATCAGGGGCCTACTCAGGCCCTTGTGCCCTGATATGTGTGCCCTTGTTTTCTGTCACACATGGTGTCATGAATACATGAAATATATGTACTACTGTTTACTCTCTATGACTGTGTTTAATTTGATAGACGTGATGTTCTTCCTTATTCATCTTAGATTACAGTGGGTGTTGGCTATTCCTTGTTTTAATTATGTTGTTTAGACAGATGCCGACGGTGTACCAGGAAACATACTTGTTTTGTTAGCCGAACTGGAGAACAAACCATTCTCATTCTATGAAAGATTGTTTTTGTTCTGCATGTTGTTGCAGCAGAATCATTTTTCAGAAGTGTTCCCTTTGTGGTGATTATGTAAAACAGTAGAGGAACCCTGTCAGAAATGAATACTTTGTGTGTTTGTTTTTTACCTAAAACTGTTAAAAAAATAACAGTTTAAAAATGTTTTCAGTGCAAGGTTTTTTCATCATTATCATTAATAAATAATAATAGGTAACAAAATACATCCAAACAGAGCATAATACCTGTCAGCTGCATATTAAGAATATCACTGGGAGATATACTTACAATATCTAAATACAGACATGTGACTAAGATAGCAATGAGGATTAAACTAGCAAATGTTGTGGTATTAAATCTTTCCAGAAAGACACCTGGGATTCTGGTGGTATTAAATTGTCACCTTGCTTAACAACAAGTGTCATAAAAGGCCCTCATGTTGCCATGGGGGCCTTTTATAAAACTTTTTAAAACTGTTGGCCAAAGTGTATATTTAGCAGTTTGTGAAGATTTCTTTGTTTTTGAGAGGATTTGTTGTTTATTTAAGACCCTTTCTGAGTAGTGTAATTTAGGGGTGGGTAGACTTCAGGCTGTATGGACCTACTTTGATTTTTCCTATAGCTTTGAGAGTCACCAACCAGAGCCAGATGCAAAATGTTTGCATAGGGAGCCTCTGTATATTTAGAAAGAAGGCATTATTTTTAGGACTAGAAATGATCTCACAGTCCTTTCACCTAAACCTGCTCCTGCACCAGCTAAACATTACAATATGCCGATATATCACGATGTCTGAAATAAGGATGGTTGGCTTCACGGTTTTTCCTGTGTTGTGATTTTTGCATAGCGTGCACATACGCACACATACATCATGATTTGTGATACATTGCCAGGTCAAAAATTATGAAACTGATATAATGATATGGGCTTCAAACCAGTTTTTGCCGATATATTGATCTATCACTCAGCCGTACCAGGAGCTAAGCCATAGTTTGGCTCAAGCATTACATCTGAACCTGGGCCCATGATTTCTTTTGCTTCAAACAAACCAGGAGTGGTAAGTCAAGAACAAACCTTGAAGATCCAAGAAAAAACAAGCAAAGCTTTGCAAGTAAACATCTGATGCTCTTGCAAATGTCAATTTAACCAGTCAATTCAGCATGAAATCTAAACAGCTGAACTCCTTGCAAACCAAAGTTAAGGGTAACAAAGCTTGAAAAATTGGCTCCATAATTAGTGGGAGGCTGTGATTGTTGTTCAGTGCACTTTCAGAAGAAGAAGAAAAGACCAAATGCATTATGGGCTATGTGCTGCAAATCAGAGGCTGTGAGTCACAATTGCTCACTTCCGAACATTTTCTAGTACCAGTGACAACCAGGAAAAATTAATGATGAACCTGAAATGCACTAGGGATAGCAGTACTTTACACCACAGTAATTATATGGGTTATTATCTCACATATTACATGGCTCACACAACCTGTTAAGTGAGTGAATAAGCCCATGACCATAATTGTGTGATTTTTGCCCTAAGGCTTGACAATCATTACCTGTATATCCTCAGCTGGGGATTGAAGACTCAAAAGCTTTTGCTCCTCTTGTGCCAGGATTTGAGTCCACAGTGACCCTTGAACTAGTCACCCAAGAGCACTGGTGAAGCTTTGGAACTGGAAAGCATTTCAGATCTGTTTTCCTGTTGTGTGATTTCTTAAAGAAAACTGAAGGAGGCTGCCATGTTAATTTTTACACGCTCTACGAATGCATAGAAAGTTGGCTATTCCCAGATGCAGTTCTGTAAATAAATGATGGCAGGATGCTTCTGAATACTAGCTGCTGAGAATCACTGGTGGGAAGAGCACTATGGCCCTCAGGTCCTTCTTGTGGGCTTCCCAAAGACATGTGGTTGGCCTATGTGAGACCAGAGTACTGGACTAGATGGGCCTTTTGCCTGATCCCACAGGACTCCATCTATAGTCTTATGTTAATTTATGCAAAGTACTTACTACTTTCTTTTCCTTCTTTCCCCAGCTACCTTTTGAATTGGAGGTCTATTACATTCAGCATGTCATGTTGTACATTGTTCCCATCTATCTACTGAATAAAAGAGGTATGTAGTAGTGTGTGTGTGTGTGTGTGTGTGTGTGTGTGTGTGTGTAAGTGTAAGTGTGTAAGGCTTATTCGGAGATTTTTTTTAAGGCCCTCCACTTTGCATTTAAATTGTACACATTTTGTATACATATTTTATATGCCTTCGTCCCCTAAGTTTGGAGAGGTGCACAATCCAATTGGAGCACATCTATCAATCTGTATAGAAGTTGAGGCTTCCAAATGAAGATTTTCCCCACCTCCATCCCTAGATACATTTATTCCATGTTATACTTGGGAAGCAGAATGTGAAATCAGTGAGGCGAAAAGCCTGCTGGAACAGAAAAAAATTAATTTGGGAGCCTAGGGAGTTCATACGAAGAGGACAAACCATATAAAGCCTCACATTTCTTCATGGTCACTCTGATTTTTTGAGCAAAGATCAAAGTGTGTGACACTCCCATCTGAAGACTGCTGCCTTGCATTACGATAGAGGTACCTCTTGCTGGTTTACAGATATTTGCTGCCCTCTAGTGCTGGCCCGAGAGAGGTTGACCAGCTTGCCTTCTAAAATCCTGGTTGCCTTGGAGATATACACAAAGTTGTAGAGGGAGGCTAACTTTGCATTACAAAAGCCCATTGAAGGTTCTAGGCTGGTGAGCAGTACCTTGACAACATGAGATCCAGAAACTGTTGCCAGCATCTGTTCCACCTACATGGGTTCTAGGAGTGTGGCGAGTGCCAGACCTTGTAGGACGGTTGCTTAGAAAGTATGAATTCCTGATTAGCGTACTGGAAAGCAGTCAGAACTGCAAGAAAGGGAGAATATTCTCTAGCACAATTCACAGCAACTTAGTGTTTATTTGTCACCATTTCTTCTATGCACTTTCTCAACTTCATTTATATATATTGGCTAAAAGATTCTGTAACCTTCTCATCCCACCCAGCCCCACCACAACCCAGCAGATCTTTGTTCTAGCCCTTTGAGCCACTCTGCCTAGCCCTTTGGACTCACCTGAGCAGCACCTGGCTCCTGACCCTGCCTCTTACTCTCATTGACTCCTTTTGCTTGGCTGCAGTATGTTCTCGGACTTTGATAATGCCCCTTGGTTGCCTGGATTAGATAGATAGATAGATGATAGATAGATAGATAGATAGATAGATAGATAATTTATTACGGTCAAAGACCAGCTCACATCGGTTGCCTGGATTAAGGAATATGTGTGTAAGATTGCTTGCTGTCCGGAGGTAAATTTTGCATCTGTAGCTTTTCTCTCTGGCCTTGGCCACCACTGCCATGTGGCCCTTGGAATGCTGGCCTGGAGGGAAAATGCATTCACAAATGTGCTCTAGATACACTTTTGAGCAGAGAAATGTTCAAAAGATGTCATTACTCAGTGGTGCAATCCTGACCATGCCAGTGGTGCAATCCTAACCATGCCAGAACATTTGGGAGGTGTAGATGCTAATGGATAACTGCATTGATATTGGTGTAATAGAACATGTGGATGATGCCAGTTTGTATTGGAATTTGCAAAGGTTAAATTCCTCAAGCATCCCAGAATCTTATGCTCTCTCACGCACATTCTCTCTCTCTCTCTCTCTCTCTCTCTCTCTCTCTCTCTCTCTCCCTCTCCCTCCCTCCCTCCCTCCCTCCCTCCCTCCCTCCCTCCCTCTCCTCCCTATCCTGATACCAAAATGACAATTGCTGCACATTTTGCATCCCTTTTTGACTTTAAAAGCAAGCTGCACAAGGGAGTCATGTGGTGCTGCAATTGCTTGGCTTTGTCTCTCTTAACACAAGGTGTTGCATGTGTGACTGATCCCTGGGGTTCTGTCTTGGCTTTCTTCCTCCTAGCTCTGTATACATAGGGAGGTGGTGCTTGATTTTTTTTGTGTGTGTGTGTGTCTGTGTGTCAGCACCAAAACATCCAATCCTTCACTTGCAGGCTGAAGTGGTACAGCCCAACAATTATTTCACCACTCAGTGCTGCTGATTACATAGCTTGCTGCTCAGCCTTAGGACATTTTCACATGTGAGATTTAAATTGCGTCTTCTGATATGTGCTGGTGCAGGAAAGCAGCGGTGCAAATGAGCACTGAGGCTGTCTTACAATTGCATCACAACCTGTCTCACACAAGAGCTCCTACATGCCTCTGGTTGCGAGCACTGAACATTTAAAGCGCATCACTCATCCCAAAGAATCCTGGGAGCAATCGTTTACCCTCTACAGGTCTGCAATTCCCAGCATCCTGGACAAACTACAGTTCCCGGAATTGTTGGTGGGAAGTAATGTGCTTTTAATGTGTAGCTTGATTGCAGTCTCTGTCTAGGAAAGTTCCCTTTAAGTTCAAACCTTGTATGTGTGGTCTGCATCACCCAGCAGGAGGAGCCAGAGCTCTCTCTTCTGTCAAAGAGGATGTGGTTGCTCCTTTTGGTGCCTTTTTTCAGCATAATGCCACCGTTTGTTTAGGGTACCATTTACAGATTACTGAAGCCCATGAGTGCAAGAGTAGCAAGAGGGCTGGTGCAACCCCCCCCTCCCCACAGTAGCATCACACATTATGTATGTACAGGTAACTCACAAATTACGCATATTAAACTCATGCATGTTCAGCTTTATGCACTTAGCAAAACAATTTTTAAAAATTAGAAAGAGGGCAGAATGCGGACAGGTGTCCGGGGGGGGGGGGAATACTTCAGCAATCCCACCCACCATTGCATTCAATGTGTTTTGACTAAACACAATTTTGGCTTTACACACGATCCCTGGAACATAACCTCAGTGTGAGTTGAGAGCCACGTGCATAATATTGCTATACAGTGGTACCTCGGGTTAAGAACTTAATTCGTTCTGGAGGTCCCTTCTTAACCTGAAACTGTTCTTAACCTGAAGCACCACTTTAGCTAATGGGGCCTCCTGCTGCTGCCGCACCGCCGGAGCACGATTTCTGTTCTTATTCTGAAGCAAAGTTCTTAACCCAAGGTAATATTTCTGGGTTAGCGGAGTCTGTAGCCTGAAGCGTATGTAACCTGAAGCGTATGTAACCCGAGGTAGCACTGTAAAGGCTCGTTGTAAGTGCTAGAATTTAATTAAGGATTGAGTGTTATCAGACCCCCAAGTGTTAGAAAGCCATCAAAACCCAGGGGTCAGCAACCTTTTTCAGCAGGGGGCTGGTCCACTGTCCCTCAGACCTTGTGGAGGGCCGGACTATATTTTGAAGGGAAAATAATGAATGAATTCCTATGCCCCACAAATAACCCAGAGATGCATTTTAAATAAAACTACACATTCTACCCATGTAAAAACATGCTGATTGCCGGACTGTCCGCGGGCTGGATTGAGAACGCGATTGGGCTGCATCCGGCCCCTGGGCCTTAGGTTGCCTACCCCGTTTTAACTCTTTGGAATTAGCCTGAGTGAAAAACTAAGACAAACTGCCTGAATCGTGTATTAGACACTTCTCCACCCCCTTCCTTCCTTGCTTATTTATTTATTTATTTTCTAAATGCATTCTTATATTTTATACATATATTTACGTTAGATACTTCTAACGTGATTTCTAAGGAAATCAATATGTTTTAAGAGTTAATTAAGTCAAATAATTTCCCTTTGAGGGGTTAGCTTGGGGTAATGATCCATTAGCAAGCCAAAAGATAAAAGGACATACACCATTTGCAAATCAGTGGATTTTATTGGTCCCTCAACTGAGGATTTAGTTTAAAAAGACAATGCCAGTGTTTTAAGGAAAGGTTTTGTTTAGAAAGGCAGTTAGGAGTTAAGCAACAGTGTTGGGAAGTAGTAGGCTGGAGAGAGAGCAATGTTTGAAAACAGTGGTTGGGGGCTGCTTAAGTCTAAAGGGCTACTGTGGCTATGGAAGAAGCTTCTTGGGGTATGTATGCTGTGGACCTCTCCCTTGTATGCTCAGGTTGTATGTATGTGGAAATAATTCATATACCATAAAGACACCACAGTCTCTGCAGTGCCTCATTTTTCCAAAATGAAACACAGACCCTTGACAAGCGCCTGAAATCTTCCAGGGCTGTGGAGATTTGGGGGTGACGTGTAGCGTTATTTCTTAACCACCCTTCAGCACAGTTAGACTGAGTTGTGTTTGTTTGTGGCTATGAACTTATGGTGACTCCGTAGAGCAAGTTGATTTTTCTTTTGTCTTGTTATTCACTATTCTGTGTATAAATATGGAATTCATACTCTTTGATTTCCTAATGTCTAGATAATACTTTATTTAGCTATTTCCTATGTTTTATGATGCAGAATCTCCCTTTGTATTTTTGTGACTGATTTTTATGTATAATGTTTATTCTGACACTGAGGAAGAAGCTGTATTTAATTAATTGTGTTTTGTATAATGTGTATGGGGGGGTTGTGGGTATTTTTGGCATTCATCTTTTATTTAAGATGTGTTAACCTACCGGTACATTTTAGGACGTGGGTGGCACTGTGGTTTAAACCACTGTGCCGCTTGAACTTGCCTATCGAAAAGTCGGCGGTTCGAATCCCCACGACAGGGTGAGCTCCTGTTATTTGGTCCCAGCTCCTGCCTACCTAGCAGTTTGAAAGTACTCAGTGAAAGCAGATAAATAGGTGCTGCTCCAGCAGGAAGGTAAATGGCGTTTCCATGTGCTGCTCTGGTTTTGCCAGAAGCGGCTTAGTCATGCTGGCCACATGACCCGGAAAAACTGTCTGCGGAAGCGCACAAATGCTGGCTCCCTTGGCTTGTAAAGCGAGATGAGCGCTGCAACCCCAGAGTCGTTTGCGACTGGACTTAACTGTCAGGGGTCCCTTTACCTTTTTAACCTACATTGTAAAATACTTAGGTTTGTTTGTTTGTTTGTTTCCTTATGTGCTCTTTTACCATAAAAATCTCACAGTGGGCTGCAACAATAAAATATACAATACTAAAACAAGGAAAGTGTAAAAACAATTAAAAGCAGTTCCATAAAACAATCCAAAAAAATTTCTTAAAGAAGAAATACATGTACAAAAACAGTTAATATTTCCAGTAATTGTTGTCAGGGTGGGTTACCACAATATGACGTACAGTTAAAAACAAATAAATCATTACAGTCAAAACAGAACTCACTATTCTGCCTGTCTAGTTCTGGGCACCACAATTTAAATGGGATATTGAGAAGCTGGAATGTGTGCAGATAAGAGCAGCCAAGTTGATTCGGGTTCTGGAAACCAAGGCTTATGATAGGCATAGGCAAACCTGGCCTTCCAGATGTTTTGGGACTACTACTCCCATCATCCCTAGCTTAACAGGACCAGTGATGATGGGAATTGTAGTCCCAAAACATCCGGAGGGCCGAGTTTGCCTACGCCTGGCTTATGAGGAATGGTTGAAGGAGCTGGGTATGTTTAGCATGGATAAGAGGAGACTGAGAGGAGATATGATAGCCATCTTCAAATATCTGAAGGGCTGCCACATGGAAGATGGAGCAAACTTGTTTTCGCCTGCTCCGGAAGGTAGGACTTGAAGCAATGGATTCAGATTACAGGAAATAAGATTCTGACTAAACATCAGGAATACCTTTCAGATTAGAAAATCTATTCGACTGTTAAATGGACAGCTTCAGAAGGTGGTGGACTCTCCTTCATAGGATGTTTTTAAACAGAAGTTGGATGGCCTTTTGTCTTAGGCGCTTTAGTTGAGATACCTGCACTGCAGGGAGTGGGACTCAGTGATCATTGGGGCCCCTTTTTACACTACAGTTGTGTGATTCTTGATTCAGCAAAAGAGGTGTGCAGGGAGACCTCTCAACTGCAGCTTCTTAGTAATGATAAGGTGTGTGCTGTATTCTTGGACAAAATCTGTTTACTAAGCTGGTGTGGCAGGACATGGGTGGCGCTGTGGGTTAAACCACAGAGCCTAGGACTTGCCGATCCGAAGGTCGGTGGTTTGAATCCCCGCAATGGGGTGAGCTCCCGTTGCTCGGTCCCTGCTCCTGCCAACCTAGCAGTTCGAAAGCACGTCAAAGTGCAAGTAGATAAATAGGTACCGCTCCGGCAGGAAGGTAAACGGCTTTTCCGTGTGCTGCTCTGGTTCGCCAGAAGCGGCTTAGTCATGCTGGCCACATGACCCAGAAGCTGTACGCTGGCTCCCTCGGCCAATAAAGCGAGATAAGCGCCACAACCCCAGAGTCATCCGCGACTGGACCTAATGGTCAGGGGGTACCTTTACCTTTACCTGTTGGCCTGGGTTCGGTCATCTCATGTTATCTCTTTTCTGATGCAAGTGACATTTTAAAAAGTCAGTCTGGGATGAAGCTTCCAATGTTGTATGTTGTTTTTGCTCACACCTAGAAATGTGAAGGAATAAACTGGCTTCCTAATGGTCTCCTAATCTCTGGAAGCAGCTGAACAGTGTTGAGGCATCCGTGTTGGGAGAAATATACAGGGAATTCATGGCAGTGATATGCTTTATTTATTTAGCACTAAACTTGAAATAAATTTGGATTTTGCCCCTTAGAAGATTCCAGGCATCCAAATGTGTGGTTTTGCTCCTTCTCTTTCTGTATTTCAGTTGTTCAAAGAACACAGCAGTGGTGGTGAAGCAGTTTGAGGAAGGGGGAGAAGGACTAGGTTGGAGGAAATTAAACTTAATGAGAGGCCAGGAGGAGCAGCCAGGAAGCAGGGAAATTGCTTTTGAAGACTGATGAAAAATGGTCTATATGTGCAATCAATCAATGAAAAGAGAGAGAGCAAAACTAACCTAATTTTAGTTGTCTTCCTCTCCCACCCTCTGCTTTTATCACCAGTATTTCCATACACGACCTTGCTCGTGGAGCCGCAAACAATAAGTTTCAGCCCTATCCAGAGAGAGAATTTCATTAAGGAGATAAGCAGCCATAAACTGAAGATGAAAGGCTAGAAGGGAGTGAGTTGCATTTGAAAGCCTTCCAATGTTTTGCTTCCTTCTCCAGCTGGCTGAAACATGCACCATTTGTTCGGAACTGTTCTGAGCATGCTGTGGATTTTAATTTTTATTTTAAGTAAGGATGTACCTGTGCTGGAAATCCAGGAGTAAGTCAGGAGCCTCCGGGGCAGTTTCTACTAGGTGTAGACTATTTGTGGGTATGAACTACCGTATTTTTCGCTCTATAGGACGCACCCGACCATAGGATGCACTTAGTTTTAGAGGGGGAGAACAAGAAAAAAAAATTCTCTCCCTCTCTGTGCAGCGCCCCTTCAGCGGCAGGAGAAACGGAGCCCCTTCCATTTCTCCTCCTGCTTCGCTGAAGGGGTGCTGCACAGAGAGGGAAAGCTGTGCAGCACCTCTCCAGCAAAGCAAAGCCAGGAGAGCGAGAGGGATCAGTGCGCACCTATCCCTCTCGCTCTCCTGGCTTCAGGCGGCTATCCCTGAAGCCAGGAGAGTCTTACTCTCCTGGCTTCAGCGAAAGCAACGCGGAGCCTCCAGAGCGCAGCGGGAACTCCCACTGCCCTCCGGAGGCTTCATGCGGCTGCAGAGGCTGCATTCGCTCCATAAGACGCACACACATTTCCCCTTAATTTTTGGAGGGGAACGGGTGTGTCTTATAGAGCGAAAAATACGGTATATACCAATAAAATGCCCTAGTAGATAAGACCGAAGGTTCATATTATCCTGCTTCCACACAAAAAGCGGTTCAGGCATGGGTATCTGTCCAGCATCTTGTGCACTAAAAGCAGACACATTTCAGAAAAGCTGAAATAAATTTTCTGTCTCCCTGTTCTCTTCTAGCACTGAGACCGGTGAGGTTTACGTTTCAAGATAACTTGTATGTTTCAGAAACCCCAGTGGAAGGGGTCTGTTTTAGCTGCATGAATAACACCCCTCCCATCAATGAGAGGCTGCCTTCAGTACAGAATTCATAGAAGCATAGAATTGAAAGGTTGGAAGGGGCCCAAATGGTCATCTAGTCCAATCCCCTGCAATGCAGGAATCAATGCTAAATAACCCCTGACAGATGACCACCCAACCTCTGCTTAAAAATCTCCAGTGAAGGAGAGTCCACCACCTTCTAAGGTGGTCTTCTCCACTGCCAAACAGCTCTTAGCTGTCAGAAAGTTCTTCCTATATACTGAAAGTTCTTCCTACGTTAATTGGCTTTGCCATTATTGTAATAGTGTCTTCAAGAGAAGCACCGCCCTTTGTTTTATAGGCAACCATTTATTTACATGGGGGGTGGGTGGGAAGAAAGAAGTGCATTCAAATACCACATTGATCATCCTCCCCCCTCCCCAGTAAAGCTTTCCTCTCATTGTCTGTCTCTGCTGAAGAAGCATGTGCTCACTCCTGGGATTTCTAAGGATTCTCCACGGAGTCTGGCACTCTGCTTTCCAAAATCCGCCCCCCCCCCCCGAAGCTTGTGCTGACCTTTAGCCACCCACTGGCTAAGAAAGCTTATAAGCTGCTTTGTGCCTGAAAGCTGTTTCCTTCCCTGGAAGCGCACGTAACCGCCTCTCCTGGGAAGTCAAGGTGCTCAGTGACGAATGCCAAGGTTGTGTAAATGGCATCGACTCCTACAATATTCAGGCAGCTTTGCCTAATTGGCAGGGCTGTGCTGTGCACTGGATTCAGCTACAGCCCAAATCACTTGAGCCTAATCAGGCCTTTTTGAAGGGATCTGTGCCTTGTTTGAGTTGGGTTGAAGCACCCCCAGATAGTGATACAGATACATGGTAGTGACCGGTTGGGTTGAGATTCCCAGAGCCATCTGGGGCTGTCAGAGGCAGGATGTCAGGCAAGAAAGAGACGCAGACGTGAGCGATAAGCCTGAGGAAACTGAAATGGAAAGAACTACTGGCCAGCTGCATCTTCACAGGATGAAGTGTGTATGTGGGGGGGAGAGATGCCTTTCCCACCAGGCCTCTCCTCCTTTCCGCCACTGCAAGACATCTTTTCCTTCCTGATCCTGCCACCTGCACAGGATCTGATCCTCCCATTTAGCAGCTTCTGCTCCTTTGCAAGTGGCTTCCCTTCCATGTGTGGGAGCATCAGTGTGCAGAATCAGATTGTCTTGTTTACTGTGTGGTAAACAAAAAAAAGTTCTCCATGTTTTTGCAGGTGGTGATAGTAGAAATCTGTTGTACACAGCAAGAGTGGACTAGAAGCTGAAGGTTAGGAGGAGCAGGTTTGGAGGATACTTTGGCAGCAACTACACATTTGATGCTACTGTATTCTCCAAACTCAGAATCCTACGTCTGAGGCAGTAGTGGAAGCAGAAGCCTTCTTTTGCTGGTTACATCCTCAGAATGTCTGGTTTGAAAGGCTCCAGGATCTGTAATCATGTGTGTGTTGTTCAGATGCCTTTGGAAACATACACGGCATAAAATTGTGACTGTGTTCATAAGTTAAGGTTTTCAACTGAGGTATCCCTCATCTTTTGGAGGTAAGGTGCAGACCCTAGTGGTTGCAGACCCAGAAATGGTGCTCCACAGTTTGTAATCTTGGTGTGAAAATTAGTGCCTTATTAAAGAGGCGCTAGGTACTTGGGAACTGTAGCAATCAATGAAACATTGACTTTTCCTTTCTCTCCATCTCTCTGTTTCTAATAGGTGTCTACACTCCTGAGCCATCTTGGAATTTCTGGTGGGCTTTATTATCCACTGGACTGATGTTTATCTACCACTTTAGCGTTTTACAGATTCTGGGACTGGTGAGTGAACATTAATGTTTGCTATATATGCCTGCCAGTAGTTGAAAGAGCATGTGCTTAATGCTACTGTGACTTACCTAGGCAATGTTGCTTAGTGCACAGGTGCTTCCGAGTCACACCTCTCTTTGCAGAAGCTGTATCTGACCAACTGCTGTTGCCCAGCCTGTTAACAGCGCCATGGGAGGTTCAGGTTCAGGGAGTGACTGGCTTGCTTGCTTCTGGGTTGCTAAGGGAGTTGGGTAAACAAATTGGTTGCTGTGAAGGTTGTTGAACCATCCTTTTCTCCCCCTTCTCCTAGGCCACACAAGTGAATTTGAACAATATGCTGTGCCCTGCCATCTCGGATCCTTTCTATGGCCCTTGGTATAGACTCTGGGCCTCCGGCCACCAGACGATCATGACTTTGATTCATGGGAAACTCATAATTGGCATCTACTACAGTGCTGTGCCTGTCTTTAGGTTCTGTGTGGATTTGCTTCGACTCCCAGCTAAGAAAATCTACTGAAGCTTCTTCTTGGAAGGAAGTTTTTTTTTTTACAGGAAGCATAAAAGGACTGGTGGTTGTGCTGCAGAAAAAGGGGAAGAGGAAAAAGCACCGTGGATTAATGGTTCCTTTTGTTACAAAATAAGGTGTTCCCTCCCATTCCCAACTGACTACTGATTTTTCACTGCCCGTAGCCAATGGCAAAACTTGTGGCCTTACCCACTGAGAGGGTGACATTCATTCCCAGCAGTTTCTATCCTTTAGAAAACAGAATATTGCTACTTTGGATTGAAGTGTTCCAGGGTCCCCCAAATATTGATATATGGTGTCCTCGCTGCATCCACTAGTTCTTAGTAGATAATCACACAGGGTGGTGATTAGGGCTGGGCAATGTATTGATACATAGTTTGCAGACCACATTGTGAGAACTATTTCAGAATAATTGAGCTGGCAATGTATTGCAAAGCACAGACTTCACAACTCCAGAGGGCAGTATAATCGAGAGCCCTCTGACAGCTGGGTGCCTGCCTTCCCTTTCCCCTCCAATGGCTGAACACTCCACTCCCAGCCTCAGCACCTCCCCGTAATTGTAATTGCAGTGTCTCTACACTGCAGAAATCGTGGGTGGGCTGCTTCTTCCTTCTCCCTTTGTCTAGGGAGGAGTGGAAGGAATTTGCACACCAAACGTGAGGGCTTGCCTGCCTCCGATAGGAGGAATCTACAGTGCGCATAGCACACTGCTCCTTCACCTGATCTCCCTCGTGGCTGCTCCTTCGACTGATCTTCACTCCCCCCCAAACCTCCATGTTTCAGACATAGATTGGAATGTTGAAAACCAGATATCTACCAGTCCTAGTGGTGGTTCTTAAATTTACCAGTAAAATGCAGTTTATCTTGTTCTGTGGACACTGAGCATCTTGTGTTATCCTATTTCTGCCAGTTTCACTTGATTCACTTATCATTAATTGATCACGGTGTTTGGCATCCCCTGATCTTCAATACAAATTAGCAAGGTTCTGTTCTGTTTACGCTGGTTGAAACCATGGGGAACAATTAACAGCCCAATAAAAGAAACAAGAAATAAAGACTTTCCAAGCTACAGTGGATTTCTGTCCCAGTGTGCTCAAATCCAACCATATTGTATTTGGTTCCAGCTCATAGGTTGGTTTTCTATACCGATAAGTGAAAAAACATGAAGAAGGGGGAAGTATGTAATAAATTTAGGGAATGAATTATGCTCTTGATGCAAGCAGTGCCTGTGTAGGAATAATTGTTCTACAAAGAGACACTGTCTGTTTGGGTTGGTTAGAATTTTACCCTTCTGCAAACTGAATCATACAGTATTTAAAATTAATGATGGTGTTTACTTAAACACACCTGATGGCGTTTATGTTTAGCCTCACTTAACCACACCCATGAAGAACTAGTTGGTTTGCCTGAGCAGAGGTGCAGAAATTTTTTAGGAAGCAGGTGATTGCTGGTGACAAGTAGAATGGATTTGTGTTACCTTTTCAGTGTTAGCCCAGATTTGAAGAGAAAGGTGAAGAATGCTCCTCTGTAACCTTCTGAAGAACTATTCTGCTTAATGGTCACACAGTGTCCTGTAGTGACAATGTTTTAAGCATTCTCTTTCTCCCTCACCATTCTTCTGGTTGCATTGCCTTAGTTGTGGAATGCAAGATACGACAACTGCCATATTTCCTCCAGGTATATTTCTCCAACGGGATGCGTTCTGCAGTCACTGATACCTCAAGGAGAGAGAAGTTGCCTTAACGGTCAACATTGCAGCTCATTTCATTCAACCAAGGGAAGATGGTGGGATGGAGATTCGTAGAGCTGTGGAACTGCAAAAGACACGACTGAGTATTTTACTTCAGTTGACCAAAACTTGAATATTTAACTGCAATTTGGCATACAAAGAAGAGTATCCTGGACATTTGTCTTTGTAAACCTTTTTGTTTTGGGAATCTTTGTAGTGTGTGAGGAATTTTGTACATGTTATACTGTGAATACTCTTTACTACCATGAGTTTTATCAAAGATGCTCATTGATGAGTTCCTGTTTCACAGCCCTGCTTTTCATATGCCTATTTTCTGCTTCTGGCAGAGCATTGAAGGAGGGAGTCTTGCATAATATTCAGTAATCCTGTCCAGGGTTGTTCTTTGCAGTTGCTGTGGTGAATCTTAATGTCTAGGTTGTTTACTCTCCCAAAGTGGCATATTTAAACAAAGGCATAAGACAGTGAAATTCCTAGCATAGCTGTAATCCTTTATCGTAGACAAGTAGACAGTAATGTAGGATTCAGCAGTATAAAATCTTAAGAGTACAAAACCTTGAAAATTGTAAGCAATTGTGCCTGACCTTTCTATCTGTTAGAATTACTTTGAGTAGGTTTCTTTCTTTGATCGCAGTGAAGCCACCTAGCCCTTGGTGATGACCCTTTTTGTACTTGTTTCCAGTTCTATCAGTCCCTCCCTGGAGCAGAAATAGTAGCTGTTGTTTTTTAGGTTTTGAGTGAAACTTCTGAATTGACTGAGAGTGGCCAAATCTTTCAACCCTGTGCCATGTTGTTGCTCATCCACAAGGGGCCTGATCCTTCTGCCTTACCTTTTCCCAGCACCTTTCAACAAACATGTTGGTGCTTCTTGATCACCTTAGTCCATGCTTCAGATTCTCCCTGGAAGTTACTTGCCACTCTTAAAAAGTGCCATGTTTTCTCCCATTGCCCTCTTTCAAGTGTTCCACCTAGTTTTGCTTTCAGAGGAGATAGCTGAGCAACTTCAAACTTGTCACTAAGGCTGACACGCCTCCTCTTCTGAGGTAAGCAAAACTGCGTTAATGATCAGTTTGACTGGGTTAAACACACACACACACACACACACACATTACTAGTTTCAGTGACAGCATTACTGGTCTGGATAATCACCTGCCTGTTACTTATGCTACATACTTTCGTGACTGATGAATGGGAGGCTGCCTGCATCAGTGTGTGGGGCACTTCATGCAAGTATGCCCTTCAGGGCTCTGGTGTGTGGCACTGTGGCATATTCCAGTCTGTAGTTGTGAATGTTGGTGAGTTGGGCTGCATTCTTGAAATAAAAGGACTGCTGGTCAGTATAGAACAAAAGTGTGTTTGGCTTCATTCCAGACAAAGAGCTGCCAAGTCTGCTCTTTGTAGTTGCAGACGTTGGCCACCTCATTCAGTAAAGGGACCTTCACCTAATAGAACTTGCTTTCTGAGTCAGTATTCTACAACTTGGGTTTTCCTGAGTTTTACCTCCTGAAGCCAAAAAGACCCTTCTTATAAACTTTTTTTGGGTGGGTGTTTCGGTTAAGTGACAGGACAATCCCCTTCCCTGTTAAGAACTTCCAAAACCTGATTGGTTCTAAGATAGAAGCCTGAAATTTCTAATGACTAGTCCAGAGTTGTGCACTTATCTCTGTACCATTGGGGAATATTCTACAGCAGGGGTGAGGAAACTGTGGCCCTCCAGATGTTGCTGGACTACAACTCCCACAGTGCCTGCTCATGCCCATGCTGGTTGGGATTGATGGAAGTGGGAGCCCAATAACACCTGGAGGGCCATAGCTTCTGCATCCCTGCTCTTCACCACTACCATAGGTAAAGCCTGACCTACCTAAGAATTGCATCCTTTGCCAAGAGGGGCTTTTCATTTCTGACAGGACAATTTGTAACAGGTCACAGCTGGGGAGAATTTCCACATGGATAGATGTGTTTGTCCAGTGCTTGACTTCCAGGTGAGTTGGGCCCCCTACCTACTTTGCCTTTATATGCTGTCCTGTTCATTGAAGGTGGATGTGTAAATTGTCTTAAGGAGCCAGAGGCTGGAATTTGTAAGTTTCATTACAGGCCTCATACCTCCCCCACCCCCAACTAAAGGACTGTCTTCATTGCTTCTTTAGCTAGTTTTCAAGGCATAGCGTTGCAAGGCAAAGTGTAGCTTTTGTTAGGATATGGTGCTTGAATAAGTGGGGTGCCAATGTCTATTGCACCTTAGCAGTGCTTTTTTAAAAAAAATAAAGGTGCTGGCACTATGAAGTTGTTAACAGTAAGTGCCACACTTTTAACATTTTTTTGGGGGGGAGGTGCCAGTACTGAGTACCCTTGAGGACCCCTAGAAAAAAGCACTGCACCTTAGAATGCCTGTGTTGCTGTGCATTGTGGATTTTTACTCCTCCACTTAGATTATATGGCGGGATCAGCATGGACTTGGGTTGCAATGCTTTCGTGTTTGGAGCTTCTTGTATAATCTTTCTGGCTGTAGAACTCCCTAGGGCTGCAGGTAGGGTAGCCTTCTGTTCAGCAGAAGCTGTCCTTTTGGAAAGCCAGAGATGGAAGGCCTGGGAAGGGTGGCTGTGATGTGCACTTTAACATTAGAGATCAGCCTTACCCAACCTGGTGCCCACCAGATGGTTCGAACAACTCCCATCTGCAGGGCACCTGGTTGAGGAAGACAATTTTTAGAGTACCTCAGTGTAGCTGTGACTATCTTCTGTGGCCTATATCAGAATTTTGATATTTTTCTGTATTGCTAATTCAGTGTTTTGTAAAGGCCGTATTCATTACTCCTCTTTTAGAATGAACTATTTTGCTATGTATTATGAACTTGAGTTGTACGCCAGTGGTCTTTATAGGGCAAAATACCCTGATTTCTTGTACATTTGTGGTTGTGTTGTGTGATGGAGGTGAAGATTAACCTACATATGATACATTTCTGCAGCAGCTATGATTAAGTATTTATTTTTTAAGCAGGAACTGTGATCCATAAATGATTTATTAGGTATCTTTAGGATAGCTAACCTATCCTTGCTGTTTGGGCCACCATCCAGATCAGGGGAATTCCTATTCCTTTTTTGCCTCTTTATAAATATGGGGAAAATGAGTTTTTAATGGCATCTAATCTGAAGCTGCCATTCTCCTGCAGTAGCAGACATCTCCAGCCAGTTAATTTTAAAAAACAGCCATCTCATTTTCTCCCTTTCTTGGCCAAACTGTATTACTTTTGTTACTTTGAATTTCTTTTCAGTGGTACCCGTTGGGCAGAGGCTTATTCCATCATCAAAACTGGCAGTGGGATGTGTGTGTGTCTCCACTGACCTATAACCCACCTGAAGCCCTCCTCTCTTCCACTGAATCCTAGGTGTCTTATAGTAGGCTCAATTTTATAAACTACTCCTTCCTTTTAAAAAAAATGTAATAAAAACCCATTAGGTAACATTTTCCAAATACACACACAAAGTAGATATCGCGTACTTGAATTTATGGGAATTTGTATTTGTGTCTGAAATGACTTTATCTCTTAATAAAATATTGTTCCTGGGGAAGTTGGTTGCATTTATTTAAATGGAATAAATATTCCTACATCCAATTAGCACAGTTGTGGTGTAAAGGAATTAAAACAAGTTATGCTAAAGGTAACTTCCACTTTTGGATATTTGTGGGAGGGTGGCTAAAACGTCCATCCAGAATCTAAAGGGCTTGGACCACCCTGGAGCAAAAACACAAAGCCATCCTTTGCTCTAAAAGTCCTATGGAGATGCAGGAAGTTCATAGTTGCTACTGACGGCAAGAGCACCAGCTAGTAGGTACCTGAGAGCTATGCACATTTCTAGGAAAGCATATAGATAAAAATTAAGGATAAGGCTGGTGGTTGTGTAGCCAAATATAATTTTGGAGCCTATCAGCTAGTTTAATCCATTGATCTACATATCACAATATCAGCCTACAGCTGGCATAATAGTTTTTCCTTTAAAAATAACTGGATTGTGGAATTGCCAAAGGGGGGTAATTATGTTAGCCAGCTGGAGCAAAAAGAACAAAGGGTCCTATTGCATCTCAAAGATCAAAATGCATATGATGGCAATAAGATTTCATGGATTACATTGCTGACCCAGTGAACTGTGGTTCACAAAAAAGCTTGTGCTCTTAATACATTTGGTGCCACAAGACTCTTAAGATTGTGAAAGCGAACTTGTAAACTGTAATTTGACTTGGGAGCGTTGAAAGTCCCCTTGTTTTAAGTCACCATATTACTACTGCATCAATAGTAATTTAAGACCAGGAGGTCTAGATACTTAATAGGCATGGCATTCTGCTACTCCACAATCACAAGCCCAACTGGAGGGGAGAAGGGAAAGTCAGCCCTTTAAAGTTTTTTTTAAAAGCAGCTGGAAGAAAAGCACAGCTCAGATTCTGAGCTTGTGGAAAGCATGCTCCCAAAGTAGCTTTTATTACAAAGCATGGGAGATCTTTCCTTACGATTTACACAAACATGGGTCATTTACATAATGAAAGGGGCCTAGCAGTAGCTCCAACTGAAGCCAGCTGATTGGAGGCTGGAAAAAAATGTTAAAGGAGTGGCAAGAACAGTGGTATTCAGCCACAAACTGCAACTCGTACATCACACTTGAAGGGGCTGTGGAATTCTGTTTCTCCAAGTGGACTTCGAAAAGTTGAAAAAGTCCTCTGAAACACTTCAGGAGGTTGAATTTACACGCAACGGAGGAACACCAAGTACAGTGGTATACCTCGGTTTACGAACAGTCCTGTTTACAAACTACTCGGTTTACGAACTCTGCAAAGCTGGAAGGAGCGTCTTAGTTTGCAAACTTTACCTTGGTCTAAGAATGGAATCCAAATGGTGGAAGGGCACCGGCGGCGGGAGGCCTCGTTAGGGAAAGCGCGCTTCGGTTTAAGAACGGTTTCAGTTTAAGAACGGACTTCAGGAACGGATTAAGTTCGTAAACCAAGGTACCACTGTACAGTGAATTGGCTAACAAGTTGCCAATAGGTAGAAACACCTTTAAATCTTACATGATGCTCACCCAGTATGGTTACCCCCTCACGGGTACCTACTGTACTTCAAAGAAAAGCCCTCTGCTTACATATTGAAAAGCTAAAATGCATTTTCAAGGTTAACTTGAAGCCTCCCTATCTCCCATTTTCTTGCAGAATGGTGGCAGCTGAACGTATCTGGTTGAAATATACCAGGCCAAAACACTTTGAAGGAAAAGCATAAATACAAGCAGTGATTATTTCTTTTTCTGCTTATTTTTATTGGGTAAATGATTTAAAAGGTAATAACAATAGTGTTAAAACTACTACAATATCTTTCCACAGCCATTATCTCACAGACCCACAAATTACCTTCTAGATTTTTTTTTCCTTTTTCCTCATTTTTACCTTTAAGCCATACTTATAAAAATGCCCATTTTATTCAACAGTATCTTCACACTAATAGCAAATAAACATGGAAGGATCTAGTTTAAATGGTAGGAGGTTTGTGGTAATCTGTGATAATATTGTAATCAATAGTCAAGTTACTAAGGAAGGAAAAAAATAGGGGCCTTTAAGCTACTCCAGGCAGCTTTTCTTTTTTTGCCCATTTGTGTCACCTTGTTGCATTAAAGAACTCATTATGCTGGTGAACCATTAATTCTTGTAACATATAAAACACGAAAATAACTTAGAAACTAGATCCAATCTTTTGAAAAGAATCAACTTTGATATACAAAACAGTCATAAGTTGTTACAAAAGTTCTTTTGTTCTCAGTGCATTTGTGTACCAGCAAAGTTACTGGATCCAGAGCAAAAGGAAGGTATTTTTTTTTTATTCATTTTTTTAGTCTTCTTCTGAAACAGTAATAAAAAAAACAAGGAAAAAAAACATATCTTTGTATATAAAGAATAATCATTGCTGGTCTTAATAAATGTAACCAGAAACCCTTAAAATCTGAGAGGCACACTTCGGGTTTCTATATTATTTTATTTAAAACACAAAAAGTCACCAGTTTTATTTCATTGGAGGAGTCGCTTAGGCTCCTCGAAACTTAATTCAATTAACATCACTAGCAAAAAATCAGTTAAGAAACTGTACAAAAATAAAAAAAAGTTAACCCATTTCATCCTGCAGGGATTTTGGAAGGACTGGAAGGCAGGCTTTTTTATTTTTATTTTTAGGAGCAGCATTTAGGCTTGGCTGGAGGATTCTTTGGTTCGATCCAACACACAAGAGATGTAATCTACTCCAGGCAACAGTTTCAAGAACCTGCACAGTTGAAGACAAGTGAAAAGGTTGAGATACACATACGCATCGGGGTGTGTGGTGTGGCCCGGTGCTTCCAGCTGACAATTGTGTTGCGGTTGGTGCAAAGCACCTCCCATCCCACCGGAGCCTGCTGCGGCCCCAGCGGGAAAGTGGCAACGATGCAAGACACATCACTGCACAAGACTCTTCCAGCTACTGGAACTGTGTATGTTGTGTGTGTGCAGCTCAGGGACGCAACTCTCCTTCAGCATAACCAGAGAGACTTGTTCTGGAACTGCCTCATACCACACGGGTGCAGGAAGCAAACTTTTAAAGCTAGAACAAAAGCGCCTTTTGGAATGAAATAAGGCAAAAGTAACTGATCAATGCTTGCCCAAAGCTCAGTGATCAATATTGACAGGAAGGTGAGAAATCTGTCTGGGATTTTCAAAATCAACACAAAATGCTCCAATTTCAATTTGCATATTTAGGAACAAACCACAAGGCATATTTCAAGCCTTGTTTTTTTCCTTGATTTGTTTTCAGCAAACAGAGCTACAATGTTCCTGTGAAGTACATCATGTTTTGTACGAATAAACCTACAATTACATAAGAAACATAATCCTTTGTGTCGTTGGCACTTCCATGTTCAAGAGGTAAGTGCCAGTAAAAAAATGTCAGCAAAAAACAGATTCATCTATATGTAAAAACAGAACATTTGCTGAAGCTTCTGTCTCACAACATGCCAAGCAAGAACTCTTCCTAAATGAACATATGCAAGATAGGCTCAGAAGGGTCTGGAGGTTTTTCATGTTTTTTTTAAAGCACACCTTTCCAGTTTGTATAACCCTTTGAACTAGTTTTAATTTCCCAAGCAACAGCTACTGAAACATAGACAAATATGCATTGTGCATTACACTGTGTACAAAAAAGTAGACAAAATGATCCTTTTTCCTCCCCCAAGCCATGGTGGGAAGTATTGCTGACCTCGTCCTTCAAACCCTGCAGGATATTTTATTTAAATCAGTATTTCATTATTACACTGGTAAGAAATTCTGTATAACATCTGCATATATTGAGGATTTTTTTTTTCTAAAAAAATCTGATATGATTTCCGAGTCCGCATGACCAGTCACGTGACCTGCTCAAGGTTGATTAGCACCTTTAAATACACATATATTTATATATATATAATAGATCTTTTTAAAAAACTTCTAACAATGAGCTCACCCAGAAGCATGAGCTGTAATGAGATAACAGAGGAAAGATGGGATTGGGTGGCCATGGCTGATTTTTCAAATGTTTTGCAGCAGATAATATTTTTTTTCAGCTTGTGCTCAAGTTTCCCTTTAAAGGGCAAGAATGAAAAAGTTGCATTCAGAAAGCCACTTGTTGATACCTGTTGTTTCAAGGTGAATCTGCTTTCCAACACCCAAATGGAAAGGGTCCCCACATAACTTCAACAGAAGCAATGGCCAGTTCTTTTCCTGACCTGCAATGTCTGCCAGACATCTGTTGGCTACTTGTGTTTTCAGGCCTTCTGCTCACTTAAAATTAAGGCATTAAAACAGAAAGTTAATATTTGGACATCAAATGCTGTGGATGAAGGAAATGACAGCATTCCCTGTGAGAACTTTCTCTGCTAGCTTCCCTGTTAATGTGAGAGCCACCCTCTGCTTGCCTCTCTGTACGTATGAGAATTAAGAGTACATTTGAGGATTCTTAACCAGCTGCTTGACATTTAATAGTGTTTGGTTTTGCCCACACTCATCTATCCTCCTACAGGTATGCATATGAACTCCACATCTAGTGAATGAAATATGCTGGGATTCCTGTGAAAATGTATTTGGTTCCTCCAAAATTTATTATTGTTATTTATTAAATTTATATCTCGCTCTTCATCTTAAGATCACAGGGCTGTTTAGCAAAGAGCCTATCCCCTTGAATATACACTTCATCACTGTCCACGAGAGTTCTGTCAGTACATTAAATAAGGTGAGTCCCAAACTACTAACAGCTTCCAACTTCATGAACGCCTTTTCCCCGTCTCTCTTCCTCATTGCTAGAGTCTGATCAAGACAATAACTCTTTCAGCCCCTTTCACGTAGGACAGAAAGACAGTCATTGCCACAGGGCTGATCCCTCCGGCTCAGAACCATTCAGATAACTCATTAAATCCAAACGCATTTTTCATATCCACCACCATGACTACTTAAAACAGTAATTGCGTTTGGTTGATTGTAACAAACTCCAGGCAACTGGAATATGTTGGGAAGAGAGAGAAGAAAACCGATTTCTGCTCTCGAACTAATTTCATTCCTCACCAACTCTCAATAGAGAAAGGAGTTCAATATAGCCATCTTTTCTCCAGTTTATCCCTATACCCCACCCCTATTATTTTGATAACTTGCATCCTTGTCAAAGGCACTAATACCTAAATCCATTGACTTCCTTATACGACAGCTGCTACATGCCAACGACTTCAGCACAAAAGCAGCTTCTATCCTTGAAGTCTTAGAATGGCATTGGTGCAAACAGTCACTCATGCACAAGCCACCTTGCTATACATGGGGCCT
This sequence comes from Podarcis filfolensis, assembly GCF_964270895.1. NCBI lineage: Eukaryota > Metazoa > Chordata > Lepidosauria > Squamata > Lacertidae > Podarcis > Podarcis filfolensis. The sequence continues at coordinate 25,353,824 of NC_139617.1, forward strand.
GTGAAGGCCTTGAGTCCCATGAGTAAAAAGGTGGCACACCGCCTTCCTAGATGTGCAGCAATTAAAATGGCAAATGCATTGGCCAATACAGCCTGAACTGGCTTTGCAATAAAATTCTTCCTATATGATCATTGTATACCACGCAAAAACCATAGCTGCCTTCTATTCATAATCAAGCAATTCATCTCAAAATCTGCCTCTCCTAGGATTATCAGAAGGATCTGAGGCTCACATATTTACTTACACGAAATCAAAACAAGTTTATAGGAACATTGAGGATTGTACAGTTAGTCCTACTGAGGCCTCCTTCATAGTCTAAGTTTCTGACCTAAATCTTGTATATTTTGTTTTTATGAGCAGCTAATCATGCTTGTATTCTCTAATCCAAGCCCTTTAAGCATTATACTCTTTCCTTCCATCCACAGTCTTACAGAGAAACTTGACTGATATAATTCAATGTTAATGAAGTTAGAATTTTAAGGTTTTATATCAAAAGAATCCCAAAAGGTCTATATACTAGCCAAAGTAAGGATTTTGTAAAAAGAGAGTGAAGGGGCTCTTTGTAATGATGCAGCGTTTCCATCCGTTGCCATGATGAACTTAACCTGCTGTGGAGAAGCGCCATCATGGCAACGGAAACTATCATCATAAAATTGTACAGTAATAGAGATAGCTAGACCAAGAGGGGGCGGGGTCTCCTGGGAAGAGGTCTGCAGAGAAGTCCAGGGACTGGTCATGCGGCTCAGTGTCAGGAATAATGGTTGTATGGTGGGAGGGGGTGCCCAATGCCATTCTGGAAGTGATGATGCTGACGGTGAGCAAGGTATTCTGTGTAGCTCATGGTCATCTTCTCACTGCGGTACCTATAGGGGCCGGGGATGGGGGCAGAGAGGGAGAAAAACAGAGACAGAAGGGTTTAAAGAACAGGAGGAAATGTTCAGGATTTCCCAAAGCAACACATCAAGAAACAGACTTCTGACTGCAAAATATTCAGTGAGTAACACAATGCACACACATTGCAGTCTGCGTATAGAGGCCAGACACACATATGTCCGCACACAGGTTCCCCGCCCCTTTATGATCCATTATCCACCAATGACCTAGGACATGGGTAGGCAAACTGAGGCCCGGGGGCCGGATCTGGCCCAATCGCCTTCTAAGCACACGCACAGGACCTGTTTTATGTACTGCTAAGATTTAAAAAAGGGATGCGGGTGGCGCTGTGGGTTAAACCACAGAGCCTAGGACTTCCTGATCAAAAGGATGGCGGTTTGAATCCCTGCAATGGGGTGAGCTCCTGTTGCTTGGTCCCTGCTCCTGCCAACCTAGCAGTTTGAAAGCATGTCAAAGTGCAAGTAGATAAATAGGTACCGCTCCGGCGGGAAGGTAAACGGCATTTCTGTGCGCTGCTCTGGTTCACCAGAAGCGGCTTAGTCATGCTGGCCACATGACCTGGAAGCTGTACGCCAGCTCCCTCGGCCAATAAAGCGAGATGAGCGCCGCAACCCCAGAGTCGGCCAAGACTGGACCTAATGGTCAGGGGTCCCTTTACCTTTATGATTTAAAAAGTGCAACTGTTGATATATCAGAATAAAATGAATCGCCAAAGAAGATGAAGTAGTGAGGTTAAATGGGAAGGGAGGTAAGACCCATGAGGACAAAAGCATTGTAAATTAAACCAGAAGTTCTACTAAGGATGAATGTGCATTTTGGTGTGGCTGCCAACACAGGATCTGGCCCATGAGCAGCAACATGCACTTATCTGGAATAGTTCTGGAATTGCCTTTAAAGGTAGTTTGATGTTTAATTACACAAACAGCACAGATCGGCAAACATTTAGCCATTAAAGAGAAAAAAAGGCAGAATTGTTCTGCTGTGTTTAAAGTTTCCCTTAAAAGCTAAACTGGCTTGAAATTGAAGCAGTTGCAATCCGGGTCTAATTAAGTCCACCCATTCGGCAATGTGTACAGGACTGGGGAAGTGGTGCCTAGTTAAAAGGACCATACATCTCCATCAAATTTGCAAAGATCAGGGATGTGGAACCTGTGGCCACCCAGATGTTTGACTCCCAACTCTCCTGAGCCTGAGTTAGAATGAGGCATGGTGGAATATCAGCTGCAGCCAGATCTGGATGGTCACAGGCTCTGGCATAGATCATAAGCTATAGGCTGACCCAAGTGCCAATATGGAGCTACGAGGGAAGCTGCTCTGCAAGAAATTGGTAAAATTAAGACCCCAGAACAATGGCCAAGTCCAATGATAGCTTTCAAGGGCTCAAAACTGATCCTAGATCTGTTCAGCACAAAAGCTGGTCCAGCCATGACACAGTGCTCCAATGTGAGGGCCAAAGCTTTTGACGTTAAATGCATGAACTCATTCAATGTGCCTACTTTTAATCACTGTATGTGTCTATTCTTTATCATCAGTCATTTTAGTAATTGTATACTGTTTTGTGGTGTTTTACATTTTATGCTATATGCTGCCGTGCACCTCCATGTTGTATTGCATGAAATGGTGGTATACAAATACTTTCCCAAACAAACAAACAAACAAACAAACAAACAAACAAACAAACAAACATTTCCCAGTTAACAAAAGCAGCAGGGGATTTTCAGCAGGGGTGCAGCACAGGGAGAAAGGGTTAAGCCCCCTCTGCCGACAGCCTCAATCCTGCAGCTAATACAGTTATACATTTAATGTCACATTTGCTTTGGGCTAAGAGCCTGAAAGCAACTGCCTCAGCCTCTAAATGAAGAGCTTCAGGACTGCTGCTCTCTCATACTGCAATCTGTTCATCATCATAATCAATTCCTCTTTGCAAAGCTCTAATACCCTAATATGCCCAGACTCCTAGAATCCATTAGATCCAGATGCAGAAGAAAGGGGAGAATATTCTATTAAGCGTCATTATTAGATCTTTGCTGCCATTATCAGGAGAGATGCTGCAGGAAACAGCTCACTTTTTGCCAATAATAAAACTGGCGTGCCCATGAAATGCAGATTGTAAGCATAGAGAAAAATGGGCTCCTACCTGGTCAGTTTTATTGTTTTCCTGAAATCATTTGTAATTGGAGCCTTGTAGCCTCCTTTTCTCAATAAGGAATCTATGGTCTGAATATGGTCCCATCCTGTTGAGAATCATCAGGGGAGGAAAATACTATTAGAACACAGAAACCAAAAGCCAAATTGCAAGGCATAACTAGTGAAGACATTGTGTAGACGCCAGGGCCAGGTCTAACCATGTAGCATGCAAATTCTCTCACCTAGAAAAATGCCCTTGCAAGAAGAAATCTGACCTATTTCTTCCTGTGAAGAAGGGTGGGAAGTCAGAAGGCACACACAATTCTGCTTTCTAGAGCTCATTTTTTAAACATTTGATGCTTTTAGTTTGTATACTTACTTGTGATGTTTTATATGGAAGAGCAGCTTCATATAACTGTTTTTAATATGTATGTACTAAGCAAACAAGAAATTTGCTGCCATGTTTGCACTAAAAAACTACATGAAGTCATTTGCAATTGAAGTTTCTAATGGTAATATTGCATGTATGTTGGTTAAATCTTGGCCCCACAAAAGGTAAAACAGACAGACACTCTCTTCAACTGCAGCATCAAAACAGGGCAAGGCTAGGGAACCCTCTGAGATGTTGTTGGGACTCCAACTCCCATCAGCCCCAGCCAGCCTGGCCAAATGGTGAGGGATGATGAGAGCTACAGTCCAAAGGCTATCTGGAGGTCCACGGGACCTCCACCTACAAGCTACAATGCTGGACTACGTGGAGACCCAGGTTCACAACCTCAGCCAATTCTGAAGTTCATTGGGTGATCATAAGTCATTGTCCAGCCTTCTGAGACAGAGTTATTGCTGACAATAAATAGAGGGAGGGGACTATGTGTATCACCCTGAGATCCTTGGAGGAAGAACAGGATAAACATTTTGTAAAAAAAAATCAAAAGCAGAAGCAGAACTATGTTCCTATTTCATGCTTATATTACAGGTGGGCAACTGATAATAGCCATGGCTTAGAAGTAACCTACTTCATAGTTCCTTAAGATGAACCCTATTTTACATCTCAGTACAAAATGGTGATCAGCAAATGCATAACTTACACTTTATCAAAGATGCTGTGCCATAGCAATGAGCAAAATAACAATGTTATTTAATGAAGAACAATCTAACCACAAACAACTGTTTATCAACCTTTGCCCATTTTTAATGGTGACTGTGCAGTGGTGGTACTTGGTGGACTGTGCCAACCATCACTGTGTTTCAGAGAACATTCCCACCCTCCCACCCCCGCCCCTGGTTTCATTTGCCTTGTAAATCTAGAGAGCCTGTTATCTCCAGAGACCTTTACAGCTTCTTAGAAGATAAAGGATGAACAATTATCCCAAGCATTTCAATACAGGTTGTTGTTGTTTTTTAAAAAAATGATCTCTTCCCAGTCCACACAAGGGATTTTACCTAACTAAGGTCTACTCATGAGTTGACCCACTGAAATTAATGGGTTTAAGTTAGCCTCATTCATTAATTTCAATGGGTTGGGTCTGAGTACGACTAACATAGGACACAACCCACTGAGACGCCTTGAAATCCAATGAGATGCCTTAAAAAACTCGAAACTCATGTACAGAGATGCAGAAAAAGTGCAACCAACGCAATAAAGGTAATAATGCTGAGAAAACCTTTGGCAAATATACATTAGCTGCTTTATTTCATATAATTAGTCAATGACAAAGTTCACTGAGTTTTCCCAAACTATTAAGTTGACAGCTCAGTGCCTTTGCTATAGCACGGCATGGGACAGGGCTGCTGACAGACTGCCTCAGACTGTGGACTTAGGTGGGAGTCCTGACTAGTGCATGGTTTTCATTGTGATAAGAAGAGGGTCAGAGTCATACACAAGCGCAGTCCTTACAGGCACTTATAGCCCAAAATCAAACCAATTTTTACTCTTAACTTTTGCTGCAAACCATGTTGGGTTTTTAACCAAAGAGTTGCCAAGGGACAGAGCAACACCCGCTCTATGTTGATAGGTGATCCTGGCCAATGGCAGCTTTCAATTTAATACTGGAATTTGAGGCTCTGTGTCACATAGTATTTTTGCATCACAATGTGGCTTCTTGTGTCATTGATTCCCCTGGCCTTATGCCTACCCCCCACATCCTGTGACAGCAACACCCAAGTATGTATGTAACCTGCTGGGCACTTGACAGGTTGAAGCCACTCAATTCTGGCACACTGACTTGCATTTTTCCAATAATGTTCACTCACACATCGTATATTTAGAAGCACATTTTAAAAACCATAAAGTGCAAAACATCTCAAAGAAAAATGGAGGCCGGAGTCTCCTCCAAACAGCAGCAAATCGAAGTACATGCAGATGAAGTACCAACAGTGACCGCCAGACAAGAGGAACATTATAGCAATTAACTGTCTCATCACTTACTTAAAATACTTTCGCCATGTTGCTGATGATAGCCCCATGCACCAAAGAGCAGCTTTTTGTCACAGAGACCCTGTGGACGTTGCTCTACGTTTCCTATTTGGCATGCTACTGATCTTCATACTCAGCTACCTTACTGTAGCACATTGCTAGCTTGCTGCAATGTATGGAAGGATTCCCAATAAAGGGACTTAGGGTTGTATGCAAGTAAGTTATAGACTCACTGAAACCAACTGATGTGGCTAACTGGTCTATTTGTTTCAGTGGGTCTACTCTGAGTGTGACTTAGTTGGACACAATCCGTTATTTTCTATTGATACATAAGTGGCATTTAAAGAAGAGTCATCCCTTACAATTAAAGTATCGCTCCATCATCTGACATCGCGCAAGGTCAAATATTGCATTTTAAGTTCCTAGGTATGTTTAAATTCTTCACCAGAGCATATGAGATAAAGTGCAACAATGACCTTGCTCCTTTGCAACCTCCGGTAAGTAGGTGGCGGTGCGTTTTGATCCTTTTTCATTGATGAATTCTATTCTAATACCATGTACACCCACCTGAAAGAAATGGACAGCATTATTAGGACATTGAAAAAAAGAAAAATGAAAACAAAGAGATAGAAACATAAATCTCAAAGAGTCAATTCTGCATTTTTTAAAAAAAGGTCATCCCAAGTCTTGACCTTGTTTGCTCTTCCAGGGTATTCTTTTTTAAAGTCACATTTAGCCTCTCTTGAATGAGAAGCTGAGGAGAAAGAAGCATATCCTTCACTTAGGATGCTATGGAATATGAATGACTCCATCAGCATCTCCTACTGAAGCCAATAAAAGGTCGGCAAAAGTTGAGTCCTACTGTCTCCTATGTGAGCACATCTGCTCCCACTCACTTCTCAAAAGTGATGGAGTGTTCTTGCTATACTCAACATAGGATACATCTGCTGAAGTGACTGTCCATGTCCAGGTGAAGCAGCTATTTTATATTACAACAGAGACTTACCAAAAGCAATAGGACTAACTCCATTTTAACAAATGGCCAAGCAGCTTGGTGAAGTTCAACGGATCAAATAGATAGCTTAATAATTAAAGGCTCTGAAAGGTACCCTCTGAGTCCTTTTCATGGCAAAGCATCTCACTTATTCAAAGTGGCTTGAGAGATATCTAAATGCTTACGCAATCATAAGCCCCCAAACAGAGAACTACAGAACTGATACAAGCTAAGACTTCGATGGGGTGACACAAGAGACTTGCAATATTTTTTTACAGCTGCTTCAGAGAAGATAAGTGTAAAAGTCGATCCCACAGTCTCAAGGAAGTCACACTGAACCCTATTATATAACTATTTGTATTCTCTTTTTTAGAGTAGTCTTCATGTGGAAGTAATAGTTATGTCAAACTGAGATTACTGATAAATTGGCTGGGCGTCAAAAGCCGTATTTTCATAAAAATTACACACAAACAAAAGTCTTCCCCATGCCTGCTTAGACTTGTGCACTGGAATACTGAGGCTCAAGGAGGCCCACCCAGTTAGCAGAGTCAGATATATTTCAGAATGCAATACAAAACCGATATTATTCTCACTTTCACATCGTCATGGGAGAAGGAAGTAGCATTTGTGTTCATAACCCTTGAGAACTCTAAACTTATAGTACACTAATATACACTGAACTTCCCAATACAAATTCATTTAAGAATAAGCAAAGACTAGTGCAAATGATTTCATGACAATTCATACATGCAAGCCAGCCATTTTATTCTCTGCACAAACCTAAGACTTCTAAGCTGGGACAGCCAAAGTTAGCGAAACAACCATTTGCAATGGAGATTTGCACTTGGCTCTGAAGTTAACTACAGCATCTCTGGGAAACTTGCCACGGAGAGGCAAAAGACAGGCAGGCTAACCAACCAGGTTTAACAGGAGAGTCAGGTGTGACTATGCAAACTAACTATTTCCAAGACTGATGAAGGATTCAATTTAAAACTGATTTATGATCCAGTTTATTAGATACCTAATCAGAACTGCACAGGAGGAGCTAATCACCAATGGGACCTCCACTGTTTCCCCATTATATATTCACAGCCCCTAGGAAAAAATAATCATACCAACCCATCCAAGGATACAATTGTGCTAAAGACATGCCACTGTGCTTGGATACCTTAGCTTGCCTGGAAAGGTAGAAGAGTCCAAGAGCTGACACTTGGATGGTTGAAGAGGAGTAGAAGAAACCACTTGGGATGCAGATGGATGTTGCAGATCTTCACATACACTCCCTGCCTGACAAACCTACATCCATTTCCTCCCAGGAGGTTACAAATACCATGCTTGTTGAGGCTGATGGGAGCTTGAGTCGAGCAACACCTGGAGGGTCGTAGGTTCCCATTCCCTGACCAAGAACTAAAGTTATGGTTTAGCATTATGTCAAAACATGACCTGTGAGCCCTTTCATCTTTCTAAGTCTTGTGGGACCAAGACTACTTGTTCCTTCCTGTTTACTAAAATAACCATGAAAGCCTGGGTTCTGGGTGCCTTCTGAGATGGGAAGGGTAGCTACCAGGGGCAGAATTTGTTGGTTGTGGCATCTTAACTATGGAATCCTCCCTTTCACCTAGTGCCAAATTTGGCATATTTTAGATGCCAGGTTAAATTGTTTGCACTCCCAGAGTTTTTAATGGTTTTTAGATTAGCACCTAGCATTTCCTGAAGGGATCACTACTGTGCTGTTTAATTGCAGTTGTTAGCAATCCTGAGAATTGTTTTAGTGAAAGGATAAGCATGTTTCAAAATCTGATCAGATCAAGGTTACTGTGGATTGACTTTATTATATGCCCCAATTATTTGTAATCAGGGTTGGATAACAGTGCTATACCAATGCACAAAATGGAAGGCTGACACAATACAGAGGGGGTGTAATAGAGGATTCTTCTGGAAATCAGTATATAAACACTAATGCCATGTGAAAAACCAAGATGGAAGGCATAGCTAAAGGTGAGCATGGAAGAAATAAACATCTCCTGCTCACAAATATGGATTATGATTATGAACCCTTTCTGAAGTAATACTGGTGGCTTCCATGGAAATATTTTTGAATGATTTATGCAGTGGTAGCATATGCACTAGAGACAGTAGGCTAGAACATTTTAAAGCATTTTTAAAGGGAATGACATGTGGACTGGGAGCCAGAAAGAAGTTTATCTCTTACTTATGGACCCTTTCTAAACAGAAGGGCAAACTGTATGTCTGCAGGACAATTAGCAAACACTACCTACAACAGAAATGGCCCCATGTGAAATGGGAAGATCAGAAGTATCCAGAACCGCAGAATGTTTGTGACTTAGAAACATGAGGCATTTTTTTGGCTTTCTGTAGCACCGAGGTGCAATGGCTTGGCTCTATGTGTGAAACCACCAGATGTTTATACATTTTCCTGTGAAGCTTTCACCACCACTTTCTATCAGACACACATGGAAAATATAGAAATATTTTATCAAACATTGATTGGAACACACACCTGTTGCTCTGGATTCTGTGGAGAACGACCGGGAGAAACTGCTACATTTCAATCACAATTTTCGCATATCATATTCTCGGAGAATGCAGAAGAATTCACCCCCTCTGCTCCCCCCATAGGATAAGAAACAATGGATTTAAGCCACAAAACGCGAGAATAACCGTTTTGAAATATAATAGCATTTCAACTTTGGAATTCGGTGCCTTGGGACACAGTGGAATCTTTTGTCTTGAAGGCTTTCAAAACAAGACAAAAGATAGGAATTGCATAGGACTGGGAACTGATCGACTAAGTTGAGAACTGGGTCCAGAGATGATAACCACCACTTTATTGGTAGCCTAACTAAGAATGGGTTCCAGGTGTCTAGGCAGACCATCTCATGGAAACCGGCAACGGTATAGGAAGGGACAAAATCCCATCTGCTACTGTCAAGATATTGAGATGTTGTACCAGTTCTGTGCCCAAACTTTGGCTCAGTTCTTAAAACTTCAGTTGAGCAAGAAGCTTAGACTTTTGAAGTAAGATCTGGAATTATGAGAAAGCAGTTTTCTCTCTTTTAGCAAACTGTTAGCAGTTGCAAAATTATTGCACCTGTGCTATCTGGTACCAGCGTCTCAAGGCCGAAAGTGACCAGTCCATTAATGGGGCAAACATTCTTCAACTGTGCTGTCATGAGTTCATCAAAGAGTTTTGGAAGTTCCAGCTGAGAAGCAGGTTACTATGCTTGAGGGCATGAGACATTTCCTTAACATTACTCCTTTGTCCCCTATCTTGGTTCTGAACTTTCTGACTAAAACCTTAAGCCACACCTCTTTGAGGGGACAAAGAGTGTTTGTCATGTATCCAGTTTAGGCAAGGTTTTGTTATTTGTGTGCGTGTTTCCTAAACCCTTCCGTAACAAGGTTCATTAGGCATGGTTATTTAGGTAAGGCTTTGGTTCGAAAACCAGTGTCTTGGATCACTTTGGTCACCTTCTGCTACTATGCATTTGGCTGACTTTGCCTGAGGCTTCAGGAAGCAGAGAGTGGTACTTTTCGCTCTTGCTCCTTGGGGACATCTGGTATGCAACTTGAGAATCTCCTGACTCAAACTGGGTGAATCAAACAAGTGGGAACAGTTTACTTCCTTTCGGGGTTGGTTTACCCTGGGGCCGAGAGTAACTTCTGCCTTCAACATGGGCAGCCACAGACCTGGACTCTGGATCAGGCTTGAACTATGACCTGGGGGCAGGCAGCATATTGGAATCGAGAGGCCAAATTCCCTTGATCCTCAAACCCTTGACAGCTACCTTTCTATACTGGAATTTAAAAAATGCAAAAGCCAATAAAAACAGCATAACAAATAATGCAAATAGCATAAAACAACTGAGTACAATAAATATTTGAAAGCAGTGGTAGGCTAAAAGCAGTCTAAGTGAAGTCTTGTTCTGATAATGTCCCAGACTGTTTCCAAAGCCTGCCAAATGGCGGGCAGTCAAGGGACTTGTTATAACTCTATTGGGAGACTACTTCACATCCCGGGTGCCAAAAACAGGAAAAATACCCTCTCTTTTGTACCCACATCTGATAGCTGAAGTAGAATGCCATTCTAATTTCTAAGATGCCATGGTCCCAGATCATTTTCTGAGTCTGGAAATAAATTAGCAAACATTCAGGCTGGTAAAGGACCTAGCCCTAGACAGTACCCTGGTGACCGTATTTTACACCAATTGAAGTTTCTGGGCTATCTTCAAGGACAATCCCATGTATAATGAATTACAGTAACCCAACCTAAAAACATGATTTGAGTATCAATGACTGAGCCTAGGTCTAACATTTCCAGGAAAGGCACTGCTGGCCTACCAGATGGTATTGGTAAAAGGCAGATCTACACATTGTGATCCAAGACAAGGCAATAGTTGTTCAAATTGGATGATTCAAGCAATGGCTTTTGTAGAAAGGAATTAACTTCAACCATCTTAAGTGTTGTTTGGAACTTTGCTCTCCCTTAATGAGGCATTTATCATCTCAGTGACCTACACTCCAAACATTGTCCTGCCAGATTTAAAAAGACAAGATGGGGACAGGTCAAAAGTAAACATGGTGGGTCTCAACTCTTCCAGAATCTTGTCCATGTATCAGATTGTACAAACTGAAAAGCATCCATAGGAAACAGAGTAGGCAGAGTCCTAGAGTCATGGAAACTATTCTGCTATAACTATGGCATCTACATAAGGAGTGGATATTGTTAAGATTTGTTTTTTGCCACCAACACAGTCACAGAATAGGCTCTTACCTGTGTATGGTCGGATTTGGCCCAAGTCTTTCGTCACTTATGCTCTAGTCATCATCCTTCTCATTTCACTGAACCCACTCCTCAGAAAACCAAGGAGATGGTCCAACTCTACAAGACAGGAGAGGACGTATGGTTGCAATTATGTTGACAGCCTATGTTACTTCCAAATTCTAGAGATCAACCAGGGCATTGATTGGGCAGTTAATCATATTAGTCAGAAAAATCTCCAGGAGACACCAGGAGAGCAGTGAGATCCATAATTCTCAGGGAGTGGATCATCCTAAAAGGTTCCCCCACCCCTCTAGAAGTTAGAGGCTGCTTCAAATCTAAACCTCATCAGATAATGAGACATCCAGCACAAATGCAGCTGTAACAATGACATCTATTACCTCCCATTGGATCTGATAAATAATTTTGTTAAGCTGAGTCTAGTAAATGTGGGATCAAAGACTCAAATGGACCAACCACCACTACAGCAGTAAGAAGAGATCATTGATCTCTTATCCACAAGGATTTCAAACACACGATAAATGGATGCAGCAAATGTAACTAGATAAAAAAACCCACCTAATTACTTCCAGCATCTACCATCAATGAGCTACATCAAAAGGAAATTTGACAGGCCCAGATAATGAAACTTCATACGAGAAATTAATTCTCAGAAGTCACTCAATGGGGCAAGCCAGTTCTGATACTGTTTTCCTTTCTGATGACAGCTTTGGAAGAGTTCTACAGGTACACACAGCTCTTGAGCTTGCTGCAACAGGAATCCAGTTCATAGCAAATACACTGAAAGAAATACAGTAATCACATCTACTCTTATGAGTTTCACTATACGCACATCCATCTATCTATCCCTTCCTAAAGCCGTATCAGGGATGGAAAAATATTTTGAACCATACCCTGCCTGAAAGTGGCAGCTTTAAAGTATGAGTATTGCAGTGGAGATTCATAACACAACTGAGAACCTTAAATCTGGTGCCCTCCAGGTGTTTTTGTATTACAACTCCAATAAGCCCCAGCCAACACAATTGTAGTTTAAAACTCCTGGAGGGCTTCAACAGAGGAACAACTAAACCTAAAGATTTTGTTATCCCCTTCAATTTGCCTATTCTGCAATTTTGACTTTCTGGGTGGGGCCTGGGAATGACACTGTAATCATCAGCATGACTGCAAGAGGACTAAAAAAATCTGAAGAATAACAAGATGAACAAAAGTTACAACATGAAGAAGTTTCTTTATTGTTTAGGACTGGAACAAGCCTAATACCAGACGTTGATCACCCAGTTCCTGTCTACTATAATCCCTCTATCACCATTTGCATGAAATTGGTAACTGTCATATGCCTGCATTCTCTATGTATGTGGTGTTTCAGTTTTAGTAAGACCATTGGGTTTACTAACCAGGCCATTATTTTGTAGTCTCCTTCCATAACTTCTCTAGCATATGCAGAGAACTTGGCGGAAGAGAGAGCTGTTCGCCCTTGTATTGGGCTTTTGAAGGAGATATAAGCTGCACTTTGCTGTAGCTTCCTTCTGCAGAAAACTCCCCCCCTTACCTCCCCACAATTGTCCATGGTGGAAAGGGAAGGTGGTTATCCGCCCATAATCTGGGCTTTTGCAGAGAATTTTAACAAAACCACCACTGGAAAGTAGTCCTGCACCCTTTCTCCTTCCTTAAGTTTTCCATGGAAAAAAGGAGAGTAGTTTCACTCAAACAAGCAGGACAGCAATGTGGACAGAGCAAAATTTGCTCTCTGTCTTTGGTGAGAATCCTGCCTAGCTCCATCTTGGCCTCTGGCTCTTGTGGCAGAATTTTCTGGCTTTTATGGAGAAAGAGAGACAATTTATCCAGTCTTTTTTCTTCCTGCATGCAAGTTTGGCATTCTTCTTGGGCACAGCTGTGCTACCCTGATCTCAAAAGGGCTTCCTGGCTCTCTCGTTGCCACACTTGCACAAACTGCAATTTACATCCTGCAGTCTCTCTTCACCAAGAGAATGTTGACATGATCTGGGAGTCATCAACCCTACAACATACTTTCTTCCCTCCCTCCCTCCCTTTTCTATTTCTCCTTCCCTCCTACACCTCCACTTTGAAATATGTTAAATCCTCCTGCATTTTTTAATAAAAGAAAATAATCTCCCTTCTCGTCTCTTCTTCCTCCAACTACAGTTCTCTGCTCCTAGCTCTAAATTCTGTGTTCTTGGGAGCACATGTGCAATGGTGCTTCACTAAGAATGAGAGAACAAGTACCTGTTGCAAAGGTCGTATAATCTAGAAATTAATCATGAGAGAGACAACAGAACAAGGCTATGTGATTAGTACAATTGCATAAGTCTAGGCTTAGTTTACAAGGAACTGTGTCAATTACTTCATGGAAGAGGCTGATTTTGAAGAGGGATTTTAAAGTGAAAAAAGAGAAAGGGAGAGAGACATTTTAGAGTTAGTTCCAGACAATAGAAGGGAGGTAGGACTCTTTTGTGGGAGCCAGAGGCCTTCAAGCAGTGAAGGTGGTAGAACTGAATGAACAAAGGCAGGAATATGTTGGCATATTAAGAGCAAGTTTGGGGCGGCAGTGCCAGAGAGAGCTTTAAAGGCCACAACAAGAAATGTGTGCAGGATCCAGGAGAAGACAAGAATCCAGTAAAGGTATTTAAAGAGAGACAAAATCAAACCTTGATTTGAATCCAATGAATGTCAGTGCACTGATCCTGATTGGATCACTAGATTAACAAATTTAAGTTGCTTTAAGTGATCTGAAGGAAAGGCAGAATGAAAATGTAAGCTATCATTCCTTCTCTCTCCTGTTTCATGTCTCCTTTGCTCCTCTCATGTCCCCTCTTAAGGCAGATGCTCCTAGCTCTCATCTATGACTCCTAAAGCTGTCAGCATATGACAGCTGCCACACCCTGAAAACGGCTTCGACTGGCTGGCTAAATGAGGTGAGGGGAGCCAATGGTTCTCAAACCCTTGATGTGTTAGGGACTTCCCATGCACTTGAATAAAGGCTCCTGCGGATTGAGCAGCTGAGACCAATAGTGGGACCAATGGTCAAGAAGGCAGTTCCTGCACATGCTGTGGAGGGAAGTGAGGGGCAGATGGGACTCATCCACCTAGAAAGCTAGCCCTTCTGAGAGAAGAAAAACTCTGGTCCTAAACCTTTGCTGCCCTGTGGGATATCTCTAGGAGAAGAAAAAGCTATACCAATCTGGAGTAGAATCCCTAAGACAGTTGGATGGCGGCTTGTATGCCACCTTCCAGCAACACCTACAGCCAAGCTGGTGCCAAATGTACTGCTCTGCTTTCCTTTGGACCACATCAGTGAGGCCGAGAGCGGGGTCTTGTCATCTAGGCAGCCCAAATACTCTTTATTCTGGGAAGGGTCTAGCTGTGGTCGAGGGATGAAGGTACTAAGAATGTCACTCGAAGAAAGGAAATTTCAAGAACTAGGGTAAGGAGATGAGAACAGTCGTCCTATGTGTCTGTTGCTGTGATAAAAGTAGGGTCAGACCCATTATTGGCATACAGTTCAGATGCTAGGAAACTGCTTTGCATGGAGTAGCCCGAATGTTTCCAGGACCAAGATGTGAGGAAGAAGCAATGTTTGGCCCTGCACATCCAAAGATTTAGCACATGTAAAAGGGAGCAATAGGAAGCAATCTAATAACAAGCAGGAGCATTGGTCCATCTAGTTCAGTCCTGTCTATAGAGTAGGATCGCATCTTGCATGGAGGTTATGTTCTTTGGGTAGCATGTAAAGCCAAAATTGCAGATAGTCAAAATAACTCCTTGGAACCACCCCTGTATGAACAATCTTATCTTCCAGAGCTGGCATGACATGTTGAGGGCCATCAGAGATCTTGCGAGATCTTGCGAAGGCCTCCAGAGCCCATGAGAGAGTTTTCTGGAGCACAGTAAGCACGGCAGATAGCGCAGAAAGAGCTTTTAAGCTCTCTGCCTTCTGTGTGTTTGTGTGATTTCAGTTGGCTGGCTGCCAAGCGCATAAAGTTGAAATTGTGCAAGTTAAATCCACCTAGGTTGAGAGTTGATTATACTGACTGGCAATGGTTCTCCAAAGTTTTAGGCAGGAAATCTTTACCAGACCTACCTCAAGATGCTGGGGATCAATTTTTGGACTGTCTGCATGCAAAATATGTATTCTGCCAGTGAGCTATGGTCCAGTGGCCAGCTGATCTCTTTACTTCTTCTTCCATGTGTCTGTGTCCCTGGGGCCACTCAAACTGCTTTGATGAATAGTATGTTCGCATTTGAACCAATCCTTAGCTACTGGCATTTCTTTTACCCTACGTAATGCGTCAGCTTTTTTTTTATGCAGACACTGGCAAAGTTTGTGGGGTGGGAAGCCCTTGCTCTGAGAGGCATGCAGTAACAACATGCCCAGTTTCCTGACAGCAGGAGCTGATGAGCAGGGTGAGTCCCACAAAGCCATGCCAGGGAAGAATGAATGGGGCAAATGAAAATGCCTGTATTTGTACACTGTGGTCCCAAGTGACTCTTCTGGCAAGTAGCTGGAAAACATGCAAATTATACTTGAACAACAGGTGGAACAACAGCAATTTGGTGGTGGGGGATACAACATATGGGAGATAATGACAGCCAATTCACTCATCCCCCACTGAAGAGGTATGTATTTCTCAAGGGAAAATATTAAACTATCCAGTGGGGAGGGGATCCTTTGCCTGCCTGCACCAAAGTGCAGATGCATCCCTGAGTCACATCCTTAGCTTCACTTGCCGTAAAAAGCACCACATTCAACCATCTAAGCACCTGAAATTTAGAAGTAGTTTCGCACCTGTCAGTTATTTGTTGTATTAGCTCCCACAATATCATTAACAGCATACCTACAGAAGAAAGGTCTCCTTTCAGGAGGACCTGGAAATGAGCAGTTATGCCAGATGGAAGACCTACATTCTCTCTTAAGATCATATTCTAGCCATCTTGAAATTACCTTTGGCCATTCACATTGCATAACTGCATCTTCCTTAAAAGAAACACGGATGATATAAGCTGTCTCACTGTCAGAGGAGAATAATTCTTTTAAGGTCCCATATTTCAATAAAATTCATTCTTTCTCAAAGGATGCTACCATCTTGCTTAAAATGGGGAGGGGGGGAAGAGACACACACCTCAGGTCTGAGAACCAAATGCTGCCCTCCACACTTCCTTGTCCAGCCATTAGGCTACTCCTAAGGTCATGCCCCCTTTCTCTGGCACCTTCTCACTTCCTCCTCACCATCCTTGAGAGCCTTGTCTGGCTTAAATGTTTCTTGTTTGCCTGCACGGAAAAGTGTGCAAGTGGGTCCTCTCCTTCCCTTGTTATCAAACATTTTTATGACTGGAATGTAGCCCACTGCACAAAGATAGATGTCACAAACATTGCCCTACCTACTTTATCTGTGCTGCTGTCCACCACTAGCATGCTGTTTCCAGAAAGTTGCCCATGAGACAATACAACCCTCAGACTGAAATGGTTTTTCACCATTGCCTACAATGATATAGGAGACCACAGCCTAAAGGATACTAGGAAATAAAGGGGGGAAGGCACCCCAAGTCCCGCTGAACAATTAGTTTCCATTGTGAAGACCCTTCAAATAAATGCCAAGATTTTGAAAACACATTAAAAAACCAGCCAGCCACTTCTGCTGTCCACTACTCTCTGACATTTAAGTACTGATTGCCAATCTTCCTGGAAATCTGTTCCTTCTTTCTCCCAACTGTTGTAATTTAGAATGAGTACCTAACCAAGCAAAGGTTAAGTACATTATGTGGCACCTCTAAGTGGTAATAAATGAGTGGCTACTTTTGTTGATGCTGAATGGTATCTATAAGAATATAAGAAAAGCCCTGCTGTATTAGACGAAAGGCCCATCTGGTCCAGCATTCTGTTCTCAAAGTGCCCAATCAAATGCCTATTGAAAGCCTGCAAGCAGGGCAAGAGTGCAACAGCAGTATCCCCAACAACTGGCATTTGGAGGCATAATGCCTCAGGTGCTGGAGGAAGAACATAGCCATATCCCTTTATGATTTCTTTTAAATGGTGGAATGATGCAGCATAAGGAAATCCGAATGCTCTTAACCTTGTGTTTTTCTTTGTGAGGAAAGTATTGTAGTGGGGCATGCAGAGAATAATCACCTGGTGGAAGAGGGTGGTTAAAACTTTCCCACAGCTGTTGGTTGCCTCCTGAAAAGGTTCTTCAGTGCCATTTTTATCACACTGGCCTATCGTCCCCATCAGCTAAGCTCAAAGAATGGAAGCAAGTTGGGTGGGTGAAAATGGGGGTTTTAGAGAGAGCACTTCTAAGGGAGAAGGAATAATTTTCTGAGTACAGATTTGCCAAGGTAATGTGCAGCTCAGCCCTAAGTTCCCTGACTACCTGCCCCCTCCGCAACAAAACAGTAAGAATTTAGACAGTTTTCAGCACTTAAGAATGTAAAAAGAGCCCTGTTGGATGAGGACAGTGGCCCATCTAGTCCAGCACCCTGTTCTCACAGTGGCCAACCAGATGCCCCCGTGGGAAGCCCACAAGTAGGACTTGAGCAGAACAGCACTCTCTCCTTCTGCAGTTTCCAGCCACTGGTTTTCTGAAGCATTACTACCTCTGACTGTGGAGGCAAAGTATAGCCATCATGGCTAGCAACCTAATAACCTCTCTCTTGTAGGAACCTCTCTAATTCTTTTTTAAAGCCATCCAAGTTGGTGGCCATCGCTGCCTCTTGTGGATTGCAGATCAAACTGGTCCAGTTCACACTTAACACTAAGCCAAACTATGGCTTAGCATGAACAAGCAAATGTGTGGGTCCAAGAGAGAAGAGGCCATTTTGCTCCTCCTCCAGCCCTGCTGTGAGCTAAGTCGCAGGTTTGCTCATGGTTTACCTCCTCAAACACATGAGTGGCAAGCTACAGAACAAACCTTTGACTACTGTTTGTGGTGTGTCGGCAGCCTAGGTTCAGACATAACACTAAGCGAAACAGCAGGACCCCAACATGTTTGCTTGTTCCATTAAGCCATATTTTGGCTTAGAGCTACATATGAACGAGGTCACCTGAAGATTGTTGGGTTGTTGGGGGTTTTTTGTGTGTGTGTGCTACACAGTAATCCGTGAAACCCTATGGGACTTTGCTCTGCGGCTCATTGAAACCAGAAGACATTCCGCTACTTGATTATATTAATGGATAGACATTTGGCAATGTACTAGAATGAACTAGAGAGTCCAAACTTGACACTAAGAACTGGTCTTAATTGTGTATCCTTTTGCTTATTTAAATGCTAGCTTAAGAATGCAATAGCTGCTTTGAAGAGACCTAAAACCATATTGTGACTATTAGGAAACCTCAAGTGCATCTTTAGAGAACTTAATGCTCTTCACAGAGTACTTTACTGTACTTTACTACATCGTTCACAGCTCAATTGCTCTAAAATGTTAGCTATCTCAACGTCACAAAGGTAGTTTCTAAGCATACCCATATCCAGTTTTCTGCTACTAATTACTGTCATTGAAATTTTGTACATTTTTATCTGAGCGCAAAAATTAAATGAACTGCAGTTAATAGCAACAAGTTATTCACACGAAGCAGCCAACTGGCAGTCTGCGAAGTTGCATGTAAAGGATCATTATAGTTATTAATATCTGAAACCATGATACAACCAAGAACTCCATTTCTATTTTTGCAGCTTATAAAACAGCCAGTAGAATTTCTAGAGGGGAGAGGAACCTTTTCTCATTGTAGATACATCCACAAAGATCAGGCTGTGCCTGAATATTGACATTCAAGGGTGGGGTTTTTGGGGGGTTTTGTTTTTAAAAAAAACAAGAACAAAAAGGGGTGTAAAGGCCCAGGCAATCAGAAGCCCTTTCCATCTGTGAAGTGCATTCTCCTCCTCTTCCACGTTGTATAAGTGACTCTGTCTAAGGCTAACCCTAAAGGTAATTTACAGCCTTATCAGTGAAAGCAACCATAGCAGATATTACACATTTTAAACCTGCATGACAGAGGGGAAAAAGAAACATTAATGGTCACTTAATCAGGAACACTCAAAACCCTACATTAGAACTCATCTGAGGCATATTAAAGCAAAATGCTGTAATTTTATGTAGCACTCTGCAATTACCATGAGGAGCCTATTATTGTTGCAAGTGACATGATTTTCAGAAACCTATCTAGGCACCCTATATAAATTGGCTGTTGCAATGAGGAGATGTAAAAAATGCTGAAAATGCTCTTGTCCTGCAAGCTTTCATGTTCTACAAAGAACCACATGCAGTTTTTAAATGGCAAATGCTCACTTAGGTGCTGCCACGTCCATAAAATTTATGGAATAAAAGGGATAAAAGCACATTTATGTAGTTCTTCCTGTGTGGCCTGCACCATGTTTGTCCAAGGATGCTCTCATTTCAGTTACTCGAAAATTCTTCCTTAGGCCTAGTTCTCACTGTGCCTGGGCTGGAGTACTTCACATGGCAGGAATGTTTCCTACTCACACAAAACAATCATGTTGGGAAGGATACTTTAAAACCCTCTGTCCTGATAACTATTTATATTAAGTGTGAGTTATTTTCTTGTAAGGAGAAGCATCCCATCAAATGGGCCTCACCTGCAATCTACAGTCCAGACAAATATATACTGTCTCAGTGAGAAATGGGCCTCTGAGATAGGACTGTGACTAGGTATGATCTGGGCAAAGGTTGGTCAAAGGAAAAAATTGAAATTCTGTGTGCTTGTAGTTAAATGCAATGTTGAAAGTTTATTTGCCAGGCGACACACTGTTCCAGAAGAGCATCATATGTTTACTTTGATTAAGTAGAGGTCTATAACCATCTCCTCTGTGCATGTTTACCCTAGTGCAGTGCAAAACAAACTCTAATGAAGGACGACAATACTAAGCGACTATGCTAAAGTATTCTAGTCATATTTTGTTTTAACAAAGACAGAGAAATTGTGCTCAACAAAGCAGCAACTCTTTTCACAGAGAGAAAAAAAATTGAGAATCCTTACCTCCCAGTCCAAGTAATCACAGACATCTTCAAAATTAGTAAGTAGAGACACTGAGCAGAAAAGCCGTGGCAGCTCATCCCTCGTCATTGGGGGAAATCGGCTATCTTTAAGGGCACTGAGAAAGAAAAAAGAAAAGGCGAGGATGATGATTTTCATGCACCTTATTGTAAACAGAAATGTGCACTGAAATGGCACAGCTGAACATATTTTTAGCCTTAATAATAAATTATTAGCAGTAAATGGAAAGCTTCTGGACACTAAAACTGTTCTTTCCACCATACGTTTAGTTATTTGTCACATTTATCACCTTTCCTTCAAGGAATTCATGGTGGGTGGATAAAGGTTCTCTCCCTCCTTGCCAGCTGTATCTTTAGAAGAACACTGCAAGTTATATTAGGCCAAGTGAAACTGGCCAAGTTCACACATAACCTTCAAGCAAGAATGGGGAAATTGCAGCCCTCCAGATGTTGCTGGACTAAAACTCCCAATATCCCTGGATGTCAGCTGGGTGGGACTGATGAGGGTTAGAGTCCAATAACATCTGAAGGGCCACAGGCCCCCACCCTACACTAAACCATTGTTTAGTGCTATGTGCACAAGCTGGACTGAGCCTAAGCAAAGTCTTAGCCTGAGAATCTCTCCCTTCTCTTCCTCTCGCAGAAGGAATTCTGCAGAGTTTAGTTTTACTTTAGACAAATCCTGGTTTGTGGTTATGAACAGAGAAACAAACTCTGATCAGTTTCCAGACAAACCAACTTCAAACCATGGTTATGAAACTGATTTGTTTAACTAACCAGATTATGCTGTAATCTGCAATCTCTGCTTTGAGCTCGTTGTAGCTTGTTCATGTAGCACTAAAGTGCTATGCTATGTGCTATGTTACGTGTAAACCAGGCCACTGACCAGCCCAAGGCCACCCAGTGAGTTCCATGGCCAAGTGGACCTGAACGACTCTGATTCTAGCACCCAGTTAGCTTAAGCAAGAGCGAAGCAACCCACCGATCAAGCAATTCATCTCCTGCAAGTGTACAAAACTCCAAATGGGAGAAAAACATTATGGAAACAGCTCTCAGCACTAACCAAAGTCCAGAACTGACAAAGCTTTTAGATGTAAATGATTAATATTTTAAGGATAAATATGTCACATAGATGTGCAAGTTTGATATCAGAATTTCAGTATGCAGAGAACAAATGACATGTATTGCAGCTCTGGAGCACAAGGCGTTTTGAGGAACAGAGAAATGGTTAGTCAGTGAGAAGGTTGTGAATTTGAGATAATCCGCAACTGCTCCATATTCCTACTAGAGAGTACAAAGTATGACACATCACAGATTTAAATGAAGAACTGGGATAAACTGGAGAGGAATCGTTAATGACAATACATTTCAAACAATATTTGAAAGAACATCGGAGTACAATATTTGGAAGAGGCAAGCACACAAACCTGAAGAGCAGAGAAAATCTGTATGTGTGCTCACTTATACCTAGGGGTGGAAGTTTGCTCCAAATATTTCTTTGAAAATTGTGATGTTGATTACAACAGCCAGCCTCTGAACATAAAAAACTGTCATAATGTGCAATACTGCATCCATATTTGATACCCAGTTATACTGCACTTCAACATTTGATGTTATTGATTTATTACATTTATTTCCTAAAGACACCCATACAGTGTGACAGCATATCCCACATAGAAGCTGACCACATAAGCACTAGGCCTGGGCTATACAGTGGTACCTCAGGTTACATACGCTTCAGGTTACAGACGCTTCAGGTTACAGACTCCGCTAACCCAGAAATAGTGCTTCAGGTTAAGAACTTTGCTACAGGATGAGAACAGAAATCAGGCTCCAGCGGTGCGGCAGCAGCAGGAGGCCCCATTAGCTAAAGTGGTGCTTCAGGTTAAGAACAGTTTCAGGTTAAGTACAGACCTCCAGAATGAATTAAATACTTAACCTGAGGTACCACTGTATATCAATATATTGCCCAGGAGCAGTATGAGGAGCAGACCGTGATGTCGGCTTCATTCAGCAGTATATCGCTGGTGAAACCACCACCACTCCCGAGTTTGTCTGCTAGTGACTTACTCCAGCGAGTGTTGCTAGCAGAGGGACCCAGGAGTGGTAGCAGTTTCACCACCGATATATCGCTGAGTGAAACCCCAATCCCACTCTGCCGATACAGCTTGTTCCTCCCTCTGCATCTTTAAACACAAAATCTCATCTTGCATTGACTGGTTCTCCACCACCACTTTACAAAACTGTGATCAGCCATGTGCAAATAGGATCCTAGCTCTTTTTTTACCTGTCGCCTCAGTGGCTTCTAGCTGCACTGGAGTACAAAAGCACTCTGATTAAGTTGAAGCTGTGCTAATCAGCTGGATGCAAACCAGCCACAGGGCTCTCCACAGGGCAATCCTCCCTGGGTGTGAGCCACATTATAAACTCCACAGCATTGTTAACAGCTGTGACCAAAAATAAAACAAAGCAAGGCTCCTGAAGCACTGAAATGCCTGTGAAGTAACCACAGATCCGTCTGGGCTAAACAAAATGCAGTTTGGTGGAGTTTTTTCCACATCTCTCTGGGGTGGAAACCTTCGTCTATGGTAAATTACATGTTTGCTTTAGATAATTGGCCATCAGCAAAAGAGCTGAAAGGACAGTGAGTTTCTTGGGACAATTCAGAGGTGTACATTTTGCTGCAGGAACATTTGTTCTGTTTGAACTGAGTGGTCAACCATTACTACAGGAAGACAAAACAATGTTATTGGACAACACATGCAGAGGCACAGGCAGAGAAAGATGAAGAAATTTCTTTGCTGAATTTAAATGACAGAGATTTAAATGAAACTATCCCAGGAAGAACATGACAGCGAGGGAACGCTAGCTTGGACCCATCCATCAGAGAAGCAGCAGCTGCAAGTAGCTTGCTCCTCTTTCTACCCCGTCGCCCCCAAGATGAAGAACTCTCTCCGCCTCCTGCCAACTGCAGTTGCCTGGGGATTGTGAAAGTTGAGGGAAAGCACACTCTGGCCTCTGCTGCCAGTCAGAAGAACAAGGGCTGCTGGGCCAACTGTATCACCTTTTATTCAAGTAAGACCACCAGCAAGAAAAGGCCAGCTTGGTGCCAACTGGAATTTCTGTTCATAAGGTTGCTTCCTGGCAACCTGGTTATTGAGCATTCATCCAGATTTGCTTGCACAGAGGTTATATGACTTGCCAACTGATTGTTTCCCCACACTTTCTAGTGTATTTTTTTGTCACTTGCCTTAGCACAAAAAGTCCTAAATTTGCCAGGTTGCAGCCGATTCCCTCCTGCAAAATAATGAAAATCTGAAGGGGACCTTTGTGATCACTTTGCTTTGGGATTCATCTTCCTTTGTGTGGCCACAACTCCACTTCCCAGCATCCGGTGTGAGGAGGAAGGGATGGAGGAGGCAGAATAAAAATGTCATCAAAGCAACAATTGTGCTTTCTGACATTTCCAAGTAATACTTTTAGGATGAAATCCTGAAAACACCAAGACCGACTGAACACAGTGAGAACTGCTTCTAATCTAAGTAAATCCAGTTAAGACTGAGATATTAACTTATAATATTAACATAAATAAATAGAATCACAGAAATGAAAAGCTGAAAGGGACTCTGAGGGTTATCTAGTCCAACCCCCCACAATACAGTAATAGCTTTATATTTATTTGGATTTGCAATGTGGTTGTGTGTTAACCACAAACTGCAATACTTTGCCTGGTCAAAGATTATGCTAACATACCTGTTCCTTCCTAATTTTAAGATTTACCCTTAGCAGTGAAAATGCCAAAATGGTTTTAAAAACCTTTTAGTTTCTGAGGGCTTCCAAACAATGAGAGAAAGATAGCTTTTGACATTTGATATTTAAGATAGTCTGCAAAATGCATAAGTAGTCATCTCAGTCCACAATCTACAGGACAGCACCTATTTTAGGATTAATAGGTGGCCAACCAGGTGGTTGTGGGAAGCCCACAAGCAGGACCTGGGTGCGACAGCAGCACTCTCCCCATTTGTGATTCCTAGTCATAGGGATGAAGTTAAAGCAATAACAACTACGTTCAGACACAATACTGAACTATGGCTTAGCGTTACATAAGCAGGACTGGGTGAGCCATAGGTTTACAGACTCCCTTCTCTTCTGTTCTTGCTAACCGCAGTTCAACTTCAAACTGTGGTTTATGAAGATGGCTTGTTTCAATAAACTATAGTTAAAATTGACTGCCGCTTAAGGTCTCACTTTTTGAAATCATGACATTTCATAGGTATGTGCTACAATGATCCACCTACAACTTTCATTATGATTTCAGCAGACCCGTTGTTAGTCTAATCTGACTAACTCTGGGAATAAAGGCTACAACCCTGTGCTTTTGGTGGCAATGATTTCAGATTAAGAGTACTAAGCATAATAGTACACTTTTAGGGACTGCATAAATAACAGCATGACCTCAGTTATGAAAATGATACGCAAATGGTGTTTCATGCCACCAATATACATCAGTGACATACTGTTCTCAGTTCAGGACATACCTCCAACCCAGCGCTGCATACCAAACCAGTTCTCCACCACCATTTTGGGATCTTGCCAAATGCGAACAAAAAGTTTTGAGACAGCAGCTGCCTCTCATTTCAGGGCTCGGAGGCATGTGGCTGCTTAAGTAAGGCTTTAAGAAACATAAAGGTAAATGAAAATTAGAAAGCTATCCTACAAAACAAATGGCCAATACAGTGGTATACAACCCAGTGATAGTAGCATCCACTGCATAGATTTGAGAAGTGTACTCCTACTTAGTACTACTTTCCAGTGCAAAGCCAGTAGTGGAGCACTTGCCCAAAACCATTGGGGAGGAGTGCAAATGGCATGGCTTTGCTGCCTGGAGCAGAAGGCAGGAAGAGGCATGACACTACTAGCAACTGAGTAGAAGCAGGCATGAGTGAAGCATTTTTTTTAAGTGCCCACAAAGATGTATGCCGGCAATAACATAAGGAAAGTTTCACACCCAAGTGAGGGTGAGTGACAGCTTCTGCTCTCTTTGCTAACAGAAGACATTTCAGCAAAACATGATTGGAGTGAATCACTGCCATCATCACTGCCATCACCACCACAACCATCTCTATTTCTAATGTTCAGACTGTTAAGTGCCATCATGCTTTCGAGAAGTTCAAAACATCTTTGGTGGTGACATCATGCTTTGGAGAAGTTCAAAACATCTTTGGTGGTGGTGGTGGTGGTGGTGGTGGTGGTTGTGTTAAAAAAACACTCTAAAAGGAAGGAACACCACAAAACAGGGGAAAGAGAATGAAATTGAGTGAAGTGTTTGGAATCCTGATCAGGAAAACTCCACATTTTGTTGTAAGTCCCAGTTATTTATTTATAAATTATTTATAAATTTTAATTGAGCATCAGCAACAGCATGAGAGAGGCATTTGTCAGGAATTCAAAATGTGTTCTGAACATTATAGAACAAAGGCAAAGGATGCTAAATGTTCATCACCTAATTTTAGATGTGTGATAAATATCTAAAAAAAACAAACACCAAAACACCCTCAAGATGGCATACCAGAAAAGAGATGCATGCAATGCTTGGCAATACAATGGCTTTTAAAAAATAACTTGTCTGGGGAAGCAAACTGGGGGTGGGATTGAGTAGGTTGGAATATACCAGAGAAAACTATGATTGTGGATTTGGAAAGGTAATTCTAGAGAGTGTCATGGACAGTAGTTGGAAAATTGAAAAGAATAGTTGATGTCTTCTAATAATTTAGTGATACGCAGGTCCTGTTTATCGAACACAATGTATTTCCTGGAAATCGTTTGTTAGGAGAGTGTATTTGCATAACGAGTCAATGATTTCCATTATTTCCTATAGAAATATTTATAATGCAGGATTTGTCCACACGCTTTCCCCCACTCTCTTCATGGTTTCTTCCTGAAATGACTGCAGGCAATCAACAAAAGAAAGACAAAGACAAACAAAAACAAAACCCAACCCTAACAGATTTGTCTGAACTCTCCTGCTCTCTGATGTATCCAATCTTGCTCCCTGAAGGAGCAGTTTCTGCCCGAAAATGGCTGCTGCCAACAAGAAAAGCAGAAACAAACAAGGAAGTAAGGAAGGAAGTCGGCTGTTTGGATAAGTGAATCTGCAGAACACATAGCAAGGTTTGTGCATAATTCTTTAAACGCGGTTAAGTGAATTTTCAGATAGTGAGCAGGCAGATAGCGGGACCTGCATGTAGATACGTAAGTAGGGCTGATACTTGTGGAGAGCTTTATTTTCTCCGAACCTTACTAATGATATAGATTCACACTGCAAAAAGGGATGCCTCTTTGTGCAAATATAAAACTGGTTTACTGAATTTGGACTGAAAACCAGCTGCCTTCACCTGGGCAACACAGCTTCCACGAAGTAGTCTAGTTAAGTAGGCTACTGAGTGAGGGCAAGACTTTTAAGTAGAGCAGTAGTGTCTGATTGATTAATCAGGTGTATTAAACCAATTAAATAATTTTGATTGACAAAAAGACACTCCTGATTCAATAAGGATTCCGTTGTTGCTTTTTTAAAAAAAAAATACAAGTATTTATAAAAAATGTAGAGAGAGAAAGGCCTCCTTTGCCAATGAAGAAGAGGGAATGCTTATTCTGAAAGGGAATGCCTACTGCTACATGTGTATGCATCAGCTGAAAAATAAAGTTTGTTTGTTTTCCTTAGAACTATCATTTTTCAAATGAATTTTAATCCATTTAATTACCCAAAGTTAAAACTGAATATGGTCAGTCGACTAGGATTTTTTTCAGTTTGACAGCAGACAAAAAGTATTTACAGAGTGGTGGCAAAGCTCTAGAAAGAGAGCTTTCCCCACTTTATTTTTAACAGCCAGAGGGCAAGTCCAACATTACATTTCAGCAAACCGATTGCAATGAGTCAGTGACACAGCCAAGAATAGAACTCACGAGTCAGGGCTTCCCTGCCTGCTTTTTTACTTGCTTCCCCACACCCATTCCCTTTTTATAACACAAGCTATGCAAAATATTGCCATGCCCCAAGAGTTCAATAGCAAGCAGCTTAAATCCAGTTTCAGAGGGAACCATTAAAGTAAAACTAGTCCCACTCTTAGAGCAAGGAAAAGTCAACTGATGTTTATTATGGCTGTGAATTTGGTGGAGAATCAGGATTAAGAGAATGAACAGTGAATCAGAAATTCTTCAGTGTGATTCCTACTTCAGCCACAAATTAATTAATTGGCCTTAGATTCTATCTTGGCCTCAGTCCCCCACACTCATGGAAATAATACTTACCTATAATACAGGGCTCCTGTATCGATTACAAGATAACGTATGGGAGGAACAAAGAAGACATCTTGCCCAATGAGCTAGAAATCCCCAAAGCGGCAGACTCCACACAACAGTGGGAAGTGAAACCAGGTCCCATGAGCAATTCAGTACTAGAGGGACACTATTGTCCCCCTGACCAAAATGGCCAGAGCAATCTTGAGATGGAAAATGAAATCAAGGAGGCATTCAAAAGAGAAAATGCTGTAGTGGTGGGTTATTTCAAGTACCCTTAGATAGAATGGGTACGTTACTGTTCCAGATAGGACAAAGTTAAGATTTCTAGATACCTTAAATGACTGCACCCTAAAACACTTGTCATGTAGCCAACCAAAGATGAGGCAACATTTGACTTGATCTTAAGTGCTGCCCAGGACCTGGTTCAAGATGCAAGTGTTGCTGAATAAACTGGGATCAAATTCAACATACAGTTGTACCTTGGAAGTTGAATGGAATCTGTTCCAGAAGTCCATTTGACTTCCGAAACGTTCGAAAACCAAAGTGCGGCTTCTGATTGGCTGCAGGAAGCTCCTGCAGCCAATCGGAAGCTGCGGAAGCCCTGTCAGACGTTCGGCTTCCAAAAATAGTTCACAAACCTGAACAGTCATTTCCGGATTTGCGGCGTTCAGGAGCCAAAACTTTCAAGAACTAAGCTGTTCGAAAACCACGGTACAACTGTATATGTAAGTGGCTAATGGCCAAGTCAATCAAACAGAGTCATATCTGGCTTCAGAAGAGACTTTGGTATTGGTACTGATACTGGTATTGGTAAGAAAGAAGCTGAAAGGCCAATCCAAGAAAATAGTCTCACCAGAGTGCTTGGGGTTGTTCAAAAGCATACTATTAAAAGCTCATCTAGGTGGTCTACTGCTCATCAAGAAAACTACCACCAGGGTGAAGATGAGGCCAGATGGTTAAATAGCAGAGACAAAGAAGCAATTAGAGGGAAGAAGGCATCCTTCAGAAAATGGAAGTCTTATCTTAGAGGACAAACCAAACCCTTCTTGCGGACGGGTTAGTTTTTTTTTTATATGCAAGGAACTCACCCACCCAACATGTGACAGCATTTGAATGTGCAAATCCTCCACTTACACTTAAAGTGATACAGTCCAGGCATAGCTTTAGAGTTTTAGTTTTGTTGAATTTATAAATGTCCCAGAGAAGCTAAGCTAAGGGGATTCATAATGTCTTGGCACAGCCTCTTTGTGGATGGCCTGACAAAAAAAGAAAAAAAAAGAAATCCCACACACAGCTGCTGATACCGCTAAGCATTTCCCAGCAAAATTCTGCACTGAATATTTACCAGCGCATCCCATGTCCTCCATCATGGGGGTGGTCCTGGCACTGCAAATAGGAGAGCCAACTGGAAGCAAATGAAACTTGAGATGGGTCACGGTTTACCCAGATCTTTGACTCAGGGCGAAGGAATGTGTGGTGTGGTGGGGCTTTCCCTGAAATCTGTCCCTTATTCCAAAACAGCCACCATGGATCACCTATTCCCTGGGATTTCCCTTGACAGGAACCAGGAGAATTATGAAGATAGACATTAATTTAGAGACAGAGGGAGTTTGTTAACATCTATTGATTTTTCCATTGCCAGGTTTTAGCTGGTTGAGGCCACTAACAGGCAGCGAGGGAATTCTTGTTATACTGACAATCAATATTTTCCTAGTGAAACCCCAGCAGCAATAAGCATAATTTAGCTTTATCAAAAGAGCAGCCAAACCAACAGCTTCTTTCATCTGATAGTATAAAGAGAAATACTGCTTTTGAGAGAACAGGCAACATTCTCATTCCAGTTTTTGTAAAGAAGCTTGAGAGAGATCATTTTCAGGCAGTCCCCTTACCACCTTTGAGAAGAAAATTTGAAATCCAAAATCTAAGTTGATGGTGAGAAATAACTCTGCTGCATGCATCTTCAAAAACTAAGACATGAAAGATTTATATATATATATTAACGCATACACAGCTATTGCTTTCACACATCATGTTAAACCATGGTGTAGTGCAACTTGTGTGAGCAGGAATGAGCTGCAATAAGCCTTGGTTTCATGCACTCACACTTATTATGCTGCCAGGGGTTGTCTAGAAAGCTTTTTGGTTTGGTTAACAAGAGGTTTTTGTATTATGGGGGGTGATGAACTGTGGTTAATATTAACTATGGTTAGGTTCAAACAATCCAACTCCAAACTATGGCTTTTGAAACTGGTTTGCCAACTAACTGTGGTTCATGTTAACAACAATTATGGGTCCAGAAGATGCAACAAGCAGTTCTTTCTTTTCAGCACAAGCACAAGATGTGATGTGCCAACACAGCCAGTGTCTATGCTTGAGACTAGACAGCAAAACAACCCTTGCCCTAAATCCAGACCTGTGAATTATGCGTACATCCTGAACACTGGCTGAAGGCAGGAAAGGAAATAAAAAAACAACAACACTTGAATTTCCTATGTATTGTTATTTTGAACAGGAAAATGCTTTAAGATCACACAGGGTGCCAGCTGAGACAGAGGTCATACCAGAGGACAGAAATAAAAAAGCACATGGAACTGATATGGTACAACAGAGAACTGGATAGTTGCCCTGGGTAAGAACAGGAGTGAAAAGAAATTCTCCATGAGATCCTTTTTCAGTTCTCTCAAAAGTTTTAAAGGCATTTACTAGTTTCCAATACATTGTTCAGAATATGCATCCCCAGCATCCTAGACATTTTATGCTATGCTTATTTTATGTTGTTTTGCTTTCACTCAAGGGAGAAAGTTCTTATACACCAAAGTTATGAAGCTGACAAGTTGAAGAGTCCTGGGAGAGTTTGTGGCAAATGGAGGGACTGAGTTAAAAGAGGAGAAATTTTTTCTCCCTCCTCCAAAGCTGCCTTACCTAGAAAACTCATCTGCCAGCCACTTCCCATGCAGCCCCAATAAAGAGTAACCTGATGTGTTCTCATACTTGTAGTGGCTAAACTGTCCACACCTACTTCAGCATAACATACCTGGTATTTCTGTTGATCTAAAGCAAGGAGGGCAACGTTTTACAGACCAAGGGCTACATGCCCATCTGAGCAACCTTCCAGGGACCACATGCTTGTAGTGGGTAGTGCCAGAGTCTAAAGTGGGTGAAGCAACAAATGCAAATTTCACCTATGTACAGAAGGTTAATTTTTACACTTACACACATAAAAAGAGCCTGCTGGATCAGGCCAGCGGCCCAATCCAGTCCAGAATCCTATTCTCACAGTGGCCAACCAGATGCCCATGGGAAACATGAAAGCAGGACCTGAGACAAGAGCATTCTCCTCTCTGGTGGTTTCCAGCAACTGGCATTACTGCCTCAAACTGTGGAGGTAGAGCATAGCTATAATGGCTAGTAGCCACTGATAGCCCTGTCCTCTTTTAAAGCCATTTGGGTTGGTGCCGCCTGTGGCAGCAAGTTTAATAGTCTAATTCCTCATTGCATGAAGAAGTACTTTATTTTTTCTGTCCTGCATCTTCCAACATTCAGCTTCATTTGATGTCCATGAGTTCCAGCGCTAAGAGAACCGGAGAAAAACTTTTCTCTATCCACCTGTTCCAGGCCATGCATAATTTCATAAACTTCTATCATGTAACCTTTCACTCGCCTCAGACACTGCAACTCTATCCTCCGTCCAGACAAGCAAGAGGCATAATCAGTAGTTCAGCCAGGCAAAACACTAGGGATGTGAAGCAGGGCCAGCAAGTGGGGGTGACCCATGGTGAGGTCTGAGGACCAGCTAGAGATGCCTTAAGGTCTGTATGAAGAGATTGCAGCCCTGCAAAGAGTTGAGGGGAGGAGTTCCAAGGACCTGAGAGCTTGAGGCCCTAATGCAATAGAATGTGCCTCACCTGCCAAGACTCTAGCAGTCTGAGAACAGCACAGTTTGAGAAGCAGCTTTGAAAAGGAAGTGTGGGCTGTTTAGTTGCCTCTATCTTTATCTTGCTTTAAGTACAACAAATCTTTTCTATTGAGTGTACACAAAATAAACGTTCAAACAATATACAACATTCTCAGATAAAATAGCTCAGGATCTAAGATAAGGCACAAGCTGTCTCCTTTCCTAGCATAGAAGGTGATTCGTATGCTGGGGCATGAAGTTGCAACACCAGACACAGACAAGAGGGTACCTATGTCAATTGATGGGGTAGCCCCAGTCCAAGCTTAAGATCTGTCAATGATGCCTTGGTTCAAATTTCATCATATGACGAAGGCATACTGGTCTTTTCCAGTGGCCAGCGGAGCTCTGAAACACTCCTCTGTGAGCTGTTCATTTGACTCCCTCTCTCAAGGCATTCTGGAAGCAAGTGAATATGACATTATTTTGTTCTGCTTTTGGAAGTCAGTCCCCCCCCCCCGGTTGGTTTCCTGCTGTTCCAATGGCTGTTCTCTGTGGCAAATTTTAATGTGCAATTTTAATAGGTTTTATAGAATTGCTTTTTTTAGAAGCAGTTGCTGAAAAGTGGTCTAGAAATTCCTGCAAATGAATCTGGCAGGCAGTTACATGGATTCAGTGGGCAACAGACCCAACACGTGACACCATCCCTAGAAAGGCCACTTCAGCACACACACAGACATCCTGAGAGTTTGAGAAAAGTGGTACTGGAGCAATATTTCTGGCCACTGCCTGCATTGGAAGACAACTATTTCAGCAGCCTGCAAAGTCGCTGCTGGGGGAGCATCCAAGCTCAGACAATGCCTAATGCACAGTGGTTTCACAGCAGCAGTAAATGCACTTGGTCTCCGCAGTCCACAGAACATGCTGCACTCCAACCTGATGGGGGACTGTCCAGGCCAAACCACAAGCAGAAGAGGAATATCAGGGGGAGCGGGGCACTTAAGTGAGCTGCCAGAGAAAGGGGCACGTGTATAAGCTTAGCTGGCTCATTTGAGCTTTACCAAGTTATCTGCTGAATATTGATACTGTGTTTGGGGGAAGGTCTCCAAAGAGTTGGTAATGGGTAATGGGTAACTTCCCCCTCTCACCTTCTTTTTTCTTGCACTCCCATCTTTATTTCGTTAGTCTACATGCTTTCCTTGGCCTTAGCCTGATGCACTAGACACAGGAACTATTTCCAAGACACGTGGAGTCATAATTGTGGCTGACCTATTCTGATAAGTACAAACATACTGCAATCATGGATGAAGCAGGGGACAAGGTTGATTTTAAGAGCAAAGGAACATATAAGAAAATTGTGCTGAATCCAGATTACCTCTATCCTCTATGCCTTTTCTCAACCAGGCTCTTGACACTGAAAGTGAGAAAAGCACCTGGGGTGATAAGCAGTGGGCAGAGAGAGAGAGAGAGAGAATTTAGCACTCCTTAATTGCATAACACTTAAATTCTTTTTTTTTAATGTTTTCAACACGATCTGAGTCTGCATCATTTCCAGTTTTGGGCTTACATGCCAGAAGTAGCTTTTGAAAGTTGCACGACTGTTAATTCAGGTGCAATTTACATTGCAATTTGGTACATGTTGATTTGCAAAGGCACTTATATTATGTATCACAGGCAAAGTCTGAACCCAGTTCCCACCAAGAATGCCTGCAGCTGTGTCACCACAGCCCTCTCAAGTACCTTGCCCCAAAAGGGGTATTTGCAATAGGATGGTAGTTGTTCAGTACCATTCGGAGCAGGATGGGTTTTTTCCAGGAGTGGCCACACCATCACATTCTTCAAGGTGGGCAGTACCACCCCCTGAATTCAGTCAGTCATGCTTCAGCCCAGCTAGTTTTAATCAGCCAAGAAGAGGAAGGATGAAGAGGGAACATTGTTAGGTGCACGAAAGCACCATGTCAATGTAATCAGGTTGAAAAAATTGAAACTGATCCCACAGAACATGGTTTGATGGGGCACTGGAAATCTCTTCTGGGACTGCATCAGTCATGGCATCTACCTTGCTAAAGAGAAGAATGTATTTGTCCTCAAAGTGCTTAACATGGAGGGTCTCTGTGGTGTCCCAGACTCCATCAGCTGATATACTGTAGGTGTCAACAGCTAATGGACCACCCTGAAGTTCTTCTGGACCGTTTCTCGAGGGTGCACCAAAGCAGGCGCTCTTCACTGCTTTCACCATCATGCTCTAGCATATGTCCAGTCATTGTTGCACTAACTCGGGGTAGTCAACCTTTTTACACCTACCGCCCACTAATGCATCTTTCTTGAGGGTAAAATTTCCTTACCGCCCACCAGTGCTCGATGGAAGGAGGATTCAGCTTGTGCCATAGAACCCCCTACCACCCACCTAGAATCCTGAAACGCCCACTAGTGGGCGGTAGGAACCAGGTTAACAACCCCTGCACTAACTGCACTCTAACCATCCTTGACTTGTTTCCTCACGTGTAACTCCCAAGTACACCAGGGAGCCGAACATGCTCCACAGTATCGGAGAGTATGCTCAGAAACAATTATATTTATAGTCCTCTGAATCTCAAAATTCCATAGCAAGTCAAGGGCCTCAGGACAATCACCAGAACTACCAACTAGAAAATCCCTCGGAGCATCCCTTTTGAGTCCTTAGAATAAAGTTTAAAACCTGTAAAGACAAAACAGCAAGAACACCAAAGGGGCAGAAGACCTGCAGTTGCTGAACTCCCTTTAAACCTGGTTAATGATTCTTGGCTCCTCAGAGAACAAAACAACACTGAAAAGGTCCTAGCCCCTGATAAATTAGATAGCGGTTGAGCCAGCAACAGCACTATCACATAAAAAGCAAACAAACAAACCCCAATTAAATAATTAAAACAGATTGCGGAGCTCAGCCAAGAACGACCTTTCTCAACGCCATCTTGGCAGCATCCTTTTGAGTCTGTAAATCTCTGATGGCAGATCATCCCAAAAAGGTCCACCGCTTATGTGGGGTGAATTGGTAAATACTGCGTTGGATTCCTCTGTTGCGCAGCTCTAAAAAGTCTATTTTGCTTGTTTATTTAAGACACTTATATACTGCTTAATCATCAGCATTTCTGAGCCCTTGCAGTGGTGGAGACACAAGATGGGATACAGCCCAATGTCACCTGAATAAGATTCAGAGCATAACCAAAGGGCTAAGCACTGAAGGGGTGCTTAACTTGGGATGCATATGCACAGGATGTAGCTTTGGACTCAACAAAGCCTGTATGTGTGGACTTATACTCTGTAACCCCCAATCAGTCCCATAGGGGCTATGTGAACTAATATTAGAAACCAATATAGAAGTGAGAAAAACAGCCAGTTCTGAGGCAGCAGGAGGAAATGTTTTTCTGTATTGTTCATAGCAACTGGTATTGAAAAGTTGGAATATATTACTGCAGTGTACCCAAAAGAATCAAATCAGCAGGCCAAAGCAGAACTACTCAGTTTGATTATTATCTCATATCTCATTATTTCTACATCAATATGATTGCACATGCCAGATGGTCAATATTTAGGGTTCTAATTCCAGAGCTTTTTGATTGTGCATTATGTTTTCAAAAATAGTAGAAATAATTTCCTAATAATAGACTCCAGTAAGACCCTGAACTATGTAAAGTGCTAACAGTTTACATTTTAGGAAAGCTCTTTTATGCTTTATACTGTTCAGGAAGCATGTGAAATCATACTATTTTTAAAGTCTTTAGCCATGTCACACAGGAGTAAGACTAAGGAAGGCTAAGAAGAGAATCGCCCACTGCAAACCAATAGAGTAGTACCTTGGAACTTGAACGGCTCTGTTCTCGAACATTTTGGCTTCCAAACACAGACAATCCGGAAGTAAGTACTCTGGTTTTCAAACATTCCTTGGAACATGAACGTCCAACGTGGCTTCCGCTGTGCAAAAACCTAGTTGTTGGCCAATCGGAAGCCACGCCTTGGAACTCAAACATTTCGGAAGTCGAACGGTCTTCCGGAATGGATAATGTTTGAGTGCCGAGGTACCACTGTACAGGCAACAACCCATTTAGGTGTGTTCAAATGACACACAATTGTGCACATGTGCATGGCGCATGGCGCCAAACCTGGAAGTAGCATAAAGACATCATGAAAAGGGGCAGGACAGGGTGGGGGCAGAATGGGCTTACATGCACTCTGCCCATGCATGTGGGGCTCCAGAACATAAGCCCCGCACAAAACGAGTATTGCTTGTCCTGAAAATCAGAGTTAATTAGGAGAGCAAAGCACCAGAATTACAACCAAGAATAGTTAGTACCTATGAAAATACCTATGATAATATCACATACCCTGAAATCTAAACAGTGCAGGTTCACCACAATTATCATTGAAATGTGAAGGTGCTCAGCACAAATTCATTATTTATCTGTAAACATTGAAATAAGCACTGCTGACTGAGGGTTTAAATTATGACTACACCACCTTCGTAGAAAGGCAAATAATAATGTACAAATAATGCTGTTAGTAAGTCAGCATAGCGTTTTTTGTTCTACAAAATCGAACCTGCAAGAGAGACAGACACACACACACACGCGCACGTGCGTGCACACACACACACACACACACACACACACAGCGCTATACCACTGCTTGCATTGCTCACCAACACTACCTACAGTCCATGACTCCCCAAACCACCCCCCCACACATTCCCTGCACTACAAACCTTTAGACCAGTGGTGGGGAACATTTTTAGCTCCCACAAGTGGACAAGGCAACCCATCTGTCAATCACATGGGTTGCCCAAATCACAACACCAAAGATTGAAATGAGGAGTATGGAAAAGCTTGTAAAATCTTGCCATGCACTGATCACCCCATTGCAATTCTACTCCTAGTTCTCCTTAGACCCTCAGTGTCCTTCGAACCCAAGCATCTCTCCCCCCCCAATATCATTTTCTCACTACCTAACAGCATCTCTGATCTTGTTCCATATCCATCACTCCTCTCCTCTCGTGACCAACTAACATTTATTTCTCCCACACCTGTCTCTACCCTTCTCTTCCTGCAAAAGGACCTCCCCCCTACTATCCTTCTTTCTCTACCCAAGAGCATCCCTCCCCCCACCACACATACCCTCGTCTCTCCCCCAAGAGCACATATTCTACCCCCACATCTTTTCCTCCCTCTCTCTCTATCCAAGAACACATTATTTTATGTGCCCTCCCCACACACCTCACCCCAAATCCTCTTCCCTCACACAACACTCCAAATGCATCCTCTGCCCCACACGTATTTCCCGAAACCTTTCTTCCCTTTTCCCCAGTGGGTGGACTGAAAGGAAAAGTGCTGGACCAGAGTGGAGTAGCCTTTGCAAGCTTTCCCTCTCTTAACCTGCTGCCGCTGCGTCTACCATGGGGAGCAAGAGAAGGATGGCTGCATTTTCCCCTCCTGTCTTCTGTAACCAGTGGTGGGAGTGATAAAAGGAGAGTGGGAAAGCCTGCAAAGCTCACCCTGTGCTGATCTGCCCACCCACTTCCAGTTACCTCCTCTTTGCCCCTGAGGCCACTTGTCTACCAGGGCAGCTTACCAGCAACTGCCTCGCTTCATCGTCACTTTCTAGGCCTGTGAGGCTGCTGAGGCTGAAATGGTGGTGTGTCCAGAGCACAGTGGAAGCAGAACACATTGATTGCTAAGGGACTTCCCTGCTCTACCTGTTCTGCTGCAGCTCTTCCGCCTCCCCCACAAAACCTACACTGGTTGCTTGCCTGTCTATATTGCCTACCTGCTGCTCTGTCATCATGCTGCAGTTTGTGGACAAGCCAAGCACCGCTGAGCATTTTTCTTGCAAAAATAATATATGGCAAGTTAAGAAATCGCTTTCCCTCAATTTAATGTGGATAACAAGACACCTAAAATGAGAATTGGGAAATACAGGAACAGCAGTGAGGAGCAGCCTCCCCCAACCTGGTGCCCCTCAGATGCTTTGGACCACAACTCCCATCATCGCCTGGCATTGGCCATGCTGGTGCAGGCTGTGAGTTGCAGTTCAAAACATCTGGAGGCCAGCAGGTTGGGGAAGACTGGTGCAGAGGTACAAGAAAGCAGAGTGGCTAACATGCACCAAATATCAGGCACAAGAAAATAATTTTTCAGACATTAGTTGCACAGCCAATATTATAAAAGTCAAGGGGTACACATGCTGAACAGGAAACAATACCTGTATTTAGCACTTTTAAATAAGCAGCCTATGAAACAGGGGTTGTTTCTTTGATTGTTGTTGCTGTTGTTGTTTTGCTAATTAGCACTAAAATGCCGGAAGCCTACATGCTTGACAGACAGAAAGATACTATTGTGTGTACACACTCCTTTCCTATCTGTTAGAAAACAAATTGTTCTGATACTCCAATCTTAACTACCGAACAGGAAACTCTGGTTACATTTCCTGAATAGAACTGACAAACCTTAGAATGCTAAGGAAAGTATGCATAGAACAGAAACGAGAGGAATTTACTGAGGGATTTGTATGTGTATGTGGGAGACTTCTCCCCACTTTCCTTTTAAACCTAATATGACTGCAAATCTCAAAGGGTGGGTGGGACTAGCAAAGGCTTTCCACAGGAGCAACAGACGCTGGCTTCCTTCTTTCCCTTCATCCCCAGTGAAGAGAGAGCAACACCCGTGTCCTCCACAAAGGAGAGGAGGAAGCCAGTGGGGTTCTCAAGTGATGAGAACAATTGAGCAGCTCCTGGTCCTGCTGTTCTTCAGAGTCACACTGTGCAACCACAGCTTGATGCTCACTGAACACTGCTGGTCCAAGGACCACAGTTTGGGAACCCCCAGTTTAAGCCATGAAAGTTGCCCTTGAACTTGTGCACAGATATTTCAAACATATTAATGCAAAAATAAGCAAATTTTCATTTCATTAAAAGGAAAAGGCGTGTTTGGGGCAACTGACCCTGGAAGGGTGTGCATGTGAGGAAAGGAAACTGCAATTCAAAAACTGAAACAGAGTTGAAAGGCAAAGTGTAATACATTTCCATGAGCCTGGGAAATTTTAGGTTTTTTTATACAGTGGAGAATGCAAAAGGCATCAAGATTTTACATGGAGGCAGGAAAGGGAAAGGAAACCCAGCTCCCTTGAACTACAGGGGATCAGCTTTCAAGGAATCTTCCTGTTAACTACATTCTTCGCAAATAAATTATTCTATTCATATTCTCCCATAGAACAAATCACAATAAAGAAGGATGGGCATGCCTCCCTGGGTAGTGAGTCAAATTTATCTTTCCACTGACTGGAGATGGTTAGTAGCAAAAACATGAAGAATGTATTTAATACAACGAGGAAGTGCCCAGTGCCTGCCATCATCCGACAAGAATGTTGCCTGGCAATGACTGCTATGAACTGTTTGCCCAAAAGCCTTCAAATCATTTTTGGTAGGCACACTCCAAATGCAAGCAGTCTATTGCTACACATAATGTTAATTTTCAAATGCGCATACTGTATAGATTTGATCTGTTTGGACTTGCAGTTGTTGCATAATGATAGTGTTAATGCAAAAAGAAGAAGAAGAAAAAGCATCTGTTGGCAGTTCAAGGGCAATTATGTTAAAATTTTCAAGGATTTCTGTTTGAGAAAGAGCCCCAACCCATTATTATTCATTATTATTATTATTATTATTATTACTTATTAAATTTGTATACTGCCTTTCATCTGAAGATCACAGGGCAGTTCACAACATAAAAATACAACATGAGAACACAAAATAATAAAACCTAAAAACCTCCACTAATAGCCCCCCTCCCATAAACACATTTAAAAGGCCATATAATGTTAGTCAGCCCAAGGCCTGGTTCTTAAGAAATGTTTTCACCTGGTGCCTAAAGATATGTAACGAAGGAGTCACATGGGCCCCCCTGGAGAGAGCATTGCACAAGTGGTGAGCCACCACAGAAAAGGCCTGTTCTCATGTTGCTGCCCTCTGGACCTCTTGTGGAGGAGGCACACAGAGAAGGGCCTTAAATACGGTCACAGCTTCCAGGTGGGTTCATATGGGGAGAGGTGGTCCTTGAGATATTGAATTCCTGAGCTGTTTAAGGCTTTATAGGTCAAAATCAGCACTTTGAATTGAGCCCGGAAATTAACTGGCACCCAGTGTAGTTGGGCCAGGATTGATGTAATATGCTCAAAACATCTTGCGCCAGAGAGTAACCTGGCCACCAAATTCTGCACCAACTGAAGTTTCCAAACTGTCTTTAGAGGCAGCCCCACCTACAACACATTGCAGTAATATCACCTAGAGGTTACCAGAGCATAGACAACAGTAGTTAGGCTATCCCTGTCCACTTAGGGGCACAGGTGGGCCACTAGCCAGTCTAGGGAACCACATACTAACGGTGCCTCAGTCTTAACTACTGACTAAGACCTTTGGGAACAGTGCAGATTTAACCCAGGCTACCTACTAGCTGTAAGTTTGCAAATGAGCATCATGCATTTTCTCCCTTTTACTTTTTGTTCACCTTAAACTGCTGTTATATGGTTCAAACCTGCTTAGCATCAATCCTGGTTTAGCATTACACCCACTTAAGGGACAGGGAAAAGAACGAAGAAAACAGAAAGGGCCCCGCTCGATCAAAGTAAGGGGTCCATCTAGTCTAGCATCCTGTTTCTCAGAGCTTTTAGGAAGGCTGCAAGCAGGGCATGATGACAATAAACATCCCCTGCTGGTACGTAGTGGCATGCTGACTCTTAAGCGGAGGCTTCATCACAACTAAAATGCCTTTGACTGAGCTATTTCTCAATGAATTTATCTTAATTCCATTTTACACCCATGCAAGCTAGTGCCCATCACTATTATCTTGAGGCAGCAAATGCCCCTTGCACTGAGCAGGGGGGAAGGGAGGCTGCTTCCAATTTGCAACCCTTGGTGTGCAAGGAGCCATTTGTCTTCTTCTTCAAGTGCCCCAATGTTTTCACCTTTCTGGAGTCCTGACAAGACAACTCTTCTCACTCAGGCCGCCGGGTTTACTGGTCATGTCACTGTGCAGTCTCTGAATAGGCCCAATGCAAAATGCTAAAATAGTACCTGTAGGTGAAACAGGCTGCCTTCATTGTGAAAATGCAAGCTGTAAAGAGCTTTGAAAAGGAATCCTGCAGTGAAGAGTGCATGTCTAGACTGGAATTATTAAAACAATTACCAGTTATGCTGGCTCCTGTCTTTATTCCCCAATAACACCCAGGTGTATCACATAACTTCCTCCCTTCAACCCTTCCCCACATTTCAAATTTTAGACTGAAAGCTCTAAGGGCAGGGGGACATGCCCTTCTGCACTCTGTAAAGTGACATGGACACTGAAAGTGCTACAGAAATCATCATCATCATCATCATCATCATCATCATCTGGGAAAGCTAGACGACCTCTTGCAACATAAGAGTCAGTATGACCAAAGGCACCAAAAATGAATGAACACTAGATAACTTGGGGAAAAATACTAGATTATGTATTGTGAATTAAATAATTGTGCAGTCAATGAAGATATCACATTTCTTTGT
Organism: Podarcis filfolensis; assembly: GCF_964270895.1. Taxonomy (NCBI): domain Eukaryota; kingdom Metazoa; phylum Chordata; class Lepidosauria; order Squamata; family Lacertidae; genus Podarcis; species Podarcis filfolensis. Next base: position 25,394,839 of record NC_139617.1, read on the forward strand.
GCTTTCTCGTATTTCAGGGTTTATTTCTTTGCTCTGCTTTATGGGAAACCCTCAAAGAAATATGGATTCTTCTATTACATTAAAACTACATTTAGCTGTCCTAAATTATGGGAACAGATCTGGATACATGGGCACTAACTCTCAGGATAATTTTGTATTTGGCTTCTTTAAAGTACCAAAAACAGTGTAATAAATGAAAGTGCAATTATCTCCAAGTGCTTACATCACTCCTTTAAACAGTATACATGCATGCACATTATCTGTGTTCTGGGGTACAAATTTCGTTTCTTCTTCATTCCCCTTTCATAGAAGTGGAATGGAGCTATATAGTAGTCAAGAAGAATCCTGCTAGCCAAGAATCATGGACTCTGCTACCTTAAAACTCTAACCCTACCCCTATCAGTTAACATACAAATTACCATCAACACTAAGGCTAGCAAAACTTCTTGGTCAATTAACATCTGCTCAAAATCATGCTTCCTTCATGACATGAGGCAGTAACAGTGTTAAATTTAGGAATGCTCAGAAAGTGGTTTGGACTAAGAATTTATGTTTTATGGCATCTTCAAGTAAATTCTGAATCAGACCCAGAAAACCCCCATCTCTGCTTAAATGTCAGGCCCAGTTCAGAATGGGCTTGCCTGGCTCAGTCCCTACCTCACTGATGCTGCATATGACCCTCTATCTTTCCTTGTTTAGGCTTCCTAAGTTGCACCAGAAAGATCCTGCTGCAAAGTCTTAATTAGACAGCAGGACTCTGGGCCAAGAGCATTCCATGCACAGGGATCCCTGGGAAATAGGTCTTGAAACTAGAAATGCCCATGGAACCCAGTGGTTGACTAGCATTCTACAGGATAATGGAAACTTCAATTTGAGAATTTCTCCACCCACCCCTGCCAAATGGGGTTAAAGGAAATAAAGATAGTAAGACCATAACAAATTCAAGGGGAGAACCTTAAGAACGACTGCTCAACAATACATGAAAAATAGTTTGTAAACCTGTTCTGAAATGGTGTAGTAAACTGCTTCCAAGGTCAGTAAATTCTTGAAGAAGCTGGAAAACACAAGGCAATTTTTTTCATAATCTAGATTGCTATAAATCACACATTCTGCTGGTTTACTCAAAATCATACATTTGGTCTGTCATACACTATTTGGGTGCAAAACACAACAAATGCTTCAGCATATTTTTTTAAAAAACATTTCTCTCTCCTAACTACCATATCATCACATTTATAGTCATGAAGAACAGTAAAGACTGTGCCGAAAGAAAAATCCATGAAACATATAGCCAGAAATGTTCTTCGCTGTGGGTAGTCTCATCCCTTCTACATAATCTGTGTGATGTGGCCAGTTAACAAGAACTCTATTCCATGCCATTCAGAAAGGACGGGGAGGAGGGCAGGATCAGTGCCAGTAATGTTAGGAAAGCTGATTTTTCATCACATTGCAACCTTTGACTTCATGAATGAGGGGAAAACATGTTACACTGGTGCACCTGACTCACCTCTCCCTTTAATAAAAAATATTAGCATAAAAAGTTAGTTCTGAAAATATCAATTCCACTATTTATTCCTTACATACAAAGAGTGACATTACCAGGCATAGAATTCTTTCTCAATTCTTTTTTTCCTGATCACCTTCTCAAAAGATCATTTGGCCAGCCTTTGCCAACCTGGTGCCCTCCAGATGTTTTGGACCACAACTCTCATCAGACCTAGCCAGCATGGCCATACTTGCTGGGTTGCAAGAAGCTGCGGTCCAGAACATCAGGAGGACACCTTGTTGGAAAAGATTGCCCCAGGCTGTTTTCTAACTACTGCACAATAATGTAAAGCAAGAAGCTACTGTTACAACCATGTGGAAATATATGAAGCCACAGTCTTTGAGCATACCAGCAGGTGAACTCCCTGCATTTGATTCAAAAAGCTGAAATTCTGGAAATGCAAAATATGTTACAAAACCCACAGCAATGATATGAAGCACACTCCACTATATGCCTACCACCTGTCAAGACAGGGATGCAGTCCTGAAAACTGCCACCTTGTGACCCACCAGCCAATCTAAACTTATTTCAGTGACTGAACCTGTTGTAGTGCAGTGCACCAGAGCTCGGGCTACAACAAAGCATGTCTCAATTTGATTCTCATCTCTACTGTGAGCTCACTACTAGGTGGCCTCTCTCTCTTCCAGCCTCACTTAAAGTAAGGTTACCAGATTTTTTTCAATGAATCTGGGGACACTTTAATCAATCAATCAATCAATCAATCAATCAACTAAATACTACACGTTCGGGACATTGATGTTGCAGTGATGGCGGTGGCAGCCGCTGCCTTGACCTCAACCACCACATCTCCCCTTCCTCCGAGGCTTCTATCTCCTTTTCCCATGAGCCTGGGCAGCCCCTGAGTTGTTAGTTCTTCAGTGGTGGTGGTGGGGAAGTGGTGCGTGGTGCGTCAGGCATGGAAGGCGGAGAAGGAGGGCCAAGTGTGGCAGCAGCGGTGAGGCTCGGGCAGCGCGATGCCTCCCTTCCCATTGGAGCAGCCCCAATCCATTCCTACTTGCGTGCAAGCAGGAGGGGGCGGGGATCCCTCAGCTGGGAAGGCAGGCTTCCCGTTGCCTAACTGAGAGATCCTTGCCCCCTCTGGCTTGCAAGCAAGCTCTTATAGGCAGCGTAAAGCCTCCCTTCATACCTGAGAGATCCCTGCCCCGCTTCTGCTTGCACGCAAGTAGGGGTTAGAAGGCTGCCCTGATAGGCAGCATGAAGCCTCCCTTCACAGCTTAGTTGCTGGGGTCAGGGAAGGTGGAGGCAGCCTGGAAGTTGCATCTTAAGAGCCTCTGCACCACCATCATATGGAGACTTCTATGCAGCTCCTGAAGCCAACCAGAGCCAACTGCTCCAGGCTGCTGAGACTGCCGCTGCTGCTTTTCCCGGGGACATTAGATGAAATCCGGGGATGGAATTTGCCCAGGGACTTATTCTCAAATCCAGGGACTGTCCCTGGGAAATGGGGACGTCTGGTAACCCTAACTTAAAGCACACAAGCCCAGCGATCACTTCTCATATCAGAGCAGATAAACTGGGGACAAGTTAAGAAATTATTGTAACTCAGTAAGGTTTGCAGGTCAGTAAGGCAGAAAAGGCAGAGGGTTTGGCTCCCCTGACTCAAACAGCACTTGCGTGCAAGAACTAGACTTTCCCGCACTTTCTACATGAATTGAACAGATGTGAACAAACATGGATGTACTTGTCGTGTGTAGTTTGGCCCTTGGGCTATAAAGATATGGTCTCCGAAAGCCAGGCTGCTGCAGTGCATCCTTGAACATCTGCTGTCAACTGGGGACAGTACAAAGGCGATAGCCGCCCCCCCCCCCAAAGAAAGTGCAAACTGGGCTGTAGCAGTTCCTCAAAAAAGGGCTCTCCCAAAGGATGGCTGCTGAGTTTATAAAGCATAAAAAGAATTTGAATAGCAAAGGTTTGTGAAACCGTCCAGACAAATGACAAGAAAGCAAAAATACTCAATGAAAAATCAAATCCATAGCCCTCAAGTTCCTCTCCTTCAGAGTATGCAAGAGAGTTGGATTGCCAGCAATAAATTTATGAGTAGTCAGGGTAAGCACAAAACAGATTTGTCTCATGCCAGTGACGCAACACATTACCATTTGTTAAGTCAGATCCTTTTGTGGCCGGAAGTGAAGATTATCCCTTAAACTGTCCCACCCCTCAAGGTCACCAGAGCTGGGAACCATAAGATCCAACTCCCATTTCCACATTGATAAAGCAAATTCTTCAGTTACTGGCATCCAGGCATTGCTTCCACAACACATAAAAGATGCTATTCAGACCCTATTAAACTGGCTCCAAAAGGGGTAGCTGATCCCTTTCTTCTAGGAATTCTGAAAGTTTCAAAAGGGAACCCAGGAAAAGTCAACATTGGGCCCAGCAACAGGACAACACCACAAAAGTCTGTATCCAGTGCAGGGAACTGACATTTCCTTTTCTCCCGACTCACCCAGCTCCTCATTTTGTGGTGGGGTGAAGGTCTCCCAAGGGCATCGTAAGGGCCAACAAATAATGACTCCTTTTGACAAAGTGGGAAGGCAAGTGGACTGATTAGCAAGAAGACAGAATTCTTCTGGGGCTCTTGCTATTTAATATTGCAAATTACAAGGCACTAATGGCAAGGTATCAATTATTTTTATGAGAAACATTGTTGGCATCAGTTCTGCATCAGACTGAAGAGAAATTAGATTGCACAGGCCTTCTGCAGAGAACTGACCATGGCTACATACAATCTGACAACAGTATATATCCTTTTCTTTGGGAAATGATCCCAAAGAAAAAATAAACAAACCAAAAGGGGAAGAAAGGGGGCAGGGTTCTGGGGTAAATGACTTTGGCAATCCCAGCCACCACTGAACCCGAAGGGTTTGGACTAAACACTATTTTGGCTTTAGGCTAAATCCCTGGACTGTAACCCCCACATTAAGTTGCAATCTTACTGTATTAGCAAAAATATGGAGTATTCATGGTAAAAAGGAAAAAGAAATTGTAATTTTTAACTAAGACTGAGGGTGGGAGTATCCAAGAAGCCAGTACCAGAGCTACAGATGGTCTGCCCTGTGAAAAAAATAATATTTAGGATTCCAGGGCACCTAAATCAAATGTCCAGGGGCTACGCAATTATGTGCCTGGGACAGATTTGTGTGTGTGTGTGTGTCCCAGCTTTGTCTTTCACCTTCAGAACTCAAAGGGGAATTAAAGGGCTAAAGTAGTAGTAGTAGCAGTAGTAGTACCCTGCCCATCTGACTTGGTTGCCCCAGCCACTCTTTGCTGCTAGCTCTAATATTGTTCCCACTTAAAGAGTTATGGAATGATACAATCTATTGCCAGACAGAGGAATCTCTGGCCAAGAGGCAGCTCATTTATGCTGGCCCACAGAGTAATTCTTATAATTGGGTTGTTTAAACAAGGATCATAGAAATACTGGTATGCTTCCGAACCTAGAAGTTCAAAAGCATACCACTGCAAGTAGACAAACAGGTACCGCGAAGGTAAATGGCGTTTCCGTGCGCTCTGGCTTCCATCACGGAGTTCTGTGCGCCAGAAGCGGTTTAGTAATGCTGGTCACATGACCCAGAAAGCTGCCTGTGGACAAATGCTGGCTCCCTCGGCCTGAAAGCGAGATGAGCGCCGCAACCCCATAGTCACCTTTGACTGGACTTAACCGTCCAGGGGTCCTTTATCTTTTATTACCATAGGAATAACAAGTGATACAAAGAAACAGAACAAGTACCATGCCATTTGTACATCACAAAAATAGCATAAAAATTTGCAGTAATACTTGGTTCGTGACTTGGTTTAAAAGAAAACAATAATGAAGGGGAAACAGGATAGAACAGAGTTAGCAGATAACATTCAACATCACATAGCTACATGCCTAATCAGAAGCCTTTGCAGTTGTGCTTAGATTAAGTATGAGTAATAGTCAATTTTCCTCTTACGTTGCTACCGAAACAATTCAGTTTTAAGGGGAAAAAATATTTTCAAAAGTAAGGCAAAGAGGGGGTGATTCTCTCCTTTATAGTTTCAAACACCATGAGTGGCCTGATCAGCAGTGGGCAACCATCTGAACTTGTTTTCAGTCCGGAAGTGAAACAAGACCACCCAGAAATAAAGGTGTACTTTGCATATGCTCAGGAGGCTTCCTAGGTATAGAGAAGTATATGAGCCTGTAAATGAAAGTATTTATTAAACAAACAAACAAACAAACAGAAAAATTGACTTCAAGCACCTATGAACTTTCAGGTTGTAAATAAACTAAAAACAAGTATAGAATGTAGAGTAGCTAGTTGAGAAAGGGGGAAAAGAAAGAAATTGGAGGTGAGTGAAAAAGGAACTGGCTTGATCAAGCTGTGAACAGTTTACAGAAAGGATCCTGGAGTGAGGCAGATCATGGTTGTTCTTATTATTATTGATTTTATTTTATATCACTTTAGATTTGTAAGAAAAAAATCTCAAAGCAGTTTACAACCTACATTAAAACATCAAATAAAACGATCTAAAACAAAACATTACAAACGAAAATCAACTATAAAGGACACAATTAACAGGAAACTACAACTTAAAGATTTCAAAAGAAAACATAATAAAGGAGGTCAAGTACAGAATACATATTTAATGAAATGATGTTAACAAAAAAACTTAAAAATTCCAAAATTAACTAAAATATAAAAATAAACATTTGAAACAATTTAATTAGCAAAAGAATAAATTTCTATTTTAAACATAGCACATTTCTGCTGCTGTTGCTGCAACTGCTGGTTCATGGTAGACAGCGGCTGTAGAAGCTTGGGCTCAATGGTCTGGGTCTACACACTAAGAGACCTGTGCCAGGCAGAGAAGCTGAGGGACTCCAAGATGACGCTAAGTATGCACTCAGTGTCGAAGGAATGTGCATCATTAAAATAAAAATATTTCCCCTCCATCCACTGTATAGGGATGTTTCCGGAAGGCCCCCGTTTCCCTCTCCTACTCTCTACCCCCAACCACATGGACATGGAATGTTAACATTTGGAACTGGCAGCCCGAAACCTGAACCTTTAAGTGCGATAAGAGCACAGGAAGAAGATTGCTAGTCCAACTAGCTCAATATTATCTACTTTGACAGGCAGAAGCTCTCGGGGGTCTCTTGACAGTTTTCAGTTCACCTGCAACCTGATCTTTCTAGCACAAAGGTGAGGAACCCTTTTCAGCCCAAAGGCCATATTCCCTTATAGGCAACTTTCTAGAAGCTGCATGTCAGTGGTGGGCAGAACCAAAGACAAAAGTAGGCAGAGCAATGGATGTGACTGTTACCTCTATACAGCAGGTCACATCCAGGCATGCAAAAGCCATATGTTTCTACCCCCCCCCCCCCATCTCTCCATCCAAGCAACCATGAGGCTTTGTAAAAGTTTTAATGGAATATTGCAGGCAGACAAAGCACTCAAGGAGGGCTTGGAGTGGGGCTGCACAGAGTCCCAAAGGCTGGATGGGGAATGCCAAATCTCTTGTCTCTGTCTCATGCACACATTGCCCCAGCAAGACCTGAAAAGTTCCTGTTCCCTGGAGCTTTGAAAAGAAGTACTCTTCTTACGACACACACTGGAAAATTTTGTTGCAATTCCCAAATTTAAATCAATTGTGCAATTATTGACACCAGTGTGGGCAGCTGACTCAAATAAACATATTGCATGGCAAAATACATTTCCAGTCCCTGGACCACTGCCTGAAGATTGAAAAGGCACACAGTAAGAAGTTAGCTTATGCTGATCCAGTATACCCATCTTTCAGAAAACAGAAAATCACATAAAAATCTATGAGAGACTGAAGTCCAGATACTAATTCTATTATTGGCCACTGCTATAAAAAGAATAAAAAAGTATGTATCAGCCTAGGTATGACTCACAGGTGGCATCAGGTGCCAGGAAAGTGAAGGGTTAATTACTACTTACCTCTCCAGTCCAGCAGCTTCCCACTCAAGAACAAGATGCCACTGAAAAATAAGGTGTCATGGAAATGTGTAGGATTAAGTTAACTGCAGCTGATCGGAAGCACCTGCTGGAGACGTAGTGAGAATACCTGCTGTTTGAGAATGTTGAATGTGTCCATCCAAGCTTTATATTTACACACAAGGTTTTGTGTCACACTTTCCTCAAATAATTAAAAAAAAAAATCAGAGAAAGGTGATATGATAAGGGTCTGTTATACAAAAGCCACAGAAAATTTTAGGCCACAAAAACCTCCCCACAAAAAACAGAACCCAGTTACAAGATTTTGGGACAACAGGCCTATGGAATCAGTAACTGTGTGAGGAAAAAACCTACTGCATTTCAAGCGGTCAGAAATTCCTATCAGCTGAGTGTGGCTGAGATAAATGAAAAGAAACAAAATCTTACCTAGTAAGTGTGTACTCCCTGAGTCCTGAATGCAGGTTCATGGCAGAAAAGGTACCTATACATCCACGCAATCGTTTGTCTCGACCAATCTTCCACGTTACAAAGAGTGGGCTGTTTGGGAAAGAGGAAGGGGAAAAGGAGAACATGACAGGAGTTCTGACTGTGATCAAATCAAGTCACCCACCTCACAGTTGAGAACAAAACTATGCTTGTGAAATGCTGTTAACAGTATTACTATAAATATGCCTCAAGACTCTTTGCATATGTTCTTAAGAATACTGTTGTAGTTGAGGTGTCAAAAATACAGGTTAGTGGAAGGAAATGAATAGGAAGGATAGAATACTTTTCAAGCGCTTCTCCAACTTCCTATGCAACACTGTACATGTTTCACTACTGCTTCTGACTGTAGATCAACCTTCCACAAGCATGGTGCCCTCATGCTGTTTTGTACTACAGTTCCTATCAGCCCCAGCAAGCTGTTTTAAATGAAACTTTAAGACCTGGTAGTTTAAATCTGCTCTATCTGTCCCAGGCTTTGAATAAATAGCAAAGCTGATTTTAGTGCTGATTTTGAGGTTTTATTGCTTCTGCTGTATTCCAAGTACTACTAATTTTACCACGTTTGTTCTGAATAATAGCATTCTACTTCAGTGATGTTTCCATTTGATTGGAAGCTGCCTACAATTCCCCCCCCCCCGCAAGGTAGGATAAAAATGTTTAAAGCCTATCCACAAATGTGACTACCCCTTTCCCTCTTTATGACTCACACACTTCTGAATTATGCGTCGACACACACACCTAGAAACAATTAACTTTCCACAAGTGACCAGGTAAGTGGTTAACTGTGAGCTGATGTGGAAAAAACAGGAGCATTTCACATGAAGAAGGCTGTAGATTTCCATCCCAATACGCTGAAGAGAAATCTCATTAGCCTTACTATTATTATTTCTTGGCCTTCTTATCTACCCTTGACTGTAAGGTCCAAGGGTAGGTTACAACAAAATAATATGCAAGTTTAAAACCAGTTAAAGGAACTTACAACCTGAAGAATAGGGAGGGTAATAAAAATATATCTCTGGTGTCAAAGGCCAAGATAAAGAGGTGCATCTTCAGCACATGATAAAAGCTATACAATGAAGATGCCATGCCTCTGTGATGAGGGAACTGCTCCTTCCCAGGCTGCTACAGTTTGCACTCAACTCATAAAATATAAAACCACAGAATGATTAAAATAACAGAATAGCACAACATCAATGCAGGAGGAAAGACATCCTACCCCGTCCCCCCAAAAGACAGAGCAAGCCAACCATCAACCAGGTCAGCAGACTCCCAACATCCACCGGCCTCTATACCACAGATAAGGAAACAGGTTGGTTGGTACCCATGGAAGTCTGAGTTTCCATCCCTGCTTTAGAAAGAACAGGATGGAGGAAATCACAGAACATCTCCCAATGATGAGAAAAGATAGCAGAAGTGCATACAGATCTATTAGGAAACTCTGAGGCAGGCCAGAGCAAGTTACATTGAGAAAGTAGGCAATTATCAGTAATTTTAGTCTGTTTATGCTGGTAATTCCCAAGTGCCATGCCAAGAAAGCAATGCTAAGAGTGCTGTGAGAAACAAACTTGTGGGCAGAATTGTGTCTTCCAAATTTCACTGGTGCCTTGTGGAAGCCCAATATTTGCTGTGTGCCCCCCCCCGCCTCTTGCCTTCTTCTCTGATCAATTCACTACATCATAGTTGCGACACCCAGCAGTGCCCCTTAGGCTCGGCATCCAGAGCAGAGGAACCAGTTGTGTTTAACTAAATCCACCTCTGTCCTTTATATAGTGTCACCCATGAATCACTTTAGCAAGGAAGAAGAAAGGTCCCTGCCTCAAGCAGCTTAAAATGTAGAAACACACAAAAGGGAGATAATAGTGGAAGGGGATAAGCTTGAAGGTAGGGTAAACAGGAGGAATATGCAATTACATGTAGGTAGACTGAGCTGCACGGGAAAGGATTTCTGCAGTACCTCAGAAGATGCATCTCAATCATTCTATTCAGTTGATGAAGGAAAGCAGCAGAATAACCATTCCTTGAATGAAATGTGCCCAGGAGAGTGACTAATGACAGGGAGTGGGACCCCCCCACCCTCATTTAATTTTTCTGCAGAAAATTTTCTATTTCATAATTTCATTAGCAACAATGAATGCAAAGCTTGGCAGTTTCCAAGTTTTTAGCTTTGTTCTCTAAACAGAAGTAAAGCAAATATGCTAAATTAGATCACTCTCTAGGACATTATAAAATTTTCTGATTCAAACTGAAAACTTCCCTAATTCACATAGGAAAACTAAACGTTTTCCAGGATGAGAGCAAAGATGTTTGAATCAGGAAAAAGAAAATAAGTGAAGCGTTCATCAGCTATCAGAAGTTTAGGGAAAATACAGTCATACCTTGGATTCCAAACACCTTGCGACTCGAATGTTTTGGTCCCTGAACGCCGCAAACCCAGAAGTGAGTGTTCCGGTTTACAAACATTCATTGGAAGCCGAACGTCTGATGCGGCTTCCGCAGCTTCCGATTGAGTGCAGGAAGCTCCTGCACTCAATCGGAAGCCGCACCTTGGTTGTCAAACATTTTTGGAAGTCGATCGGACTTCCAGAATGGATTCTGTTTGACAACCAAGGTACGGCTGTAGTGGTTTTAGCCTTCTATGAAAAAGATTTCTCTTGTCACACTCTATTCCAGTGCAGTGTCTGGAAAATCTTTGGTCCTCAATATCAAGAGTGCCATGAACTTTCTGCAAGTGAGGCTGGGAAGCACACAAGTCTGCACAAAAGAAAAGCTGCCACTTCTGAGCCAAAGCCACTGTTTGCAGACAGCCTTTTTTCAGAAACAGGAGAGCAAATGCTATTCACAGCGACGCTGGCTACTCATTGTGAGTGCACCAACCTGCTGCAGCAATGCAAGGCAAAATTCAGTCAGGGTGCCGCACTCATACATAGGACCCTTTACATAGACCGCACAAGCAGTGCAAGTATTAATAGAAGCACACAGTTTATGGTGATGGATACCCTTAAGAGAATTAATCACACTAACTTTTCCCAGGCTTAGGGAGGAATATTCAGAATTCTAAAAAAAAAACCTGGCTGTAAAGCCTTTGACAACCAACCAGGGTTTTCCCCATGAATTTCAACATAAGCTCCAGTTGTTGTTGTTTATCATCAACCTCATCATCACTTTACTCATAAAAATGACTCAAATTGACTTACAAAAAGTTAGTTCAATCCACAAACAATTTCATGTATATGGAATCTATTTGCATATACCTATACCGATTTAAGTTGGTGAGACTTTTATATTAGCATGCATTTATTTCCACTATGTAGGATAGTAAACTTATTTGAAAATCATAAGTTAATGCAAGCTGGCTACAACAAACCATCATCCTGAGTCCACAGCTGATCAATACTTTTATGATTAGGTCTGCTGAAAGTGATTAGGACTAATGAAAATAGTGGCAAGCTTTACAGTTTGTGTTCAGTGGCCTTCAGCCCCAACAGTAGGTATTACCAGCACAGGCCAAAAACAAAGATTATTTTTTTAAAAAAAAAACCCCTCTGCTGGTTGGTCCCCCTTGGAAGGGAGTCTCAATGATTATGGTGCCATAACCGAACAGGTTGTGCTCCTCTCACTCATATTTTATTCAGTGGCAGATGCCATCAGGAACAGGGCCCTTCCTTGAGATCTTAACAGACTCCCTTATAGGTACATGCCATATGGCAGAACATGATGCCTATGGTATTGGGCTCAGGTTTCATAGCTAATTGCTAGCATTCTGAGTTGACCTGGAAACAACAGCTGCTAATGGGTTTATACAGTAAGTATCTTGGATATGTAAAATGGAGTTTTGATGACACAGAACCATAATGTATTATTAAGAGACTGGAAGTGAAACAGCCTAGGCTTTGGAATACCCTCCCTTTTGAAATCCATCTGGCACCAACACTGGTTGTTCTTCACCATAACTATCTATTTAGTCAGGCTTTTAATTGGGTGGATTCTTGATACATTGGGCCACTGATCTAAACAGAGGTTACACTAATTAAACAATATAAACACCAATGGTATTATTGAAATGGTTTAATATCCTTAATGGAACTGAATTGTTAGTTTATATTATTTATTAAAACATTTAGGGGAAGCTTTTCCATCACCTATGATCTCCTCACTGAGAAACTGCTATTGTGCTTTCTGCCATCCCAGTGATTGCTGAACAGTTTGAAAACCACTGCTTTGGGCAATGATATCTGCCCCAAAGAGAACCCTGCCTTAATTATATAAAATACTTCTTACTGTAGGTAAGAAATTTCAGGAAAAGAATGAAGCCTCCTCATCGCTTACTTTCAATGCCCCCCCCCAATTATTCTGATCTCATTGGACATTATTTTACTATCGCCACAATAGGCATCTAAACAACTGGACTCAAGAAAGTATTTTTCTTCTTTGAAACTGGTAGTCTGAGGATTAATGTTCCAGATACTTATGGATTACCTTTTGCAGGGGATTATTATCCTCAGTTGCTGTGTAAAGCAGAAGGCAAACCGAGAAAGTGAACGACTGAGATGTGCAAAATGGTTCAGAAGTTCAGATGCTCCCATCACTGCCTCATGATAGTATACTTTACTTCTGCAGACTTAATCCCACCCTAAGCAACCCCCTCATTAATGTTTTACAACAAATTCCATACACTGTACCAGTGACCTACTTTCATACAATGTCACTGGAGGTACTCTAAAAATCAAAGATGTGCCAGCTATTTTAGTAGTCAGCCAGCAAATTACAAGAGTAAATGATCCGGGATCTGTCATGCTCTCAGCAGCAAGTGCCTGAATTATTCCTCTGAGGGACACCAAATGCAACTCACCACACGCCCTGCAGGTGCTGCTTTGCGTTTTCAGAAATGCAAACACTTTTCAGGGCGGAGGGATATCCATAATGACTTTTGACTTTCCACATGAACCGATATACCTGCACAAACAACAGCAAATCTAGGCATCTTCCAAGACAATGGAGAATCTGTATAGGAGATGGGGAACCTGTGGGTTCTCCAGATGCTGTTCTCCTAGCCCAGGTCACAGATGATGGGAATTGTAGTCCGACAACACCTAGAAGATCACAGTCTCTGCACCCCTGATATATAAAAGTCATTTTCCAGCATTCAGTCAGTTTACCGTAGCCTGGAAAGCGGTAGGGAGACAACTACATATGAAACACATATAGGATTCTCCTGGTTCCACCATGATCCACAAAAGGAAGGCAGGGGGGAAATGAATCTCCTCCCACCCCATATGGAGGAAAAGGGCTATGAATGTGATGCATTTTTAAAAAATGCTTAATCCCCTCCCCCTCAACTTGAGCAAGGAAATGGGTTTGAAAACAGATAAGCCATGATGCATTGTCTCCATTCTGCTTTACTTTCCCCGTTTTTGGTGGAAGTGGGGAGAAGCAACAAGTTACTTAGCTGTATCTCTACCAAGCTGCACTCCTTGCTTTGGTAAGCAGAGCCTGGGCAGAACTGCAAAAGCAGGCCTAGTCCAATTCACAAAAATGGCCTCTATGATGGACAAATTTATGGGACAATTATCCACCCCCATCTCCTTGCCCTCCCAATTCATCAGTGGTCATTATCATAGACCTAGGGAGAAGTGAAATTTGGCCTGTTTCTCCAGAACCAGGCCTGTCCTATGCTCACAAAGGGAAAGAAGTTTTAGTAGTGAATGGGAAGAGAAACTGGGAGGTGGGGATGCTGAGTAGGGAAAACACACTGAAGCCAGAGAAGTGAAGAGGAATAAAGGCCACACTCATGTAACAAGACTTGGAAAGGGAAAGGCTAGAACTCTCTCATATAAAGCATATCAACCCATGGGTGAAATTTCTTGGACTTGTATAAAACCAATACAGTTGTACCTTGATTTTCGAACAGCTCAGTTCTCTAACGTTTTGGCTCCCGAATGCCACAAACCTGGAAGTGACTGTTCCAGTTTGCAAACTATTTTTGGAAGCCGAATGTCCGATGAGTCTTCCGATTGGCTGCTGCGCTTTGGTTTTTGAACGTTTTGGAAGCTGAACGGATTTCTGGAATGGATTCTGTTCGACTTCCAAGGTACGACTGTAAATGCAGAGATTATAAAGCTGCATGTTCACAGCTCTGCACATTCTCCACATGTTTTCTCAGAGGAGATATTTTAATTTGTTGTGTTGTGTGTTTGCAATAAGCAAATGGTATTTTCAACTCATTTTTCTCTTTTGACAACAATCTTTAGGCCAGGCATAGCCAATGTACTCCCCCTTCAGATGTTGTTGGGCTATTACTCCCATCATCCTTGACCACTGGCTATAAAGGCTGAAGCTGATAGGTACTGGAGTGCAACAACATCTGGAGGGCCATCATTTCTCAGCCTTTTTGGCTAAGATCAACTATAGTAACATCTGGAAGGCCACAGATTCTACTCCCCTGTTTTAAGTGATGGTTGCAGAAATGACTTTAGACATGACCAAACAAGCTCAACTTATCTTTGCTTCTTTTGTACAAACGGTGAAAAGTTACTAGCACAGATGTGGACATTAGCTTTATTTTTGTAGTGAAGAAACAGAATGCCAAGTAAGCAACTTCTCCATGAAGCACATTCTTTCAGACATTGTTCAGAGAGCCCATAGCAGCCAAAGTTAGCAGATTTGAGGATAGACTGAAATACCTATTTATAGCACAAGTGAGTATTGGGCCTCTTCCAAAAACACAGCCAAGAGAAAACTTTATTAACCAAGATGTATGAAAAGAAAACCTGAAATGCACACACTTAAAACATCTGAATCTAGAGAGTCAAAAAAGCTGTTTAAAGGTTTAAGAGAGAGGATTAAAATGCAATCTCCCCTCGAAAGATGGATGTAAGCAATACATACATACATACATACATACCGTACATACATACATACATACTGCCACTCTAGTCCACATGGAATGAATTAAATCTGTATGCCTTTGATCAGTGGTACAGCTAATATGGTAGGGAAACTATATTGCAAATTATATTCTGTGACACGCAAAGCAGAGGCACACAAACACACAATTTTATAGTTAATTACCACAACCCACTTTCTGAGCTCTCTTTGTAGTGGCAGGATGTAAGCAGACAAATAAAAATAAATAAAAACTGGAGAAAAATATTCAAAAAAGTGAAAAAGCAGGTCTTAGGATCAATCAACCAATATAAATTCATTGTTCTATCCAAAGGCCATGACAAACCCACAGCAACAGTACCAATAAAACAGTACAGATCATATAACCATAATAAGAGCCAACATCCATGATGTAAGAGAGAGGTTGCCAGACACCAGCAAACTCATACCCAGCTTGATTTCAAATTAAATCTCTGAATCACCACAAAAAATTTATTTAACAACTCCTCCTCCTCCTCCTTCTTTGTAGTCATTGCATAGAGGGCCACTCGGTGTGTTAGAAAGCTACTATCATCATTCAAAAGAAACCAGATAATTTCTGCTGGGGTGTACCTGCTTGCTTGTGTGAAAAAGTTCATAAAGCGATCTCTTGGGTGTCTATATAAAGGGCAGGTTAACAGATAATGAATGAAGTCTTCAACTTGAGATTGACCACAAAAACGAAGTCTGTCTGTATATGGAACCTTGTTGTAGTGGCCATCCAAAACTGTATCATTTGGATGCAGCTCAATATAGACATTTCGTAAGGAAGCTGGTGAGAGTTTGGTCAGATAAACAGCTCTAAAATGCTCCATTTTCAAGAGTGGATACCATGAGGAAAATCTGGTATTTCTAATTAGGACTATCTTCAGACTCTGTTTGAAGGGAGAAGTTCATTGCTCAAAGAGCCTGTTCTTCAACACACATACTAGGCTGGTGCTGAATGACAGCCACCATATGGAAACTTCTTGTAGCTGACTCCAGACTGTACCTGCTACATACACTACAGTCTTCCATGTGTTCCAGCTTGCTACACCGATCGGCCCCATATTGTGTCGCTCCATGCTGCTGAAAAATGCTGTCAGGAATTTATTTCTAAGTTTTTCGGTACCCCATATCATAAAACATCAAGGCACTGTGCAACATTAACACATAAAGCACCATTAAAAACAATACAGATAATAATCATTAAAGTGAGCAGCTAATCAAAAACTTAAAAATTAAACAGCTATTAAGGCCTACAGCATTAAAAAGGTATTAAGAGATGTCTGAAAGTCAAAAGTAAGAGTGCCTGTCTAATGTCTGGTGGAAGAACCTTTCACAATATGGAACGGGCAGTACTCAATGCCCACCTTCTAGTTGATGCCAGCTGGGTCTCTGTAACACAGGGAACAACTGATATATCCCTCAGCTGGGATGTAAGGGCTCAGGCAGTTGTAAAGGTGTCCTGAGCTCAAGTTGTTCAGGGCTTTGTCTGTGAAAACATTAACTTTGAATTTGGCTAGGTAACCAGTGCAGGTACCACATTCTATCTGCCCCCATCAGCAGTTAAGTCACTGCGTTCTGCAGTAGCTAAAGTTTCCAGACAACCCTACATAGAACACATTGCAGTAGTCTAGTTTCCACCAGGAATGTCTGGTGGAGAAGGGAGAAAGGAGAATCTGTATGGCAAACCATCACCCCCTAACAATGGATCGTTAGGTAAAGAGGTACTACACAAAATTAATTTAAAGCAGGCATAGGCAAACTCAGCCTTCCAGATGTTTTGGGACAACTCCCATCATCCCTAGCTAACAGAACTAGTGGTCAGGGATGATGGGAGTTGTAGTCCCAAAACACCTGGAGGGCCGAGTTTGGGGATGCCTGATTTAAAGTAGCTGTCACATGGCACTCAAATTGTGAGATGCATCTCAACACCACATGCCTCAGAATTCGCAAGAAAACATTTTTTTCCTACAATACTTTTCTATTATTTTTTCATGTGTTTCCTTTTTGAAGCACAAATATCACTAGGCAAACATGAAACACTAATGTAGCAGAAGATATTGCTTCAATAGCCCAAGTATGTGACAATGAATATGAGAAGAGAGGCATGTGGGGATTGACTGACTGTATGGCATTTCTCCAAATACATGCCAAGCAAGTAACAGGAGATGTACTCATCAAGACCATGCATGAACACATGCTAGCTAAAGTGCTGGTGAGCAGGATCAAATTAGTGCATGACAGAGTTCGGCTCTCCCATAAATCATACAACAGGTACCGTAGTGTTGAGCCCCCATTGCTGTCTCCTATCCACCAGCCTTGTCATTGGCATTCATTATAACCGCACTGTTTGATCACCTCTAGCTTCTTGACTGGCCACATGTTTCACATTGAAAAGGGGAATTTTAACATAAGAACACTGCCTTGATGAAGTCTGCTTGACAACCTTGAGAGGGAACTTTTCAAGTACTCTCTCTGACTCAGAAATCAGGAAACAAAGGAAGTTGCCTTGTAATGAGTCAGACCAGTGGCCCATCTGACTCAGTACTGTCTATGTAGACAGGCAGCTGCTCTCCAGAGTTTCAGATAGGGAACTTGGGACCTTCTGTGCAGCAAGAAGGTCTTTCCTTCAACAAGCCTCTATTTTTCTTTTACCTATTCCATGCATCTAGCTCTCTTTGCTTTCCTGGACATTCTCACATTCCCCCCACCAAAACCCTTCCACTTAAGAACTCATTGTATATTTAGCAGCCAGCATCTGCTTTGCCTGCAGATTGGGTTCTTTCTCTACTTTGTTATTTTAGGCTGGTAGACTGCAGGATGCGAGTCAGCAACTTCCAAGAGTTAACTCAACTCAAATAAACAAAAGTGTTTAAAATCTTGTGCCCATCCTCCAAAAGTAATTAAGTACAGAGAATATCTTAGCCATTTAGCTATGACTGCATGTGCTTACAAAAGATTGTTTAATCTATAAAGACTTTTCAGGGAAGGTTTGCCAAGTATACTTACTTTCAAAAAATGTACCAGAAGATAAACTCTACACCAGTTTATCACTAGCAGCCAAAAACAACTTGAAGTTCCAACAGATGTTAGTACACGCAAACACCCCAAAGGAAGGGGTGTGGCTCAGTGGCATAGTTTATGCTTTGCATTCTGGAGGTCCCAGATTCTGTCCCCAGTATCTCAAGGTAGGGATGGAAGAAATTTCTGTCTGAATCCATGGAGACCTGCTGCCAGTCAGTGTAGACCATACTGAGCAAGGTGGAAGGCAGTTTTATGTGTCCCACCCACAACACACAATTAAATGCAAACTCAACACATACTATGAAAGCAAAATGCCCTGGATTCCTAACATCTCCACTCAAAAGGAACATGTAGCAGATGATGGGTAAGACTTCTGCCTTAGAACCTGCAGAGCAGCTGTCCATCAAAAGTAAACAATAGCAGACTAGATTGACAATAGCCTGATTTAGTAGAAGGCAGCTTACTAAGCTACTAACAAATGTTGCTTTATGACCTTTAAAGCCCTGAACACCTCCACCCCCATTGTTCCGCCCGGACACTGAGGTCCAGCGCTGAGGGCCTTCTGGCGGTTCCCTCACTGCGAGAAGTCAAGTTACAGGGAACCAGGCAGAGGGCCTTCTCGGTAGTGGCACCCACCCTGTGGAACGCCCTCCCACCAGATGTCAAAGAGAACAACAACTACCAGACTTTTAGAAGACATCTGAAGGCAGCCCTGTTTAGGGAAGCTTTTAATGTTTGATGGACTATTGTATTTTAATATTTTGTTGGAAGCTGTCCAGAGTGGCTGGGGAAACCCAGCCAGATGGGTGGGGTATAAATAAATTATTATTATTATTATTATTATTATTATTATTATTATTATTATTGGAACAGGATTTCTACAAGACAGTACGAACTCCTACTAGTATTCATGAGGACATGAACTGACCAGGGACAAAATAAACTGGACCTTATGGAAGCGGTAAGACAGCCACCAAAAGCAGTGACCTAACATCTCATCCTTCCTTCATAATGTCTAAAACATGAAGTAAGATGTAATCACAATTGTGATGTTACTAGATGTTATGGAGCAACAGATGAGGTGATGTGGGGCTGCTTTTTTCATATCAATCATGCAGCATTTATAACTGATTGCTATATTATGCTCTGCATAATGATGCATTTGAAGACTGTCTGGAAACGGCAGCTTGTGCAAAATATGGTCACTCAGTTATTGAGCAGATCAGGTTATTGAGAATATATAACACTAGTCTTGCAGTGGCTGCCTATATGCCATCTGAACCCAATTCAAGGTGCTTGTGATGGTTTAAAACACCTGAAACAACTTGGGATCTACAGTATTTACGCGAATCTAATGCACCATTGAATCTAATGCGCACCTCAATTTTCAAAACCTTGAAACCAAAAAAGTATTGGTTGGCAAATGTAAATGTGCCCTCAAATCTAATGTGCACCCTAATTTTCACAACCTAATTTGGCTAAAAAAGGTGCGCATTACATTCAAGCAAATACTTAATGGAGTGCCTCCTCCTATACTGATCCAGCTGCTTATAAATTAAGATAATCAGGGAGGCTCTCTCGCTGTACTTCAATTTATTATATGGCAACTCTTTCTCTGTTCTTGAAAGCCACCTATAAAACAACCTCCTCTCTGACACTGGTTGGTAAACAAATAACAAACAAGTAATTGTTCAAGTAGCTACAATGAGTTCTTATGTCTCATCAAGAATCAAACCTTTATAGAATAGTGTTAACAAAATCTCAGTCAAATTCTGAAATTTCTATAATGGTAAGTGCTGCTATGGGTTAGGACTTAAAGTACAGCAAAAATTAGCCCTCTTAAGTAAAACTAAGAGGGTAGCAATTTAAGTTGGAAGATCTTGAAAACTGCAATAGGTGCCCGAATTGAAGAATCAACAGCATCTCGAAGTTTGAGGGAAGGTTGGTGGACGTTTTATGGCATTTTTGTCCATTAGTGGGTTTCTGTTTTGCACCCATGTACCTGTGCTCATAGGGACTCGGGTGGCACTGTGGGTTAAACCACAGAGCCTAGGGCTTGCCGATCAGAAGGTCGGCGGTTCGAATCCCCGTGACAGGGTGAGCTCCCATTGCTTGGTCCCTGCTCCTGCCAACCTAGCAGTTCGAAAGCACGTCAAGTGCAAGTAGATAAATATGTACCGCTCCGGCGGGAAGGTAAACGGCGTTTCCGTGCGCTGCTCTGGTTCGCCAAAAGTGGCTTAGTCATGCTGGCCACATGACCCGGAAGCTGTACGCCGGCTCCCTCAGCCAATAAAGCGAGATGAGCGCCACAACCCCAGAGTCAGCCACAACTGGACCTGATGGTCAGGGGTCCCTTTACCTTTACCTTTACCTGTGCTCATAGATTACTTTGAGCATATTCATCAAGTGCTGGTACTGCAGTCTCCAAAGCAGCCAGACCAATGGGCATTAGCTGGAAATGAGTAAAACAAAATAAAGGAAATAATTCCCATAGTACCTTATTTATTTAGGCAAAGCATTTTAATGCTGCTATTCAGTCAAAAAGGATCAAGCATAAATTAGATATTCAACCACGTACATATAAAGGTGCTTACTTTGACTTTTCCTGCCCATCTGCTCTGACAAACAGTGAGATCTCATCACACAGCTGTTTTGAGAATCTCACATTTCAAATATACATATGGGGCTTCCAGCTAGTCATCTTTTCACAAGCCCAGAATCAGCTTCATACCTCCTACCAGGAAGTACAAAACCTCTTAAGAGCAACACAAGGCACCTAATGCAGTAGTCATCCAAGAATTGAAGTCAAGAAATTATATGAGTGGTGCTAGAAGACTGAAAAGAACAAGAAACCACATATCAATAAACTTGAGTGAGCATTTAATCCGTTTGATTTTTTTTAGCTTCACATACTCACAAATTACAGTGGTACGTCGGGTTAAGTACTTAATTAGTTCCGGAGGTCCGTACTTAACCTGAAACTGTTCTTAACCTGAAGCACCACTTTAGCTAATGGGGCCTCCTGCTGCTGCCGCGCCGCCGGAGAACGATTCCTGTTTTCATCCTGAAGCAAAGTTCTTAACCTGGATCACTATTTCTAGGTTTGCGGAGTCTGTAACCTGAAGCGTATGTAACCTGAAACGTATGTAACCCGAGGTACCACTGTACTAGCATTTTATTTAGACAAATAAAAGGTTAGACTATTGTCTTGGTTCATTTTTAACTTTTAACGACAGACTAGTTGCCTTGGGTTGTTCCTCCTCTAAAACTTGTCGCCAAGTAGCAGCCATTCCAACAGTCTGAGGAAGAGATGGGAAGAAGGATCACCTTACTGGCTCTGCTGATACACCCAATCCTTTTGGCTCCTCCCCTCTCTGAAGTTTCAGAGCCACAGCAGTGTTGCAGCAAAAATGCACTGCAGTCGATTTCCATCAGATGCATAGAAGCATAGAATTGTCGAGTTGAGATGTTTCATGGGTCTTTTCCCTCCCCCCTTTTGAAGATGGGGCAACAACATCTGTCCACCTCCGGTCTATATTTATTTTTTTTTGGGGGGGGATGAACGAATTCCTATGCCCCACAAATAACCCAGAGATGCATTTTAAATAAAAGAACACATTCTACTCATGTAAAACATGCTGATTCCTGGACCGTCGGCGGGCTGGATTGAGATCGCGGTTGCGCCGCATCCAGCCCATGGGCCTTAGGTTGCCTACTCCTGTTATAGACAAAGGCTCTGAGATTACATCCTCAAGCTCCTTTAATTTTATTGGGCACAGCCTCTAATTCAAGTTACAGTGGTACCTCGAGTTGCAAATGCCTCAGGATACAAACTTCGCTGACCTGGAAGAGTTCCCTCGAGTTGAGAACTTTGCCCCAGGATGAGAACGGAAATTGTGTGCCAGCGGTGCAGCAGCAGCAAGAGGCCCCATTAGCAAAAGCACGCTTCTAGTTAAGAACAGTTTCAGGTTCAGAACGGACCTCCGGAAGAAATTAAGTTCGTAACTAGAGGTACCACTGTATTTGAAACATGAACTTGGAGACACTAAACAAAAGCAACTTCTGCAATTTAGTAAACATAAAACCACTATTTGAAATGAAGTTATTTTTTGTGTTTTTCAAAGAGATACACAGTTAGTATCAAATACTAAAGAAAGGGAGCTAAATCTTTAAATTATATTAACGTTATCTCAAATACACACAGGATGGGTAAATTTCAGTTTGCTGGCTGAATAAGAGCTTACATGTTGAGGTGTCTGGAAATTCTCTCTGGGAAACTGGGAGCAGACCACACGGTTGCAGTCAATGGAAGAAATTTTCAAACCGGTGGGTCTCAAGGAATGGATTCAGTGGATCTGAACAAAGGATTTGTCCTAACCCTGGAATGTTGAAACCTTTCTAGAAAGAGAACCTTCAGCCCACATTGCAAATCCATATCTGAGTAGGCTGTAGTTTTGGAATGAAGTAATAGGTATATTAGCATCAATATAGTCTTGTATAGCACCATGATCAACATAAGATTAGGAAGTATAAAAGAATAATGTTTTGTTAGTAAGACAACTGAAATAAGCACAACTCTTTTGTGAAAGCAATTCACCTTTTCTATGCTCCTAACGTCTAATTTTTTAAACAAAAACTCCCAAGATCTTTTCCAAGTATTTCTAGAAGCCTGCTACCAAATGTCAATTTCAAATATAACTAATAAATGCTTCATGAAAGCTCTTTTGTCACAAAGGGCTTAGAATTCAGATTTTATTGCGAATGCTTTTCAAATGTCAAGCTTATACACAAATAACATAATGTAAGGGTAGCTGCTCTAAAGCTTGCATCTAAGTCTACTTTTGAAAAACCAAAATCATGAAAATGGCTGTCTCACAGAATCTGACTTCTAGACCCCTATACACTGCACACAACCTCTCTCCAACGTCAACATGGTTATTATTGTGCATGCAGTTTCAGAAACAGACCACATGAATAGTTTTATTCCCATGTACTATTGGTGTGCCATTGATAGACAGCCTCCTTCAGTTTTTCTTAGGCCATTTCTGAACTCAAGAGTTCAATGAAGTGCCTGGTATCCTTTCTTAAAGGATGCTTGGTTGGTGCAAGAATACTGAATGGCACTCATGGATACCACATTTTTAAATCTTCCAGTCATTATTTCTGAATCTTCCACTAGTACCCTGGATGCTCAGAAAATGCATTTGTACCGATGATTCTAACAATGAGCTAGAAAAGCTATACAGTACAGCCAACACATGTGAAAAACACACTGTGTCAAGGCAAGAGCTGAGCTCTCCAACACAAATGTGAGGAGGTGGCCAAGGCAAAGAGAAGCATCTCATGAGCAAACAGCCAAGGAGGCTCAGGTACTGGGGGTGATTAGATGTATGATTTAAGTTTCAGCTGGTGAACCAACTTAATTGAGCAAACCTAGCAAGAATAATCCATGCTCTGGTCACATCTAGGCTTGGCTACTGCAATCATTCTACATGGCTTTGCCTTTAAAGAAAGCTTGGAAACTTCAGCTGTTTGAAAATGTGGCTGCCAGAGGGGTAAAGGCAGTCAGATCATGCAACTTCCTCATAATAGCTGCTGCACTGGTTGTCAGTGTGTTTCTGAGCCAATTTAAAAATGCTGGTTTCAATCTTAAAAGCTTTGAATGGTTTGAAGGACTGCCTGCATCTATTAGCAACCTGACTATATCTTAACATTCAACAAGAGAGGCTCTCCTCAACTGCCTACCACCTAGATTGGTGAGTGTGAAAGAGACTGACTTCTCTGTGGTGGCCCCACTGCTCTAGAATTCATTCCTACTGACCATCAGGAAGCTACTACACAACAGTCCTTTAGAAATGGTTTGGAAACTTTATTTGTTCCATGAATAATTTGTACATGAGTAGCATTTCTTTATGTGCTACGCAATGTAATGGAGAAATCAGGGGGAACTGTATTTAGATTTGGGGTTTGCTTGGATGCTGTACTACTGCTGGCTCATTTTGTGTAGGGGAGGGTGTTTTGTTGAAATTATGCTGCATGGTTCCTATTTTGTATTATTGTTATGTGTTTTATTTTGACCACATTAAATCACCCTGAGAGAGTTCATAATTGGAAAATGCAGCATATACATATTTTAAAATAAATAAATCCTGGTGGGGAAGAGATGAATTGAGGCCTTCTAGAGTCACATCTCAATGGTAGTGGACACACCACAGAGCTAGTTGCTACTGATTTCAAGCACAAGAGAATGCTTACACTTTGTATTAGCTGGCTAAAAATAAAGCAGTGGATGTCCTCATCCTTATTACTGCTTTCAGTTTAAGGATACACAAAGGATCCATCTGCTACTGAACATCTTTGACATTAATAGTACAGCCAATGCCAGCACCAAGTCCTGGAAAAGACTGCAGCAAAATCATCATCACCATCATCTATTTTCATACTGTATTCATCATGCTGGTTTAAACATATTATTTTCCACTCACTTCAAGTTCTCCATCACTGTATCAGGAGCTTAGTCAAACCATCACAGACAAGATGCAGACAAGACCCCTAGATCAAATTAGGACAGCCTGTTCTGATGCAAACTGTGTACCGTATAGTGTTTTAGATAATCATTGTGTCACCATGGCAGTTAAACACCTTGGATTATGTTATGTTTAAACAGCAGGGAGGAAAAAGGACCCTTTTGCTTAAAACTATAATGGGAGTTACAGCACATCTGGTCAAATCAGTGTAAGGATTAACTTTATCCTCAGTATGAAGAACACAGGAAGAAAAAAGAAAAAACAAGGGTACGCCTGGAAAGTCACTGAGGAAATGCGAATGAAGAAGTTAACATGGAAGCCAACAACAGAATAAACTGGGAATACAAACTCAGCAGCACATAAGTTATGGCTACTTCTGCCAGTGACAAACTCCAGTTTCCGAGAGCACAGCCGTTTTGTTGTTCAGCTGCCAGGGAAAAGTCAGAGTTTGCACAGATTTGTATGGTTTTCACTTTCTGACCCCAGCATATCACTCGACTGCACAGCACCAACTCAGTCACGTCCACTGGCTCATGTCTACACAATTTTAGCATAGCAGCTGAAAAAAACAACATTCAGAGATTGTTGTTCCAAATTATCAGCCTCCTGTAATGTTCATTTTTTAATAGTCAGGTTTGTGAGGCCAACCACCTCTCTATAAAACCCATATCCAATATTGTTTCACAGTGTTCTAGCACAGTGTTCCCCTCAACCCGGTGCCCACCAGATGTTGTCAAACCCCAACTCACTTTGGTCCCATCCAACATGGGCAATGGCAGTGAGGGAATGCAAGGAGCAGTTGCCTTGTTCTCAATAACTCTGTGAATTCTGGGTCACTTCTGAGAGGAGAAAAAGCCTCCCTCCCCAACTCCAGAGACAGGGATCTCCAGGGCAGATTTGCT
The DNA here is from genome assembly GCF_964270895.1 of Podarcis filfolensis. Classification (NCBI taxonomy): domain Eukaryota; kingdom Metazoa; phylum Chordata; class Lepidosauria; order Squamata; family Lacertidae; genus Podarcis; species Podarcis filfolensis. Next base: position 25,420,199 of record NC_139617.1, read on the forward strand.
TCCAACATTTATGGTGCTCCTAAGTATGCATCTTGACTTCCTCTTGTACAAGTGAAGAGACACAGCTTGAAGCTATAGTGGGAAATACTTAGGTATACAGACGGGAGGGGATCAAACCTGCCAGCCACCTTGACGAGTCACCAGTCACCACTGACAGGCACTGCTAAATGAAATGCATTTTATTTTATTTTCTATAATTTTTCTTAAATTTTCTAATTTACATTTCAAAATATTCATTTAAACAACCTTAAATCAATGACTTCCCTTCTTCTCTTTCCATGGTTCATTTTGCACACCATACATCCCTGCATATTTTGCATGAACTAAACCACTCAGTAAACCATTGTTCTATCAATCAAAACTTATTTACGCTGTTGAATTTATCTTAATGCTACTAGCATTTTATATGATGTTGTCCTCACATCAGACATAAGGAAAAGGTTTGTGTTTGGAAGTAGAAAATGCTTATTTGTCTTTGCTGAGACCCTGAGCATAAGTGGTGATGATATTAATTTTGGGGAGACCAGAAAAGCAGACCAGGTGCCAAGCCTTGCTCTACCTCAATGATAGAAAATATGGGGAACTGGAAAATAATTATACCTTTTTATTTACCCCCTGCCAAGGCTTGTACCTAGTTCACTTTTAAAAAGAATTCACAAAAGCTCAATTTTTACCTATTGTACTCCACTCTGCAATTAGAGGCCTGACACATAACTCTACATGCCTTTTATTAAAGCAGGCAAAACCGAGGCATACGTCCAGTAGTACTTTTTATCCAAATCAAATTTCTATCCCTAATCCTTATTTACCTGACTAAATTCAACACGCTCCAAATCTGGCACCATGGGTTTCCTCATGGGTGCTTTTGGAATGTGCAAAATATATGGGAACCAAATAATTCGTGTTCAGAACATTTCTACAGGAATCTGAATTATCAATATCACTCAATGCACCCTCCCCCAGCATGAAGATTATACCTCCTAAACTTTCCACAAGATAATGAATGAGTTTCTGGCTTGCAACATTTCAGCTTTGCTTTTTCAGAGCTGTCAGTTACCTACGGTTTGCCATTAATTTTAACTGTGCTGTGAACACGAGTGCCTTTTAAAAACATTTTAGATCTAGTGTGGAATCACTTAACAACAGAGAGGTGGGGTGGAAAGAGAAAAAGGAAAAGGAAATATTGTGGAAAAATTCATCAGCACAGTTCAACCTACATCATCCTAGGATGGCTATGTTAGAGACAGAGACAGATAAAAGCCAGTTATCTCAGGCTGCAGTCATATGCCTTAAACACAAAACCATATTCTCTAATCCAAGGCTTGCCTACCCCTTAGGCTTTAAATCTTCAATGGAGATTGCTCTGGGAAAGTCTCTCAAGGGAGGATTACACAGGCTAAAACTGACTAGTTTTAATTGAAGTTTAGAAATATATGACCAGTATAATACCTAAGATCTTAATCTCAGCCTTCAGTCTCCTGTGGAGGCCTCAGAGCACGATTAATATTGCTTGCATCACCTGTTTGGGTGTAATACAGGCAGTCGTCATAGAGACAATTATTGCAGCAGTGACATACAAGGGAGATGGCGGCCTTGTGAGCAAGGGAGAAGCAGAGAACAGACTTGAAGAAGGAATGGCATTAATTATTTTCACATATCAATTAAAAACCCTGCCTTTACATCTATTTTGTTTACACCAGCTCAAGGTTCCTTAAAATGGTGTTCAACACTTACAAAGCAAACTTCTATATCTAGCACTAATAATAAAATTCCAGACTAAAAGACAGCTCACAGCAGATACAAATATAAACATCATAGGATTAGTAAAAAGCCTTTCAGCTCAAACAAGCTCAAAGCCTGCCAAAAAAGGAGTATCTTAAATAGGTGCCAAAAGACCTTTGGACGGAAAACATGAGCCTCCCTAGGTAGGGAGTTCCACAACCATAGTATAATCACAGAGAAAACAACTGAGGCGGCAGGAAGAAAGAAGTGCCTCACCTACAAATCTTTATAATAAGACAGGATCATTTGGAATGAAATAGGACCTTTAGATATCCTGAACCTAAGTTGCTTAAAAAGGTCAAAAACCTTGAATTGTGTCCAAAAACAAACTCAAAGCCAGTAGCTGTTGGAGCATGGGGTTTGCATGCTCCTAAGAACCAGCCCCCTTTGCTGCTGCATTCTGGATCACTTGGAAGTTTCCAAATACTTCCAAGGCGGTGCAAAGGAAAGAGCACCGCCGTAATCCAGTCTCAGTGTAACTAACACACAACACCTGACCCCACTCCAGGAATAAGCTCAGTTGACACTCCAAGCCTGTGGTGGCCAAATGAGTTCACAAGAAATTCATGCAGAGATCTTTCCCAGTCCTACTTAGTAGAAGAAGAAGAAGAAGAAGAGTTTGGATTTGATATCCCGCCTTTCACTCCCCTTCAGGAGTCTCAAAGCAGCTAACATTCTCCTTTCCCTTCCCCACAACAAACACTCTGTGAGGTGAGTGGGGCTGAGAGACTTCAGAGAAGTGTGACTGGCCCAAGGTCACCCAGCAGCTGCATGTGGAGGAGCAGAGACTCGAACCCGGTTCCCCAGATTACAAGACTACTGCTCTTAACCACTACACCACACTGGCTCTCTTAGAGATCCTGGAGATTGAACCTGAGGCCTTCTGCATGCAAAGGAGATGCTCTGCAGCGGACTTTCTCCACTCTATTTCAGAGTGGTATCATATCTGCACTAACTAGCAAATAATTAATTTTGTGTGTGGCTATCAGTAAAATGCAACACAGAGCAATGAATTAGATAGCTAACCCTGGAGCAGCCGATTTGTCTGACACCAAGAGCCCTATGGGATGGAGATGGAGGGCATCAATTCATTTGCCTATTATCAAAATCAGCTTAATTAACACAATTCATATAAATTTGCGGGGCTCTAGGCCATAGTTCTTGCTCCTTTTCCACATTGCCACTACTACAATAATTAAAGTCACATTTTGAATATTTTGGTGCTGCTAATCAGTTAACCAAGATTCTAGTCAGACCTATTAAGATTCTGTAGTGAAGAACTGCAAATTAAGAGAGGCCACCAACAGATTTCTCCTCATTTGCTCCGAGAAATCTTGCTAATTCAAGGAAGCTTAAATTCCGCATTCATTCTGCAACCCTTTCAACAACTTGGTACGCCCCCTTCCTGGCTTTTAATACCAAGGTACATTCACCAATCTTTGTTTTTAAAGTACAGGAATCCCCTGCTGAGTAGCACAGTGGCGTCTCTTAAGTATAGAGCATTTATGAAACATTTGAAGAAGGTGCCACACTTTAAAGCCTTACCCACTATGATGCAAATAGTTTAAATAATAAAAAAAGAACAGCTCTGTAAAGCCTTTTAATATTTAGGCAGAACATTCTAGAATAAATTAGAATAGAATAGAGAATAAAAAAGAACAGATGAGAATAAAGAATATATAAGGATAAATAATAAAGAGTCATAGATGTTGCTTATAAAACTAGTTACAGGTAAGTAGCCGTGTTGGTCTGCCATAGTCGAAACAAGATAAAAAAATTCCTTCCGGTAGCACCTTAGAGACCAACTAAGTTTGTAATTGGTATGAGCTTTTGTGTGCATGCACACTTCTTCAGATATCTGAATATGAGGATCAGTGCGTTTGGTATCTGAAGAAATGTGCATGCACATGAAAGCTCATACCAATAACAAACTTAGTTGGTCTCTAAGGTGCTACTGGAAGGGATTTTTTTAGCTTATAAAACTGATAGGTAAACTCTCTTATTAGGGTGCCCTAAGTATATTGTAAACCACTTTCAGAGCCCTTACAGAACAGAAAGATTTATGAATTCAATTAGTGTATGGGGTGTTAAGAGAGCGATAATACCTCTGGTGTGGAACACGTCAAGCTCCTTCTGGGATAGTTTGTCCACCTTTGGTCCCCACCCTGCACTCAGCTCTCACCTGTAGCTCTTAGAAACCAGGTGAGGGCAGCTGATGTGTCTCAAACCCTCTGTGAGTTAGGGACTTCCCCTGCAGGCAAAGACAGGCTCCAACAGATTGAGTGGACAAGACCAATAGTGGGTCTAGAAGGCAGTTTCTGCATGTGCTGTAGAGGGAAGGGAGAAGCAGATTGGGCTCATTAACCTGGGAAGGTAGCCCATCTGGGAGAAATAAATCTCTGATCCGAAACATCTGCTGCCCTGCAATATATCTTCTGGAGAAGAAAGGGCTAATGAGTAAACCCTACACAATTCTGGACTGGAGTACCTAAAATGGTTAGATGGGACCTTGTATGCCTCCTTCCAGCAACTCCTGCAGCTAAGCTGGAGCCAACTATATTTCTCCATTTTGCTTTGGTCCACATCAGCGAGGCTGAGAGGGAGGTCTTGTCAACTGAGCAGCCTAGGACCTCCATATACACTGCCCAGTCTTGTGTACTGGGGAGGTCACTTTGGTGCTGCTAATGCAGCTGTTTGACTTCACCCCTGGAGGCATACTCCATTGTCTCTTGAGACAGACAGATGCCAACAGCAGACTAAATAATACACATCTTCCACACTTTATGGATTCTGTGGGAATACTATGAAAAGGGACCAGATGAAAGGTGGCTGAACAGCCATGGTCAAATATCTAGGTATTCTTTAGTACAACACTGAAACACTACATTTCAACAATCCTCCAAACCAGGGCCTGGTGGATTATGAATGAGCCAAGGTGCCCTGGGCTTCCTCCTCCCTTCTCTTTTTTTATTTAATAATATTTATATACTGCTTAATCGACAAAAACCTCTAAGCAGTTTACATAACACATGTATTCCCCTATCAATTCCTGTATAATGCTAAACATACCTTGTTATGGTGGTGAACTATGCTTAGAGGCTGCCTTCCAAATCAGAATCAGAAATTGCTGGCTGAATTGGATTATCCGTTTTGGTATAGAGGAAAAGCCCTAACTATAACTTGCAGATTTTGACCTAATAGCAAAATTAAATAGGAGTATGTTACTCATAAACCTAAGTCTCATTTCTGATCTCCTGATACTTGATTTAATGTACCATCTGAAATCAGACAAGGGGAAGTATTCATATTTGCATAAATTTTGTATTTGTCTGAACACACTTCTTCTACATGTTCTGAGGGAAAAGAAATATAAAACACACCAAACATGTTGACATACTCTAGATACAAAGGGCAGCTGATTTTATTAGAGTCATGTTGGAAATTGGCTCCTAAAGAATACAATTCTATGAGAACAAAGAAATCCAAATTGGCAAAGGAAGTTTGTCAACACAAGCTAAAGTTCCTAGGAACAATTTTCAGGCGCGAGTCGAGACAAAAAGCCAGACACAGGAAAAGGAACACCCGGTGAACAGGCAAGTAAAGGTGGTAGCATGATAAATGAGCCATATCTCTTTGTACTAGGAAATGAAGTCATAACCAGATATGTATTTTACAAATTTAAAATTATTCATTTATTATTATTAATTTCAAGTTATCTTATGGCAATATACTTAAGATTATGATAAGAGTAATGCTTAAACACTTGTAAGAATACAGCCTAAACGTGCAAAAGATTGAGAAGCACTTACTATATGGGCTCACACTAGTAGAATGTCTATCCATTTGCTTAAACAGATGAAGATGACAAAGAAAACCTAATGGAATGTACTGCAGGGTACAGGGAGAGAACCTAAAGAGTTCAAACCACTCTTCAAGTTCAGTTTACACCCATGCCACATTCAACTTCTTATAACTGAGGACTCCAACTCATAAATGTTTTGCTAAAGTTAGACTATTCATGTCCCAACATCAAAAGCTGAAGGTACGTTGAGCTACCTGGACAGGTTGTGGATGTTTTACACAGCTTGGTATTCCTTTTTTGATAATCAGTTTGCCATCTCTGCACCATGCCTTGATACATCTGAGCATTACATCTGAGCCAAGTTACAGGGAACAAGGCAGAGGGCCTTCTCGGTAGTGGCAACAGCCCTGTGGAACGCCCTCCCACCAGATGTCAAAGAGAAATACAACTACCAGACTTTTAGAAGACATCTGAAGGCAGCCCTGTTTAGGGAAGCTTTTAATGTTTGACGGACTATTGTATTTTAATATTCTGTTGGAAGCCACCCAGAGTGGCTGGGGAAATCCAACCATGTGGGCGGGGTATAAATAATAAATTATTATTATTATTACCATTTAAATGCTAATCTGCAAAAGCTTTAAAACAATGTACTGGTCTGACCAGGTGTTGTTGTTTTTTAGCGATTGGTTTGTTTTCACTTTCAGTTGTACAGTAGTACCTCGGGTTACATACGCTTCAGGTTACATGCGCTTCGGGTTACACACTCCGCTAACCCAGAAATAATATATTGGGTTAAGAACTTTGCTTCAGGATGAGAACAGAAATCGTGCTCCGGTGGCGCGGCAGCAGCAGGAGGCCCCATTAGCTAAAGTGGTACCTCAGGTTAAGAACAGTTTCAGGTTAAGAACGGACCTCCGGAACGAATTAAGTACATAACCAGAGATACCACTGTATTTTATTGTAATAGAATTTAGATGCTGCTTTTCCAAAAGCCTTTGTCAAGATTGGTATACCAAAAAGTAAATATAAAAAACCCTAATATTTCCTTATTGTCTGATGAATGCCTAAAAATACTCCAGCTTTTTCCACTGGCTTATAGAAGCTTAATGTTACAAAAGTTGTGAAAAAGTGAACACACCTCCTACACACCCTCGTGGATAATGCATCCCAACAGAAAGGGATCTGAAATAAGGCCTTGCCTTTAGACCCTAAATGGGAGAAGTATCTAACAAGAAGGCATTCTAGCAGATAGAGCAGCTCTCAGCTGTTAAATGCTTTAGACAGCTAATGACAAAGATTTTGAAGCAAACCTGTAAGCTAATAGAAAGCCAATGAAACTACAACCAAACATTTGTAAAAGGATGCTATAATTTACACCAGTTTCAAGCTTTTCAAATGTATTAAGAAGGCAATGTTATGTAGACTGTTTTGCAGAAGTCAAGTCACAAAGGTTTCATTGCATGATGAATGGCTGGTAATCTCCTATTATCTAGGTGTGTGTGGGGGGGGTGCTGTTTACCTTTAAGATGGCAGTATAAAAAAAGGCACCGGGACTACAACTACCTCTTGATCATCCATGAGCAAAGAAAAGCTGAGCTGAAAAACATCCTCCAGCTGAGAGCCTAGCTCTTTAAACGGAATATGTTCTTCAAAGATCTTACTGTGTATCCTGCCATTTTCACTTTACAGTGGTACCTCGGGTTAATTCATTCCGGAGGTCCGTACTTAACCTGAAACTGTTCTTAACCTGAAGCACCACTTTAGCTAATGGGGCCTCCTGCTGCTGCTGCGCCGCCGGAGAAAAATTTCTGTTCTCATCCTGAAGCAAAGTTCTTAACCTGAAGCACTATTTCTGGGTTAGCGGAGTCTGTAACCTGAAGCGTATGTAAGCTGAGGTACCACTGTATTTGTATTAAGCATCATGTACTGATGTACATTAGCACTCATCCAATCCAATGCAGCCTATAGACATTGATTCAAGGAAGAGACAATTGCTCCTGGATCCAAATTAAAATCTAATGTTATTTTATAGGCACCTCTCTCAAAATTTCCAAACAAACCCAGTGTGATGGCCTGGGAATATGATTTAGAGGCTGAACCAGAGGAATCCCAGCCTGCACAGGAGTCCCCGCCTCCAGGGCCGGCTGAGCCAGGGCAGGGCCTTGAATCTGAAGCGCCTGCACCTGTGCCAGATCCTCAGGAGCAGACACCAGATGAATCCACTCTGGCTCCAGAGGTGATTGAGGGCCCATTGCCTACAGGTGCACCTCTCCCAGCCCTGTCAGGGGAAGGTGAGTCTCCCCCTGGGTCCAGTAACCCTCCAGCCTCTCCTGAGCTGCAGAGGCTCAGGGCAGAGAGGCGGAGGGAACTGGGTTCTCTCAGGAGGAGTGCTCGCCTTAAGGCCAGGAGAGGCGGGTCACCTGTGGGCCGGGACCGCCCCTGGCCTCAGAGAAGATAAAGGCCAGTCAGCCTGGTCTCAGGTTGCGGGAGCAACGTCGTTGGAAACCTGCTTCTGCCAGCACCCAGACCTGTTCTTCCAGAGTTCCCGACCACACCCGGCTTCTTGCTTCGGACCCCAGACCCTTGACCCAGGACCGGACTCTGACCACGCCTCACGGTAACCTCCCCCCAGGAGCAGCACACCCAGTCAAGGTAGATATTTAGTAAAGAATAAAAGTTTATGGAATTTCACAAATTGCTTCCTATGAGGTAGAAAATAAGTTACAGAAAACACCTCCAAATTCTCCCAAAACCTACAGGTGAAATAGCTACATTTACTGTCTTTCAAGACCACGAACACCAACAGGGTCTCAATTATTGGCCAATAATTTCCAAAATCTTATAGATCAAATAATGGCTTTTCAGTGACATCTGTACCTCTGCCTATTTAAAGGTGGCCAACATACTACATTTGGCTAGTGAAGAGTTAATAACACAGCCATTACTAAAAGTGCAAACTTTTCCACACCAGCCATGTTGCCAATATCCAACAAGCAAGTGGCTGTGTGGACAAAACTCTTGTTGACCAATCTTCGGGGAACAACAACTAAAACCTACCTAACCAAATGTGAGTGAACAGGGCATTAAACACTGCAGGTCTAGAATCTCCATGTCAGCAGCAGCCAAGTCAGACCTAACACAGGCAATTTCATCTTCAAAGTGCCTGGCAAAAATGTCACAGCAAGCTGATGAGGCATCTGTAAATGAAGAAGCAGGAGATTGTAAAGGTTCTCTCATTGCCTTAAAGAGCCCCACTAGACGGCCCTGAGCTGGCACTGATGGTGAAGTAAGCCTTCATCACTGTTTCATAACCAGAGAATAGTCCTTTAAATAGACTCTATGATGCAAGTTTAATCAGATTCAACATAAATTTGCTGGATTTAAAATATATTTGAGCTATTCTAAACTTTAAGGAGCATCAAATTGGTTCCCATGAAACCAAACTGAAGTTACTTGAGACCTAATATTCATGTGCAAGCAAAATTATTTATTTTTCATCAAAACATTAAGCACTGAAAACTCCTAACTGTGGCATTCCAGGGAGTGATCTCTAAATAGCTTAATGAAGGGAGTTCCATGGGTAATATATTCTTAGAGTAGTCACAAACTAACCTGTGGGTGGAATTAATTTCTGACACATTAATTAAATGCAAAGCTGAAACTCGATATTCTTCAGCTGATGCATCTGACAGTGGGCTTTGGCCCACAAAAGCTTATGCTACAATAAATCTGTTAGTTTTGAAGGTGCCACAAAACTCTTGTTTTCCTTGCAACAGAGAAATATAGCTAAACATGTGGAATTAAACACACTTTTGAGGATTTTCATGGAGTCACAAATTTTCCTTAGGTATATGTGCACAGTTTATTTACTCCAGAAGAAAACCTAAGAAATTACACCCACACAAAAACTATTGGGAAGAAAACCCTTATTAAAATCAAATGACAACTCAGGGGAGAGGGAGAAAATGGCAAGATCAAGTATTATCACAAAAGTGGGCCTGTGCAAGAGTCTCATTCTTCTATTTTCTTTGCAATCTTTAATTCACAAAAACAGGTGGATGATAGACCCTCTGCAATGAAACCATGTAATCAAAATTTTAAACACATATGTAGCTTTAGAGATAATTAGCTGGAGTTTGGGGGAAATTAAGAGGCTCTACAAACACTGGCGCTTACAAAGGTTAAGAAGCACATAGGGGTCTATTTAAATTCAATACTACATGCACATTTGCACAGGCAAGGATGCTTGTTAAGGGGCTGAAAGGCAGTAGGGGGCAGAATCTTAGCATTCCTCAAACCCCAGAGAAATCCACCCAGAGAGCAGGTATTTCCTATTGAAGATACCAGTCCAGATCCTGAGGAGGGGCACTTTCAGGAGATGCTGCTGGAAAGTGGGAGCTGAAAAGCGACCATTTGTTTGAGTAGTTAGTGGTGTGCAGCACTCTGAATCTCAAATAGTACATGTTAAATTACGAGATTTGAGAGTTTTTTAATAGTCAAAGGGTATATACATTTTATGAAATGAAATACATACTAGACTGTACTTGAAAGCCAAATCCTTCCCCAAGTGTAGTAAGAGAGGCATAGCTCCAAAGCAGAGCACATGCTTTGAATGCAGAAGGCCCTGTGTTCCATCCATGGAATCCGTTACAATGCTTCTCAAACTGGCGTCTCGAGCTGTTTTTTGGACTACAACTCCCATCCATCCCTGACCACTGGTCCTGTTAGCTAGGGATGATAGGAGTTGTAATCCAACAACAGCTTAAGTCCCAAGTTTGGGAAACATTGTGCTATGATGTGAGGTAGCAGGTCTGAGAGAGACCTTTGCCAAGGACCTTGTAAAACCATTGCTATTTTGACTAGACAATACTGAGTTAGATGGGCGAGTGGTCTAAGAAGGAGCCTCCTCAAGTATCCTGCACTCATCACGCTACTGATAATGGCCTAGTTTTCAGAGTTAACGGTGAACAGAGAAAACGCTCCCATTTGCTCCTCCCCTAGAGCAAGAGAATCAAACCATGATCCCTGACTTAGCTTTACAGCTGAACAGAGGATTGTGGCTTGTTTTTATCAAAAAATTGCTTCAAATTATGTTTTGTTTGGAGTGAAACAAACCATGATCCTTTGGCTTGAAGGGCCAAACCAGGAAGAGGAGGAGTTTGAATTTGATATCCCGCTTTATCACTACCAGAAGGAGTCTCAAAGCAGCTAACATTCTCCTTTCCCTTCCTCCCCCACAACAAACACTCTGTGAGGTGAGTGAGGCTGAGAGACTTCAAAGAAGTGTGACTAGCCCAAGGTCACCAAGCAGCTGCATGTGGAGGAGTGGGGATGCGAACCCGGTTCACCAGATTACAAGTCCACCGCTCTTAACCACTACACCACACTGGCTTGTTATTTCCACTTGCAAAGGAGCAAAGCAGAAGCTATTTGAATGCTCACAGTAAGGCATTAAAATATGGTCCACCATGACACGACATGACTGCCATGGAAAAAACAGTAAGAAGAAACAGCCATGAGTAAGAACACAAAGGCACCAAACTTAGAACGGGATAAGGTGTTCTTGCACTTGGAAAGACTACTGTTTCTGGTCCCTACCAAGAGCTGTCTTTAGAATAAATCAAGGGGCCTCCAGGAAACACAGGAAGTCAGAGACTGGTGCTATGCAGCATTCAAGCTATTCACCACAGCTCTTAACCACAGGTACAAGAGCGGCACTAAAATTAACTTAAGTGACCAGTTTGGCATTCTGTCATTTCAAGCCTAAAAATCTATTGATCAAACAATCAAGACAATTTGTCTTGTCAGTATGGAAGCTGGCACAGAAAATCTACCTGGTGAGGGGTATAGACTGAACAAGTTTTAGAACATCTAATAAAAAATGACTAAGTTCTAGCAGTTTAATAGCTTGCTTTGAACCAGTGTCTTTGTTCTGTTTGCGTTTTCGTATTCACTGAAAACACAGTTGAAGCTTAATCTTTTGGCAGTTCAGATTATTTTAACAATTCAAAATTTTTGTGAAGGTGTGCCTTCTGCTAGTCTGGTGAAAATCCATTCAGTGTTCCCAAAATTGTGTGGTTTCAAAGTGCCTGTTTTAATGAGCCATGTAAGCACATAACTAAGGCCAAGTATGACAACACAGCTCTGTTTGGCAGACTGAAGCTTCCCTGGTGGTGCTTTCTTCCCAGGGGTCAACAATTTCATTCAGCACTGCAAGGGCTCACACAACCTCTAGCAAGCATGAGAAGGTCTAGGCTTCTTCTCAGGGCAAGGCGGGGGGATTCCCACTCCCTCCCCAGCCACAAAGATCAGAGGAAGCCCGGGATTTACTTTGGCTCTATGCCCACTAGGAGTTCGGACTACCAAGTACAAAGCCTCTGCCTTCCCCTTTCAGCTCTAAGTTGGAGCAGGAATGCAGATTTGGGTCAGTTTGTGCTGAAGTTCATTGGGTACTCCAAAAGATCAGCAAACGACAAAGCCAAAGCAAGGCTTGCCTCTACCCCAGCAAGCTGGATGAAGGGTGGGGATAGAGACCGGAGTGGGAGGCTGATAATGGACTACACGGAATCCCCTACCGATCTCCAAAGTTGTAATTGGAGAAGAGAGCAAAGACTTGTCCCCCAACTTTGCACTGTGTTTCAGATACACAGGGCAAGGTCAGCGACAAGCCTCCACCTAGCATTACTGGTTGCACAATGGATGTGTTGGTTAATATGGCATCACAGGTGAAGTCAAAATCATTAGCTGGCTTGAAGCAGAGAGCATTATATATACCGTATTTTTTGCTCTATAAGACTCACTTTTTCCCTCCTAAAAAGGGGAAATGTGTGTGCGTCTTATGGAGCGAATGCAGGCTGCGCAGCTATCCCAGAAGCCAGAACAGCAAGAGGGATTGCTGCTTTCTCTGCGCAGCGATCCCTCTTGCTGTTCTGGCTTCTGGGATTCAGAATATTTTTTTTCCTTGTTTTCCTCCTCCAAAAACTAAGTGAGTCTTGCGGTCTGGTGCGTCTTATAGAGCAAAAAATGTGGTATGTACTGATACAATGGGGAGCTACAACCATAGCGACTATGAACTGTAGAACGGTAGATGATTTCTTGGTGACACAAAGGAATTTTTTAAAAAGCATAGTGGCAGAGAAGGATACACTGAGCAACTACGGAACAAGCTTATGGTGAGCAGGCATGGTATTTAGTGAACTTTGTAAAACAGACTGAGCATGAGAAATACTATTATAGAGGAAAAAACCTTATCAGTAGAAATGGTGGATTTATTCAGAAAACTATACTGGCAGAATAGAGACTGTGAAAGGAAAACTCACTCCTGTTTGTAACTCATTTTATTTTAGGCACTTTTGCCTCAGTTTTCAAACATGTTCACACAACAACTATAATTTTATTTCTTACATTTATCCCACTTTTCCAACAAGGAGCTTGAGGTGGCATGCATGGATTCCCCCCCCCCCACTACCCTGTGGTAGGTTAGGCACACACATGCATGCACACCAGGGTGGATTTGATTTAAATCAAAATGATTTAAATCATGATTTAAATCACTAGTCAGTAAGACTTGATTTAAATCATTTTTTTTTAACAGAAAGGCATTGCTGCTGGTATAATCTTAATATTTACAACCAGATGAAAGTTTCATTTTTGGAATAATACATTTTCAAAGGAGTTTTTACAGTTATATCAAAAATTACTGATTTGGTTATACTATTAGAAATATAGACAGATAATTATGAAATTGATGTGAGGTTTAATCAGTTAACTGTTTATACTTGGACAACTTTTCTACTGTACTTTATTGGAAGGAGAAAAACAATCACTTCCTTAATAACAATTTAAACAATTTATTTAACTAAAACAATAACATTATAGCATATGTCTCCATGTTTGTTAACTGATGTGGTTAAACATTTTTTTCAGCACACATGAAACACTTAAAACAAATCCTTATTCCTGATGGCCTTTGGACTATAATGTAACTTATATAGAAAAGTATCTTTACAAAGATTTTTTCCTCCAAAAGCATTTTATTTTAAAAATCCAATTTAAATTAAAAAAAAATCAATTTAAATTTTTAAAATCCCTTTTTAAAAAATCATAGTTTTTTATCGACCCTGCGCACGCACGCACACACACACACACACAAGAGGGGAGAAGGGAGGGAGGGAGAACCAAAATCACCTAGTGAGTTTCATGGCTGAGTGAGGATTTGAATATGGGCTTCCTCAGTCTAGTCTGACACCGATGTTAGAAATTGAGATAAACCTAGGTTATGGAAGCAACAACGGAATGTCTAGGCGTGCTTTTTTATAACAAGAATACAAAGCTGAAAATGAATGAGCTGCAGCTAAAATATCGTTCATTTTTCACATGGTCTAGTCCTTCCCCTGCCCTCCCCCCTAATATTCTTAAGAGGGTCTCTTCTCCAGTCTTCAGAGAGTAGCTGGAAGAGGGGAGGCAGAAAAAGGTCCTCTTTTCCTTCCACTCTGTAGTTTTAATCTGAAATCTTAGGAGCAGTACTGCGCCAAGCTCAGAAACTGCTTGCGATAATGAATTCCCTGTCGCAAAATGTGCCTAGAACAATAGAAGTTTTGAACACTGACACTAACCACTGCACAAGCCTGCCTATGCAACGGATCTAAGAAATAAAGTAATTCTTAGCAAGAATGACATAATAGTGGGCTTTAATGATCCACAATCAATCACGAGTAGCTCAGATTACATTTGAAAGAGGAGCATATGTTTTGTTTAGGAATCACTGAAGAGTTAGGGATGCAGAAATCACTGGAGGAAGCTAGAAGGCTTAGATAAGAGACTTACTGGCCAGCCAACAAGTCAGCACATGGAATAAGGAGGCTGGGCATGTAACTCTCAAGATGCAGCACAGTAAGCTGCCTTATGCCAAGCCACAGCACTGATCCCTTTAGCTGCGTATTACCTACACCACTGCTATTCAGTGGTGGGTTGCAGCCTGATCCAAGATGGGTCACAACAGGAACACTACTACCATGCAAAAATATTCAGAAATGGGTTCCCAAATGCATGTGTGGATTAAAAGTGGGTCCTGGGCATGGTGGATAAAAATCAATGATTTTTTTAAAAAAAATCGGATTCTTTTTTTTATTTAAACCAGATTTTTTTTATTTGAATTGAATTTTTTTAATTTAAATTGGATTTTTAAAATAAAATGCTTTGGAGGAAAAATCTTTCTAAAGAGAGTTTTCTATTTAAGTTACATTATAGTCCAAAGGCTATTCATCCGGAAATAAGGATTTGTTTTAAGTTTTTCATGTGTGCTAAAACTCAGTCTAAGGTGTGTTTTTTTAAAAAAAATCATTTAACCACGTCAGTTAACAAACATGGATACATATGCTATAATGTTATTGTTTTAGTTAAATAAATTGTTTAAATTGTTATTAAGGAAGTGATTGTTTTTCTCCTTCCAATAAAGTACAGCAGAAAATTTGTCCAAATATAAACAGTTAACTTATTAAACCTCACAATAATTTCATAATTATCTGTCAATGCATTTCTAATAGTAGATCAAATCAGTAATTTTTGATAGAACTGTAAAAACTACTCTGAAAATTTATTATTCCAAAAATGAAACTTTCATCTGGTTGTAAATATTAAGATTATACCAGCAAGAATGAGTCTTTCTGTAAAAAGAATTATTTAAATCAAGTCTTACTGACTAGTGATTTAAATCGTGATTTAAATCGATTTGATTTAAATCAAATCCACCCTGGTCCTGGGTCTGAAAAGGCTGAATATACTGTATTGGCATTCCAGGGTTTCAGAACATAAGAGCTCTGCTAGATCAAACCAAAGAGCTATTTTGTCCAGAATCGTGTTTCCAGTAAGCGACCAATAGTTGCCTCTGGAAAGCTCACAAGAAGGACATGAGTGCAACAGTAATCTTCCACTCCTGTTCTCAGAGACCGGCATTCAGAGGCAGCTTGCTCTAAATCTGGAGAATGTATATGCCCATCATCTGAGTCTCATGCCTTTCTAAAGCCATCTAAGTTGGGGTCCCTCACCACATTTTGTGGTAGAGAATTCTGTAGTTTAATTATGTGCTTTGCGAATAACTAGCTTTTATTTTGTTTTTTTTATTTTATTTATTAAATTTGTATACCACCCTTCATCCACAGATCTCAGGGAGGCTCACAATATAAAACACTTTTGTTTTCTGTATCTTGAATCTGTCACCCTTATAGCTTCATTAGATGACCCTGGGTTTCTGTAGTATGAGAGGAAGAGAAAAAGTTTTGCCAACTTTTTCAACACAATATTTTATATACATGATCCCTATTGCCCTATTCCATTCTAAACAAAAAAAAGTCACAACTCTTATAGGGAAGTTACTGCAGCCCACTTACCATTTTGGATGCCCCTTTCCTGCTTTACAGCAACCAAAGCTGTAGCAGCTGTGAGGTAACTGTGCTCTCACCATAGATTTGTAGACAGGAGTCTTTCCCAACCCTACCTAGAGATGCCTAGAATTGAACATCAAGCATTCATATGGCCAAGGACCTACAGGTCTTCTCCAAGATGCATTTGCTGAATACAGTCATACCTCGAGGTGAAGTAGCTTCGGGATAAGTATTTTTGGGTTGCGCACTGCGGCGACCCGGAAGTAACGAAGTGCATTACTTCCGAGTTTCGCCGCTCATGCAGACAGTCAAAATGATGTCACGCGCATGCGAAGAAGTGGCGAATCACAACCCGCGCATGCGCAGACGCTGGTTGCGTTCACTTCTGGATGCGAATGGGGCTCCGGAACGGATCCCGTTCGCATCCAGACGTACCACTGTAATAAGGTATTAACTGTTGCAGACAGTGGGTGAGTGCAAGAGTGCAGAAATACACATTAGCAGCAACCCTAGTAGGGTACATGTCACTACTAAAACGCAGTGTGTGCATTTTAATTTGTCATATAGCTTGCAGGGTATGGAATTTTCGCCATTCCTAGTCCAGAAGAGGCTGAGGAGGAGGAAAGGAATGGGAGATTCAGGAAGCTGAAGAAGCATGGAGACCACCAAAAGGCATAAACTGTTTCTTGTTTTTATATGTTTTTGAAAGTGGAAGCATTTTTGGCAGGGATGCATATTCTCTCTCCCTCTCTTTGTTCCTCTCCCACAGCTTAAAATATTACTCATCAACTTCCTTGGCTTCTGACATTTTAGCAGGCATTGGTCACACATCTCAAAGCCTACCTTTGCAGACAAAAGGGAGTAGAAACTGTCATGAAAATTCAGAATTCCAGGAAGCTGAATTCTATGTTCAGCACATCATGCTTAACTCTCATGGAATAGCAGCATAGGTACTGCCCTGGTAACTGTGGAGGCTCAATGCACAGGAAGAATTTTGGTGAAACTGAAGCCAGGACAGCTTGAGAAAGACAGCAGTCATGTGGTAAGCCAACCACTACAGTTGTTCGGATGTCCAGAGAAATGGAGGGCACAGTTACACTTGGCTTTCCATCTGGCCAGAGTCTAAACCAGCTGTCTCTCATGTTACAGCTGCCATGGGAATAGTGTACATTGGAAACCACATGGAAACTGGCCATCTGTTTCAACCCACAGTTGCAGGAGGGGTAACCAGAGATTACAACTTCACCAGTGGCCACTAGTGAAGTGATGCATCTATAGGACCTAGAAACTGTACAGCAACTGAATGATGACAAGAGGGGAAAGGAATTTTCAGTTCACTGAACACATGAATACAATACAGCGGTATTTCTGCACAGCATAATGGGAGGCTCAACCTGAAGTGAAGGCTGAAAGCAAGATAAGACAGCATTCTGTAAGTGGGACAAGTGGGAGCTGCAACAAAATGTGGCTGTGTATCCTCATCTCCTGGAAGAAGTTCAGATTTCCTGTCAATCAGGCAGCCATGCCCTCCTCCAGGATACTTGCTCCGCCACCACCCTTCATTTTTCTATTCCAAGCAACATTCAACATTCCATAGCTACTAAGTATGCTCAGTCTAAACTGATCTGTTGGGGTGTGGCATTGCTTTTTAATCTAGTTAGGTTTTCAGTTTGTTTTTAATTGTACTTCTTTAAATCTCAACATTCCGCAAATCTCTCATTCCTCCGTTTTGGCTGCATTGTTATTGCACTCACCATCTGAGTTTGGTGTTGGACAGAGTATTCTAACGCAGGTGGCTTGGAAGTACTTTGTAACATACGGATAAGGTAAACTAGCTAGGATGAGGCAAGCAATTCATAGAAAAGAAAATAAGGTTCCTGATTGAACAGAAAATGTTTGTGTGAGGGGTGTTGTGTATGTAGGGGCAATTGTATGACAGCTGTACAGCATTTTTCTATGCCACACAAAGGTCATAATCCTGTGTGCTATGTTAATCAATCAATCAATCAATCAATCAAGAACAATTGCTACCTCCCAAGCTTCCTTATTTTTGTTCAGTAACCTGGATTAGAATCCCCACTTCACCCATAAAAGCACATTGAAAAACTAAGTAAAATATACTTTATTATCCTTTTACGTTCCTATTTGTAGGACGGTCATACAAAGGATAACTAATGTGGTTATGTCATGGCAAATGTGCATCTTTAAGTTAAGAGGTTATGAGAACTCATAACTTAACTCTGATACAGCAAAGAGAAAATTAATTGGTCTAATGCCACACTGAACAGAATACAGAGACAGATATGAGATATTCAGGTTTAGCTTTGTGTTTCGCTATGCAGATTTCTGGCTTCAGAGGCAAAAAGATCAATCTCCATATCAAAAAATATTCTGATAAATATACAAAGTTCACAATATATGTATTGAAGAGTTTGGTGAAGCACACAGTAGATTCTATGCAAAGCAGCAAACAGTGCTTATTATTATTGCAATGGTTTCCTATATAGCAAATTTATTTGAATAAATTATCAATATACTGTACATGGCTATGGATATACACTGCATTCAACTCCTTACTTAGCCATCAAGCTCTCCCTGAAGTGGTCTGGGTCACTCCTGGTCTAACCATTTACAGGCACTTCTCACAATCCCCTTTACACAAATGCAAAACCACACACAAAAACTGCTTCAGGCTCAGCCCTTTACAATCACTTCACACAAATAAATCCAAACATACACATAATGCAAAGCACTACAACCAACCACTACATACAGGTTGTTGTTCCCTCTTGCCCCTACACCCCCATTTCCCAGACCTACTGGCTTTTGCAAGCTTCCTGAGGCTTAAATCCTACACATGAGAGTAAGTCCCATTGAACTCGATGAGCCTTAATTCTGAGCAGGCTAGTACTGTATAAGATTGTGCTGTCAGTCTGGCAGCAGATGATCATTCAACTGAGAAGCTTCACCCGGCACAACCTAGCCCTGAATGTGTGTTGAAATATGACTTGCCCGTACTTAAATGATAGATTGAAATTGAAATTTTAAAACCTCACATTTTTATGGATACACAACAGATTTTCACCAAACCAGAAAGGAGAAGACCTCTGCAATTTCCTTGAATTTTTGAGTGTATCTAAACCAGCAAAAGGGAAAAACAGAAGGTATATTTTAGATGTGCAAATAATTGTCACAAAGTGGATAAATTTGCACTTATTAGGGGAATCTTTAAACAACTGCTGTATCTCAGTAATTTCTTATCAGGTTTTATTTTTAATGTGGTCAATTTATAGTGTGCTTAGCATGAAGATTTTCTGTGTTAACCTTTAGATAATTTGGACAAATAGTCTTGATTTTATTAGGATTACAGTGGCAAGACTTTACAATAGCAGAATGCCATTTGATCTTTCCACCTTAACTATACGACAACAATGTTTCTGCAATATAGAGTGGTGAATATCCTTACTAGCAAAACCTGCAATACAGGTTCAAACATGTTATAGGGATGCTAGTTGCTATGTGGGGATGCATGGCTTGGGTAGTTGGGCTCCTCCACTTAGGAAGATGGTGTTCTACCTTTCTTGGACAGGGCTATACTCTTCATAAGAAAGAAGTCTGCAGTCTAAGAATGTTCCTGGATCCAGCTGCCACTGGGGACCCAAGTGGCCTCTGTGGCATAAAATATATTCCATCAGCTGCAACATCTCTTGGACATATTTAGCCTCAGTATATTGGCTTCCTGAGACACAGGTGGTGCTGTGGGTTAAACCACAGACCCTAGGACTTGCTGATCAGAAGGTTGGCGGTTCGAATCCCTGCGACGGGGTGAGCTCCCGTTGCTCGGTCCCTGCTCCTGCCAACCTAGCAGTTTGAAAGCACGTCAAAGTGCAAGTAGATAAATAGGTACCGCTCCAGCGGGAAGGTAAACGGCGTTTCCGTGCGCTGCTCTGGTTCGCCAGAAGTGGCTTAGTCATGCTGGCCACATGACCTGGAAGCTGTATGCTGGCTCCCTCTGCCAATAAAGTGAGATGAGCGCTGCAACCCCAGAGTCATCCGTGACTGGACCTAATGGTCAGGGGTCCCTTTACCTCTACCTTATATTGGCTTCCTAGAGCATGACTATCTACAATGAGTTCTCTTCTGGGTTCCCTCCCAGTCTGAGCAGTAATCTGAGAGATAGCCTTCTCAGTGCTGGTACCGTCAGTAGAATTCCCTTCCCTGGAGCCTACACTGCCAATCTATTTTTTACCTACTATCTTTGGTTTAGGCACTATCTCTTGGAGTAACTCAGTGGTAGCCAACACAGTGTCTACTAGATATTTTGGACTACAACTCCCATCAGCCCCAGCCAGAATTGCCAGAGGTCAAAAACACCTGGAAGGCACTGCATTGGCTATCCCTGACCTATCTCAAAGGGCTGCTGTGAGAGTAAAAGAGACAGGGAAGAACTTGTATGCCACCTTGAGCATATTATATAAATATAATAAATGTTATTGAGTGATTGCTTATGAAAAACAACCTGAAAACATGGTGGTATATGATTTTGTTTTAAAACTAATAAATGAGGGGCTGTACTTTGAAAGAGGACATCCACTGTGAATTTTATGCTTGCTGTGGGGTGGTGGGGGTGGAAGTATTATGGGGTGAATGGTCCTAAAGGGACATTAGTGAAGTTGGAACTGAGGACCTTCTTCCCCCCTCCTGCCGGTGTAAGAAGCCAAGAAACACAACTGAGGTAGCTACAGAACTGCTCACTGGAGAAAGAAGGAGTTATATTTCAGCTAAGAGAAAGCTATATGGGAAGGAAGTAAGGGATTATTCACTAAAGGTTGCTGCTGATGAAGCAGTTGCTCTGAAGGCAAAACTATTGAATTACCTTAGCAAACTCTACTACTAAACCCCCTTTAGCTACGGTAACAGAATGAAGGGGAGAACTGGCAGGTGAGAGGAAGGATACATAACTTTTCTCATGCCAATGAAACTCTCCATTGCAGCCACCTCGGTCCATTCCCCCCTCCTTAGCTGTGTTTACTTCTGTTCTCAAATGGGGAGGGGGGTGTATTCTCAGATGAAAAACTTGCAGGTGGATGGAAGTGTCAAGGATTCTCTTTCTGCCTGCTAGTTCTTCCCTGCATATGCCACCCTCCACCAGCACTCCACCCAAGCTCCCGTACAAGTACAGTATGAGTGTTAGGAGACAAACAGGGTGAGGAAGCAGCATCCTGGGAGATCTGTTAAGTCTTTACAGGGAAAGCAGGAAAAATCTGAAGGGTGCACACAAGATGTGTTTGTTGGGGTACACAAAGGGGTTGGGTTGAGCCATGTAGAGGTGTAGGAGAGCGTAGCTAGAGGGAGAAGGATGCTATCCACTAGACGAGAGCAATTTCATTCAGATGCACTGAAATATTCACTATTGCTTACAATAGAAGAGTAATTAGGGATAATGGGTGGGGGATCCCTGGTACATACGAGATGGGAGCACTGTTGGGATCTAGGTCAGACGTTTTAGGCAGGGTGAAAAATACATGGGGGGAGCACACAAGGACAGTAACATTGGAAAGGAGTGCTATCAGAGATAAAAGGTTGTGTGTTTTTATAAAGTAAGTAAGGCTTTTAGGGATTGTGAGAATGGCTGTGGGGAGAGAGAGAGAGAGAGAGAGAGAGAGAGAGAGAGAGAGAGAAGTTGTTCTTAGAGCAGGAAAAATATGGGGGATTCTAACAAAAGTAGTTGGAGCAGCACACTGGAGCAACAAGACAAACTGGAGAGCTACCTGCTAGTCTAGGGGGGGGGCTTACACAGAAAGCAATCGGTTTGGGGTTACATTGTGCTAGAACAAGAGGAGCATTATGTATTGTAGGGTTGCGGGATACTTCTTGGTACACTTTTTAAATATATACGGAGAGAGGGAAAGCTTGCTTCCAGTATTGTTTGCATTAATATATGTGCAATCACATATCCATACTAACGCTACCACTTTGCATCGCTGTAAGCATACTTACATTAGTACACTTTTCAGGCACCCACCTTACAGCCCAAACCTGCACTACGTGGAACGGAGCTTACTGAAAGGTTCAATGAATGCACAGAGGGATCGCAGCCATTATAAATATTATGAATTAGAACTAGATGGGAAAGCGGGTGGGGGGAAGAGTACACGACAGGCAAATGACATGGGGGGGGTGTCCTGCAGACTTCTGGCTTTTCAAAGAGGGGGGAATAAATAAAACTATGAGCTAAAGGTCATTAAAGAAGTAACCCCCCCACCGCCTTCCCCACCCCATGCACACATACACACACATACTGAACTTAGGGAGGGGTCTTTCCAAGGGGAGGCTTCCCACCCACAAATGCAAGCACCCTTTTCTTTCCGCGGACAGGAGGGGGGGGCACCTTCTTCACTTACTAAGGGTCGTTGGTGAAGCGGGGGCTCCGCGGGGGCTGGTAGCCGTACAGGTGACAGTAGAGCACGTCGAAGCAGAAGCAGCACATCTCGGCCGACACCACCATCTTCCTGCAGCCGCCGGGCCCGACTCCGGGCGAGGAGAGGAGCGAGGCGGCGGCCGGCGCGGAGAGGCCTCCTGGTCCCGCGCCGCAGCTGGGCGGCAGCGGCGGGGAGAGGGCGCAGCCGGGGGAGCCCCCCGCCAGCCCCCCGAGGCCGTTGAGGCGGGGGGCACCCCCCGGCAGCGCAGGAAGGGACCCCGGCTCGCCGCAGCCTCCCCCGGACCCCGCCGCCGCCGCCGCCCCGCTGCAGTGCGAGCTACCGCCGCCGCCGCCGCCGCCGCTGCCCGGGCCGGCCGAGCCCGACGGAGGGGAGCTGGAGAGCTTCTGCTTCTTCACCCCGCAGCAACCCGCCGCCATCTTGGAGCCGTCTCCCCCCACGCAGCGCTTCCGACCCATGGCGGGGGGGCCGCTCCGCCGGCCGGGGGACGTGCGCCCGCCCGCCCCGCCTCCGCCTCCTGCCGGGCCCGCTCCGCCTGCAGCCGGGGAGGAGGGGAGGCGGGCAGGAGGGAGAGGAAGGGGCGAGCGGAGGGGGAGAGAGAAGGAGGGAATGCGAGGGGGCAGGAGAGGGATGAGGGGAAGAGATGGAGTGGGGGAGAGGATGAGGAGAAGAAAGAGAAGAGGGGGAGATGCGGGGAAGTGGGGATGTGAGAAGGGAAGGAAGAAAGCGGGGAGGAAAGGGAGAATGTGAGAAGGAAGGAAAGGGAGAGAGAGAAAGAGAAGGATGTGCGGGAAAGAGTAGAGGGGACGCGGGAAAGGAAGGGCGAAGGACGTGAGCGAGAAAGGGATGTGGGAAAGGAGGGAACCGAAAGGAGGAGGAAGGGGGATGTGGGGGCAGCAGACGAAGAAAGAAATGTGGGGAAGGAGGAATGAAAGAGATGGATGGGGGGAATGTGAGGAGATGGGAAATGGAAAGGTAAAGATGAAGGAGCGGTGTGCGGGTAAGACGCGGCAGAAGAAGGAGCGAGGGAGGATTGAATGGAAGGAGGGAGGGAGAGAAGAAGGACCCAGGGAATAATGGCCGAGCAACAAGGATGAAGGGAAAGGGATGTGGAGGAGAACGGAGGGAGGAGATGTGTTGGGAAATTTAAAACAACGATAACGTGGGAAGGGGGGGGCGTTGATGTACACAGTGGGGGAAAGAAGGGGTATAACGAGAGAAAAAAGAAAGAGCAACATTAGTAGCCTCCCCCTTGTCCCATTTTGACAATCCCCTCCATATCCCATATTTCCCCCTCCCGCACTCCACGTTCGTTTCCCAGTGTCAGCATATAGCCTCAGCTTACGACGGTGTTTGGTTTGGGCTTTTTTTTCCTTTTCGTTTTAATCGCATTGTTAAAAACACACAAAAACCAGGTATACTGTCTGCAAGGTTGAAGTTCAGTCTGCCTCCCAACCACCCCTCCCTTCGGAGAGAACTGAAAAATGCCCTACTAAATAATTCACATGACCTGAGTTGGCATGGAGAAGGAAGGCGAAATATATAAGTCTGAGTCAGCAAGCCAGAGCCTGGGAGGATCCTGTTTTTTTAAATACCACCAACCCCCCCCCCCCAAACAGCAACGTGCAAGCTGCTACCTGCCGTTGGCTACCTTATGACTGTGATCTATTTGGTGGGAAAGGTTCGCCCATGGCTCCCAAAAACACCACCAGAGAGAAGGACATCCTTTATAAGCAAGGTGAATGAGGCAGCCCAAGAAGTGCATACATTTTTTTCATTGGTTTTAGAATGATACATATAGACAAGCAAAATAAAACAATTATTTGGAACTGTTCTTCCTTCCTCTCTCCCCACCCCACCCCAGCTTTTAATATTGCCCATTGACACTTAACAGTTAAGTAAATAGACAATCCTATGTATACTTAGTGGGGGAAAGTAATAGCTGCCTTTGAGGCTTTTTCCTAAGGGCAAATGGACAGTGAACAACATCCTCCATGTTGAAATCCTGTAGTTTCCCACAAGAGCCATAGGAAGCTTGACTATTTTAAAACCAGGCCAGTGACATGAGTGTGAGATATAGGGTGTATTTTTATATATCTGAGCCTTGAAGCAGGGGGGTTAATCTAGTGTGGCAAGATGTCATTATGTTCAGGGAATGGCCTTTAAGGCAGATCATACCACCTCTGCAGCTTCATCATGCATTGGTAGAGCAACTTATTTTAAAGCCACTCACAACCCCTTTTGATTAATAGATATATTACAATACTTCGGCACACAGTGATCAGGCTCAGTTCAAATCCAGAACGCTGTTTTCGTTATGGCAGGCTGATCTACATCCACACTATACACTTAAAGCTGTACACTATACACTTATATATTGCTTTACCAGACATGGAGAATCCTGGGGGTTGCAGTTTGTTAAGGGTGCTGGGAAGTCAGCATGCTGAACATACTACAGTTCCCAGGATTCTTTGTGCAAAGACTTGATGGTTAAAGTTGTTTAACAGTGCTTTAAATGTATAGTGTTGATGTGATGCAAGGCTAGCCCTCCAGGAAGCTCTCGAGCAGAGTATTTAAGGCAGCAGCTCTCTTTGCTTTTTTGTCCACCTGCCACTCTGCTCCTCTACCTGTAGCTGGGGTGGGGCAGTACTAGCTTCACCTCAGTATGCCTCTGAAGCACTGCCACTGAGAATGCAAGTGGGGAAAGTACTCTTGTGCTCAAGGTTCTGCTTGTGGGCTTCCCATAAGCATCTGAGTGGCCACTGTGAGAACCAAAGTCCAGATTAGAGTTATTGGCCTCATCCAGTTGGGCTCTTGTGATGTGAACCTTGGAGGTTCTCTCTTTGTCCTGTCCTTGGTGATGTCAGTCTCTTTTTTGTCTCCATTCACCTGTGTCCCAGTTTGCAGCTTGCTTTTACTATCCCACAGAATTCAGGGGGGTTAAGTGATAACTCCCAACTGCTCTACATAGCATTCAACATTCTGGCCACACTAAATTGGGTGTACTGCTTCCTGAGATCAACATTGTTAGGGCACTAGCTGTAAAAGGGAGCAGAGGCGTAGAACTCATTAAGCGTCAAGATAGATATGTGGTGACCTTACAGAAACAGTGACTGTGATCTTAGAATACTTTAAACAATTATGAATGATACACTCCAACTGAACATGGTTAATCATTTTAGGGTCCTTAACAACTCTTCTGTATATAGAAGGCAATTTTTATTTTTTATTTTTAGGATGCATAATGACAAAAATAGAATAGTGATTCGTGCAGTAAGAAAATAGTACATCTCTTGTTTATTGATGGCTTCTCACCTTGGTATTTTAAAAAAACACATTCTCCTGAAGTTCTTTTCTCTCAGAGGAGGATAAAAGCACCAAGGGGAACAAACAACAGATAAGGAAAGGTTCTGTAGTCCTTGCCCACAAGCTTATGCTTATGCTTTTTAAAAAAAAAAAAAAAAACACCACCCACTCACTCCTCTTGTTACATGATTGAGGAAGGTCAATGTGTAAACATCCAGATCTGCTGCCGTAAAATCTAGTTTGTTCCTAAGAGACCTCTCAGAATTTGAAAAACTAAGGCTTTGATGATATAACCAGTGTGCCTGGAAGTCAGCCACACTGAACACAGTAGGACTTATTTCTGCGTAGGGATGCCTAGGACTGTGTAGTATTAGTAGTTGTAGTAATAGTAGTAATTTTATTATTTGTACCCCACCCATCTGACTGGGTTGCCCCAGCCACTCTGGGCAGCTTCCAACAAATATAAAGCATAATAAAACATCAAACATTAAAACCTTCCCTATACAGGGCTGCCTTCAGTTGTCTTCTAAAAGCTGTATAGTTATTTATCTCATTGACAATTGGTGGGAAGGCGTTGCACAGGGTAGGTGCCACTCCTGAGAAGGCCCTCTACCTGGTTCCCTGTAACTTTTCACCAGAACTGCCAGAAGGCCCTCAAAGCTGGACCTCAGTGTCCAGGCTGAACGATGGGGGTGGAGATGCTCCTTCAGGTATACTGGGCCAAGGCCATTTAGGGCTTTAAAGGTCAACACCAACACTTTGAATTGTGCTCAGAAACATACTGGAAGCTGGTGTAGCTCCTTTAGGACCGGTGTTATATGGTCCCCACATCCACTCCCAGTCACTAGTCTAGCTGCTGCATAATGGATTATTTGTAGTTTCCGAGTCACCTTCAAAGGCTGCCCCCCATAAAGCGTAGTGCAGTACTCCAAGCAAGAGTTAACCAGTGCATGTAACCACTCTGGTGAGACAGTGTGCAGGCAGGTAGGACCTCAGTCACTGTAATAATGCAGTGGAGTTGGAAAGATTGTTTTTCTTTTTTTGCAATAACAACTTTTATTTTTCTTTCTTTTTAATTTACCCGGAGACCCTCCAAAATACATTATGAAAGCCTGTATTCGTGTACACACACCACAACTTATAACAGTGTATGTCTATACTACATGTACTTATTAAGTGATCCAGAAGATAGTATAAAGTATTTGAAACTGGTCTTTGGTTTTCTGGATAATTTGTAAATGAAATGAAGCTCTACCATTCTCCTGCAAAGGTAGCAAACAGCAAAGTAGTAAACCCAGTGCTTTTTTCTGGTGGTACTCAATAATACGCAGTAGCGGCACCATCCCCGCCACCTGAGGTGAATTGTACTAGACTGGCTCACTTCCATCCTAAGGAACTCAAAAGTGTTAATATCTATCAGTTCAGCAAATTGTGAATCATTCGTAGCTGAAACTGCCTTGGGGGAGCAAATCTGGGCAGCTGTTTCAGCAGAGCACACAAGTGCTACATAATGATTGAAGAGAACAAGGAGATGCATCATGTAAGAGCAACAGGGGATGGGGAGACAAAATGTAATTATCCAAACTGGAATATTGCCCCAAAAGTATCTCAAAGGAACTGTGACAGTCACAGTGAGACTAAACTGCAGAGTGTTTGTCAAGATACACCTTTGGCATGACAGCGCTCTAATAGGAGCCTGAGCACCTATGTCATCAGAGGAGGATGCTGGGGCAGAAATCCAAGGGTTCTCTCAGCATAGCTATCTGGCTTACTACATTTAGGAATAAAACACACTGACCTCTAAACAGTGCCAGTACCAGGATATTTTGTGCCCTGGGCAAGGGTAACTACTTGCACCCCCCCAGAAACAAATTGCTAACTTCAGTTTTCAAAAAAACAGTGTCTTGTAGAAAAAAATAAAACATTACTAATGAATGAGTGACTTCAAAAATGATAAAATCCTTCAAAAATATAAGTAAAATGTTATCAGAAATTTATAAAACAAAAACTAATCTATCCAAAACTATGCCCCTCAAAGGTCAGCACTGTGCCCCTCTGAGGTCTGTGCCCTGGGCGGCTGCCTAGTTGGCCTAATGAAAGCACTGGCCCTCTGTAAAGCAACCCCTGCAGTAGGACCATGAAATCCAGAGATAAAAATTGCCTAAGTGCACCCCACCACTACCATGGGGCTGAGCACAGAAGGAACATTCCACCCACTAAATTTGAACCTAACTTCTGGATGGGATTTCCTCCCACTCATGTGCTGAGCTAACATAGCTCAGTTACAGGCACACCAACTCCTAGGGCCAGAGGTGTCTTCACCCCCCTCAAAATCTGCTGGCAGGGGGCTAGGCCCCCTCAATTTTGAGGGGGTGGAGGAACCCAAGCACGGAGTCAAACACGGCATGTTTCTGCGGCTAGCTCCTGAGCATGAGAGAGGAAGCCACACTGCGCTGGGCTCTGCACTTGACCTCCCCCCAATGATGCAGCGTTGAGCACCGCACCGCCCCCCAATCTTGGGTGCAAGACAGCGCCTCTGTTCAGGAATTCTTAGAGACCAAATATGGCCTCTTTTTTCTTTGAAATTATGAAATTGAGGTCGTGAGTGTAAGAACAGTAGCAAACAACCCTACATATTGATCACATTAAACGTAAAGAACATGGTCTACACCAGGGGTAGTCAACCTTTTTATACCTACTGCCCACTAATGCGTCTTTCTTGATGGTAAAATTTCCTTACCGCCTACCAGTGCTCGATGGAAGGAGGATTCAGCTTGTGCCGTAGAACCCCCTACCGCCCACCTAGAATCCTGAAACACCCACTAGTGTGCAATAGGGACCAGGTTGACAACCCCTGGTCTACACAATGCTCAGCACTTTAATGCTCAGTACGTTTCCAAGCACAATTCAAAGTGTTGGTGCTGACCTTTAAAGCCCTAAACGGCCTCGGTCCAGTATACCTGAAGGAGTGTCTCCACCCCCATCATTCTGCCCGGACGCTGAGGTCCAGCGCCGAGGGCCTTCTGGCGGTTCCCTCATTGCGAGAAGCAAAGCTACAGGGAACCAGGCAGAGGGCCTTCTTGGTAGTGGCGCCCGCCCTGTGGAACGCCCTTCCAGCAGATGTCAAAGCGATAAACAACTACCTGACATTCAGAAGACATCTTAAGGCAGCCCTGTTCAGGGAAGTTTTTAACGTGTGATATTTTACTGTATTTTTGGTTTCTATGGAAGCCGCCCAGAGTGGCTGGGGAGGCCCAGCCAGATGGGCGGGGTATAAATAATAAATTATTATTATTATTATTATTATTATTATTATTATTATTATTATTAAAAATCCTATTGATTTCAGTGGGCCATGGGTAACTTTCCCATTGATATCATTGGCAACCTCAAAGAGCTTAAGGTTGTCTAGATCGTTTCTGTTAACTGTTAAATTAGAGGTAGGGACCAGCAGGCCAGATCTTCGTCTCCCCTTGCTCTGCATGCCAGCTTTGGCAGGTGGTAGGGAGGCATGTTCCTCAAGGGAAACATGCTGGTGAATCAGCACCTAGCAGGATAGAATTCTCTGCTCATCAGCTGATGGGTAGAGGGTTCAGCCCTGCTCTGTGAAGGAGTCTGCTTCACCAACATTATCCCTCAGCAAGATGGACCCTCACCCATCCTGTCACCCAGTGGCATCAACTGATGGACAGGTGGGCGCCATTTGGGGGAAATGACATTGCTGCCAAACTGGGTGGGAATTGGATAGAAACTGATATAAACAATCTCTCTAAATATTTAACGGTGATTATTTCTATCAGTTTCTATCCTTCTCCACATGCCTAATAAGAGTCCGAGGAAAAAATAAATACATAAAAAAGCATTTTATGTAACACTGCAATATTATCTGTGTCTACCCAAAGATAAGCCCCGATGGGACTAATTTCCAGATAAGTGTTTATGGGATCACAGCCTAAAGGCATATATAAAAAAAGATTCCAGTTATTTCACCTTGGCTTAATCCCAGCCGTTAAAAATGTTTTGTTGAGTATTTGTTTTTCTTAAAGATTTCTACATTGGCCTTCCGCAGAGTTTACAGAGCAGTTTACAAAAACAATATACAACTTGGCTTTATGCAGAGGAGATCCATTAAAACTAATGAACAAGAACTTTTAATTTCAACAGGTCCTCTCTCAGCAAAACTTCAGCTGAGTATTACCAGTGTGTTTTTTAAAAAATGTCATTGCTATTTCAACTCTTTGCATTGTTCATTAAATGTCAAAATGGGCTATCCCATGGAAGATGGAGCAAGCTTGTTTTCTCCTGTCCCCAAACCAATGGGTTCAACTTACAAGAAGTTCTGATGGTAAGAGCTATTTGACAGTGGAATGGATTCCCTTGGGAGGTTGTGGACTCTCCTTCACTGAAAGTTTTTAAGCAAAGGTTGGATGGCCACCTGTCATGGATGCTTTAGTCGAGATTCTTGCCTACCATGTTACATACCACCCAACAATTGTCTGATGAAAATAGGGACATCAATGACAATGATAATGATAAATTTGGAGGGTCTGCATGTTAAAGTCCTTATAAAACAACAACAACAGCGGCTTAAATTGTGCCCACAAAATAATGGAAACTCATGGAAATTCAAGCCTCCCAAATATCAGTGATATCCAGTTCAACCTAAAGCTGGAAAGCAACTGTTCACTCAACAACCTTTCCCTGGACTATAATTTTTCATTATTATTATTATTATTATTATTGCAAAGTGGCTTTCAATTCACCTGGTCATTTATGACAATAAGATAATCCAATGGACGACAGGTAACAGGTGCAATGGCAGCTGTGAAAATATTTTGTTTCCTCCTGCTGTCACAGTGATCTATGTGACAACCTATTTCAGCACAAGCCACACATCACCTTTGCTCCAGGTGTCTCCTTTCTTGTTGCATCTGCCTCAGGCCCTTTAGAAATCAGATAGACCTGCGCTGAAGAAACTGGAGACAATGTCTTGGTAGGACAGTCAACCTGGTACAGTGGTAAAGGTAAAGGGCAAGGTAAAGGGACCGCTGACCATGAGGTCCAGTCGTGGCCGACTCTGGGGTTGCGGCGCTTATCTCGCTTTATTGGCCGAGGGAGCTGGCGTACAGCTTCCGGGTCATGTGGCCAGCATGACTAAGCCGCTTCTGGCAAACCAGAGCAGCACACGGAGACGCCATTTACTTTCCCGCCGGAGCGGTACCTATTTATCTACTTGCACTTTGACGTGCTTTCAAACTGCTAGGTTGGCAGGAGCAGGGGCTGAGCAATGGGAGCTCACCCCGTCGCGGGGATTTGAACCGCCAACCTTCTGATCGGCAAGCCCTAGGCTGTGTGGTTTAATCCACAGCGCCACCCGCGTACCTCCTAGTACAGTGGTACCTTGGTTTAAGAACAATTTGGTTTACAAACTCCGCAAAACCGGAAATAGTGTCTTGGTTTAAGAACTTTACCTTGGTCTAAGAACGGAATCCGAACGGTAGAAGATCACCGGCGATGGGAGGCCTCATTAGGGAAAGTGCGCCTTGGTTTAAGAACAGTTTTGGTTTAAGAACGGACTTCCGGAATGGATTAAGTTCGTAAACTGAAGTACCACTGTACTGTATTCCCAAACTGAGAAGGCAAATTGGCAGAGTAGTTTCACAGACAGTGGGAAATTTTTCTTGGAGAGTTTTCTGTTAAGTGTCTAGTGGCTTAAAACCTCAGTTGGCCAATACTCATGATGGAAGCACAGGAAGGCATATATTTGTGTCATCAAAAAGTGAAGGTGTCATTCTCATAGCAGCAATGACTAGATCATTACTTGTAAGGCTGGTACAATACAGGCAAGCTCAAAATGTGTACTGCAATCTGTAGTGACTAAGTGAAAAATTAGTAAAAGGGAAATTAAACCTGCTGCCTCAATACCCTTTTAAAGTTGCCATCAAAAGTGTGGCCTTATGCTCAAAATTCATATGATTAGCTTCAACTAGCAGTGACACCTGTTGCTTCTGAGGAAACAATTTTATGCCTTAGCGTCTTAAGGTGGGGTTTCTTTTCCTCTTCCTTCTTAGATACAAAATATTGTTTCCCCCACCTTGTCTATCTGGTTTCTGGAAAACACTGGAGGCATATGTTACCTGGGGAAATCTGAATTATGAGTGTGCAAGGAGACTGTAGGAAAGCAGTTTAAGCACTGAGAGCATCTAAGCTGCCTCTGGAGCCTGGAGGCAAAAAAGCTTTGAACCACCTCGGTGCCCCGACTACATTTTTCAAGCCTCTTCAATTTCTAGTCCTGTGCTACACACTTAGAATCACAGAATTTTAAAGCTGGAAGGGACCACAAGGGTCATCTAGTCCAACCTCCTGCAATGCAGGATTCTTTTGCCCAACATGGGGCTCGAACCCAGAACCCTAAGTCTGAACATGACTTGAATGCCATAAGGCTAGCAAGGCAAACACATAAAACACATAAAAGAATACTGTTGTAAGTTTGAGGGTGCTAAATATCTGCATTTAGTAAATGTTGAGATTTAAAACAGGATGTCAGACTTGTTTGTCTTTCGATGGGTGTTGTGCGGCAGACATCCCTAATCCTGGTGGATCAACAAGTATGCAATAAGGATAAAAAAGTGTAAAAGGTAATGGAGTCAGATTAATTTTTTTTGAGGTGATGGCCTTGGGATAATGAGTCATTAGCACATCAAAAGAGTGAGGCCTTGGCAGATGTTAGAAAAGGCAGAAAACCTGGGAGGAACAGTGTGATGCAAGCTGACAGGAGAAGGGGGTCAGAGGAGTGGCATAGGGTGGGTTGCTGGTGCCTGGGGCAGGCAAGCCACCATCAGAGTGACCGCCCAACTAAAGCCAAGCAGGGCTGAGCTGCACTGCCTGCCCATCTATGCAGGGGTTGAGCCCGGCTGGCCGATGCAGCCCTTGGCAGGAGAATGCCCCTGATGGCTGCAGTGAGGAGCGCCAGGCCGGGCTGCGCCGGGGATCACCCATAGCCCTCTATCTGCGCCCATTCACCATGAGCTGGAGCCAGTGTGGTGTAGTGGTTCAGAGCGATGGACTCGTAATCTGGTGAACTGGGTTCGATTCCCCGCTCCTCCACCTGCAGCTGCTGGGTGACCTTGGGCTAGTCACACTTCTCTGAAGTCTCTCAGCCCCACTCACCTCACAGAGTGTTTGTTGTGGGGGAGGAAGGGAAAGGAGAATGTTAGCCGCTTTGAGACTCCTTCGGGTAGTGATAAGGCGGGATATCAAATCCAAACTCTTGTGCCATTGTCCAGGGAGCACAGCCTGCAAGGAGCAGGCTGCCGTCGCCAGGGTGGGGCAACTTCCACGATAGCAATCATTAGGAAAAGAACTGAAAATAAAACTGCCACTATCAAAATGGTTAAATGATCAGGGATGGTGAGCTAATGGTAGGACTAGTTCTGATAATGAATGAGAGAACCTGAGCTCACTGGGTGTTCCATCTACGCTTTAGACTACAGCAGGGGTGGGGAACCTGTAGCTCTCCAAATGTTGCTGGACTACAACTCCCATCACTCGTGACCATTGGTCATGTTGGCTCAGGGAGCTGGAGCCCAACAACAACTGGAGGCCTACTGTTTCACCATCCCTGCAGTAGGCCATCCATTTGGAAGGGAAACAATCTACAGTGGTATCTTGGGTTACAGATGCTTCGGGTTACAGACTCTGCTAACCCAGAAATAGGACCTCGGGTTAAGAACTTTGCTTCAGGATGAGAACAGAAATCGCATGGCAGCAGCGGGAGGCCCCATTAGCTAAAGTGGTGCTTCAGGTTAAGAACAGTTTCAGGTTATGAATGGACCTCCAGAACGAATTAAGTTCTTAACCCGAGGTACCACTGTAATCAAGATTGGCTATATATACAACCACATCTACCTAATTCAGAAGAGATTGTCTACTGAAAAAAAGACTCTGCTTTTTGTCCTCTGAAATCTATCCACTCTGAAAACCTGCCACACTTTTATGAGTCTCTAGCTTCAGGTAAATTATTAGGATATACTGTTAACTGTTTTGTTGCCTGGATGTTTCTTATTTTATGACCTCATGATGACTCCTTTGGTTTCTCCATCCATATAATGTCTTTCTATTCCACTTGTTTTTGCATATTTTCTATCCTCACCCCCCCCCCGCAAACAGTCGCCTCTCCTGATTAGCTAGCAACTTTGCTTGTGCATCAGAAGATGTATGTAAAGCATGAAGTCAGCATGAATATCAAGTCACATCTCTTTAAAGCCATGAACAAAAGGCCAGCTCTGCACGGGGGATAAACGAACTTAATTTATACCCAATTTGTCCAGTCACAAGTGGCAAATGCAGCAGTTTATCTTGCTGCACTGCAGGTTAGCAGCTCCACAGATCACCTTAGGTTCACCCCAAGACCCATTTTGTACTGCAAAATAACAAGGTGTCTGGAACTGACACTTGGCTATATAAAAAAATGAAATAAAAAGGGGAAATTGCCTAAGGATTGGAAATAGATGTCTCTGAAGTAAAGAGGCAAAGACTTGTTAAAGCTGTAATTCTGGGGGGAAATGAGACTTCAGATAGAGTACTGTATTGCATTCAATACAATTCAAAGGCTACATCCAAGTGACATTTTCATTAAAAAGAGAGAGACCTATTTAGTGCCAAGATTGAAAGGAAACGGGCACACACACACACACCAACTTTTATGAAGGGCAGAGAGAACTCTTAAATTACATTTCTGGGTGTACAGTATTCTGTATTGTTTCCCCATAATCACTTCCTGCACAGCACACACGTATTTTGTGGGATAACCATCGTCATATAACCAACATGCTTAAGTCTAACTAATGCATGAAGGGGTTAAGACCATAGAGTAAGCTGTCATGCCAGGCTTAGCTCACCTTGGGTGGGACTAGGTAAGCAAGTCTCTCCCCACTTCCCCACAGTCTACCCCAAAAACTCAGCATGTGCGGAGGTCTGAATTGATTGCTCCAGCTCAGCTGCATGGCTCTCACAAGCCTCTCTTCAGATCCTTGACTTTCACCACTTTGAAACTAAGCCAAGTTTTACTGTCTGTCAACTTTTCTGACTGATGATTGGGAAAGCACATATGCCTGACCTTTGAAGAATTTGTATGTAAACCAATTTTTAACTTACCAAGCATGTGGTCTTTTCTTATGCTGGGGGAAGAGGGAAGTTTTGGAATTCACAAAGACATATTTTAAACCTATATTTTCATGCTTTACTTTGCTGCATATTCTGTGTTTTAAAATATCTGCTGGGGTTCTCTCACCATAGAGTACTTGCAAACTTGGATCTTGCCACCCAGAATTCTCCTTTCTAAAAATACCTATTTTTCCATGAACCAATATGTATTTCCAACAGGACCTATGGCATAGTCTGCACAGTGGTTCAGTATGCATCCTTGTCTCTGATTTTAAGGACTGAAGCAATAAGCTTTACTCACCACTCCCAGCTTATTGCTTCAGTCCTTAAAATCAGAGAAAAGTGGTGAGTAAAGCATCCAAAGGGCCCATCCAAGCATGAGATCAGTAAGCAAACTATCCTCCCCTTTTCTCTTTTATCCCATTGCTTTCTATCTCTCTGGATAGATAGATGATAGATAGATAGATGATAGATAGATAGATAGATAGATAGATAGATAGATAGATAGATATAGATAGATACATAGATAGATAGATAGATAGATAGATAGATAGATAGATAGATAGATAGATATAGTGAACTGCCCTGGGATCTTCATTCATGCTTTATTTTATTTTATTCAATTAATTGATGGTAATTGTGCAGGTTTGCTTCATGTGGCAAGAACTTGGCTATAATTATTCTGAACATTTATTATTTATACTCAGTGGTTATATATTTTTGTGTATGATTTTATTTATATTTTCTGGAAAGTTGATCCATTCTCTATGCATTTGGACACCTCAGAATAAACTGTGTCATATTTGGCAGGTTGGTTCCTGAAAATGAGGGGCAGGTTTTTCTGCTTAGGTTTGATTGATATTAGACACCATTTTGAATCAAGATGGTGGACCAAACCTGTCAAAAGTACACTGATTTGGTCACCTCTTAAGATATAGCCAAATTGTTCCAGAGATCAAGGAGCAGGTGTGGGCTTATGTTTCAGCTCCCTGTTGTTGTTTTTTACCCTGAAGATTTTACCCTGGAGATTGTCTTTCAGGTTGGCCTTGTGTTTTTCCTTTAAACCTTGCTTTTTGGATTGCACCTGTGAGTTATGGCTACTATATTTCATCTGAAGCAGGACAGTAATCAAATTATTCATGATGTTTGCTGAGTTCGAGGAGGAAACTTTTGCCTGTGTTTGGCTATAATTGGATGCAGTGCTATTTTTATAGAAAAAGAGGTGCCAAAACTCACCATGAATGTCTCCCTTGTCCTCTTATAATGGCAATGGCGCCCACCTGAGATGTGATGGACTTGAGTTCTAGTAAGTTCTGGCTGAAAAAGAAGCCCTGATTCGATGTCTTATGGAATCAAGATGGCGGTCAGAACCTTAAAAAAGCTACACTGATGTAGACACCTCTTAACATAGTGTGGCTACTCTCACTGGAGGAATCATTTTTGTTATGGAGGAGTAGGCTGTGTCAATGGGCACTGAGATAAAGCAGCAGAAGGAAGCGGATAAATAAGGTCATGTCTGTTGACACCCTTTCTTTCGTTATAAAGATCACTTTGTACACTACACCCATCCACTATTGCGCATTGCAGAAAGCTTTTCACTACCTGATGGAATTAATTCTTTCGGCAATGGCATGTTCTCAGTAGATAAAAACAGCATGAGGGCGATAGACTATATAGAAACGAAAACAGGATTGTCATACAGCTTGTATTAAACAATACAACATGTACCTCAGCAGTTGCACTGTGCCAAGTGGCAAGATGTATATGCCACACATCTGAACGATACCAGTATAGCATGCAGAGAGCTGGACTTTTCATTCTGATTGGAAAGTTTTCTATTTGCAGAGAGGCATTTGGTCTTTCTTTCTTTCTTTCTTTCTTTCTTTCTTTCTAATGGGGGGAAAACAGATCTACATCCCTCAGCATTTTGTCATTTCCTTTTCACTGCATCCTGCTTTTCATGTAAGATACACAGCCTCCACCCTCCCCTACCCCTCTGTAATTCCACTGCAGAACGCTGCCAAACCGGTCCGTCAACTGCTAGTTCTATAAGGCCCAGCTCAACCAGAACAGCTGCTTTTTGCTGGTGCTTTTAAACATCATGGTAAAATATTTTAAAAAAGCAGCCTGTGAAGTAGACATTATTTTATGGATATTTTATCCATTAATATGGAACATCACACACACACACACACACACACACACACACACACACCATTGGCCACGCTATAGATATTTTTACCCCAGAACATTCGCACATGAATTTAATATCATCCTACCCAAATGCCACTGTCATCACTTTCATCTGATATTTCAGCCCTCTTCAGTCATGTGAAGGCTAAAAGTGTAGAGGGCTGGGAGTGCACATACAAGTCTCACCTCTTATGGATGCTTTAGCTGAGATTCCTGCGTTGCAGGGGGTTGGACTAGATGATCCTTGGGTCCCTACTAATTCTAAGATTCCTATTATTAAAATTATTATTAAGATTCTAATGTCCTCACATGTGTGAGCTCCTCTCAGAGACATTCATGCGTTGAATGCAAAAGTCTGAATGGATTTGACTGAATGTGCTTTGAAGCTTCTGTGCGATCAGGAACCTCGGTAAGGATCATGTGCAGGCTTGTAACCATATTCAGCTGAACATGTAAACCGCATAATAGGCAGGACTTATTTTCCAGCCGGAACTCACAGGAACTCAGTTCTAAGTACCTCTCAGGTGGGCGCCATTGGCATTCTAAGAGAACAAGGGAGGTGTCTGCTGTGAGTTCCGGCACCTCTTTTTTCTAGCCAAAGTCACATCATGTGCTGCTGCACTAAAGGGCACGTAAGCAAGTTGCTGGTGACTTCGTTGCACAACAGATTGCACAATTGGTTTTCCAAGGAGTTTCTGCAAATGCAACAGTTGCATTGGATTTCACCTGTCTATTTCTGCAACAGCCCTTGTGGCAGCAGACGGAGAACACTGGATGCAGGCCATTGTGAACTCATTTGGAATAGATTTTTATTTTTTCATTTTTCATTTTTTTACCCCAGAAGCTTTCGGAAAGACCAGATTTCACACTGTGTTGAGGACTGTGTCATTTTTTTCTGCCTCAGGCGCTCAGATGATTCAAGCCACCCCTCCTTTACGCACTTAGCAAACCGCCGAAACCTTAATTAAACTCTGTTACATCAAAAGGAACCTAGAAACTTACTACCTTTTAATTTGTTATCTAAAACTCCTGTTTGCTTGACAGACCAAAGTGTGGGGGAATTTTAATGAACAATACATCATGGAAGGGATACAATATGTTACAAGGGACAGATGTTAATAGCTAGTTTTATCTTCCCTGCCTTACTCATTATTCCACACTTCTTGGAAACTTTATTAACTGGCTTGGGAAACTTGATTAACTGCTGCCCTTGCTGGTTTATTGATGTAAAGGAGCTCTCCCTACATTCCCTCATATCTTATCACCAGCGCGGTCTTGTTTAGACAGTGCATGTTAGTTCAAGTCTGAAGACATTTCCCTTCCTCCCCAATTAGCCAAAGGCTGGAAGGAGAAGGGGGAGTGTTGCTGCACACACTCCAGTTGCCTTTTCTGCTCTTAGTCCGGCTGACACAGAAGGCAATACTGTACATACTTTTCATTTAAAAGTGTGTTCCCAAAAGCTCTGGTAGCCAAACTGAGGCCAACATGACCTTGGGGTTCAACTTCTCCACTTGTGGGGACAAGGCTGTAGTTTCTTTCACGCAGGGTGGAAGGTGATCTTCCTGGAGAATGCAGCTGAAGAGGGAAAGATGAACCCAGGAAGATTACTTAGGAAGATTGGTAGTCCCATTTGTGTTTTACAAGCTGGTCTCCGACCGTAATAATAATAATAATAATCATCATCATCATCATCATCATCATCATCTTAGGAAGATTATCTACCCTCCAGAAATTTTTGCTTGAATAGAAGCTGAAATGTGTGTGTGTGTGTGTGTACTGTGAGTGGCTTCTGGGTGTCATACCAACTTTTGACTTGGCATAGCCTTGGTGGGTATTGTCTTTTGTCTTAGTGATCATGCCCACCATAGCATGCAGCCTCCCAAAGGTTGGCTAAGAAGAAATGCGGCTCTTGGGCTGGGGCGCTAACTCCTAGGGGCTGTGGTGACTTCAGCCCTCCCAAATGTATTTGATGGGGCTGAGTCCCACCCACCCACCCCCCAAAGTTGATGTGAGGCATGTCAGGGCACTGGTGTGAGACCTGAAGTGTGGCTTCTGGAAGGACATTGGATCCTCCTCCTTCTCCTGCTACGGAGGGGAAGCAGCCTCTAGCCTGTGACTGCGGCGGTGGCAGGATGAGGAGCCACCAGCCATGGAAGTGGCATTGTTGCATCTGGGCATTGTGGCTAATGCTTGGGTATCACACACAATGTCGTGACGTCGTGCGTGATGCCCAGGTGCAACTTTGTGACATCTTGTATGATATCAGCCCCCTACCCCCATCGGTGCACCTTCGCTTGGGTCAAAAATGTTCCCCACTCAGGTCCTGTGTTGTTTAGGATGGGGCACTTGTGTGTCTGTGTGTTGTAGGGATCAAATGAGGAGGGGGAGAACCATGTATGCCACCTTGAGTAAGGTGGGCTATAAAAGCTAAAATTAAATACCGCACAGTACATGCATCAGTTAAAAACTGGTATTGACAGTTGGGGAATGTCTGGCCTGAAAGGTACATTTTAAATAAGTTACAGAAATTCACCAGCTCGGGTTCTTCTGTATTGCAACGGGAATTCATTCCATAAAGTAGACTAGCGAGGCTACCCATTTGGAATCTGATTTTCCCATCTCATCTACTGCCCCCAAGAATTTTTTTTTTTTAAAAAACTTCTAAGGAAAATATTTAGCCTTCCCTGTGATGAACAGTTATAGGGCTGGCATTTGATTTAGAGTTTGCTGATAACTAGTGGAGAAACAGCATAAAATAGATTCCTGTGGGATCCCGTTTGACATTTGCATGAATAACAGATGAGTCCATTATGATCCTTGCTTATGAAAAGAATGGTGAGTGAATTCATAATGATTAGACATTTAAAATAACATATTATCTAAAAATATGTGTGGCCTGGCATTAAATAACCAGCTGCAGGACTCCGAAGAGAATGAAATGAAATGGCAGGGAGACCAAATAATGCACTTCGTATCAGATCATTTATCACAGCTCCTTTAACTTCTTACTAAACACGCTGGCAAAATTTGTGCAAGCAAGTCTCTGGAATGTACATATATTCAGTGCTTTTTAGAAAAGGGGTACTTAAGGGTACGAAGCACCAACACCTCTTTTTTTGGGATTAAAAAGTGTGGCACTTATTGTAACAACTTCATGGTGAGTACTGGCACCTATTTTTCTAGGGGAAAAAAAGCACCACATATATTTATTTTTACCTTAAACAGAGGAGTTGCCTGGTGGAAAGAAATAAGGCTTATATGGAACATAAAGGCACTAATGTTCAGGAGGTCAATGGCCTGGCTTGCACGTCATAGTAAGCCAAACTATGGCTTACTGAGACTGCTAAAATTTTCTGGCTTCTGGAGAGGAGCTTTACTCCTTCCTGGTCCTTTTAGCACAACATGACATTGTACCTAAGCCAAGGTTTGGCATAGCATATAGGCTGGTTCTACATTGATCTTCTAAACGTTATAAAATATAACGTTGTAAAACGTTTAATGGCAGTTACCCTTTGCCAGTGGCTTGCTGCTCTTCCTGGTGTCACGTTTTAATTAACATTATAAACAAAGCTTATAGTATGAACCAAGGTTTGCAGTTCAGGTATCTGTTCAGGTGTGTCAGTTTACAAATTATTATTCGTGAGGGTAGAAACTAGCCTACTGTGCAAATGCAAAATTTACATTAATTGCTCTGCTCAGTTTTGTCTCTGGCCCTGTCTACAACCAGCATGTGGACCCTGGAAGGTTGCTCAGATAAGAATGTGGCCCCCAGGCCGAAAAGGGTTCAGCACTTGCCATTCCTAGAGACTGGTATCCAGAGGCATATCACCACTGACAGTGGAGGAAGACGAGAGCCATCACTGCCACTGATAGCATCCTCCTCCCTGCATTTACCAGATTCCATAAGCCTGCATTGAGATGGTTATTAAGTGTGGTAATGACATTTGCTCTGGATTGTAGCAGCAAGAACATTGTCTTAAATTTACCACTCCCTAAAGCTTTTGCTATGTATAGTATTACATAAATACATGCCTATTCCAAATTACTTTCTGCAGTCCCATGTTGAGCCAAGCAAGGTCCATGATGCACTTCCTGAAGGTACCAAAGGGGAGTCCTTGGAATATTTCCATTAGTAAATAGCTTTTCCTCCTGTGAGGAAATGGATGAAATAGCCAGAGGTACTGGGATTCCTGTGGATTTCATGTCAGTCATAGGGTATGGAAATAGCAGTTAATGATGACACCATTTGATTCCATGCCGATTCCCTACGTGAGACAGTCCTGGCCCTATGGAAAGTATGTTTTTAAATGCTTCAGGGAGTGACATACGATCACTTCTATTTAAAAACTCTGCCTCTGCAACTTTTCTGCAGAGGAAACATCAACTGTCTGCAGTGAAAGCTTTGACCAAAAATAATACAATAAAATACAATGAACACAAATTATAAATGTCATTTGTAATAGGCCAAACGTATAACATGCCCAGTGGAAGATAGCAGGATAAGATGGAGTCTTGCTGAGAAGTATTTAAGGGAAAGTATTTGGGTAATGATTGTCAGAAGACTAATGGGTTGCTGTTGGAGAAACGGGTAAAGGCAGTTTGGAGGGATTGTGTCAAATGCCAGGCACTGGAGATGAGCATACAGGTCTCTTCATGTATGAGGTCCAGTGTCCTCATCACTTTTTCAATACAGAGGAAGGAATGGGCAGATCTGCCAATCTCTCTTTCCATCAGTTTCACATTTTTCAAATATTAAGTTCAGTTCTCCACATTTCCACATCAGCTTGTGAAAATGCAAAGTTCACCTAAACACACACATTTGTATGGAATTTGGCCTAATATGCACATTTTTACTAAACAATTTCCCCCAATAGAGCACATTTTCATACACTGTTTTCACTAATATACACATTTATATGCACACTTTAGTATGCATGTTTGTACACATTACTTGGCTGCATTGCATACTTCAGAGAAATGTGAATTGCTCACCCTGTCGGTGCGGGCTACTGGTACTAGGGACATGGCCTTTTCATTGGGGGCCCCACAATTATGGAATTCACTTTCCCATGCGCTCTACCAAGCTCCCTCTCTGCCAGTCATTAGACACACTTAAAAAACAACAACCACAAAGCCCTTGAAGATTTATTGGTCTTAGGGTGGCTTATATCAGTGCATGGTTTAATGTGTTCTTGAAGCTACCAGCATGAGTTTGACCAAACTGCGGGAGGCAGTGGAAGACAGGAGTGCCTGGCGTGCTCTGGTCCATGGGGTCACGAAGAGTCGGAAACGACTAAACGACTAAACAACAACAAGGGGCTTGGTGGTGAAATCTTTGCTTTTGGGAGCCTGTGGAAAGCCTGAAAATAGAGTGTTCCAAGGTGTGCTGGGCAGCCACCTGAGGAGTTGCTAGATCCCAAGCTGGCCTCACCACTGTTGCGCAATGGCACCAGGCCCATCCCAAGACTGATCTCTGTGCCAGTCTAATCCTCCTGCCCGCAACTTCCTCTGCCGCTGTTGCAAGCAGTAGGGCTGAGAATGTGGTTGTGGCCCCAATGCTCTGCAAAACCCCACAGAGGGGTAGATGAGAAATGCCAAGTTTGTGCCCTAAAGGGATAAGCCAAAGACTTATCCAGTATACCTGAAGGAGCGTCTCCACCTCCCAGTGGCGTAGTGTGGGTTGTCAGCACCCGGGGCAAGGCAAGTAATTTGCGCCCCCTAACCCGTGGATTTGCGCCCCCTAACCCTAACCCCCAGATGTTGTGCCCGGTGCGGCCGGCCCCCCTGCACCCCCCACGCTACGCCACTGCCACCTCCATTGTTCTGCCCGGACACTGAGGTCCAGCGGCGAGGGCCTTCTGGCGGTTCCCTCGCTGTGAGAAGCCAAGTTACAGGGAACCAGGCAGAGGGCCTTCTCGGTAGTGGCACCCGCCCTGTGGAATGCCCTCCCACCAGATGTCAAATAGAAAAATAACTACCAAACTTTTAGAAGACATCTAAAGGCAGCCCTGTTTAGGGAAGCTTTTAATGTTTAATAGGTTATTGTATTTTAGTGTTTTGTTGGAAGCCGCCCAGAGTGGGCGGGGTATAAATAAATAAATGATGATGATGATGACTTCTTAGAAAAGATGGTTCTGAGAAGGGGTTTAAAAGAAGACAGAGAAAAGGCACCATATAAGTGCTCAGGGAAAGAGTCATACAGGACCGCAAAGCAGAACTAGGTGAAGTAGCCAGGTCAGGTTAATTATAAATGAGGTGTGACAATTTCTTTATGTTTGAGAGTGCAGGATGATATGTACCTAACCTGGGAGTGAGTCCAACTGAGATCAGTGGGATTTACTTCTGAGTAAACAAGCGTAGGAGATTCACTCCCTTGATCTGGTGATTATCTTCGCCTCTCTCTCACACCCACACTCTCACCCTCTGACAAGACGTGCTACTTGTGCCTTCAAACAATATTTGTTGAATTCTGATGCACTAGGGCAGGGGTCAGCAAACTTCTTTAGCAGGGGGCCGGTCCACTGTCCCTCAGACCTTGTGGGGGACCAGACTATATCTATATCTATATCTATATATCTATATATCTATATATATATATATATTGGGGGGAATGAACGAATTCCTGTGCCCCATGAATAACCCAGAGATGCATTTTAAATAAAAGGACACACCCTACTCCTATAAAAACACGCTGATTCCTGGGCCGGATTGAGAAGGCGATTGGGCCGGATCCAGCCCCCGGTCCTTAGTTTGCCTACCCATGCTCTAGGGACTGCAATGTTTATAATGGAGTTTAAAACTGGCCAACCATGCTGGACGAAAGAATTGCTGCTTAATAACTCCAGAGCTCCCAGTACCACTAACCTAAGAAGTATCAAAGCCTGCCTCATATTCATTGGATCCTTTTGGCTGTTTATAGTAATCAAGGCATTTGTCTATCAGGATACGATTTGACTTTGTCTCATGGGATGGTAACAGATTGAATCAGGCCATGTGCCCAAAATCTGAAATTATGCTGTATTAGGTAATGCTTTGGCACCCTCTAGTGGCGTGAAACGGCAAGGCTTGGCTTAGCTTCCCTGAAACCCGTCAAACTTCAAGCAGTCAATTAGGTAGACGCTCATTCATTTATGTGTATAATAATCACTGGCATGGATTTCATTTTAAGCTTTCTTAAAAAAATTGTTGTTGTTGTTTTGCAATTCACACCAGTGTAAATTAGTGAGTGATTCAACTGCCGGCCTCAATTTTGTGTTTGGAAGTTAACCAAAGGTTAGCCTGGCTAAGGATCCTGGGTAAAATTCCATTCCTCACCTTATTTGCCATCATACTTACCCCTTGATGCC
Organism: Podarcis filfolensis; assembly: GCF_964270895.1. NCBI lineage: Eukaryota > Metazoa > Chordata > Lepidosauria > Squamata > Lacertidae > Podarcis > Podarcis filfolensis. Next base: position 25,464,615 of record NC_139617.1, read on the forward strand.
TTACCCTCTTGCTGGCAAGGCCACTGAATGACAGGAACCTCACAGACTAAATCACCAGAAATGCTGGATTGCAATAAAGATCACAAGGTAACCGGCAAACAAAAGCTGCTGAGAATCAAGTTTTGGAACCTTAAAACTCCTGCATCAGACTGGGAGTCCTGCAGAAATGCAGATAGAGACCAGTGTCTCAATGAAGCTGCTCTGTCAAAACAGGAAGCCACATGCCACAGCAATTGTCCCCAACAAGGCTGTCTATTCAAGAGCACCATCTAAGACAGGGGTCAGCAAACTTTTTCAGCAGGGGGCCGGACTATATTTTGAAAAAAATATATGAATGAATTCCTATGCCCCACAAATAACCCAGAGATGCATTTAAAATAAGAGCACATTCTGCTCTTGTAAAAACACCAGGCAGGCCCCACAAATAACCCAGAGATGCATTTTAAATAAAAGGACACATTCTACTCATGTAAAAACATTCTGATTCCCGGACCGTCTGTGGGCTGGATTGAGGAGGCGATTGGGCCAGTTACGGCCCCCGGGCCTTAGCTTGCCTACCTACCCATGATCTAAGAGATAAGCTTTGTTGATGGCATCCCATTCCATCTGTAAACATGACACTTCTGTGCATGCCCCTATCCCTCCCCTAATTGCTCCCTCATGTCACAAAGTCTTTCCCCTCAAATCTCGAACTCCTGTGAATTCCAAAATACGTATGTAAGACAGGAGCTAAGCATTCCTGTTCTGCTGTGCTCCTCTGCTCCCATTACCTATCCACTCTCAAAGGAACATTGTAAACTTGCCACGGGATCAAAGGCTTGGTGGAGGGTCCATGCCTGTGACCCTGCTCTCCTAATAAAGATCTGATGTAACTTCACACATGCAGATTCTAGTGTGCTAGAAGAGGGAACATTGTACCTATACAGTGGTACCTTGGGTTACAGACGCTTCAGGTTACAGACTCTGCTAACCCAGAAATAGTACCTCGGGTTAAGAACTTTGCTTCAGGGTGAGAGGCCCCATTAGCTAAAGTGGTGCTTCAGGTTAAGAACAGTTTCAGGTTAAGAACAGACCTCCAGAACGAATTAAGTTCTTAACCCAGGGTACCACTGTATTTGTATTGTAGCTTTCCACTGCTAGTTCCCCATTTTAACATAGGAATGATTATTTCTTCACATTTAGGAGCACGATCATCGTGCAATACAGCCCATGGCTGTATATATGCTGCCATGGCTCAACCAATGGATTCTTACAAATACCTATTGTTCTTTTGAATAAATATCAGTAGTTTTGGTGTGTTGGTATGCTTTTCTAGCCACAGAAGGATTTAGATGCATACTCAGGACAACAAAGGTCCGTATAGTTAAAGCTATGGTTTTCCCAGTAGTGATGTATGGAAGTGAGAGCTGGACCGTAAAGAAGGCTGATCGCCGAAGAATTGATGCTTTTGAATTATGGTGCTGGAGGAGACTCTTGAGAGTACCATGGACTGCAAGAAGATCAAACCTATCCATTCTGAAGGACCAAACTGCGGGAGGCAGTGGAAGACAGGAGTGCCTGGCGTGCTCTGGTCCATGGGGTCACGAAGAGTTGGACACGACTAAATGACTAAACAACATCAACTCGGGACAACATGCCATACGGCACCAGTAAAAGATCCTGCCTTTCTGAAAGCATGTTTAGAGGTCTTAGGGGTCTCTCAAGCACACGTGCTAACATTAGATAATTACCTCTTCAGACCTGGGGTTAGTCACTAATTGCTCACAGGGCGCCTAGTGGTTTAGACCCACAAACTATTTTGAGAACAGGATGTATTATCCCATTACAGCAATTACACAATAGATTCTTACAAATGGGTTTTTGATGGGACTGCCTAAGAAAAGTGTCCAGAAGCTGAAATTGCTTAAGGTCATTTGCTCAGAACTTGAAGATTAGAACTTGGAGAACTGTGCACATCTCAACCAGTACTTATACTGGCTGCCAGTTTATTTCTGAGGGTTTAATTAACTTAGTTAATTAAAAGATTTCACAACCTAATTCCTACGCTTTCAATTTTTCTGCTAAGGATGGGACTTTGAACTCTGCTCAGCTCCACATTTTAAACAAAGTGGTAAGCCGATCTCTTTGCACATGCAACCTATACACATGGGCACCTGAAGGGATAAATTGCAATCAAATATCATTTCCTACCTATTAAAACCCATCCCACACCTTTAAGTAGGACTCATGTTGGAGACAATCCTATATTCACAAACACACAGACTCATTAATTACCTTATTGGTTTTCTAAAAATAAAATAAAAATCAACTGCTGCATTTTGCTAAAAATACTCATTCCAGAAACATACAAATGAATCCTGTGTAGCATAAAATTCCTTATGTTAATCATTCTTTCCCTGCCTTCGCCAAACCAAGTTTAACCATGTACATTTACAACATACCCAAACTGTATTCACTGTATGAATACAGCCAAGCTATGGGTCTTGTACATTTCCCCCTAGTTGCATGCCATATCTGTTCCTGCTGTAGTACTTATACAGGACAGCAGTTCCGATTTTGAATTTGGTTTTATATCTGGGAATTGTTCTCAGTGGCATTAACTGATAAAAATGCATGAGGTAAATTCATTTGATTCAGATTGAAATTCCTTTGTTTCTGCGTAGGACCCACACTGCAGAAAGGAATCCCATGGACAACAGGTGTCCCTTGGCCTAGCTGCACCGAAAAGATGGAGTCCAACTCTCATCAACATGGTCCACGGTTCAGGGTGATGGGGATTTTAGTCCAGCAACATCTGGAGGGCTAGAGCAACCTCACCCAGGGCCTAAAGGCAGCTGTGTTCTTTCAAAATCTACCATGGGAAGGATAATTTATCCTGAAAGGCAGGTAAAAAACCTATCCAATATTCATTCACTGCTGTTATTCTAAAATGTGTGTGTTGTTTTGTGTGTGTTTTTAAATGTAAACTTATTATATTGTTTTACTGTTTTAAAGCACCTTGGGAGGATAATTCCTTCTGAAAGGCAACACATTCTATAGACAACAAAGAAAAATTATGTCCTATTAATGTCAAGCTGACCTCCAGCGTTCTGACTAGTATATGTACATCCTTGCTCAAGCACAGACTTCACCCTCCTTCTTCCAGGGTGAAATCAAGCTCACCCTCTGGTTTGCTGATGAGAGCTTGTTTAACTGAGCAGCCAGGACTGGTATGAGATCCATGCCTCTGGCCCAGCTGCTGCTTGTAAATTATGCCCTTGATAGGCCACACTGCTGAGGCCAGGTATGACCACCTTGCAGTTCCAGAGCTGGCCCAATACATTTTGGCACCTGAGGCGAACCACAAAATGGCCCCCTGTCAGGGAAGAAGGGGTGAGGGAAGGTCTACATCAGAAATTGGGGTGGGGGATAGGAATCTACATCAAGATCTGATGCCCCTGTGGATTCTACTGCCTGAGCGGGGCAGGGGGTGGGTCGCCTCACCTTGCCTCATGGGTGGACTGGCCAAATGTAGGTCGAATGCTGTGAACTCTTGCAAAGAAGTTGGCTTGCCTTTCATGTGCTTGTTTGGAATTAGCTGCCAAGTTGCCTCTTAGAATCTCACACCAGCAGGAAGGCAAATACCGCAGTGAGAAGCTTTTAGCACCAAGGTCACCCTTCCAATACAAATACTGAAATTGACAGATTGTTTTCTGAAGTGCCAGCGTTAAATGATCTCCTTACCCTACCCCAGCAATGGTTTTGCTGGGTAGCCTCGCAGAGATTTGGCTTTAGAGTAAATTTATACTCCAGACTGAAACTGGTTCAACTGACCAAGAATTCCCAATTTATTCTACTGCACCCTAGGCACTTTAAGGTTCCCAGGCAAACTCATAACAGCTTAGTGAAATCAAAGCTGCTTTATCAAGTACCTGCAGGTGCTGCCCTGGACTGGTCATAGTGGGAAATGAAAAAGTTCATGGAAAACAGGTAATCTTGGAGAGAATGTCTTGGACATAGTAGAGTTTGAGTTGCTTATCCACTATCCCAAGAATCAGGAAAACAGTTGGACAGAAAGGATCTGATGGTGGCTTGGGGTAGAAATATATAGCTGGGTTGTCTTCTGCATATAACTGACAGTGAAAGTCCTTTTGATTTGATAAAGTCATATCAATGCTGTGTGCAAAGAATGAACAGTCTTTATTGAGGATACTTTGATGTTTGTGCTAAATATCCATGAGTGGAAAGGCAGCATAGGCTTTTGCAAAGGGCATCATCACATAGTCTGGGTTCCAGTCCTCAGTCTGTTTTTTCCAACTTGTTGTTTTCCTCATATTTGTGGGCCTCTCAAGGATTCATCTGTAGCATTCTGCTATTCTTTGTCTGCACCCTGATCTTGCATGGCGTGGTCAAATCTCATGCCTTTTAGTGGGAGCTGACAGCACCCAACTCTACCTCTCTGTGATTATAGCTAATGTCCTCCATCCAATCCCACATGTCCAACTTTTGTCTGATATATCAGCTTGAATATTTTATCACTGTATCTTCATATTCTCTCAATATTACCATTCACCATCTTCTTCAGGCATGAAGCCTTTGGCTTCATCATTACCTCTCTCTCCTTTGCTCCCCATATTGAATCTGTTGTAAAACCTTGCTGCTTTGTACGGTATTGCAAAACATGACCTTTCCCTTTCCCTCCTCTGTTCCATGTTCTCATCTTCTTTTGCTTTGACTATTGCAACTTTCTCATCTCTGGCCTTAACTTTGACAACTCCATCTTTGCCATCATTATCATAATCCTGAATTCAGCCACCAAAACTGTTGACCATTTGTTAAGCACTCTTAAATATACAAAACTTTGGGAGGTTTGCAGAAATATACAAATACAAATTTATGCAAAAGTTTACCAGTGAAATACCAAAAATACCAGTCATAAAAACTATTGCATTGATAATCTATTTGAAATCAGTGCAGCAGCTAAAATATTAAAATACCTAACCAATCGCTGTGCTCTGCAGCAGAGAGTCTCCTTTAGATACCATCTAACCCTGAGCCCTGTTCTGTACAATGTTTGAAGTGCTCCTTTCATGTGGTGGCATGTGCCCTTAGGAACTGCCCCCCCCATTACATATCAGACAAGTGCCATCTCTGTTGTTGTTGTTTTTGTAGTGCCTATTGAAGGTCTTCCTTTTTCAACAAGGCTTTAAAGTGGAGATTATTATTTTAATTTAGCAGTTGTTGTGTTGCATTGGTGCAAATATCTAATGCACCAGGTATATGTGCCCATTCTAGTTCAACTGGCTTAGAGAACAAAAAGCACCTAAAAAGCCCTTGCATAGACACCAGGTGAACTTTTCTAGGAAGTGCATTCCATAAATGAGCACCATCACTGAAAAGGCCCTTCTCCTGGTAGCCATCAACCTCACTTCCTTAGGCAGTAGAACCTGGAGATGAACTTCTGCTTCTGTGCTCCACCCCCAAACTCCTACACTCACTAGCGATATGCTGAAACACGCTCTTCAATTATCCTAAAGTTTTCTTTCTCTGAAAAGAGGCTTCCTTCCACCTTCCTCATTCTCAGGGTACTTTAGAATTCTTCCAAAACCTTGGTGGGTATAGGGTTGAGCTTACCATATCATTGTGAATTGGCTGTGGGTGGTGGGTGTTCCCCACCCTTTCCATTAAACATTTCTCCAGCACTATGCAGCCTCCCCAGCTCCCTAATCTAAAAAAGGCCCATTGGGAAGAGTTACATCATGAGGTCTCCTGTGGGTTTTAGTGGAAGCTGGGGAAGTTAACTATCATCATCATCCACTGATTTTTTTAAAAAAAAGAAAAAGAACTAAAAATTCTTCACTTAAAGAAACAATGGTGAACAGCTGTCATGGTAGGCAACCTTTCTGGTTCCCCATGCATATAGGAAAGCCCAGCTGAAGATGTCTTTGGGTTTCAGAAAGTGTGGGCACTTGGAGAGGATGATGATTTGTGGGTAGAAAGGAAGAACCCTCAAAACCTACCCTTGGCCATCTCAGCCACAAGGAAAGCCTGGAAAAAATTCTGTATGCCAACCACAATGTTTTCTCTTTCTTTTGCTAATTACTGAATGAAGGTTCTTTTCTCATCAACTGATAGAGGATAAGAAAAACAGAGCAAGATGCAGGAGAAATTTTCAGCAGCGAGCACACCAAGACTGATTGCCCTTGGATTTGGCACAAACTATTTGAGCTTACCTTCAAAGTACCTGCAATGAATGACCTTGGTGTTGTCTGCACCACGCTCTAACCAAGTGAGCTATCCAGACTAGTAACCTTGCAATTCCTAATTGTTCGGCAGTCTTAATACAGCATGGGTATGCTCTGAGTGGGCAGCTGGAAAGTGATAGGAAGTCTAAATAAATGATCGTTTTAGTTACATAAGCCTTCCTTGGGCAAAGAAGCAAAGGAACACCAAGCGAGTCAGACAACACCATAATCATCCAACATCTTTCTCATACTAGACTGCAGGTAATGTCTTGTATGTGGGATTGCTTTTGAAGATGGTTCAGGAACTTGAACTGGTGAAGAACATGGCTGCCTCGATCCTGGTTGGGGCCAGGTGGTCAAAACAAGCAACGCAAATCCTAAACTAGTACAGTGGTACCTCAGATTAAGTACTTAATTCGTTCTGGAGGTCCGTACTTAACCTGAAACTGTTCTTAACCTGAAGCACCACTTTAGCTAATGGGGCCTGCCGCCGCTGCCACACAATTTCTGTTCTCAACCTGAAGCAAAGTTCTTAACCCGAGGTAATATTTCTGGGTTAGCAGAGTCTGTAACCTGAAGCGTATGTAACCTGAGATACCACTGGAGTAAGTTTATCATGCAAGCCAGGGCATTTCTGGGCCTAAGTCAAAGTGCTAGTTTTCTGCTGTAAAGCCCTAAAGTTTTGGATCAGGTTATCTGAAGGAATGCCTGCACCCATCCAGGGATGGAATAATCTGTCAATTTTTGTTTCCCAAAGTTGTTATTTTCCCCAGCTCTCCCGTTCAGTGCAAATCATGATTTTGCCTAATACAATGTGTTTCTGTATGTTACGTCATGCATCTCTGTACAAATTATTTTGGCTGGTGGCCTGCATCGCAAAATCCAAAGAAATGCAGATGTTGAAGTATAGCTGGAATACAGCTCCAACCATCCCTTACCAGGAGCCATGCTGGTTAGAGCTGATTGAAGTTGTGCTCAAGCAACATCTGGAATGCCAAAGGCTTTACACCTCTCCCGCAAAACAAGTTAAAACAATTACATTGTGTGGATTTAATGGAATGCATATTGCTGCTTTAGGAACACGTGAAGTAAATGATCAGCGCTTAAAAATATTGCGAAGTTGCTGTCTGGATTTTCTTGTTTCAAACATTTTGTGTGTGTTTCATGATTATGTAAGCTATCTTGTAAGGGAAATGCCCTAGAGGGCACCCTGCAAACAAACAAATCGCCAAACAAGGCCTCCTAATTCCCTTTCCCCTTGCAGAGCTGCAATTCCCAATTCTTTTGGGAATTGTTGCTCTGTGAGGGGACAATAGGGGTCTCCTAGCAACTCTCAGCACCCTGAACAAACTACAGTTCCCAGGATTCCTTGGGGGAGCCATGGACGTTTAAAATGACATGACACTGTTCTTAATGTGCAGTGCTGCTGGGACCCCACTGGCAGCAATTCTCCAGGGTTTCTGCATGAGTCCTTCCAAGACCTACCTGGAGAAACCAGGGACTGAACCTGGGACCGTTTTGCATGCAAATACGATGCTTGACAACTGAGTTACAGCACGTGTAATAGGGAGATGCCAAAGAAAACCCTTTGCATCTGCCATATAAGGGCCTCTGCACATTTCACCTCAAAGGTATAATGTTTCATATGCACACACAGCCCCGAGCTCAGAATGTGTGAATGTGACAATGACATCCTTCCAAACCCTCATCTTGGTGCAACGTCCTGCTGTGTGTACACTCGTGGGCAAACATGGGTTTGCTGCTGAGTAATTTGTGAAACAGCCCTGAAGCGTTGTTGCTGCGTTTGCATTTTTTTATTTTTTATTTAGTTAGTCAAGACATCTATTTAAATCCAGCAAGAAGGCACCCAAACGCTGTAAGAAAAGCTTCTGGATAATGTTGGCGACAGAAACACCACCCCAACGAAAGAGGTGGGTTCTGTTCCAGAAACACTTCTTCAGATACATCCAAGCACGAATAAAATGAGCCTTCTTTAATATCTAAAGCAACCCAGGCAAGCAAAGCAACTAGGATTCGGTAAGGTTTTACACAGAACGACGATGACGACGACAGCAAAACCCCGACATGCTTTTTTTCCTGGGTAAGCTGAATGGAACTGAACAGCATTGGCGATGTGCGTCGTCAGTTTCCAGAATGGAGAGAGAGAGAGAGGAACGGCGAGTCTAAATGTGTTACTTAAGGCTGGAAGATTTCAGAGGATGAAAATGGAGACTGGGACTGCCAGGGGCTGCCTGCCATGCCGACAAATCTGATCTGGAAATGATGGATGCAAACGGGGTGGGTGGGTAGGTGGGAAGAACCACATTCAGTAAGCTCCATCAAACTGCCATGCAAAACTAGCCAAAAGTGCTCATGTCCTTACCGTGCTGTGGCTGGCAGGCAATCCGTGTCTGGGAGCCTTCGGTCCCGCTAACTAGGCTCTGGGGGTTTTGTTTGCAAGAGAGATTGTCCTTTATGGGATCGGAGCAGGAAAATGGAGATATAAAGAGAAATGAACACAACGTGCAAGGCAAATAGCTGCAGTTCTTTAACATGCTTCCTGCGTTATTGTTAAGCTGCATCCGCAGTCGAGGAGGCTACGTTCCCCAAAATAGGACAGGCTGCTGTCAGTGGCTTGCTTGAAACCTGAGCAAGAATTTGCGGAACGGTGGAGAATCTGGGTTGCTGGAGTGTACGACCACAGCAAGAAATTGCTGGCAGTAGGGAGCAAGGATGCTCAGAAAGGGAGTGAAATTGCGAATTCGCCACTGACAGGACATGAGCCGGCCTGTGCGTCCACCAACGCTTTCCCCCTCGTCTTAACCCTTAATAGCCCAGCCAAAAAGGAGGAGGCGAACGCGCTCGAAGAACCACTATACTTGCCCTCATCATCCTTCTCTTTTTGGGTTGGGTGACGCGCTGAATTACGGCAGCGTCCCTGCTTCTGAGAATTCACATGCACCAGCGTCCTGACATTATGCAGAGGTCTGCACATTTTTAACCCATCAGTAGCAGGGCTTCCTTTTCTACTGGCTGCTTCTCCCTTGGCCTCTGGGCAGCTGGATAACGAAAAGACACTGATGCTGAGTCTGAAAAAAGTCTGCAGGGGCGAAGTATCAAGTTTCCCCGTCGCTTGCGTTACTGAGGATATGGGATGGTCCAAACGAAAATAGATTGCATAAAAGAATTGATTCTTTATATATTGGTAGCTGCCAGGGCCGGGGTTTTTGTTGTTGTTGAGGGAGTGGAAGGTTGGTAATAAAATGGAAATATTTAGAGGGATAAAATAAGGATTTATGGCACAGTCAAATCTGGTTCACAGCTATTGTTGAAGAATTCATTCAGAACGTATGGCATAGCAGAGAGCAATGTTTGTTTTCAACTATGTGGCAGAAAGTTATTTTATATATAAAGGAGGACAACAGTATTAATACTGGTGCCTCCAGTGAGATACACCACTATTTGGAATTTTTAGCAACTCTTCAACTTTAAATGAGAATGTTGTACAATCTGAGGACCACTTACTGCTACCTACTTCAGTGTGTGTGGCCTGTATCTTTAAAGAGACGTGCCTAGTCTGTGATAGAAGCTCCCTCCCCTTTTTGGGTGTGGTTCGCTCCATAGTTTCCTGGGAACTAAGTTGGGAGTCTTAGACCGTGAACACACCATAGCTTTAAAGCACATTCAAAGCACATAGACCCCCCTCCCCCAAAATCATGGCATTACAATTCCCAGCCACCCTTAACAAATGACAGTGCCCAGAATTAACATTTTCTTGGAGTGGGGTGCAGTGTATGCAGCCACAGCCTTGCCTGCATAAGCAAGTTTTAGCTACTATACTGAGTGTATCGGCTGTTCACCGGTAAACACAACAGTTGTACTTATCCTGATTCCTGCTGCTTTGTGGTATTAGGCAGGGCTGGCCCAATACATTTCAGCACCTGAGATAAACCCCTCTCCACCAGGGAAGGGCAGGTGAGGGAAGTTCTACGTCAAGAACAAGGGGCAAGAAAGATCCACATAGGGATATACTGCCTAAAGTGGATCCTGCTGCCTAAGGCAATTGACTCCTCTTGCCTGGTGGATGAGCCCTGGTATTAGAGTAGACCCATTGGAAGGTTTTCTCACACAGTGAGTACCCTGCCAAAACCCATGGGATACTACATGGGGTCAGAAGTGGGCCTGCACCATCACTAAAGCAGAAACATTTATACCAGAAAAAGGACCTTCCAGTGCCAATAGTTATACTTCCCAGGGACTGTGAATACAATGACCCAAAATATATGTTTAATTTCAATTTCTGTTCAATTATATTTTTTTCTTTATTACTTTATTTTCTACATGTTATTGAATTATATTACATGTTTTTGATTTAATAGATAAAAAGGGAGGAGCTATCTTCTTCAAGCAGCTGTGGGCTCATGTTGCTTATCATTAAAACAATGGCAATGCAAGGAGAGTATAGATACGAGGGGCAAAATAAATAAAAATTAAAAAATACCCCTGAAGGTGAATTCTGAACAGGGTATGGACTATTTATTATCTTATTTATTTATTTACTTCATTTATGAATCACTTCCCATGTTGCATCTCAGAGCAATTTACAGCATGGTAAAAATATGTGCAGGCACAACAGCATACATAAAACTTATTTTAATTTAAAAAAATCTGTTGTTTTTTCGCTATGCATTGGGACACCTCTTAAGGTATCCTAACCAAATTTTGCATAATGGTTCCTGAGATTAAGAAGCAGGTTTTCATCTGTGTTTGGATAAAACTGGGTGCCATTTTGATTCAAGATGGCACACTGAACCTTTCGATACAACACTGATTTCAACAGTAACAACAACAATGACTGTTACAAGTGACACGCGGGAAGACTGAGCTCTTGAACTACATCTCCCATCACCCCTGACCATTGGCCTTGTTAGCTGGGGATCATAGGGGTTGTATTCCAACAACAACTGGAGACTCAAATATGGGCATCCACAGAAATTTTTCCAGGGTGGTGATGCTGGAAGAGGAGAATTCCAAATTAAAACACACACATCCCCAAAAGGCAGCAGCAGGTGAGCTACTCACAAAACAAATGAAGAGAATAGTGCCTGCACATTTTGCCCTGTATCTCAGCTTCTCCAAATGCTAGAAACATACCCTCCCTCCTTTTTTAAAAATGAAAGCTGGTAATCAGGACATTATGGTTCATCTGGGGCAGCGGGAAGCTGCTTTTCTTGCTGTGCTCCTGTGGATACCCATGGACCCAAGATTTGAGCAGGCTGATCTAGACTAATATGGCCCCTTCTCTCCTCTTTTAGCAACTGTTCTCCAAGGTCACAGGTAAGGATTGTTCCAGGTGCTGATCTTTGATTTCCTTTTAGCCAGAGATGCTGTGGGAACTGTTTATGGGGCTTTCTGGATGCAAAGCATGTGCCGTGCCGTTGAACTATGCACCCTTCCAAATCATTGGTGGGTAATAGAGTACGAGTCTCTGTGTGTTATCAGAGAGCAGCGTCTGTGCTGAGGTGACAGGTTATGCAGAAATTGGAATGAATATGAGCTGATTAAGGTAAGTCTCTTACTGTCTGTCTCCTCCGCTGTTAAAAGGGTGAGCTTGCAGCAACCACTCAGCAATTTTTGACCTTGAGGAAGGACTGAATCGTCTGTTAACCCCCTATACTGCCCTAGAAATGCTGCTTTCAGCAATATCCCCAGAGAGCCTTGACTATCCATACAGTCCCATGAAATAAAAATAATAGAAAATACTTGAGTATACAGACTCTGAAGAACCTGGTGCTCAGATTACATGGTGGGAGGGCAGCCCTCTTACCTGTGATGTCACCTTCTCTTAAGTACTGGTCCATTTTTGGAGATGGAGCTTGTAGATTTCATTAAGTGACCTCACCCACAACCTGCATCTGAGGGAGCGGGAAACATTGAACCACACTCTGGCTGGAACCAATTGCCTTTTGGGCTCTCCTATCCTAGAGCCAACCCCTCACCCTAGAGTCATCCATCTAATCTCCTCCTCCTCCTCTTCCTCCTCTTGGATCATGAACCTGTAGGCAGGGTCTGCCATGTCTGTCTTAAATCCCTGCACAGTGCCTAGAACAGCTTCTGCCAACTTAGTGCGCTCCGGATGTTTTGGACTACATCTGGGGCTGAAGAGAGTTCCAGCAGCAGAAGGGAGTTAACAGTAGCCCTTGGGGTACTGTTACAATGGGCATTGCCTGCAAGAATGGTGAACTCCTTCACATGTGGGGGAAATGCCCCCCAAAGGGGTAACAACAATTCCTCATCAGAATCCAAGTACTAATACACACTTACACTGTCCTTCCTTCCCCCATAAGGCTGTGCTGTGCCCAGTGCCAGATTTACGCATAAGCTAAACAAGCTATAGCTTGGGGCCCCACTCTCATGGGGCTCCCCCAAAAAATTAAAGGGGGAAAACTGGATGTATATTTCCAAAATATAAGATAAAAAACAAATAAAATAAAACCTACATACAACAACAGTGTTTTGTGTTGTGTAGGCTCATAGGATGTAAGTAATGAGCCCTGCCTGCTAGCCTGCTCCCTAAAATATCACTGGTTTGCTCATTTCTATATACAGTGGTACCTTGGTTCTCAAACTTAATCCGTTCGGAAGTCTGTTCCAAAACCAAAGCGTTCCAAAACTAGACTAGATTATGAGTCTTTGTAAATTGTGTTTCTAAAGGAACTTTTGTTATTGCCAAATGCCAATGTGTTTGCATTATTAAGTTTGTTATGAATAAAAAATCATTTTAAGTTAGAGCTTAATAATTATTTCACTATTAATATACTTCTTCTTAATTGTATTTCACTATTAACATACTTCTTCTTAATTGTATTTCAGTTCAATAATTACTTTAATAAAATACATATTTTGTTATGTGCAAATGGCTTTAGATACCTGTTAGGTCCATAAATTACCATATAGCATATATTCAACACAAAAAACAATGATAATTTGTTACTTTCAGTACCTTCAGGGGCTCATCAAACCCAAATCCAGCCCTGGCTTTGCCACTTTTTAAATGGGATGTACTCCTCTCCTTTCAGGAAATAAGAGGTCACCCCAGAATATTTCCTATTGTCCCAAAAGATTCTGAGGTGACCTGGCATTCCACAAAGAAAGGGGCATCTGCCAGATTGAAAGGGATGGGCAATTCTCTCCCTCTTGCTCTGCTTTTGGCCTGGTCACTTGCAGATGACCCATCTATTGAGTGCTCTCCCCACTTACGCCCCACAGCAGCTGCTTGTAGCAGGTGTTTACAAGGGAGAGAGGTGACCCCATCCAGAATGCTGCAACTACCAGGCTCATAGCCAGCTCAACATGGGAGATGCACAGTGGGAAATACGGCAAGGGGAAGGTGGGGGGAAGGAATGGGATGATGAAGACTAGTCTGAAGCAGAAGGTGCATGTTATTGGAGTACATTTCCTTAAAAAAATGCTTTGAATTTGCAGAGCAAAGGGGTGGGGAAGGATTTGTGTGGTGCATTTTTCTACTTATGGTGGCATCTAAATTTCGGACTGACATTTTCGAAGAAGTAGCAACTATTATTATTTTAAATCCTTATCCAAGCCTCCCCACAACTTGTCCTTTTGAACCTGTGGGACGATCAAACAGCAACTTTCTGATCTAAGAAACCTCTTATGTGGATGGTGGCTGCAGAGAGAACTTCATTGATTCAGAAATGGAAAACACTGCAGGACTTCAACCTCTCATTGTGGTACAAGAATATGTGGAGTCTGGATTCATGTTTTATGGTAAGAAAGACCTGTAACATTTCCGTGCCGTTTGGTGGGATTTCATTTCTTATACAGTGGTACCTCAGGTTACATACGCTTCAGGTTACAGACGCTTCAGGTTACAGACTCCACTAACCCAGAAATAGTACCTCGGGTTAAGAACTTTGCCTCAGGATGAGAACAGAAATTGTGCTCTGGTGGCGCGGCAGCAGCAGGAGGCCCCATTACCTAAAGTGGCGCTTCAGGTTAAGAACAGTTTCAGGTTAAGAACAGACCTCCAGAACGAATTAAGTACTTAACCTGAGGTACTACTGTATGTCAAATTCAGATATAGAAAATTCTGTTGCCCAACCAGATTGCAGCATTTGGCTTTCATGATGTGTTTTCCTTTATTTTTCTCCATTTATTTGGAAAGTACAGCCTCTGTACTGCTCTTGTGCTTTGTAACTTTGTTTGTTTTGTTTTGCTTATGGTTTTGATTTTATGTTAATAAAAACTTTATTTAAAAAAGAAAGAAAAGAGCATAGAAAGCCCTCTAGCTCCAAATTGCTGATTCCAATTAAAGTCTAATTTTATAATGCCTCCCCTGCCACACAGGTGCTTTGCACATAGCCAAACCAGTTCCTTTGTTAAAGTAAGGCAGCCTTAAACACCCATCCACACCTCAGTTCAATGTGGAATATGTATCCCCTGTGCACCCTTTTATTCCCCCACCCCCCGTCCATGCAATGGTCACCAGAAACTGCTGCTTCCCCCAATTTCTGCCAGCAAAATCCATAGCTTGTCTACCATCAGAAAATAAGACAAGGATTAAAAAGTGCTCCTACCAGACTTCTTTGTCTCTCTCTGTGTTGTTTTTTTAAATGTGGGTATTTTTTGTTTTTTGTTTTTTTATTTATGTGGAACAGCTTTTACAGGCAGGGTTTCCTGAAACGACAAATAGTGGATAATGGCGAGAATGAACATAGAGACTCCAGGTTAAAAATCACATCCAAATATATGCTTGGGTATGGAATGTCAAGGGGGCAAATTGATTACATAAAATGTGGAATTTATGGGCAAGTCTGGATGGGCCCAAAGCTGGGGAGGGGGAAAAAAAATAGAAATGAATAAAACTTCTTTTAGATGAATGTTAAATCATCTAAGCCCTGTTCTGGAAATCAGTTGCTAGGTGGCAGCATTGCATAAACAAAGATGAGAAGAAGCGGGTTGCTTTCTTGCACTGGGTGGCTCCTAGTTTCAGCTGAATTTAAGGAAGCCAGAAGCTCTGATCTGATCAGTTTGCTGCCTCAGGAAAGGGAAGATGCTCCCTGTTAGCCCTGGAATAGTTAGAATAGGGTATGGTGTGCAGCCTTAATTTTTCTAGTTGGGGCAAGTCTAACCCCCCTCCTTTTAGAGTATTTATCATTATCTGTTCATGTTTCTAGTCCCTAAGCATGTGATACAGGGTTGGTGAGAGTGCCCTTTAATCCCCTAGCTTGGGAAGGCTCTTCTCTTGTCCTTCTATGTTGTGATTTTCCCATCTTTTCCTTGCTGATTAATCTTTGGCTATTGTACTGTCAGAATGGCATTAACACGAGGGAATTGCAGGGGAACAGAAGCACACATGTGAATAAAAAGGTGGATGTCAGTGTGGCATGCCCGATGACATCCACTGTTGTGTCACAGTCAGCATAAAGGTAAAGGTAAAGGGACCCCTGACCATTAGGTACAGTCGTGGACGACTCTGGGGTTGTGGCGCTCATCTCACTTTATTGGCCGAGGTAGCCGGCGTACAGCTTCCAGGTCATGTGGCCAGCATGACTAAGCCGCTTCTGGCGAACCAGAGCAGCGCACGGAAATGCCGTTTATCCTACCGCCGGAGTGGTACCTATTTATCTACTTGCACTTTGACATGCTTTTGAACTGCTAGGTTGGCAGGAGTCACAGTCAGCATAGCATGGCAGTATAATCCCCATGTCTGTAAGTTCCATTGGTCACGTCAGAGAGTCTTGCATGGACAGGGCTCCTGATTGGCTATGACTCCCACATTCACTTTCGCAGAGAAGAAAACATCTCTGTAAACATTGGGTTGTTGTCATAGGGTCATACTCAGAGTAGACCCATTGAAAGTAATGGACATGACCAGCTCAGGTCCATTAATTTCAGCGGGTCTTTTCTCAGTGGAACTTAGTTGAAGGGAACTCATTGCTTTCTCCATTGTAGCCCATGAAAGATTCTGGATTAACTCCCCATATTAACCTGCTGCATCATCATTCTGGGATGTTGCAGGCAATTTAAAACTGTCAGGTGCTGTGGAGACTTATTTGGTTCTCTGAATAAATTGAGAAAATTGGGGTGGGGGGATTGGTGAGCCAGGATCTCTTGTTTAGGTTGGTTAATGCTGTAGGAAGGATGGGAAGTTCCATTTGGGACAAGAATTGGGGATGGGATGGAATTTGTTTGGTCTGCTTTCTGAAGTGGTCCAACTCAATTTAAAAGCCCCGAACTTGCTAGTAGATAGAAATGCAACTTCTAATCAGATCATGCACTTCTCTTGGTTTTTCAATGAGGTTCTGGTGTGCAAAAATAAACATTTTATGGTGAAAATGCATATTTGACAAAAAAGTACATTGAATCCCCAGTTTATTCCTCATTGGCCAATCAACTGATCTGCATACACAGAAAATAAAACCAAAGCAAAATGGCTCTCTATGAAATACCGTATTTTTTGCTCTATAAGACGCACCAGACCACAAGACACACCTAGTTTTTGGAGGAGGAAAACAAGAAAAAAGATATTCTGAATCTCAGAAGCCAGAACAGCAAGAGGGATCACTGCGCAGTGAAAGCAGCAATCCCTCTTGCTGTTCTGGCTTCTGTGATAGCTGTGCAGCCTGCATTTGCTCCATAAGATGCACACACATTTCCCCTTTTTAGGAGGGAAAAAGTGAGTCTTATAGAGCAAAAACTACGGTACATTAAGGCAAACTATATTAGGATTAAAACTTGTATCATTGGCATATCATCATCTAAGGAACTTTAGCTTCCCTAAAGCTAATGTAAGAAACTTAACAGTCCTATATGTCACATAGCAACAGAACAATTTTAGATGATTATATATGCTAATAATTGTCAATGAATGATTGCAATTGTATAATTTTGTAAACATATGTTAGTGTATTGAAAAAAATAAATATTTTGGGGGGATTGAGTGCAAAAATGCATGTAATACATGCAATTTATATGAGAACTCATAATGCATTTTCTCAAAAAACCTGCAGAAAATGAGATGAAATGTATTGATGACTGAGTGCTAGATAAAATAAAATGGGACAGCCTTAGGCTGCTCTGTCTAACCCTAACTAGGGATCAACAAAGTGATCTCTACGGCCAACTCCCAGGCTGTTTTCATCCATTAGTGTTAGTATTTTAAAATGTTGCCTTTTTTATTCTTTTCTTTGTTTCTTCTTTTTTTTTTTTTTTGCTGACTCTCAGCATGTAAGTTCTTCTGTTTGCTTTCATAGCCATATCTTCAGAAACAAAAGAAAACAAAATTTCAAACCCCCACGCATCTAGACCTTTTCCCTTTCCCCCCCCTTTTGCTGCCTTATTTTGTCATTCCCCCAAGAAGCATAAATGCAGATACACAATCCTGAGTAAGTCCAATTATGCTTCATTTTTTCCAGCAAAAAGCAACTGAACATCAACATGGGAGAGCCAAATTAAATATGTACTTTTGTTTAGTGTAAGAGGAGCTGATGTTCTGGAATGTACAAGAGTGTTTCGGAAAGGAACAGCAGTTCTCAACATGCAGCCCTGCTGGCCAAAACCTCTGTTGTTTCTGTCTGAAATGCCCTTGTAAAGTCAGGCTTTTTAATTTGGTGTTTCTTTTCTTTATTCTTTATTCTTATTGTTGTTATTAGCCAGGAATTCCTAAAATGAAGCAAGGTGCAAAAAGGAATGATGTTCAGTGTTGTGACATAAAGATGCCATGAGTGTCAGGGAAAGAGTTCAAGGTGATGTGAATAGGTGATGTGCAACTAAATAGATCCATTAATGCAAGAATTTCCACAGATGCAGTTGAACGTCCCTTCCTCTCCACTGGGAGACCCTGGAGAACAGCTGCCAGTCAAAGTGAACAGCACTAGGCTAGATGGGCAAATGGTCTGACATAGAAACATAGAATTATAGAGTTGGAAGGGACCACGAGGGTCATCTAGTCCAACCCCCTGATGCATAAGGCATTGCTTTGCCTTTCCATTTTTCTTGTTAGCAGAGGTTTCATTCATTAAAACTATGCTGCAAAGGATTGTGAACATACCTGCTTATTCACTAATCTTCCCATTTCACAAGGGTTCTTCTGCTTCCTGCTTTTACCCCACGCTGCCAACCTCAGCGAAGTTAGCACTATAAAAAGGGATGTACCTGCCCTACGTGCAATTAGATAGACACACGAAACCATGTTCAAAAAGTGCAAATGCCAAACTATTGAGACACTGGAGGAGGAAGAAGCTCTTGTTTTGCATAGCAAGCTGCAAATCAACAAGAAGCAATATGCTAGAAAACAAAATGCTAAGCATTTAAGCAGTGCATTTGAACAGCACATTTAGTATAAATCAACAATACATATTTCTGTCCTGAAGCAAGCACTGAAAAAAGCAGCAATGTAATGTTTCAGTATGTTTTGGTTTGAACTGGGGAGGGGGGAGAATGGTGGTGGAGGGTGCCTATTGTCTAGCAGCTGTGACACCAAGAACACATCACCTCCTAATCCCTGGGACAGTTTTGTAACTGCTGTGTGTGTGTGTGTGTGTGTGTGTGTGTGTGTGTAAACCCTACATGCATATATGCTGCTTATCATTTTTTTCTAGGGTGGACAGCATGCCTGAAATAAGAATGGTGCAAGATGGTTGGCTGAACCAGACTTGACAGCATACATATGTGGACAAGGCAAGCTGTGAAGCTGGGATAGCACCACAGGTGGAAGAGTTACTCTACCCACTGTTAAAATCTCTCTTCCCAGAAAGATGAGATAGCCACCACTGGATGTGTGAAGTTTTTTCCATTGCATAAAAATGAGCACGGCATGAAAGGAATGTAGATGTTTAGATAAACATCTGTGCCACTGGAGGATCTCACATCTCTCCCAATTTTGTGTTTAGACAAAACAAATCTGATCTTCCTATCCCTCCTTTTCGGAATCTACTCTGTGAAACTAACTGGAAATAATGGCAACTGCTGCACTGAATAAATGTGTAGAAATGCAGGAGCAGAGAAATAGTGAAAATGGCATTTTCTGGGCGCAAGCCATGGAGCTCTGCTTCTTTGCAAATACCATGAAATGAATGTGGGACAGAGAGGGAAAGAAGGACTTTCATTTTGGTGCACTGCATTTTCTCAATGTCTTCTCTCTCTCTATTTCTGTGTGTGTGTGTGTGTGTGTGTGTGTGTGGTGTGCATGCGTGCGCACTTGTGTGCGTCTTCCAGTTATCCAGAAGCAAAATATACACCCCATAAATACAGAATATAAAATGCACCTTTGAAATTCCATTTTTGGTTGCCCTAGTCTTGTGGTCTATGTGTGCAATTCATTCCAGCCAGGCAACTACAGCTGAAGTCATAACTCCACTTAACCTCCACTTATCTAGGGAGGGAGCCACATTTAATCCAACAGGACCAATTTCTGAGTAGACATTTCAAGATCTAATATTAGGTGTCTAAGGTGTTCTGCTTGTTTGTTTTTTTAAGTAAGAAGAGCTCTCATCAATGAGTTTCTTCCAGTAGTGTAGTGGTAGCTCAGCCAGGCAATGCTTTGGGGGAATGAAAAGTTCTTAGATTTCAAACTATTTCCATTACTACCTGTATGTGGACTATTAAATATGTTAAACAATTTCTATCTTCCCAATCTGCGTGAAGGAGGTTGAGAATGTGGATATATAGGTAGGAATTCAACATTGTGCTAGTCTGACCATTCCATCAGCAAATGCGTTTATGCTTGCTAAGCAGAATAATCCCTTCCCTACACTGCTCTGGGGATGCTCCTGACCACCCTGAGCAGATGGGTGTGGAGTTGGGGAAAGCCCCATTGTGCTAGTGGGAGCCCTCGTGCTCGCTTCTGCTAGTGTGCTGGGTTAATTCGAGTCATAACCCTCAACACGTAAAAGGACCATATCCTGCATCAAACCATTAGTCCATGTAGTCCAGCACAGTATTACTGAACATAGCTCCAGGTCCTTCTGTGTTTTGTTACCTGAGATCCCACTGGGTGCAGGCAGGGACTGAACTTGGACCTTTCTATATGCAAAATATATGCTCTTCCACTGACCTGTGCTCCTGTTTTATGCAAGCATGAAGTCGCTATTTATATACAGCGAACTCTCCATTTACGTGGGGTTTACATTCCAAGGCACCACATATCTAAGTGAAATCACGTATATTTCAAACACCATTGCGAAAGCATGCAAAGACCCTGTCCCATTCTGCCCCCTTTGAATGACATTTCTATGACATTTTCAGGTCACTTCTGGGTTCAGCGCAATGTGTGTGTGCATGGTCAAATACCTATTGAACACACGTAAATGGTAGGGGTTGCCTGTATGATGAAGCTATCTCATAATATTGCACTTGTAGTAAAGGCTGCACCCCTATGTACATATATATCTGGGAGAACTCCCACTGAAAGTGGGGCTTACTTCTGAGTAAACATGCATAGGATTGCACTGTAGAGAGTCTGTCCAGAGGCACGCCTCATTGACTTCAATTGGAGTTGCTTCCAGCAGGTATTAAGGGTGGTTAACCTGTGGTCTACCTCCAGATATTATTGGTCCACAATTCACATTAACCTCAGCCAGCAACATGGCCATTGGTCAGTTGGAGTTGGAAGGTGGAGTCCAAAATGTGGAAAACCAAAGTTTCCTTGCACCATGTTTATAGGATTGCAGCTTCATCAGCCCAGTCCTAACCTTGGACTCAGCTATACAACTGCAAATGAAACGCTTTAAAGTGTGTTTTAAGTGCAATATACATAGTGGCACAAGATGGCGATGGTGAGCCTTATGGAAAATTCAATGTATTTTAAAAAATGCTTTAAAAAAGCATTTTCAGGATGGTTTTGATATGTGTGTAGATTCCACCCTTGTCTAAGTAAGTCCCATTGAATTCAGTGGGCTCACACTCAGGTAAATGGGGTTAGGATTGCAGCCTTGGTTTCTTAATTGTTACATCTCCTGTACTGCTTTTGATTAGGGATGGGTGGCTCTGTCAATTTTGTTTCCTCTCAGTTTCTCGTTTTTCTAATCTTAAATTGTGTTCTCCACATTGCCATATCAGTTTGAAAATTCATTTCCTTTTTCAAAGTCTACATAAAAACCCACCAGCATTTTAGTCCTTTGCATTTTTGCAAAGCGATTTCCTCTGCGATAATGCGTTTTTCTTACTTTCACCAATTTATGATTTTTTTTTGGTGCACATTGTACCCTAGTACAGTGGTACCTCGGGTTAGGTACTTAATTCGTTCCGGAGGTCCGTTCTTAACCTGAAACTGTTCTTAACCTGAAGCACCACTTTAGCTAATGGGGCCTCCTGTTGCTGCTGCACCGCCGGAGCGGTGATTTCTGTTCTCATCCTGAAGCAAATTTCTTAACCCGAGGTACTATTTCTGGGTTAGCGGAGTCTGTAACCTGAAGTGTATGTAACCTGAAGTGTATGTAACCCGAGGTACCACTGTATATGAATTTTTGTTGACATTATTTGACTGCACAACTTAATTGTTTAACTTGGGAGAAGTGAGAATTCTGAAGGATGACTTTGTTTGGTTCATATCTTCTTTTGGAATGTGCGAATCAGGTAGGCTTCCCATCACAGAAACTAAAGTGCATTTTGTCCCCCCATCCCGCTTGATACATTAGCTCTTGTCACCTTCCTGTAATGTTGCATTTGGCAGGAAGATAAAGCCCACTGTTGCATCTACTCACTGGGGCTGGAGAAAGATGATGGTGAGAAAATGACGAGAGAGGCTTCACTTCCCATTATAAATGCCAAGAGAGATACCCAATTGCAGTCATACTCAGAGTAGACCCACTGAAAGTAATGGATCTAAGTTAGCGATGACCATTAATGTCAATGAGTCTACTATGAGTAGAGCTAACATTGGATATTTTCCATTTATTTCATTTGCCTTGCCCAATCACTGCTTCTAGTCAGTGAAAACGGATTTATTTATTTTAAAAAAACACCTTCTAATTTAGTAGAGGCTAAAATGGGATGAGGAGGACATGTCGGAAGCAATCCTGAACTCAGCTCTCTGCAGAAACTATTGTTGGTCTCCAGCACATACTGCAAAAAGGGAATGGAAAGTTTTACTCTTCTGTTTTGGTACAGAGCAACCTGATCTGCACAGGCTTGGCTATTTTTGTTCTCCTTTGTTTACATTCTCAGTGCCTTTTCCTTTTTTTAAAAAAAAAGACATGCAGGCACTTATCCTCACATTTACCCTGATCATAATGAATACATCATAGCCAAGCACATCCAAAGGTACATAAATGGTGAGAATCATTTCTGCATTATTTGAGCTGACATCCCCCATGCAGGCCCTAGGAAACTAGCTAGGTCAAATATGTCCCTATGGATCTGGTTTTTCAGCAAAAAGACCACTACATCTTCTCCTGCCCATTCCCTTCCCCCTGCCAGCACTTTGCTGTGAATTTCTGACTACATTGTATGTTCCACACTGACGCCAGCACTCCTTCAGTGGAAGCCCTCTGAGCTGTCCTAATATAGCTGCAGAAGCAAAGCTATTTATTCTAGCCAAGGTGGTTAATCTCTGACACTGTAGATATTTAAGTTTTGTTATCTATGTTGGGAGGGAGCTTGAACTGAAGGGAGATGTGTGTTAATATCTCCAAACAATTTATGGAAATATAAATCTAAAATACGTTGCTTCACCAAATCCAAAGTTTGCTTTTTGCCTTACTTTAGCTAAAATTCTATTGAGAAATCCTGTTGTAGCTATCAACGTATGGACTAATTTAACCCAGCCACTATCTGGAATGCTAATGAGTGCTAACCTGGAAAGTTTCTGGCACTCCCCATAACTTGATCCAATAAGTCGTTGTTGTTGTTATCAGTTCTATACTGATATAAACACATATATCCAGAACTAAACATTACAGTACCTCAGGTTACATACGCTTCAGGTTACATAAGCTTCAGGTTACAGACTCCACTAACTCAGAAATAGTGCTTCAGGTTAAGAACTTTGCTTCAGGATGAGAACAGAAATCCGGCAGCACGGTGGCAGCAAGAGGCCCCATTAGCTAAAGTGGTGCTTCAGGTTAAGAACAGTTTCAGGTTGAGAACGGACCTCCGGAACGAATTAAGTCCTTAACCCGAGGTACCACTGTACAAAAGAAAGTTTAAAAAGGTATACATTCTACATAATTAACAGGAAACTAAAATACTATCTTAAAGATTTCAAAATAAAACATTAAAAAGGTCACTACAGAATGCACATTTAACACAGCAAAGTTAAAAACAGAAAATAGAGCAGGGAGCAGCATGGCTGACAGTGATACCTGGAGGCCCCCACAAGCCTGCAATGACTACTGGTCTGAATGGAAACATTGCAAGAGCATCCCAAATCTGTTCCATTACTACTATACCTATGGGGAGGCACCTTCCTGTAAACAGTGGAAGAGGGATTATGAGAACTGCAAAGCACGGGAGAAGACAAAAAGTTCAGAGGCTAAGGACTCCCTACGCAAGAGCGAAAGAGAGCGGGTTATGGAGAAACAAAAGTATGCTTCGGAACTTGGGGAAAGGTCCTCCCGTAAGCTGATATCTGCCTCTGGATGAAGACAAACCCAAATGATGAGGCCCTGGAATACCAGGTGTTGGACTTCTGGGTGATGCCTTCTATGGAATCCTAACGCTGTGCTGTATAGAAGAGTTCTCAGCCATAAACCCCTGCTCCCAGCAGCAACAACAAAAACCAACCCCCCACCCCAGAAAACATTACAAAAGGAAATCAAATATAAATGTGCATTTAAAACAGCATAATTAGCAAGATAATAAATTATTTTATACTATGTACTAAAGATGCCATGTTTGGCAAATTAGCTAAAGCTGATAACAGGAAAGATAGTGTACAGTTAGGTACATGAAATATTGTTCTCAGGCATTGATTTTTGAAAAGATTCAATTGTCTGCAAATCTGTTACCCCAGAGCTATACAGACCAGCTGTTACACTGCTTTTGTCTGAAAACTTTAAGTGTAGGCTGAATTACTCGACCTCCTTTGCCAAAATAAGAATTGATTATTACCTTAATTGTTTGGCCAACATTTCTCTAGTTGACATGCAGGCACTTTCAAGTTTTACCCTGAACTAGTAAAAGTGATCTCTAAATATTTAAATTGTTTAATTTGAACTGTGATAGAGGTCCACCAACGTTGTCTTCAATCCTTCTCAACCCCCATAACCTGTGCTTTACCATAACTGATAGCTAATAGTTCAGATGCAGAGTCACTTCAAAAACATAGAGGCAAAGGCTCAGCGTAGCTTAAAAGTCAGGGGAGGGGAGCCTCCACCTTCAAGCAAAGTTCAGCCTGCCAGGCCATGAGCCCCAAATCATGTTCACTTGCCCCACATCTGCCATCACACCTAACAGTTGGATCCTGAGCTGGAAAGCAGGATCAGACTCCATGTCTGAGTGGCCCTGGGGAGACCAGAGAAGAAAGACGCTTAATCAACTGTCACCATCTAGCTCCCATAGTGGCCCCGCAGCGGTCACCACTGAAGAACCTGAAGAACCATCTTGCACTGAGGGGAGGAGAAAAGAAAGAAGTTTGAGGAATTGTCACTATTTACCTCCAGCCACACACTCTTTCCTCAGAGCCAAATCTGGCACTGGCCTCCTTTCTGGTTGGCATGTGTCCTTGAACTCTGATTATGAGTCTTGCTTTCCTGGATGGATGATAAGGAGAGGTGTGTGTGGAAACTATCCTACCACACAAAGGTAACATTTACATTTGTTGCACCTTGGGTAACTGGCCCCTGGAAGGTTTCCCTTGGCCTGGACAAAAAGGCTCCCCACTTCTGGTCTATATCAACGGGCAGCAGCTCCCTGGGGGTTCAGGTCAGAACCTTCCCCAGCCTTACCTGGATGTGATAGACTGAAACATGGGTCTTTTGCATGCTCTACGCCTGAAGTATGGTCCCTTCCAGTAGCGGAGGAGTTTGTGTCCCAGAATGACTCCTCCAGGGTGAAGGTTTCCAAGTGTGGGTCTTGGGCCATGATCCGATGGAAAAATTTCCATTCTGCATTTGCACCCCCCTGCTTGGAAAATTTTCCATGACTATTTTTTTCCATGGAAATGTTTCCACTTTTGGAAATGTGCTGTTTCATAAAATTAATCAGTAACATAACATGAATTAACATAACAGAGATCAAACTGGGCACCAGTAGAGAAATATGAATAGTTGGTACAAATTATATATTTTCCCCATTTGTTTTCCTCATTCATGACTTACTTTATTTGTGTATCCCCTCCTTACTGTTTTCCTTGCAATTTTTTTGTTAATACTCTTTCATCTTTTTTAAAAAAAGTGTGTGTGTATTATATTATACACACACACACAATTTTTTCGTTTGTATACCTACAATGCCCATGATGTGTATTTTGTTTTTCTTTTTAAAAGCAGCAAAGCTGTTGAATTAAAAATAAACAGTTAAAATAATTTTCTTTTTTAAAATGTTTTTTATTACAGTAAATATTTCTTAAGTATACAAAAACAGTGTGATGTCTCTTTCTTCAAGTTGTGATTTCTACAATTCAGTTGCATTTGTTATGAGACATTAATGATACATACAATGTTAGGTTAGGGGGAAAGAGGGGGAGTGGTGCGGGAGGTGGGGTCAGGTGGTTATGTTTCTATTCTTCTGTTTAGTGTATGTGTGGAGTTTTGTGTCAGCGTTACTTGTATGGGTTTTCTTACTATTCACTTGTTGTGTTTCCTTGGTGATGAGAGAGGTAGAGGGTGGCCTAGAGTGTGATTGGTTGTCCTTGGGTGGCTGTAGTGAGATTTATTTGTGTGTGTGAGCGGGGTGTGTGAGCGTGTGTGTGTGTGTGTGTGTGTGTGTGTGTGTGTATATATATATATATATATATATATATATATATATATATATATCAGGTTAACCAGATTGATTTGTATGCTGTTGGCGGAATTTTGTCATTATCTTGTTGGGCTGTGTACGTGATAAAGGGGAGCCATACTGGGGTGAAGGCATCTTCTTCTATTTGTCCTCGTGTCAGTTTCAGTTTATTGGTTAATTTTTCTAATAGGGCTGTTTCCCATACTACTTGATACCAGTGGTCCATAGTTACTCCTGACAGGTCCCTCCAATGCCTGGCTATGATGATTCTGGCTGCTGAGAGTAGGTGGGTTATGAGCTCAATATGATGTGAGTGGGCATTATTGTATTGGAAGATGTTTAGCAGGGCCAGTTCTGGGGCGACTTCTAATACTTGCTTAGTTATTTTGCATATTTCTTGTATGATTGCTGTCCAGAATTGTTGGATTTTGGGACATTCCCACCACATGTGTAGGTATGTGCCTGTGGAGGCGCATCCTCTCCAGCATTTTGGCAAGGTTCCTGGGTGTATTAGCGCTAGTTTCCTTGGTGTTAGTTACCATCTGTAGGTGAGTTTCAGGGTGAGTTCCTTCCTTTTTGCTGAAATGGATCTAAAGATAGGTTTAGACCACATTCTAGTCCATTGAGTGAGGTTAATCTCATAGCCCATGTCATCCTCCCATTGTTTTTTGATTATGTCAAGGGGGTTTGTGGGATTTTGGAGTAGTATTTTATATATTGTGGATAGCATCCCTTTGCCGTATCCCTTTGTTGTTAGGAGGAGGTTTTCGAAAGTTGTCAAGGGCCTAGTTGCTGTTGATTTCACTACTGAGTAGTTTAGGAAGGCATGTAGTTGATGGTGTGATAGCCAGGGCATTTGGGTATCTCCTAGTTTGTCTTTTATTTCCTGTGTTGATATGGGTTTATTGTTTTTGTAGAAGTCTGCTAGGTGGTATAAGCCCTTGGCCTGCCAAGTTTTTATCTGGAGGTTTTGTTCTGCGTGGTGGAATAGTGGGTGGTGTGCCAGGGGTATTAGTGGGGTTGGGGACAGTTTACCTACTTCTTCTCTCCATGCTTTAAGCATGGTCTGTGTAAACCTGTTCAGCGCTGTGGGGATTTTCCTTAGTTTGTTTGGGAGGAATGGGTATGCTGTGGTGCGGGTATTTTCAATTGTGTCTCTTTCCAGGTGTACACATCTAATTATGTTCTTACTTGTAGCTGTATTTGTGGAAGTTGCTCATATGCATTTTACTCTAAAGTTTTGGTGGAGTAAGATCTGGGGATTTAGTTTTGGAGCAGAAATTGTCAGAGCACAATAGACAGACTAGAGGAGCTCAAATATGGAAATCTGTCTTCATTATCTGGTACCCCTTCATTGTTTATATGAATAAACAAGATGGTAAATTACTTCCTCTGATTTAGCAAAGACCCTTGTGGTCAGACATGATTCCTAACCATTACTGGTCATTCGTTTTATGAGAACTTAGCCTATTTTACATTCTATTGTGCATTCTGCCTCAATTGTGAGAGTTTACAGCATCAAATATCAAATCTGTACCAATAAATGAAAAATTTCCTTAATAAAGGATTGTGGTTGGGGGAAGATACGTAATAACACCCCATTTCATTGGGGGGGGGACTTCACATGGAAACATGCACACTGAGTCATGTGTGCACAAAGACACATCCTCCCATTTTCCAAAGCATTCCAGATATTTTCCTTTCACAACGCCACCAAGCATCAAAAGGACAGACTGCCGGCTCTTTGGGAAAGTTTTGCAACAAATAACTTCTGCAGCTGTTGAACATAATGGCTTAACACCACAGAAGGGTAACGTTTCCTTAAATAATTTGCCTAAATAGGCGGCACATGGCTGAAAGTAATGCCAACATTAAAAAAGAACGAGACAAGCAGGAAAATTCGCAAAAATAGCCATGCTGTCAGCAGGGCCAGCTCAAGAAATTTCAGCGACTAAGACAAGTCATCAAATGCATCTCTTCCTGCCATGCAACCTGACTAGTACATTTTCCACATTTATATAGCACCAAGCACTCACCAGCAATTTGGCATCTCCACAGTGCTGAGCGCCTGATAGCAATTATAATAAAGAAAGAGGAATATTTCTATGGTTGTACAACAGCAAGCACTCTCCAGCCCCTAGGCAGCATAGCCAGTGGTCAGGGATGATGTAACACTGAAGAATCAGTGTGGTGTCATGATTAGAGTG
Source organism: Podarcis filfolensis (assembly GCF_964270895.1). Lineage (NCBI taxonomy): Eukaryota > Metazoa > Chordata > Lepidosauria > Squamata > Lacertidae > Podarcis > Podarcis filfolensis. The sequence goes on from NC_139617.1 coordinate 25,492,951, forward strand.
TTGTACTAGGTCCTGGAAGAGAAGAGTTCAACTCCCCATTCAGCTATGATGTTCACAGTAATAACGGTAAATTAAATCACAGTTACCCAGTAATGTGCCACTCTGGTTTAATGGAATGCCAGGAATGAAGTGCAAAACAGGTGAGCATGGCAACAGAAGAGCATTCCACTTTTACTCTTGTTACTGGGTTGATAAACCATGGCTTGTATGAATCTGGGAAAGATCATTCAAACTTAGCTCGTTTGCATTTCCACTTGTCCTGTGACAGGTCCGAGTAGTTTTACCTTTGCCCACTGCTTTCCCCTGGAAAACCCACTCTTTAGTGATAAATCTGAACAAACAGCAATTGATTGCCATTTGTTCTGATTCCATGCTAAACAGTGGGTTTTCCCAAGGGAAAGCAGCAATGCAAACTGAAATATGGATAAGCCCCCAGTCAGTGAGGGCTGGCAGAAATGGAGTCAAAATGACCCAAAGGACAGCATACTTGGAGATCCTCGATATCTTCCTTTTTTAAAAAAGAAAGGAACAACTCCCCATTCCCTTAGCATATGTGTCAATGGCACTGCAGTCTTCTGGAATCATTATAGATTTTATTATAGAGATTGTGAAACTATCATTTCCAGACTGACGTGTATCTTTTGTTTTAATTCCCCCTCTTCAAATGATGACACAATTTTAAAGCTCCCCCTGCTACTGCTTGTTAATAGGAATAAAAGGTATCATTTATTTCAATGACCAAAGAAAGGCTTTTCCAGGATTTCTAAAGACACTTTCCAGTTGACTCACTGTTATGTTAACTCTTTCTTTTTTCAGTCTTTCTTTTTTGGAGTTGGGATAGTGGATGAGAAAAGAGGTGGAACATTGTTTGCTTTCCCTGGTTTTTATATTATACTGGCTAACCCCACTCCAAGAAACCCCTTGTTACATACTATCAGGGTCTCTAGGTATGGTGTTAATGCTGGTGGCACTTTGAAAGACAGACGTGGGTAGACAGCCAGCCTATATAATCCTTCCTAGGCTGCCTTTAAAGGTCTATAAAATGTAATAAAGGAAAGAGCCTCATTAGTTGGAGGTAGGGGGGCTGATTGCATTGCCGACCACACTCAGCTTACAGCTGCTTCGTATGCAACTGTTTACCCACACAGCAAGACACGGGCTTAATTCACTTAGCAGACATAACATTTTAATTTTCTTACCTAGTACAACTTGTTCCATATTACCTAGCATGTATCTCAGACTGCAATCCTAAACCCACCTACCTTGGAGAACACCCTTTGAATCCCCTTCCAGCTCTAAAACTCTATGGTTCTATAAGACTTACTTCTGATTAGACATGATAAGGATTACTGCCTAAGTGAGACTGGTGGTCTTTGTCTCATTTCAGTCTAAGTCTCTTCTGTGTTTGAATGCATGTTCATTTTGGATGCACTCAGCAGAATGTCATTTCTGACTACGGTGGGGGGGAGAAAAGGAGATTCTCAGGGAAGTTTGAAGGTCTGCTTCTGTACATATTCTGTGGCCTTTTGGGTAGAAACACTTTTCTTCCTGTCTCATAATACTGGAACTTGTGAACATCCCATGCGAAGAATGTTGGAATATTCAGAACAGATACAATAAAGGACTCTTTCACACAGCACATAGCTAAACTATGGGACCCACACCTACTTGGATGGCTTTAAAAGAAGATTAGAGAAATTAAGGGAGAGCAAAGCTACCAATGACTACCAGCTGTGATGGCTCTGTTCTACGTTCACTGTCATAGGCAGTATATCTCTGAATACCAGTTGCTGGAAATTACAGGTGGGCAGAGTGCTGTTGCACTCATGTTCTGTTTTGGGGCATCCAACAGACATCTGTAAGAAAAGAATGCTGCACTAAAGGATTCATTGACCTGACACAGCAGGCTCCTCTTCTGTTCTTCTGTTCATACAGACTGACTTGAACTATACTGGAAAACCAACAGGAAGTAAAGCCTAAAAGCAAGTGATCTACTTTACCAACAAGTTAGTTTGCCTTTCTGCCTGTTGCCGCACCCACCTTGTTCATCAGGGAGCTGTTCTATCATGTAGCTTCCCTTGCATGACACAGAACCCTGGAAAATCAGGGTTCTACATTCTAGAGCAGGCATTCTAGAGCACTGCAGGCAGGCAACCAAGAAGGCAAGTATGGTAGGATCTCCAGTCCCACATCTCTCCTCCCGTTCATGTAGTGATTTCATTCAGTAGACTAACACTTCTAGCTTGGGTCAGAGGGTAGAGAGGCCCTGGGAAACAAACATCTGGAAAGTTAGGGACAAATCCTGGAGGAAATTGGGAAGGCAGGAGTGGAGAAAACATTGGTTCTGGAGAGTGCAGGGAAGGGCAAAGATGAAATCTGACACAAGTTCTGATCACTGCCAGAACTTTGATTTTACTGGATTTTCAGACACTAATACAGGCTGATACAACATTGGGCATGATTTTATTTTTTTAACTCATTGGATCAGCTAAATACTGGCTGCGTTAACAAACAACATGGAAGCTGATCAGAGCAGCAGAGGATTAATTTCATGCACAAATTAACAGTCACCGTTGGCTGCAGGAGCAGAAAAAGTTTGCTTACATACCAGTAGCTGTTGTGCAATTAAGCAGATCCTTCCACTACCTTTTAAAAATTTTTTACATCAACCCTTGATTATATATTTGGGATTAGGATTACTTCCCCCCTGCTGCCTGCCCAATATGTAATAAATCTATTTCTTCTTCATCATAAACCGGCTGGGAAAAGAGCCACTGTGCTTGAAGCTGTTTGTCTGCTTTTAGTGGCTGACACATTAGCTCTTTTATGTTGTGAAATAAGTCTTCACTTTCTTAACATCAGCCAGGCCTGGTACATAAACCTCTTGCCCTGAGGGAGGCCTTACCTTTGACTGCTTAAGTGGCAATGTTTTTGAAATTCCACCCCAGAGCTAAACTGGGCTTATGATCATCCCAGCATGCATTGCACCCATGCTGATGGCACAGGGCCTGCGGGGACGAGGTGAAGTGATGCTGGCAAAATCCTCAAACTCTGTAAATTGTATTTCCACTTACACTGGCTTACAGGTGATTTCAATTGTACAAATACAGATTGCCCTTTCCTCAGATATATCACTTCAGACTGTAGTCATATTTGTGGGAAGCTTCCCATGCATCGTTGTGAAAAACAATAAAGCAAACTCTCTCTGCACACCAGCAGCCAGAAAAACCATCTCATCAGGAAGGAGGCTAGGCTACAACATTATTTATACATACATACGTACGTACGTACGTACGTACGTACGTACGTACATAGTTATAACCCAGCCTTCATCAAATGCTCCCTGGGTCTCTGACTTACAGAAACATCACACTTAAAATAAGCACAATGTTCCTTTAAAATACTAAAGTAAATCCACAAACACCACCAATAGGAAGATAACAAAACAGGGGGACAGAACTGCAGTGCTCAGCCATGCACAGGAATACAGGAGGATAGTAAACACCCATGCAAACAAAGGCCTGGGCAAATATGTGTGTCATGACTGATCATTGAAATAGCACATAGTGATGGCCCAAGAAGCATCCATTCAAGAAATGGGGAGTCACCATGGAGAATGCCCTCGCAGGTGTCATCACCCCTTGAACCACAGAGGGTGGTAGCACTTCCAACAGGGCCTCCCCTGCTGCTCCCCTTTACGCCTAGGCAGGTCATTTTCAGATAAACCTCTCTCCCTGACTTTCTAGCTTTTCATTCAAAGTAAATGGAGGTTTCATATGGTTGTTTTCAGCATTGAGGAGCACTCATACTATGTATGATTCCTACCTATTTGACTCCATATTTAATCCTGCTGCTAAATTGGGTTTAAAAGCAAGGATGCTGGGTTAAATGACATCTGCTGTAATTGGCTGCATTCACACAACAGTTTATTCCATTTTCCCGATGTTTCTCTAACAGTTAATTTCTGCATTATATTTGAGTAATAAAACACAGCATAAAAGCCACGTCTGGAAATATAGCACAATACTGTATAGGGCATGTTTAGCTCTTATTTCCGTGTTACTTGTTTTCAGAATAATCTGTTTGCAAATAACACAGAAATTAGCACTAAATTGCAATTATAAGTACTTATGGTAAGAACAATATATTAACAGTTAACTATTCCGAAATCAAAGTACTTTTTTGTTTGTTTGTTTGTTTACATAGAAGAAATTCAGATTCTTTGATTGTATGGGGCACAATAGAATTGAACAAGTTTCCTCCTATAAATATCTAGGCATATGGTTTCCTGAAACTGTAAGGGTGGAGGGTATAGGAAAAATATGCCAGGACTAAAGTGGAACAAAAACAATTTTCTAAAAGGATGGGGAATTTCTTCCAGTAGCTATCCAGGTTTATAAAGCCAAATATTACTTTTGGGGCACAAACTTGGTTTCCTGATTTTAAGCATTCATTCAAAGGAACTCAAACATTTCCCCCTTAAGGTTAATATTCAACATTTCAAGGCATGGCACTTGAGCCACCCTTAATCTGGAAGCCAGCTTGAACTCTTTAAAGTGCCTAGTGTGGATTTATTCTATTCATTTTTTGGCTTTGCTGCTATCTTGTGTTTACTCCTAATGCCTTGGCTTCTAAGGTGATGTTCTGTTCTTTTGAATCACATTGGCTGAAGGTTGTGGTGCAAAAGGTCACTTCAAGGGTTCTTCGCCTTCTTACCTGTTAACTCAGGATCTAAAGGGTGCCAAATCAATTGTTTAATAGCAGCTTTCTGGATATAGATTTCCAAGCGCTCCAAGGAATTGCACAGGGATCCTGCTTCTCCCAGTGGATGTGGTTAATCATGTCTCCCCTGCAGAAATTGAATGCCATATTTGGAATGGTAAACTATGTATCCCTGAATGTAGGAAGGTTTCATCTTTGACAAAGTTTAATGTTCTCCCTTCCAGTTTGTTATAAGGTAGGTACCCAATGAACCATAGATGCTGCCCTTGTAACAATGTCGAGAAGGAGTCTATCTTCCATGTCCTTTTCTGGCAAGCAGTTACGAGAGACCTAATAGATCCCATTATACAGTCATTGCCTGGCCACTCTTCTGAGTCTCTTATGGTCGGTTTGCTCCAGGGTTCCAGTCATGGGGCAAGTGGCAAAGTTTGTGACTATGTCCAGCCATACTAGACCACTTATGACTCTATCTCTCTATATCTAATCTATCATCTATCTATCCATCATCTATCATCTATCTATCTGTCTATCATCTATCATCTATCTATCTATCTATCTATCATCTATCTATATCATCTAGCTATCTGTCATCTATCTATCTATCTATCTATCTATCTATCTATCATCTATCTATCTAATCTATCTATCTAATCTATCTATCTATCATCTATCTATCATCTATCTATCATCTATCTGTCTATCTATCTATCTATCTATCTATCTATCTATCTATCTATCATCTGTCATCTACACACACACACATTTAGCATTATAATTCTGTGTTTTTCAGTTGTATTAATGTGTACTTTTATTACTTTTAGTAACTGTCAATTTTTATAAAATTAAATGGTCTGTTGAATGCAAATAAAGTGTTGTTGATGATGACTACTGCAATGCATTGTTTGTGGGGCTGCCTTTGAAGACAGTTCAGGAACTACAGCAAGTGCAAAAGGTGGTAGCTATATTGTTAATTGGGACAAGAAGGCACAAGTTCTAGCCTGACTGCACTGACTGCTGATTTTGTTGGACCCAATTCAAACAGCTGTTTTTGACCTTCTGTGGCTCAGGGCCCTGATAGCTAAAGTCGCCTTTCCCCAAATGAACTTTCCTAGACCCTGATATCAACTGAGACCCTTCAGGAAGGTCTGGTGAGTAACACTGAGAGAACAGGCCTTCTCTATATTAGTAACCCATCTACAGAATGCTCTACCCAAGGAGGTCATCTGGCATCAACTTTATTTCTCATTTGGTACCCGGCGAACATGTTTTTGTTTTTCCAGGGTAGCATCAATGAATGGATGTTTTATTCCGGTTATGTTTCAATATGTTTATGTATATTTATTACTGTTTTACATTCCTGTTGTAAATCACTTTGGGACTTTTGTTGTGGGGAACGATTCATAAATTCAATAAACCTAACCCAGCTAAGCCTGCCTTTCATTGGTCACCAGCAGTCACTGACTAACATGCCTCATGGCGTTGTAGTGATGACCAAACGGAGGGGGAAGTTATGCATGTCTCCCTCAGTTCCTTAGAGGAAAGACCAGGATAGATAATGGAAAATGTTTGGCTCATTCTGCAGACAAAGAACACATTACGTAGGTGTTGGTTCTGAGAAACTGTCAAAATTAGAATATGTGTTGCCTCTTTTGTGTCAAAGACTGCTTTACAGAATGGCAATTGTCTAACACAATGAAATGCACATTAGGCCCATCCCCATGAGAGAGAAACTTTCCAGTTTGGAACAACTTCAAGTTTATTAACTTATAAAAGTGATAGAACAAATATATAAATAATGGTTACAAGTATGTGTCTTGGGAAGTGGGTGGGGAGAAGCCCAACCTAAACCCAGGCTATGGTGTATATTTGTTAATCTTAAGCAAACTCACTATATTGGTGCTTCCTTTTCCTTAAAAAGTTGTTATCATACAAATAAATACACAGTCTGCACCCCACCTTTCTTGTCACAAATACAGAAAGTAATTCACTTTTCTTTCAAAAATAAAAAATAAGTACTGTACACTTTCCATGAACTTCCCACCTCACAGTGGTATACTCCAGAAATAGGTATACCACACCTTATCTGCTAATAATTAGGCCTAAGTGCTCATTCAGTTTCCACTGAGAGAGGTGCTTGATGCTTCAGATTATACTTCCATGTCTGGGAAGAATCACTTCGTAGACCACTCTGGCTGTGGTGGGACTAAATCCAACGCTTCTCTTCTGTTTGCAAAACAACTCCCACTTGCACAACATAACTTCCCCTCCCTGCTACAACCCCCTTATGCAAAATCTGTTCCAGATGGTTTTTTTTTTTTTGGGGGGGGGGTCCTCTGGAACAGCCTTTGTGTATGTATGGGGAGAAGCAGAGGAAGGGGAAGTGGGGTGTTGGATACAACTCCAGCATTGCACCTGACAAAGTAGGCCTTTGGCTATGAGAGCCCACACAGCAGACTTCAAATGTGCACCAGCTGTTGCCATAACTTTACTGTGATGCAGGAAGGTGCCTTCTGCTGAGTCAAACCATCAAGTTCAGTATCCTCTACAACAGGGACAAGACAACATGGTGTCCTCCAGGTTGCTGGACCACAGCTTCCACATTCCTGACCATAGGCCATGGAAGTTGAGGGCTGATGGGAGCTGCAGTCCAATAGCATCCGGTGGGCTCCACGTTGGCTATCCCTGATCTGCACTACTGACTGGCAATGACTCTCCACTGATTCAAACAGGAGTCCCACCCAGTCCAGGCTTACCTGGAGAGTGAACCCAGGGACTAAACCTGGAATAAAGTGTGAGTTCTACCACTAAGGTAAGGCCCCTTCCTTCCTGTGGCATTTGCCAGTTTTGGTGAGTGCTACCTTCCTGAAACGAATCATAACTAAAATATTGATCAGCTCCTACCTTCCGTTTTACATGGTGTGAAACAATGGACAGAAGCTGATGGCAGGGAGGTTGCTTAGAAAGCCATGTGCAAATGATATAGCAGTGAAGCCATTAGCATAGCTTAATGCATGAAGCAGGAACTGGTATAGTTGAAAGGATCGGTGGGAATGTGGGCTGCAGTTCTGGCAAGAAATGATACTTCCTTCCCCAGGCCAAACTGGAGGCTCTTCCAGACCTACTGTTTACAGCACTATAGGTACTGTCACTTCTTGTTTTCTGGAGTGAAATTGTAGCAGACTGCCCACCCCATTGGTCACTTGTCATTGTTCTTTGGAGGGTGGTATCATATTTTCACATTGAGAAAAGTTCTGTGCCTGTAGCCACACCTCTTCCATTCTCTTGTTCCACCAACCAGTAAATCTCAGAATTATGAGCACAAACACAAGTTACTGATAGGCTTTTTGCAGCTGGGGTGTCTGTGTGCATGTGCATGTAGGTATATAACACTTGGAATTCTGACTCTATGGGGATTTAGGAGCATAGGCAGCAGGAACTACTTGAGTTCACTGATTCTGTCTGAGCTAGCCTCTAGTGTCACTCTATCAAAAAGGATAGGGAAAATATGGGAAACAGAAACTGCTGAAACTCCCCCCTCCCCCCAAAAAAGAAATTGGGAAATTGCATGACACCTTCCTCACAACGCAGATCTTGCAGAACTGTTCCAGAAATTCCACAAATGTTGGAAATTTTGTGACGGAAGAAAAGGTAGTCTTGAGGACTGCGATGTTGCAGAATAGCAATGGAATGACAATGATGCCATGTGGAAACACACAGAAAAATCTGGAAAAACAGCAACTGAAGGTATGATTGGAAGGTCCCTTAACTGTGTGATTACATTGTGTGAATGTATTTTTAAAAGACTAAATAGCAGAAGTATGTATGTAAAGGAGCTGCAACTCTTCATTTCCCAGCTACTCAATGCATAGGATTGGGCCCCCTGGCCTACTATTTACTCTTAAAAAATCATTCTCAAAATGCATATTTCTTTTTCTCCTCTTCTCCATCCCTGCAGAGCATCATAAGCAGTTTAAAGTTCTTCATGTGCTCCAGGGATTATGACTTCATTAAGGCTGCTTAGCGGCCAAGATGCATGCTGAAAGGGACCACAGGAAAACAGCTTTGAGCTACCTATACCGAGTTGGAAATGAGTGAAAATGATTTAAAAAGGAGCCTTTCCCTCAAATTAGTAGAAAAATAGAGTAATTTGTGCTAATGTCTGCTATTTCAACAGTTAACAGGAAAACTATGCATTACATGCTCATGCACGCAACAACACCCTGATGCCAGTTTTCGGAAAGCAAGGTTAAGAGTGGAGAAGCAGAGGAAGGGACAGGGAGTGCTTAAACTAAGGTCAGAGAACCTCAGGTCCAGAGGCAAATTATGCCCTGCCCCCGCCTCTCTGTCTGCCCCTTGGAACTCTCCTCCGGCCGCACTCCCATCACCCTGCCCTACATTCTCCTCCAGTTCTGTTGCCTGGCTGGAATATGTCCCATGAACTGTAAAAATGTCCCTGGCTTGCTTGGATAGAAAGATGCACACCCAGAAAGCAGCATGGCTGGACTGGAGCCTACTCTGTAAAGGTAAGAGTCACATCCATTGCCACATCCACCCCGGCAGGTTGCGCATGTGGAAATGTGACCCTTCAGCTGAAAAATGTTCCTTGCATCTGGCTTAATCCTTTCATCACCAGCCCTTTTTATGATGATGATGATGATGATGATGATGATGATGACTAAAATCATTTCTCCAAGCTACTCCACCTGGGCAGGGGGGTTGTTTTCCACATCTGTGTTTATGAGGGATAAGCACCTTTCCTGCCTGCCTGCCTGCCTGCCCCCACTCTTGAAGCTGCTTTGCTCTTAAAACAAAACAAAACAAAACAAAACAAAACAAGACCTCCATCAAGGCAGTATTGTACATTTTAACATGTAATGTGTCATTAGCCCCAGAGGCACTGCGCCCAAAGCCATGGTACCTGTTAGTCTGAAATCTCATTTTATATTCCAAAGCTCTCCAATATTGCTGTCAGAGTCATTTCCAGATCTGCATATAGAACGTTTTCATTTTTGTTGTTAGGCCTTTTCCTTGATCATTAAGCTTGCCGGATCTAATTACTATTATTATTATTTTTCCCAAACCAGTAAAGCCACGACCCTTTACATGAAGCTAAACCCTCCCATTGTCTCCTGCCAGTAACACAGCCTCCTAAGTCTTCCGGAGAGATACTGAAAAGCCTGAGACAGATCTACATGAAGGAGCAGGTTACATTGGGCATGAGATGAATATTGACTTGCATTATAAGTTTGGCTTTTAGGGCTTTTAGGAGAAGCAGATTAAGCCCGCAGTCCAGCTGCAGATCCATGCCTTCATCGGCTTTCTGGCTTTTCTCTCTTAGCAGTGGTCCTTCTCAGACTTCTCCAGGTACAAAACCTTTACCAAATCTTCCAGCTCTGTCCTGCACACCCGAGCTTCACACATTTGGCTTATCTGAGCTTCTCCCTCACTGAATATTTTCCACTGGCCTAAAACAAAACACAAACAAATATTTCACTTCAAAGCAGGGGCACCAAATATATCACAGCACAGAGAAGCTTTTTATCACGTGGAAGCACATCCGAACCCCAGAAGTTTGATGGGAAGGGCCTCTATACGTTCATGTCTTTCCTAAGAGAATTTTCATCCCAAAGACATTTGGGTCTCCCTGGTTTACATTAGCATCGCACAGTTCCCTAAAAGATCATGGAAACTGTAGTTTGCCCCGTGCAGAGCTGCAGTTCCCAGTGCCCTTAACAAACTACAGTTTCTGGGCTTCTTTGGGAGAAGCCATGTGCTTGAAATGTACGGTGTTGATGTGACCTATAGTTATCATTGGAGGAGGACATGGCTGCCTGTCTGGAAGCTTGAATAGCAGCACTTCTGCTAAGAGGTGAGGAAACACACGGCAACATTTTGTTGTAGATATAATACCAATGAAAGAACTACATATTTACTCAAACCACAAGGCTTTAAGGAGTCAGTCCATCCATTCAGTTGCCTAACATCAATTCTAGAACTGTGAAGTGCAGAGAGATTGAGAGATGTATGTGCAATGGTAAACTTTACATGCCTACTTTTCTACTCTTTGCTATAGCCATGATGTCAAACTAGGCATTATTGGGAAGCCCTTGAATAAAATCTCTTGCGGGCTTTAAAGGCATTAATAACGGCTACAACTCCTGCCAACCTAGCAGTTCGAAAGCACGTCAAAGTGCAAGTGGATAAATAGGTACCACTCTGGCGGGAAGGTAAACGGCATTTCCGTGCACTGCTCTGGTTTGCCAGAAGCGGCTTAGCCATGCTGGCCACATGACCCGGAAGCTGTACACCGGCTCCCTCGGCCAGTAAAGCAAGATGAGCGCCGCAACCCCAGAGTCGGTCACGACTGGACCTAATGGTCAGGGGTCCCTTTACCTTTACCTTTACAGACAGAAAACAGAGAAAATCCTGTTTGCTATTTGTTCTTTCCTGCAACTAACTGTGGAAACATATGAAGCAATGCATAGACAGAGGCAGGTGCTTTCCCTTTTGTATCATGCTCATTCAGTGGAATCTATTTGGATACCTCCAAGGTCCTCTTTACACAGCAAAAAAAATCCAGAGATTGCAATTTGAGAGCAAAGGCATCTGGCAGCACAGACAAGGAATTCTAGGGTGTTCTAGCTCTTGCTGACTATCTCTGGTCAGATTACAATTTGGCTCTAGGGAACTGTGTATCCCACCCACTTTCTACATATCAGAAATTCCTGGAAGAGATCAGTTAAGAAGGCTTAATTTTGCCAGTCATTCTTGACTTTCAGTAGGCTTCAGCTTTTGACTCACTCCACGTACATGTAAACAAATCAGAGGCTGAAAAGAATCAAGGGATTGTTTGTCTAGTACGACCGATCATGTAAACAGCCTTTTGATTCACACAAATGAAATAAAGATCAGAATATTTTCAAAAGTTGCTGCCTTGGAATTTTTCTTGGTATGGTCAGATTGTGGGCTTCTCTAGACAACCTGTTTATTGAGCACCCATCAGGGCTGGATTTAGATGAAGAGAGGCCCTAGGCTACTCCACTTGTGAGGCCCCTCCCCCACCCTCACGACTAGAAGAAATGGAAGTTTTATAAACAAAATTGAGTGAAGCCAAGGATGATAGTGGGTATTTAAAATTCTGCAATTCACAATTTCTCCTCTAAAGGACATAAGATATTATTGTTTAATACCATAGTGATTTTAAAATATGCATAAATGTTAAAATTGACACTGAAAAACATTTGCAATAACTGAACTTTGTAAACCTTTTGTGGAATAAGCATTAATTTTTAGGAAAATGAAGTTGTAATGTTATTCTTAAAAAGAACACACATTGAGTTTACAAATGTTATTGCCTGGGAAGTGTAAATAATATGATCATAGTTACCTGACAATGTGGCACTTTTAGAATCTACTTTATGTTGTCATTAAACAGTCAGTTTTAAAATACATATTAAGAAGTAAACTACAACCATCAAATACAGTAAGACTAAAAATGTTTCCCCCCTTGCCTTCCTTATAGCAAAATCATCCAAAACTTCATCAAAATGTGTTTGTATAAGTTTGTCACTTTCAGTGTACAGAATGCTCAGTGCAGACAACCTATCTTGAGACATTGTGGCCCTTAATTCATTTTTAATTCATTTAAGTCTTGAAAAATTCCTCTCCTGAGAAGTTAGTGACCATAAAGCTAAGAAACAGCCACAAGATTGCTTTCACATTAGGAAAGGCCATCTGAATTTTTTCCTTGTATATAATTTGATAAAGGTCTGTATGAGACAGAGAGTGCTCTGCTGTAGGTCTATGTCTTTGTCTCACATACAGGTGAAAGTGCAAAGTTCATCAAGAAGTTTGAGGTCAATATCTTCTGGGTATGCTTCCATCAACAGTTCAACACCTTGCTGAATTTCTTGCTTAGATGCTGTCAGATTAGCAAGAATGGAAAACAATTGTGCAACATCACTGTACACAGTACTTCTTCTTTTTAAAATGGCTTCAAGTGCATCTAATGTAGGAATTAAGGATTTTATCCTAAACTTATCTCTTGAAGAAAGTGCATCTAAGGCACCAGGTGCAGTTCTGTCATTTCTTTACCATTCCCTTACTCGTTGTCTCCTTGTTTTGTAGTTAACATTTGGCAAGGTGGCTTTTGCTTGTTTCTCAAGCTCATCAAAATCTTCTCTAGTTTTCCTTAAAAAATCCAGAAGTGAACTGTACAAACTTGCACAAGAACTCAATAACAGGTCTGATTTCTGAAGGGCTTTGCTGACCTTGAGAAAATGACCTAGCACATGGGTCAAAAAATAGGGCCCTACTGGCTGGCCCTGAGTCTCATAGTTGCTGGGCCTGAGCTGCCCTGCCCTCACATGAAGTTTGCAATTTTGGGAGAGGGGAAACTGCCAGCTGGGGGGTGGGCGGGCTGGGGAGGCCCCCTAGATTTAGAGGCCCTAGGCTTCAGCCTACTTAAAGGTAAAGGTAAAGGGACCCCTGACCATTAGGTCCAGTTGTGGCCGACTCTGGGGTTGTGGCACTCATCTCGCTTCATTGGCCAAGGGAGCCGGCGTACAGCTTCCGGGTCATGTGGCCAGCATGACTAAGCCGCTTCTGGTGAACCAGAGCAGTGCACGGAAACACTGTTTACCTTCCTGCCAGAGAGGTACCTATTTATCTACTTGCACTTTGACGTGCTTTCGAACTGCTAGGTTGGCAGGAGCAGGGACCAAGGAATGGGAGCTCACCCAGTCGCGGGGATTCGAACCGCCGACCTTCTGATCGGCAAGTCCTAGGCTCTGTGGTTTAACCCACAGTGCCACCCACACCCCCTAAGCCTACTTAGCCCATACATAAATCCGGCACTGGCACCCATCCTGATTTGCTTGCAGGAAGCTTCTGTGGAAGTTAGATTATATCTCATCTAGACTGAGCACCGATTCTGATTTGTTTGCCTAGTGAATATATGACAAAGGATATCCTGACTTGCTCGGAGGGTGTTTATAGGTCTTCCTATTATTTGTTCACTCCACACTTTCTAATGCATTTCTGTCTCACTTTCTAAACTGCAAAAAGTCAGATTTTTTTTTTTAAGTGGCTTTGTTTCGCTAGGGTAACAAAACCTTTAACTGTGGAAATCTAAAGTTCTGATACGTGCTTAAATTTCGCCCACAAAATAGTGACAATGTGGAAGCACCCTTTATCGAGACATTGGCAAGCGAAGTTAATTTGCTTGATGTGCTAATTCATATAAGCACACAAGAAGAGCCTGCTGGATCTCCTCAATGACCCATCATCCTGTTCTCACAGTGACCAGCGAAGCATGCAATCAGGATTCAAGCACAAGAGCACCCTCCCCTGCTGTGATTTCCAGCAACTGGTATTCAGACACATTACTGCCTTCAACTATGGAATCTCCACTATGGCCGGTAGCCATTGAGAACCTTCTCCTCCTTGAAATTGGCTCATCCTTTTTTTAAAAAATCATCCAAGATGGTGGCCATCACTTCTTCCTGTGGAAGCGAGTTCCATAGTTCAACTATGTGCTACGTGGAGAAGTACTTGCTTTTGTCATTCCTGAATTTCCCAACATTTGGCTTCATTGGAAGTCCACAAATTCTAGTGTAGCAACACAGGGAGAAAAACATTTCTCTAGCCACTTTCTCCATGCCATGCATAATTTTATAAATGAGGGCTGCCATAAGTCCAGATTTTCACTTTTTGAAATATGGCAGCCCTATATAAACGTCTATCACAATCATTTTGCTTTATGTTCCGAAATGATCAGATCCAAACGTCTCAGAGACAACAGTACAATTAATCCAATAAGTAAATTGAGGATGCAACCCTATGCACACATTGAGACCAGTGGGACAGACTGAAGACATAAAGGCCTAGGCTCTGCGTATGGAGTGTGTGTGTGTGTGTGTGTGTGTGTGTATGTGTGCGTTAGAGAACGTATTTCTTCACAACTAAGTTTTTGTGAAAAATCAAAGAAGGCGTTTGACTTACTCAAAGTGGTCTTTGTGATCTGCTTGAAGTGGCGTAGTTCGCTGAACTCATCCTTGGATACTGTTTGCTTGTCAAAGTGGCTCAGGATACCTGCAGCAAATGGTTAGAAGAACACACTCAAGAACCACCTTCTGCTTCTTGACACCAGGCCTTGCACAACTTGATTGCACAGCTTGAACCACCAGCAAACTGCACCATATTGTGCAGCAATTGGGCACCAGTAATTATCAGGATATTCAACAGGCTCTAAATGTTTCCATTTGCTCCAGCGTCAAAAAGGAATAATCTTATACAGACAGATCTGACAACAGGCTTTCCTCACTTTATCCACAAAGCTTCAGCTCATTCTGGCTTGACTAAAAGTAAATCCCTTATCAATTGTGGGCTGGGGGAGCAGGTCTGCATATTTTCTGCTAAAATATTTTAACAAGTAAGAAAAACCAACAAGCCAAACAACAACCAAGTAGACTTTGAAGAGTGCCTACCTTTGTTTGCCCATGAAAAGTTGTGTCAGAATAAAGTGGTTAGTTTGTTAAGGGGACACAACTCATTTTTTGTGTGTTTTTTAGTGCTAGATGCAGAAACTTGTTTTTATATCACATTTGGAGGTGGTGCAGGGGGACTGGGGAGACATTAACCTGGATCATGGGTTTCCAAAAATTTTGGACCAGAGGGCATTCATTTTGGACCCATCACAGAATTGCTACTGTGCAGGAATTATCACAGATGGATGTTGAAAGGACATAGCATAATGGCTGATCCCTGTTAAAGAGAGAGGGGACCACAAAATGCTGCATCAGTAGGGGGAGAAAGCACCTACATGAGCCACCAGCATGCTTGTTCGTTTAGAGAAGCTCTTTACACTCTTCTCTGCTCAGAACAGAACTGGGCATCAAATGAAACATGGGTATGTTGAAGGGGCAATATTCAATGTAGGAGAGGCTGAGCCTGTGCAAAGAGGAACTGAGCAGGAAGAACAAGCAGACTCTCTTCTGATGTGACTTTTTAAGGGGATATTTACTGAAACCTTTTGAAGGTGTCATAGGAGGTACTGGCAGGCAGACTCCGACCTAGATACTAGGCAAACTCCGTTTGGCAAACTCCGACCTAGATACTAGATAGAATGCCTTTCTCAAATTGTTCTCCATAGGCACGGCAGTCTTCTGGGGAGGTACTTCTTAGCATCTTGTCTTATTTACTGTTTTATTTTCTCTTCCCCCCTTTAATGGATTGTCCTAAATGTATTCCTTTTGCTACTCCCGTTCCTCCCCTCTCTTCCTGCCACACCCTTTCTCTCTTTCTTTCTTTCTCTCTCTCTACCTTCTCAGTCTCCCTCACTTTCTGCTACTCCTTTTACCCCTTTCTTCCCAATTCCACCATTCCTTATATCTGCATAGAATAAGGCTGAGAACCACAGGTTGCCAAGCTCTGCTTTAAGTTCTTAAAAATACTTGACTCCATTTTGTTTGCTTTAATCCTAAAGTCCAAAACCCACTTGCTTGGGAGTAAGCCTCACTGAATTCAATACAACTTCTGAGTAGGCATGGTAACACAGATCCATCCCCCCCCCCAAAACACACGCCTTGATGATGGAAAGAGAATGTTCTCTGCTCACCTTTTCTAATGGTCCACATGTGGATTTTGACTTGCGGTGGTTGATCTGTCTCCAGCGCTATCTTGCGTATGGTTTCTCCTTCCTCAGAGAGAACAGCTTCATAGACAGGGAGCATCTCTTCACCACAGAAGTAGTCTTTGCTGTCAAGGTTCTGACTTCCAATTTCATCTATAAGGGAAATAGGTTGATGCATTCATATTTTACTTATTACATTTTATTCTCTCATTTACTCCAAGGATTCCATGCCCTCCTCCCCGTTACAACTCACAACAATCCTAGGTTGTATGTTAGGGTTAGGTTAGACTGAAATGCCTGCCAGGTCGTGGCTGTTCCCCTGTGCCCTGTTCCACAGATGCTAAAAGACTTAGGGTCTGAGAATGGGGTTGTGGGCTGCCCTTTTAAACCCAAAGCAACCTGTTATCCATACCTGGGCAGACTTTACAGCACTTCCCTTCAATTTTCCTTGGATGCTTGCAAGGATATTGATCAGGGCAATTAATTTTTTTGCATTCTTGCTTGGTGACGTTGCAGGTGCACAACACACACTCCACGATTCCGTAGGACCGAAGGTTAGGGTGCCAGGATTCTCCGTGGGAGTAGGTTTTTCCATTGGAAACACAAACTGTGGTGAAAAATGAGGGGGAGGGGAGGACAAAACAAGTAGAACTTAGATAGGGATAAAGTAACCACAATCTTGCCCATTAATTACTCAAAAAACATGGCACATTTTACCAGCCCATATTTTACCCACTTCATCACAAGAATATTGTGCGGGACTTTATCAAAAGCCTTACTGAAATCAAGATACACTGCATCCACAGCATTCTCCTGATCCAACAGGATCAGTTCAAAAAAAGAACTGAGTTTTGTCTTGCATGATTTGTTTTTGAGAAACCTTCTCCCTGCAACTGTCGGCTACTTGTGCATACTCTTCCTTCATGGTTTCCCCATTTTTCCGTTTCTTATACATGCCCTTCTTAAATCTCAGCTCATCTTTAAGCTACAACCACACTGGTTTCTTTAAACGCCTCCCACTTTTCTTTCTTGTTAGAACTGACTGCCTTGGTGCCTTCAATATTTCACATTTAAGAAGCTCCCATCCCTCTTGGACTTCCTTGTCTTGGAGCATTTCTGACCATGGAACCTCAACCAATAGTCCCTTAAAAGCTTTTTGAAATCAGCCTTCTTAAAGTCCAGTGTGCATGTCTCACTACACTCAGCTTTCCCTTGCCACTGTATAATGAAACCCAGAAGGACATGATCACTTCCTCCCAAGGTTCCCTGTACTTCCACTTTGTTGATCAGTTCCTTCCTGTTGGTGAGGACCAGGTCCAAGACCCCCTTGCTGCTTCTTTCACCTTCTGGGAAATGAAATAGTCAGCGAGGCAATTGAGGAATTTGTTTGACCTTACATTCTTGGCAGAGTTTGAGTTCCAACAGATATTGGGGCAGCTGAAGCCTCCTACAACTACTATATCTCTTCTTTTTGAATGTTTGGTAATCTGCTCCAAGTCTTCAGTCTGGCTTGGTGGTCTGTAGGGTTAAGGTCAACATTGTTTCCCTCTCCTACAATTTTTAGCCAAATACTCTTAATCTGCCGCCCATGCTCTAGGATCTCTTCACAATTGTACACATCCTTTACATATATGGTCTACAAATAAAAAGCCAATGGTGCAACCACTTAAAAACAAACAAAACGCACAACAGACCATTGAGAACTGAGCATGCTCAATAGCCATGTAATGCTGAAAGTCAGTGGGGTGGGGGAGCCGAATGCCCTGTCTGAGCCTCTAACATGGCCGACAGGTTGGGATTCCAAACAGGAGCACTCCTGTTAGGAGGTGAGGAGATACACAGCAACATTTTGTTGCAGTTTTATATGTCACTAGTAATCTTAAAGGTATGTTTAGGTTCTAATGCTTAATACAGTGCTATCTTCTAAACACATACAGTATGCATGTATGTTTAGGAGATCCATAAAAGTTTAACACTGCAGGCCTGTGCATGTCTACTCAAATGCAATACTCACTAAATACTCTCAAGTAAGGTTGCAAACCTAAGCATGTCTACTCAGAAGTAACTCCCACTGAATTCAATGTGGTTATCTGCCAGGTAAGTACATCTGGGATTGCAGCCCAAGCATGTGTAAGACTGCAACCTAAATGTGCCTCTATTTAAATAGTAATAATTAAAGCAATACTTTCTGCATTAGGACTTGAAAAAGCCAAGCACATCTAGCTGTGAGAAGTCTACAAACCCAAGCCGAGTAACAAATTTGTCTGGCTGGCATCCAAATGTGCCTTTCAGACCTTTCTAAACATCTGCAATGAACTTCATGGTCATTGATTTGGTATTTCAGGAATCTGGAGTTGTGTCGTTTGGCGCCAAATGTGTGACAATAAGACCGTGACTTCAAAGGGGAGCCTCTCACCCAATGAGATGTTCTATCCCCTCTTTCCCCTGGATGAAGTAGCCAACCAATCAGTAGATAGCAATATGTCTGATCTATTTGCGCAGGCTTAATAGCAATTGCTCGCTTGTCGACTGATACAGCTGCCTCCATGTCTCTGCCAGCTAGAGGTGACCACTTAAAAAAGTCCCAAAAAGATTCTTAACAAGTGTATACATTCTATCACCACCAAATAACCATAGAAAACTGCCTTATTCCAAATTAGATCATTGGTCAACCTGGCCCCTAATTTTTCAACACTGACTAGCAGTGGCTCTCCAGAGTTTCAAATAGGGGTCTCTCTTCCACCCTCAAATCTGGAGATGCTGGGAAGCTTCTGCATGCGAAGGATGTAGTCTGACGCAAGTGATGTAAGAAGGCATCATTTTCTATTCTGCCCTTTATTCATCCCTAGCAGAACTGTTTCCACTATGCTGCAGTTCAATTTCCACCAGAATTGATGCTATTTATCTCACATTCTTCTGTGGCATAAGTATGTAACTTACATAATTTATTCAATTCAATATGTCAGTTATTATGTTATTCCATGCAAAGGAAATGCAATGCAAATGAGGACAATACATAATCAATGATGTATTATTTGCAGATTGAAAGAAGCAGCAGCAGCAGCAGCAACAGTGAATACTAATCATATTCATTGGTTTGATTTCTATTCTGGACATGAATAAGTAAACATTAGTAATCTCCACTACCATTTCTATTTTCATTGGAATTATTTGACATCCTTATCTCACAGTTAGCTTTTTACCTTCCCCTTGCATGTTCCTAAATTAGGGGTGCTGCTCTCAGTCTTACTTTGGACCTGCTAGTCCCTCTTTTTCAATATTAGTTCTCAGGTAAAATCTGACATCTCAACCACTACTACTGCTTCTATTTGGATTCCCTGTTCTACAAATACCCCAGCACAGATGCCTGCATTTTTTAAAAAACAAGATTTTGGGCAACTTCCAAAAATCATTGTTGGAAGTGGGGAGGAAGGGGGAGCACTGATGTTGGCATGCCCTTCTCTCGCTAGATAGGGTGGGTGCCTGTAGAAAGTGGAGCCCTTTGTCTGCATTTACAATGGGCCATAAGAACCTCGAATCCTATGGCATTCATGCCCATGACCTTTTTGAAGTTACCTCTCCAGTTAATTAATAACACTCACACTAATTGCATAGAACAAAAGGAAAAGACCTCATCAGCATTCTTGCTTCCATCTGGGGGTGGGGAGGGAATCTTGGACTCTGTGAGAAGCACATACAAGCCCCCCAAAACTGCCCCCCCATTGATGTGGTATCGTGCATGGGAAATGTGCTATTCATTTGGAGGCTTTTTATGTACTGAAGCAAATCAGTTAGAAATTGCTTTGATGATATCTTCGTGTGTGAACTGGAGGTCGGAGACATTGCAGCGGGCGGGGATTTCTTGCTTTGAGATCCAACATGAAACATCGGCCTGAGCTGAATGTTATTCCATGATTGTTCAGGTGGATAATAGACTCTATAGCCAACATTCCTTCAGTTAGTTAATACCTTGAAAGATTAGCTGGCCATAAATCAAAGGCTTTTACCATATTGCAGGCCACTTTTGAGATTCCGTGGACTGTTGGCTTTGTGCAGAACGGCTTTTTCTACTTCAAAACCTTTTTACTACCCTTTTGGGTTTCACTTTGCAAACCTCCGAGCTCATTCACACAATCACTAGTGGGAAATCCTATGCATAAGTTGGGGGGAGGGTTCTGCTTTGTGTGTGTGTGTGTGTGTGTGTGTGTGTGTGTGTGTGTCATTAAAGCTTTGGCACCATCCTTTAGTCTGCATATTTTGCTGCAGGGGTAGCCAATATGGCTACCTCCAGACAGTTTGTTGGCATTCCAATTCCATCTGCTCCATCCAGCATGGCCACTGGTCAGGGCAGATGAAAGGCACAGTCCAACATGTAGAGGGCACCACATTGGCTGCCCTTGCTCTGCTGTAACTAAGGATGCTTGCAGAATTCATTCTGCATGACTTCTGATCTGCACCTTGCAAACTAATATACAGATTGCAATGTGGTTATCCTGTGACACAGTTAGAAATGGATGAATACCAGTTTCTGGGAACTGCAGGTGAAGAGAGTTGCTGTTTTGCTCATGTCCAGCTTGCAGGCTTCCAGCAGGAATCTGGCTGGCCATAGTGAGAATCGGATGCTGGACCAGATGGGCCACTGGGCTGGTCTACAAGGCTCATCTTATCTTCTTATGAACCTCTTTATTTGGCTTTCTTTCACTTTCTCATTTTTCCAGCCTTAAATTCAGTTCACTATATTTCCATATCAGTTTGTGAATTCTTTTTCAAATGTCCTCATGAAAATTCACCAGGATTTTGGTGTGAATTCATTTGAAGATACACATATTTGCATGTGATTTCACCCAATATAAACTTTTTTGCAGAACTGTTTCTCCTAATATAATGCAAAATTTGGAGAAGTGTGCGTTTTGGAGGACAGTTCTTTTTCGGTTTGTATATTGCTTAAGAAAGTGTGACTTTGGTGGCTCTACCTTTAAATGCAAAACAGAATAAATTTCTCCTTCACTCCTAGGTACAGTACTAAGGTGCACATAAAAATGCATGTTTTAGGATAAAACATGGTTATAAATGCATATTTTTGTGAAGATTCTTCAAAAAGTACATACTGTAATACCAGTTTTAATGCAGGGTTGTTGTTTTAAAGTAGCAGATTCATGCAGAAATGGAATGGAACAGACTTAGGGAATGAAAATATCTGAAAAACCAGAAAGAGAATGCTTAACCCTCCTTAACTGTAACAAGCTTAAGCCCATGTAATGGGGGTGGAGTGGGGTAGAAATTTATATCCCTATCTACCCTTACTTCCATCTTCTTCTCCCCCTGTGCTGAAATTTAGATTGCAAGGTCCTAGAGGCAGGGATCTCCCCTCTTATTCTTTGTAAAGTGCCATGCACACTGATGATGCCCAACAAACAACAACAATAATGCATTTATGATGTAACACATGACACAGTATTTGTGTGGGCATAGATCTGATGGGGTTTGTGTCTACTCCCTGCAAATTCTTCCCCCTATAAAAAGGGTGGATATACTGCTGGAATCAAGCACATGTGATGTACATGCATGTGGGCCTTCTCTGCACTTGATGCGCCGGACCCTTGGCTGATGATGGTGTGAATTGGCCTTCAGTAATTTCACATGTATTTCTGCAGCAGTACTGTATGAATCCTACCACCTTGCTGAAGCTGTGCAAACTGGAAGAGGCATAGCATAGGAACCTATGCTGATTCAGATTCATTGGTCCCTCTGGCTCAGTACTGTCCACACTGATGGGCAGCAGCTATCCAGCATTTCATGCAGAGGGCATTCCCAATTCTACTTAGAGATGCTGGGGATTGAACCTAGAACCTTCTGCATGCAAAGCAGATGCTCCCTCGGTCTGGTCAGTGCCTGGGCTTTTGACTACTGGGTACCACATGCTTTGGGTTCCGTGATGGAAAAATGTGGGATATAAATGTAAGCAAAACAATACATATACTAAAATTAAAGTCCCCCCTCCTTCTCCCTGTACCTGACTGATGTTTGAGAAAACAAGGCACCACTCCTGACTAGTGTAAGTCACTCTTTGCTCCACCTAGCTCAGGACCCCATCCCTCCCTGAAACTTTTCAGGTAAAAGTGCAGCATGGCTTGCTGAGGAGAGAAAAAGTGATTGAAATAAAAATAAGCTGGAGAAACAAAAATACTTTCACGAGTCAGCAAAAGCAAGCTACCAAAGGTGTTTGTAGAAGCTCCATAAAATGTGCAGGAATCCCAGAGATTGCCTAGAACAGACTTCCTCAACCTCAGCCCTCCAGATGTTTTGAGACTACAATTCCCAGCATCCCTGACCACTGGTCCTGCTAGCTAGGGATCATGGGAGTTGTAGGCCAAAAATATCTGGAGGGCCGAGGTTGAGGAAGCCTGGCCTAGGAGCTCCTCCAGCCACAGACTTGAATCTGGGGCCTTCTGAGTTGTGTGTAAGTGGTGCTGGGTTCTTTCCTCCAAACCCTCTAAGAAGAAGACAATTACAAAAAAAAAAAAATACATTCCACTTACTTCGCCCGTGCTTCTGTTTGCTGTTGAGGACAATCTGTACAATAGTCCCAGAGGCCTGTTGCATATCTGGCAGGGCTCCTCTGTTACTTCTGCCACCAGGGGCCCGTGGAATGCTGGCTGGCTGTCGGGAATTGCTGGGTTGAGGGTCATAATGGGAGCGATGAGGAGAGTGCCTCTGCATGAAAGATAGAGAAAGAGAGAGAAAAACCCTCTGAGAACAGGAATAGGAGAGCTTCATGAGACTGAAGGTTTTAGAAGAACAATCTTATGACCTCTGTTATGGAGCCTCTGTTGTCAGGACCACATTCCAGGAGGGTAGCTCTGTCCACGGGTGCCTCCAGACTGTTGGTATTTTGCAGGAAGGAACTTTAGGCTTGTGCCTTTAAAGTGGATTAATGTGCTCAGTTGCCCTAGCACGACAAACCCATTCCACAAAAGAAACAGACTTTGCAGTTAGGAAAGTAATGGGGAAAGGCATTGAGAAGTGTGGGGTGAACTAATGATTAATGGGAAGAAGTTTAAATGCCACTTAAGTAAATCAGGATGAATGTTGGATGAATGTGCTTTGTTGAAAAACCTCCCAGCAAACAAAACATAACAAATGCTTGGGAAAGACTGGGTACAATCTGAGCTCCTTGCAGGCTTTGTGCAAGGATCTATGCTGGCTGGGGCTAATGGGAATTGGAGTCCAGCAATATAAAGATGCTAAATGGAAATGTCTTCACATAAACAGCATGTCTTCACTGTACTCTTTTTGGTGCCTGCTAAAAACGTTTTTGCTTCAGCAAGCATACCTAGATGTGTAATAATGATAATGATGGTGGTGATGATGATGATGATGATGATGATGATTTTATTATTTATACCCCACCCATTTGGATGGGTTTCCCCAGCCACTCTGGGTGGCTTACAGCCCATCTAAAAACATCAAGCATTAAAAACTTCCCAGTACAGGGCTGCCTTCAGATGTCTTCTAAAAGTTGTGTAATCCTTTATCTCCTTGACATCTGAAGGAAGGGCGTTTCACAGGAAGGGTGCCACTACCGAGAAGGCCTTCTGCTTATTTCCCTGTAGAAGACTGACACATGTTTTAATCTGGTTTTTAGCTTATTGCAGATTTTAATTATGTTTTGAATGTTTTAAACAGTTGTTTTTAACTGTTCCATTTATTTATTTTTCTCATGATTTTCTTAATACATTTTATTGCAAACTACTTTGAAGTTTTATTGCAATCAAGTGTCATATAAATCTTGCGAAATAAATAAACACTAACAACAGCTATACCTGGAGGGCCACAGGTATGCACCCACCCATGCACCAATACCGTTAGTACAGAATAAGGTACACCCTCTTCTTCTCTTGGACTTCAACCATAATCCATTTTTGGGGATGTTGGGAAGCTTTTCAGGGAAGAATAACACAGCTGCCTGCCCTACTTATCTCCAGGCAAGGCTACCATATGCATAGGCTAGCACACAACAAGCTACTTTCATAAGTGCTTTCCTATGGATGGAGTCTAACACACCTAAATCTCAGCCTATGATGATTTTGCCCATAGTTGTCATAGATACTTCACATATGCAT
The DNA here is from genome assembly GCF_964270895.1 of Podarcis filfolensis. Taxonomy (NCBI): domain Eukaryota; kingdom Metazoa; phylum Chordata; class Lepidosauria; order Squamata; family Lacertidae; genus Podarcis; species Podarcis filfolensis. The sequence goes on from NC_139617.1 coordinate 25,517,428, forward strand.
TTTGCTAAAGGTCAAAATATCACATAGGGATGGCTCTGGAGTTACAGGAGCTCTCGATAAAGTATTGTCTGGCAAGTCCCCATAGGGTTTACGGTGGACTTGCTTTGGTGATGCAGTACTGGTGGCCAACCCAAATGGCCAATGAAGAATCTTCCATGTTTTTTGTGTGTTTAAAATGGTGATCATTTCTTCCTGGTAATGTCCTGGAAACTGTTCTAACTTCATTGGTGTTGTTGGGTGGAGGAGATGGTGGCAGCTGGGAGATGGCATGAGCATTTTTTTAAAAGACAAAAAAGAGTCCAGGGCAGGGATCAATTATTTGCTCTAACACACGGGGTTGTCAGATTCTCCCCCTTGTCAGATTAGGTAGTAATTTGGGGTTCCTTTCCATTTCTTGCAGAGTTGAGGGCACTTGAGTCCATTGATTCTAGTGGACTTAGGTTTGCCTAAATCTGTTTTGGATTACAGCCATTATTTTGAGCAACGAAAACATTCATTCTCTCCACCCCCCCTCACCCCCACCCCCAGCCCCCTCTCTCTTTCACACACACACACACACACACACACACACACACACACACAGAGAGAGGCATTTGTTTGTTTTTGTTAGGTTTTGCTCCTCACATTTCAAAATACTGAGCTTTCATTTCAAATTACTCTGTTGTAACAATCAGTTCTGCTGGACTGAATATCTGACAGTTTGGTTTCATAATACAGACACCAAAATCATTACAGACCCAGATTTAGTTCCTCAGAATGAGTTGGATATACACACTCCGAGCAAGGACTTTGCTCCAAACTTCTGTAGCCCTGCGGCTGTGGTTGGGGAAGCATTCTTTATCATCACTGGCCAGAGGTCAAAGAGCTGTTGGGGAGTTCTGCTACCTCCATCTCAGCAAGAAGGCCAACACAGGAAGGGGAACAGCAACAGCTCATTAGTAGAGCATCTGTTTTGCATGCAGAAGGTTCCAAGTTCAATCCCTGGTGTCCCCAGGTAGGGCTGGGAAGGTCCTTATTCCAAAATCCTGAAGAACCACTTCCAATCCTAAGATCAGCCTGTCCCCAACTGGACACAGAGTCATGAAGTTGGAAGGTACTTGGAATGCCACCTAGCTCCCACCTCCTTCATTTCTGCCAATGCAGAAAATCTGCTGCTACCACATCACAGATTGGTGGCCACCCAGTTTCTGTTTAATAGCCTCTGACAAAGGAGAGCCCACCACCTTCTGAGACTGCCTGTTCCATTTTCTGCTTTTGACCTTTGAAATTTATCACTCTACCGCTGCACTCCACCCCAAAAGTCTCCCCAAACGCTTGCTGATTCAGTGGCCACAGAAATGGATACAGACGCTGTTCTGATTGGCAATTCAGTATACTCCAACCACAGAAAATAAGCAACTGTTTATGTTTCCTTCACTGCTAATTCCTTTTCTTAAACAAAGGATGTTTTCTCCCCTTCCCTCCTCCCCAGATACATGAGATATACTCATGCCCTTGATTGCATTTCAACTATTCATGGGCTAAATTTTTTTTGATAGATTTTCTTTGTCTTTTTTTTCCAGGAAAAGAAAGCCAAGCCTCTTCCAGTTTCAAGCCAGTGAACTTCAAAACGAGCTTTAAGTTTTCTATCAATTTAGTCAATGCTTCAACTACCAGAGGACGTCTCAATCATAAAGATAAGTCTCGCTACTATGAAAACATCTGCCAGAAATTCCCCCTTTGAAACAGGATGGGTGTGAAATGAACAAAACACACAACAGCCTTGGGTGTGTGCACAACTCAGTAGGAAAGTTCTGTTTCTTTTGATGAGATCATGGACTTCACTTACAGCTTCTCTGTTGGCTGGTTGCCGAAAGATGTCACCATCCGAGTTGTCCCACGAAGACTCCCTGTCTCCTGTAGTCAAGAGACAATGATGTCAAGAATTACTGGGGCCATTTGTGATCCCCACCCTGATGTCCCTGTGTGTATTGAAAGTGAAGATATCAACATGGAGGAGTTATATTCAAATGATAGCCTGAGGACATCTCTATGGAGCTTTCTACTGTTTAACTAAACTGGAAACAGAACTGTCCTAAATTCTGAAACAGCCTCAGCCTCACTGTTGAATAAGAGAATTGACTTTTGGCATGTTTCTGGGGTTCTGGGGCTCCAGGTCTTCATGGTTTCCAGGCTCAGGTTTAATATCAGGACTTGGGCCACACACTTCTGCATCTAGTACTGATGACTAGAAGTGCTTGCAGATTTCAGAGCACACCAACCTGATGTGCCACTTTAAACAGTCATGGCTTCCCCTAAAGTTCTGGGAGCTGTCCTTTGTTAAGGGTGCTGAGAGTTGTTGGCAGACCCTTGTTCCCGTCACAGAGCTACAAGTCCCAAAGTTGTTTTGCCAATCAATTCCTCTTCCTAGGAAACTGTGTTGACAACTAAGTATTGTGATTTCTGCATTACAGGGGGTTGGGCTAGATCAGTGGGGTAGTGTGGGTTGTCAGAACCCGGGGCAAGGCAAGTAATTTGCACCCCTAACCCGTGGATTTGCGCCCCCTAACCTGTGGATTTGCACCCCCTAACCCTAACCCCCAGATGTTGCGCCCGGTGCGGCCGGCCCCCCCTGCACCCCCCACGCTACGCCACTGGGCTAGATGACCCTTGGGATGCCTTCCAACTCTACAGTTATCTACAGTGGTACCTCGGGTTAAGTACTTAATTCATTCCGGAGGTCCGTTCTTAATCTGAAACTCTTCTTAACCTGAAGCACCACTTTAGCTAACGGGGCCTCCTGCTGCCGCTGCACAATTTCTGTTCTCATACTGAAGGAAAGTTCTTAACCTGAAGCACTATTTCTGGGTTAGCGGAGTCTGTAACCTGAAGCGTATGTAACCTGAGGTACCACTGTAATGCTATGACACTACTTAGCTAGGTGGACCAATGGTCTGGCTTCTTGGCAAGGCAGGTTCCTGTGTAAAAGTAACTTTAGGGGAAGGATCATAGCTCAGTGCTTAGAGCTTTCTCAACATCTTCAGGTAGGGTTGCAAAACAGACCCCTGTCTGAAACTCTGGCTGGCTGTTGTCAGTGTCGACAGAACTGAGGTCAATGGACCAGTGGTTTGACTCAATATAAGGTATCTTCCTTATAATTATGTTCCTAAGTTTCCTTCTACCTTAGTGGGAGTTGCTGATAAGGCTGCCCCAGCTACAGTAGTCATGCTGATGAATTCAGTGTCTGAAGAAAACAGTGACATTCCAGCTGCCTGAATGCCATGCTTAATTGTCGAGCTCTTTCAAGACATGGGCAGGTTGGGCTTGGCATGTAAGAAATTGCATACATATATATTTTACCTCTGCAAACTGGGCAGCACGATTCTGGTGTGGACACTGGAGACGTGCAAGTTAATTTGGGACATGTCTTCAAGCCACAGTATACATTTCCTTCCTGCCATTAAACACACACACACACAAACACAAAAAGATAAAAGTAGGGCTAGTTAGTGCATGATGCAGGCGCACAGATTCAAATGGCAGATGGTTGCCATAACAGCAAAACAATCCCATGCGCATTCTTTACCTTTTATGAAGCGTTATTTAATTGCAACAAAGCTTAAAATGATGAGCTGCTGTCTCTCTCTATATATATCAAAGCTCTGGAATCCTCATAATGCTCTCATGTCACTGACCTCTCAAATAATCAGATGTAGAGGAGGACTGAGAATCTCAGTAGCAGGAAGAGGTGCATCCTACCTATTACCTTCAGGACTATGAAATGTGTGACAGGCTGAAACTGCCCAGTTGCCTTATTCTTGTGACTTTCAAAAAGTTCTTTTGGGCGGGATGGGGCACTGGAGTTTCTTTGAAAATTATAAATTCCTTAAAACAGGGATGGGGGACATGTGGCTTTCCAGATGTTGTTGGACTACCAACCTCCATCAACCCCATCCAGCATGGTCAATGGTCAGGGATGATGGGGCTTGTAGTGTAGCAATGCCTGCTCCATCACAGGTTCTGCAGCCCACCTGATAACTGTTTCTGAGAAATGTTCCATGTTGGATACCTCATCTTTTAAAATAGAGAATGGAGCAAAGAATCTCACTGGTTCAAAACCAGAGATCAAAGTGACTTACAAAGGATATATATTGCTCTCCTCACCCAACTGGAGAAGCTGTGTCATAAATAGTTGAAGCCTTGGCAATGCATTCACTGATTCAGTTACTTGACAGTGTCCCTGCTCCATTTCCCTACTATTATTAATAACATCAATAAATTTATTAGTCACTTATTTGCCACAGTAACTCAAAGTGACTTGCAACATTTTAAGCAAAAAAAACCCAAACACACACATTAAAATCAGCATTAAAAAACCAGCCTACATTAAACATCCTACCCACAAAAAAGGTCATAGGTATTTGAAAGCCAAAGGCCTGATTAAAGATGAATGATTTTGCCTTGGGTTGGAATATATGCAACAATGGTGCCAGGTGAGTTTCCCTCAGCAAACTATTCCACAAGTGTGCAGGCAGAACTGAGAAGGCCTGGTTCTCATATTGCCACTGTCCAGACCTCCTGTAGCAGGAGCGCATGTAGAAAGTCCTCAGATGACAAATTGCAGGGGCTGGGTTGGTTCACATGGGGAGGGAAGGTCCTTGAGGTATTGAGGACCCGAGCTACATAAGACTTTATAGGTCAAAACCAGCATTTTGAAGTGGGCCCAGAGACTAATTGGTAGCTGGTACAGTCAAGCCAGGATTGGTGTTATGTGCTCAGATGTGACTGAAGTTTGAATGTAATGTTCTGCAGGTTTTGCTGAAGTTGACTGATGTCATTCTATTATAAAACTAATAAAATATTTCACACATACGAAAATAATTCTCCCCAGACCACACACCTTCTCCTGGTTCAACTTTGTACCCTGAGTATTTTTGCCTGGTTGGAATGCGTCCTTGAACTCTGATAATCCTTCTTGCTTGTCTGGATGGAGATGAGTGGAAACTAGCCTACTGTGCAAATGTAAAATTAACATTCCTTGGCTTGCATTTGCCTCTGGCCCTGCCCACCATTGGCACAAAGCCCTTGGAAAGTTGCTCTGAAGGGAATGGGCCACAACACTGGTTTAACACAATCATGTGACTTACGGAACAGCTGCATTGGGCACACTGGTTGGCTTGTCTGTTCTGGAAGAGCCCCTCTGCCACAAACATCTCCCCGTGGTAGTAGGTTGTGCCATTGTACTCACAGGACTTCCGGGTTATCTTACTGCCAGTAGAAAAAAGCGAATCATCTGCAAGAGGGCAGGAAGAAGAGGCAATTTACAAAACAAAGTTATCTCATGTGTCTCCTCTGGTGTGGCAGGTAGAAGGGCTTCCCAACTCACAGAGGGAACATTCTGCTCTTGCTCTGCCTCGATCCCTGCTCAACTCTCCCAACAGGGTAGTAATGGCAGATTAATCCCCCAGAGATAGACTGCCTTATCTCTTAGCTCTGTTGTCTCACTTTCATTAAGAACATCAGAAGAACCCTGCTGCATCACACCAAGTCCCACCTAGTCCCTCACTCAGTTCTCACAGTGGCCAGCACTAGGGTTCAAAACAAGGTTCCCTTGGGCAAGCAGGAAGTGCAACACCAGCTAAATCAGGGGTACCAGCGTGGTGTCCTCCAGACATTTTTGGACTTTGGCTCCCATCATGTCAGGCATACGGAGAAGCGGAAGAACCAGATGGGTCTAATATGGTACTGGTGCCCCAGCTCTGGAACACTCTCCTGGAAGCATGGATAGTCACAGGTCTGTTGGGAGTTCAATGTTCAATGGAAGTTTGCTTGCTCTTTCTAGCTTTTGGGAACTATGGTTTAGAGCCTCGAATTGGTTTTGTTTTGTAGTGCTAATTTTGTGGTTCTGTTATTTATATTGATATTGCTTTTATTTTGCTGCCCTCTCAGCTGTATTCTGTGGTTTGCAATTTATATGATTTTTTTAAAAAAATGTAAACTGCATTTTTGAGATCACTTGTGACAAAAAGCACCTTAAATTAATGAAGTGAATCACAGAATTCTTAGAATCAAAGAGCTGGAAGGGACCATGAGGATCATCTAGTCCAACTCCCAGCAATGCAGGAATCTTTCACCCAGCATGGGGCTTGAACCCACAACCATGAGCTATCATGCCTGTCCATTGGCCCTGCTGGCTGAGGTTGATGGGTGCTATAGTTGAAATGCACTAGGCTGGCTTCATTAACAGATCTTAGTTAGCATGGCAATGAAAGACCCCCTATTGAGACCCTTGTTAAAGGCCAGCCAAAGTGTCACCCTCCAGAAGTTGGCAGCTGAAAGCTCCCATCATCATTGTTCATGTCTGGAGCTGATGGCAGCTGTAGTCCATGACATCTGGAGGGCACCATTTTGGCTACCTCTGTCGTAGAACCACTGTGTGTCACAGCAGGCAGTACAAGGCTAGTTGGACCAGGGGCCCAATCAGCCCACCTGTTCATTTGAGTTTGTGTCTCTGAGGACTTCACAGAATAGAATTCTGGTTTTAATAACCCCAAGCAGCCAATTATTCCTTGCTAGTTCATGCTCAATCACAGCATGTCCAGCTATGGCTGGGAATGTTTCCAGCCTGAAGTCCTGGAGAACTTCTTCCAATCAGTATCAACAAGACTGAGTTGGTCTGACTCAGTATACAGCATTTTTCTATGTTTCCTAATTTCTGTTCGATGTGCTTCTAGAGCATAGGATTAGTTAGCCTCCCCTACACACTGGAAATATTATACGTTTGCTTTCATGCACAGCCATTTGAAATAAAAGCTTTATGTAGCACTAAGAACAAAGTGTTTGTTTGTTAGAACTGAAATAATGTTGGCATGCAAGGAATTCATTGGGTTTGGAGGCCCAGTGCAAAAAGATGCCCCCTCCCCCAATTGGGTTTCCTTGACCTCCAGAATTCACGGGTGACTGCAGTTCTTTTACATCAGTGGCATAAAATCATGTAAAAAGAAACTCTCCATAATTATTGTGCTACTGAGGAATGCATGAGGTTTTTTGGGGTTTTTTTTTCCTCCTTCTTCATTTGTTAAGCTGGGCACTCAACCAAGGGAGCAAGAGGTTTCAGGTTTTAGGCATATGAGCTAAACAGCGACATTTGGAGGGCTCTGTGAACCATTTACTTTGTCATGCGGGCACCTCAAAGCCTTTGAACCACCTTCTGAAGTAACAGGAAAAGTAAATGCCAGGACCTCTGTGTTGTACAGTATGCACAAAATCCAAACAACTTACAGCCTCACATGCCTACTTGATCCCCTAAATCCTAGATGGCTCCTTTTCTTATCTATATGTCCCTGGTGCATTTTTACTGCCATACATCTCATGCACGAAATATTAAAATATTCAGCACTTTGAAAGCCAGAATCATGCCACTCAGTACATGTAAAAGGGTCATATAGAGCTATACTATGAAATACAAAAATGGTGCACAGTGTGAAAATAGATATGGGGTTCAGGGGACATCTCTCATAAGATATTTTAAAGCTAAAATGGCACTCAGGCAAGGGCAAACAGGAGCAAGTGCTACTCAGGTGTAGAGTTCCCACCTGCCGGACCGGTGAGGGGTTTTTTGCAGATGTAATTCTGCAATGTAATTGGCACAATTATAGTGCATTAGTTGTGGATTTATGCAGGATCACACACACAGTTCTGCTTTATCAGCAATGCTTCCCCAGTGTTACTGTATTACAGCTACCTGGACAGGGACTCTTGAACTATAGCGCAACAAAAGTGAGAAAATAAATAAATCAGAATGTTTGCGTTATGAAAAGTTACAGCATTCAGGAAAACTGCAGGACATGCCCCACTTAAAAAGGAAGCAGTGTTACTGTCCCAAAACCTTTCCACTGCAAGCATTTTTGAAAACAGGAGCATCTATATACCATCATAATACCACCATGAGGACAAATCTTCATAAATGTATTATGAGTGTTGGATATTCTTGGATTTGGTTGATCCTCTGACTTACTCAGGGAACAGACTTGCTCAAAATTTACTCTAACTCTTTTATTTTCTTCAATCCTGGTTGATAAATGCAATGTATATCCTTTTCGAAGAGGTAACAGGGAAATGGAAGGAATCTGATGCTAGAAAAATTGTATTTGCCTGACTAATCTTTTTAAATTTCTAAATGACAATACAATTAAAATAGCAAAAGGTTTAAACACTGAAAGAAGAAATGATATTCGAACCAGGAGCATAAACTCCTCGAATGAAAGAAAAAAACACTCCTGATTTTTTTTCTAAAAGGGGAGTTTGTTTTTTTACTAATTAACATCAGAGCTACTGGGCAATGTTATTTTCAAAGCCGACGGGAAACTTTCCAAGGATTTAAATGTGCTTTGAAGCAAATGGGGAATCCATCTGCCGATAAATCGAACCCCAGCAGTTCCAGCCTCAAATCCTTCAGCATGCTGTAATTTAATATTTAAATAAAATACAAAGTGATTTGGGTGAGAGCCCAAGATTTGCTTTCTAGAGTCAACTCACTGGGTTACTTTTTCAGCAGTGGCTGAGAGCAATGAGACAGGATTGGGAAGCGATCCAGCATCAAGCAACTGCAAATGTGGATGCTAACTGCCTCCATATGTGCAGCCTTAAGGCGCAGGTGTCAAACACATTATGCTACCCAATGCTTTTTGAAAGCAACTTCAAGGGCTCCGTTAAGCTTGCAAAAGCCAATCTATTCCAGCAACTTGTCCTTTAACACAGCCAGCCAGTAGCACACGCAAGATCACCCACCGCTTGGAGTGATTAAACCAGTGTGCGGGACGTGGCCAACCCAACTGTATCAAGTTATTGGTGAAGTTTCAGTTCTGATGCTCAGGTTTCTTCAAGCTTTTCCTCCTCAATGGTTTAATGTTTGTGGGTGCACATGTGGCTTAATTTCCTGCGTTTTTCTTTTTATAGTGGTCTAAATAAATCATTCAAGGAGAGCAAGAGGAAGCCTCCATTTCAATTTGCCCCTAGAGCAGGCACGTCCAACAGGTAGATCATGATCTACCAGTAGATCACTGGACGTCTGTGGTAGATCACTGGTAGATCACTGGCTCCCCCCAAGGAAACTCGACAACTTTGGCTCCCCTAAAAGAAAGCTCAACTACCTTGACCTGAACCCTAGTTTTTAATCGCAGTCTCTTGGGAGTTGGCCACCCCTGCCCTAGAGCATAGAAGATTCTAAGCAGATTCTGTGGGGAAGATTCCACCTTGAACTAGGGATAGGGGAGGCCATCCTCTCAGTCCCACTACCCTCACAGATGTGCTTGGTGGGGACATGGGAAAGGACCTTCTCAGTGGCTGCTCCCAGACTCTGCACCAAAAGCAGCACAGCAAAGTCACCTACCTAATGTCCAAAGGCAAGAAGTTCCACAGCATCAATGCTGCCACATTGAAGGATTGTTGCCTTGCAGCAAACATTATATGGCACTTGGAAAAGTGCCAGTTCTATAGATCAAAGCGGACATACATGGGGTAAGGTGATCCTTAAAAAAAAAAAAAAGCTTGTTCCCTTAAGCTGTTAAGGGCTTTACATTTCAACATTAACACCTTGACTTTGGCCTGGTAATGAATTGGCAGCTAACATCACTCTCAGGGCGGAGGTGTAATATGCTGGCAGGGTCTCACTCCTGTAGGCAATATTTAAAAAGCAATTTAAGCCACCCAAGAGCAGCTCCTGATGCTGCCCGCATTATTTAAAAGAAGTACCTCCTTTTCTCAGTCGCACAGACTTCTAAGCTGAGGCTTGGAAGGACAAATTGCCATCAATTTTGATTTTATAATGAATGATTTTAGAATTTTGTACTATTTTATTGTTGTTAGCTGCCCTGAGCCCGGCTTCAGCTGGGGAGGGCGGGATATAAATAAAATTTATTATTATTATTATTATTATTATTATTATTATTATTATTATTATTATCGACTAAAAGCAAAGCACACAATCACTGCTCCTCTCAGTGCTTGGCCACTCCAAGAAGGTGGGTGAGCAGAGAGGAAAAACAAGGAGGATGAGTTGGGTCAGGAAGCTCCAGAGATCAGCAGTGGAGCCCCTGTTGGGATGTGGGCCACAGTCGGGGCCCAATGGTGAAAAGTTCCTAGTAAAAAGTGCCCCTTGTCTAGGGATGGGCATCCTCCATATTGAGCCAGTTTGTCATGAGATGGAACTAAAGTCTGAACCCTCTTATTTCAATGCAGGTTTTAAAGGACAAATTAATATAAATAATTTAAGATATGCATGGAACATGTTTATGTAAGAAAAGAAAAGGTTGTCTAAAGGCTGCCTATCTGACTTCTTTTGCTGTTTTACGAAGTGATTTCTGTTCCCTAAGAGCAGCTATTGTCTTATAGTTAAAGCTATGCTTTTCCCAGTAGTGATGTATGGAAGTGAGAGCTGGACCATCAAGAAGGCTGATTGCTGAAGAATTGATGCTTTTGAATTCTGGTGCTGGAGGAGACTCTTGAGAGTCCCATGGACTGCAAGAAGATCAAACCTATCCATTCTTAAAGAAATCAGACCTGAGTGCTCACTGGAAGGACAGATCCTGAAGCTGAGGCTCCAATACTTTGGCCACCTCATGAGAAGAGAAGACTCCCTGGAAAAGACCCTGATGCTGGGAAAGATTGAGGGCACAAGAAGAAGGGGACAACAGAGGACAAGATGGTTGGACAGTTCTTGAAGCTACGAACACGAGTTTGACCAAACTGCGGGAGGCAGTGGAAGACAGGAGTGCCTGGCGTGCTCTGGTCCATGATGTCATGAAGAGTAGGACACAACTAAATGACTAAACAACAGCAGCAACAGCAACCAGAGCAGCTAGCTAGCTTATGGGGCTCCTGATGCCGGGACACACATTGAAATCGATGTAGCAAGTTCCTTGAGAGTGACAGGTTTTGATGATGAGTTGTCACTCTCAGGGTGGGATTTATGTATTTAGCATATATACATATTTTATGTTCAATTTTCCTTTAGTCTTAGAGCAAATGGAATGCAAAATACATGAAGTTTACGTGAAATATGTAAAAAAATTCCCCCTTAGAGCACATCGTTAAGATCATTTGCTCCCAGCAGATCTTGCCATGTTGATTTCAGTGCATATGACAGCAGGAGCCATGTGCACTAGATAGCTGCTTGTAGGTGGCTGAAATTAGTTGTTAAAGATTGACAGCAGGAGTGAAACCTTGCCAGCATATTACACTTCAGCTTCAAGAGCTGCTCTGGCTGCCAGTTTGTTACCTGGCCAAAGTCAATGTGTTACTACTGGTATATAAAGCCCTTAACAGCTTGAGGGGCACCTTTCGAGCCAATCCAATCAAAGAGCGACTAATCCATTAAACATTGCAGCAATCATAATCATGCTGCTAATTTACTGCCTTTCCCAGGAGCTGGAATCTCTGTGTGGCTACCCCATGTGGTGAGTCACTGAACTGCAGGTGACAGCCTTCTCAGTGAAAAGCTTTCTGGGCTGACTCTGCCCACCCTAGGGTACTCCTACCGGAAGCTGCCCTTAGCCCCTGATGGACCCCAATGCCTTTGAAATGGAAAAGCAGATTCAATGTGGGGAATTTTTGGCCAGGGTTGTGGCAGGCAGAGAAAGAGTGGAACTCACAGTGTTTCCCAAATGTGGGTCTCCAGCTGTTTTTGGACTACAACTCCCATCATCCCTAGCTAGCAAGACCAGTGGTCAGGGTTGGTGGGAATTGAAGTCCGAAAACAGCTGGGAAACACTGCTCTAGACCCAATGCTCAACATGTTAATTGCATTTGGGCAACTCACATCATGTCCAGTTTGGCCTTAAATGCCAGTCAAGGAGATGAGAAAGTAAGGATGATTTAGAACCATGCATTTCAGTGATTGCTGAAACTATTTTTGTCTAGGCAAGTCTATCCAGACACGTAGTTATTGATAGGTTTTTTTTATCATCTTTAAAGGTTTTCCATTTTTCTTAACTGATTTCATTGATGATTTTATATTTCTTCTAAACCGCTGAGAAGTTTTACCACAATCAAGCAGTATATACATTTTGTTAAATAAAAACAAAAACAAAAACACCAAATGCTGCATCCAGTCTCAATTTCTCCTTGTCCTTATATGGGTGATCAAAAACTGTGTCTTATCTGTCCTGCTTTTACTTGCATTTTTGTTCTTTCCATACTGGAATAGCAAAAGAATAAAAGGGAGGGGGACTGAAAAGTGAGAAGGAAAACAGGTTGAACTTGAGACGTCCCGAAAAACCATAAATTCAGAGGAGTGTGGGCATAAATATGTAGCTAATCATAAAAAGTTGCTGGAAGGCTGAATATAGTCTGGAGCACAAGTTGAAAAAAGTTCTTGGAGCCAGATGGTCTGACCCACATGGCAAAAGATGGTGGTATCCAGTCAAATATAACTGGAGATCAAAGCAGGAGGTGGAAGAACCAGTGGCAGTGCTAAGGACTGCTGTGTACAGGTCTTATTTATTCCTGTTAGAAATTTGTTTGACTTCACTGTCAAGAAGTCAAGATTTATTTGTTAGTTGGATTAGTAACACTTAGTTACTTTCAGATGTAAAAATGAAAGCCTGAATACACCTACCATGCTTATAGCAAGTCTCTAAAAGTATGAATGGTATTAATAATAAATCCCATGTGTATACATGAAGAGCTAATGATTCATGGGCACGTGCCAAATTTATGGTGATATTTATGAGAAGCCGTGGGCAAAAGGTTTCCAAATGGCCTGTAACCAACATAATGTGACCAACATAACACGAGACAATTAATTGATAGGCACCCACAAATAAATGCCTCCTAAGCAAGACACTGTGCATACAACACTTTGGAGCACCCAAACTTAGCACTAAGCAGGATCGCAAACTTTCTTAGTGCTGGACTCAGGAGAGTGAATGGGCACACTAGGGAGCTCCCTGCAAGGAGCTCTTGGGCACGTCATCGTCACAGTAATAGTAATAGTAATTGTTGTTGTTTTTGTTTATACCCCACTCATCTAATTGGGTTTCCAAACTCCACACAGAAAAGGAAAGAAGTCTCCTCCCTTCCCTTTTAAACCCACACTTGTTGTGATCTTAAAGAGGGATGGAGAGACTCCCAAAACCTTTTCCCTCTCATCCATGTGAAGCCTGATCTTGTTGTGACCTTAAGGGGTGGATGAGAATCACAAACGTTCTCAAAAGCCTTTGGAAGTCTCCTCTCTTAAAGACTTCAATAAAATTGGGCTTAAAGGGGATGGCGGAGCTTCTTTCTCCTTCTCCATTCAAGCCTGATTTTTCTCTAATGGGGGCAAAAGGTATTCTGATAGGTGGGTGGCCCAGCCCATCTGTGAAATTTGGCCCATAAGGAAGATCCTGATAAGGACCTGGCGCATGGGGACAAAAATGGTTCCCACCGCTGCTCCAGATGTATCCACCTATTTAGCCCAGCTAGGGAGAGCTTGTCCTTGCCACATGGATCTTCCCACAGGCAGGAGGAAGCTGAATGAAATTGCCTCCCTCTCTGCTCAGCCTGAGCAGCTGTTTTGGTCTCAGTGGATAAAGATGAAATTCTGCCCACGTGAATTGCTAAACTGGTACAAGAGCCTCTGCTCAGTCCCAGTGTTCAGTCCTGTTCTACATTGGCTGCTATCAGCAACAAAGCAACCCTGTAGCCCTCTGGAGAATGCTGAATAAATACCTCCTTTGCAACCCTGTGTAACTAATACCCTTTTAAAACTGGAAACGGGGAGCTGGAGAGACGGTGGCAGGAGCAGAGGCCAAGCATCAAGCCTGCCAGACGTTAGGCCATGTCGGGAATTTTGCAACAAATCCAAGAGAGATCTCGCTTCGTCTGCATTGTACAGTGGTTCTTAACAATGAACATATAATAAATGTACAGTCTGCAGGAGTTTATTACGCAGCGTATGACCCAGTTTATATAGCCATAAACATCACCAGCTCTCTGCTTCTCTGATTTACAGTTCCCCAGCCTAATTATGAAGCTACGTTACGTTGCAAGAAAGACTCCAGTTGTATATGGCTTTTATTTAGGGTTACTGCCTCTCCCAGACAACCATTCAACGACAATTTTCTGCTCATTTGGGCATGGGGCCAGCCTTTGATATAGTCTGCCAGTAGGATTTAGAGCAGGACCCTGGGACTGGAGGACAAGGAATTTAACAACCTCCGAGGATGACATCTTGAGTGCAGGGTGGCTCCCCAGACGTTGCTGACCTACAACTCCCATCAGTTCTAGCCAGCATGCCAAATTGTCAGAGATGGTGGGAGTTGTAGTCCAGTAACATCCAGCAATATATGGACACTGGGCGCCATTTTGAATCACAATCGTGGACCAAAATGTCACTTTGGCATGACTTCACCTGTTTTCTGATGCAGGTTTGACTGCCTCTCAAAATATCACCGCAAAACTCAACACAAGGGGAGTAGTGGAGGAAGGGGAGCGGAGGGGGTGGAGCGCCATGGGTGGCACTGGGGCTGCAGGGCGCCCTCCAGCGCGGGATGTGACGTGGGACACATGTGGCACACGACCTGCAGAGCTCCAAAGTCACTGCCTCCTTCCTGGCCACCCTCCAGCTGAGGGGGAGGCGGTGGGCAGGCTCCCTGCAGGCTCCACACAGTGTGCCCTCTCCCAGCTTGGCCCGCCCAGTTGGTGGCTAGCCCCATCCCCATGAAGGGCATGTGCACTGCCCCTGCTGCCCAAGTGGCTAGCTATGCCACTGCACAAGGGGCCCTGGGGTGAAGATGAAGGAGATGTCAATGTATGGCTGCCATTTTGAATCAAGATGGTGGACCAACAATAGGACTTGGGCATTCTTGCACAAGTTTTTTGGCATAGGTTTGGCTACCTCTCAAGATATAATTGCCAAACTTGGCATGAGAGTTCCCAAAGTGGGAGCAGCAAACTTCACTGTTGTTTGGATTCCTGATGTCATTTTGAATCAACATGGCAGACCCAAACATCACCTTGGTGTGACTTCACCCATTTCCCCCCCCCCTTTTAAAATATAGGTTCTCAGAGTGGTTTAATAGCCAATACCTCTTCACAGGGAGCTCCGTGGATTGTAGCTCTATGAGGGGGAATAGTGGTCTTCTAACAAATCTCAGCACCCTTGGCAAACCACAGTTCCCAGGAGACATGACTGTTTAAAGCAGTATAATAGTGCTTTAAATGTATGCTGCATGAATGTGGCCCAGATGGGCCTTTGGCCTGATCCTGCAGTCAGGCTCCTCTTGCATTCTAATGAAATGCAATTCCTAGGACAAACAGGACTGTGCCTGCAAAACAGCACCTAAAAGGTGGATTATAGTGCAAGATAAACAAAAACTGAGTGCTCTGCATGCACAGAGGAACAGCACTATTTGATGTGGGATTTATCTAGCCAGCTTGCTCTGATAAAATGAGCAGAGGCCATATAGACATGGTACTGACGGCTTGTGGGGAGGGCTAGGCTCCCCTCCAGGCTCCCTCAGCCAGTCATCTCCTGAGAATATGGGCCTCTCTTGTCATAAATGGAGTGTATAACAGCGTTTGCTGCATGAAAGCATTCCATTGTTATTTTTAGATGGGGAATTTGTCTGTTTGCTCTGCCCCAGCAGCATCCCAAGCTGAGTGCAGTTAAGGAGCTTTGTTATACTGGAAATAAGATTTTACCTGGACACCGTGGGCAGCAGAGCTGTGGCACATGCACTGGATTGGGGCAATGCAAGTTCGGGCACCTTATTCTGTTGCACAACACGTTCCCATTCTGGAGAAATAAGTTGAAGAGAAGAAGGGTTATTTCTGTTCAGCAACCTCAGCATGCAGAGCACTTTACCATCCTGGGCTTGCAATAGCTTTCCCATTTTATGGATGAAGATTCCTAAACTAAGCAAGATATCCTTCCTAACTTCAAGCAAGTTCATGTAAAATTCCACTATGGTGAGCAAGAAATTGAGCCTGATGTAGAGTTATGCAAATGAATGGGTGGAGTTTATACAGACATTGGTCCTCATGATCCTCAATAACTTCCATTGAATTCTATGGGGCAAAATAATTGGGGTTCAATTTGAGATACCCTTAGGAGCAGGGATGGATTGATGTGCCCATTCAATATCTCCATTCCATTCTGCATTAATCTATGATTTTTTCAAAAATAAAAAAATGCATATTTGAATGTATTTTCTCATAAAAGGCAAAGGTAAAGGGACCCCTGACCATTAGGTCCAGTTGTGGACAACTCTGGGGTTGTGGCGCTCATCTCGCTTTATTGGCCGAAGGAGCAGGCGTACAGCTTCCGGGTCATGTGGCCAGCATGACTAAGCCACTTCTGGCGAACCAGAGCAGCGTACGGAAACGCCGTTTACCTTCCCACCAGAGGGGTACCTATTTATCTACTTGCACTTTGACATGCTTTCGAACTGCTAGGTTGGCAGGAGCTGGGACCGAGCAATGGGAGCTCACCCCGTCGCGAGGATTCGAACCACTGACCTTCTGATCAGCAAGCCCTAGGCTCTGTGGTTTAACCCACAGCAACACCCACGTCATAGACACTTCTAAATCCACAGTCCCAAAACACAAATTTTAACATGCATTTTGCTGCATTGTTGAGTCAAGAATTGAGCCATGGCGTGCAAAACCCAAACAATAACTGTGTCCCTCTCTAAATATTAGCCAGGGCAGTACAAATCAGGTTAGTTCACTTCAAAAGGCAAAACTGAATAACATCTTTTACAGTGGTACCTTGGGTTACAGACACTTCAGGTTACAGACTCCGCTAACCCAGAAATAGTACCTCGGGTTAAGAACTTGGCTTCAGGATGAGAACAGAAATCGTGCGGCGGCGGCGCAGCAGCAGTGGGAGGCCCCAGTAGCTAAAGTGGTGCTTCAGGTTAAGAACAGTTTCAGGTTAGGAACAGACCTCCAGAACGAATTAAGTACGTAACCAGAGGTACCACTGTAGTTGGATCACTAGGTAAATTGTGAAAATAGCATAGAATTGAGCTAGGTTTATAGCAATCCCTGTGACACATAGCCTGCCCATCATAACAAAGGGCATTCCTCTCTTGTGCGCAATGGTCACCATCTGACTATCAGGGCTGAAAAGCAATAGAATTAGCTTCAAGGAACGTACCTCTGAGCAGAGACAGTTAACGCAGTAGACAATCCCATAAGGCTCTAGGTATGGATGCCACCTTTCGCCTACACGATACTTTTTATCTTGGAACACACAGTAAGTCTCTGAGTCTGCAAAAGAGAAGAGGCCAAGATGTGAAGGGTGAGCAAAGGGGTCTGTGCAAAAGCAGAGTGGGTAACCATCATTTTAGGAACATAGGAAGCTGCTGTATACCAAGTCAGACCATTGGTCCATCTAGCTCAGTATTGTCTACATTGACTGGCAGCAGCTCTCCAGGGTTTCAGGCAGACAGAAGATATCCCCAGTCCTACGTGGAGATGAATTTAGGATCTTCTGAAGGCAAAGCAGATGCTCTACCCCTGTGCCCCTTGGGGATATCTTACTGTACAGCTAAACTTCCACATGTTTATTAATTTATTTAGCAATATTTAAATCCCCCTTAATCCACAAATACCTTCACATGGCTTCCATAACACATAAGGAATTAGTAGTAAAATAAAACTTTAAAAACAAGTAGGCATAAAGATGGTCAAAGTATAGATAACACCAGCAGTTGCAAATTGGAAATTGCATTTGGAAATTGATCTTACTTTTGTAAGTTTCCATTCTGTTATTGCATATTTTATTATTCCATTCTATTTTAGATTCTAATTGAAAATGGACAGAATATTTTGCGGAAAACCAAATGCCATTTTTGAAGAAGAGGAAGAGGAACTTAAAAGATGCCAAACATTTG
Source organism: Podarcis filfolensis (assembly GCF_964270895.1). Classification (NCBI taxonomy): domain Eukaryota; kingdom Metazoa; phylum Chordata; class Lepidosauria; order Squamata; family Lacertidae; genus Podarcis; species Podarcis filfolensis. The sequence continues at coordinate 25,535,289 of NC_139617.1, forward strand.
CTGTTCAAGGAAACGGGGAAGAGGACAAGCTTCCATTTCTGGTTGCATCTTCTAGCCTTTGTCCTTAGCTTTGCCTAATCTCCTGCTAAGTGATGAGCCACTGAACCTGATTGTGTCTCTCTGTGTGCTCTTTAACCTGCTTGCCTTCCTTTCTAAGACCCTGCTTCTTTCCAGGCAGACATACAGTTAGCCAAAGGGCCTGAAAGCCTTAAAACAATAACAACAACAAAACCACCAACCACCTCAAGGTTGTGCTATAGGGTAAATGTACCCAACAACCCACCCACATATAGTGTCCTTCTTTATAGAGAACAAGCTACCAGAGGAGGGAGAGCAGGAAGGCACTTGAAGTTGTCCATCAACAATCAGCACTTGGATAGCAGACTGAGCATAGGAAGATAGGAAAAGCCTGCTAGATCAGACCAAAGGCTCATCTAGTCCAGCAACCTGTTCTCACAGTGGCTGAACAGATGCCTTTTGGAAGCTTGCAAACTGGACATGAGTCCAACGACACTCTGTCTACTTGTGATTCCCAGCAACTGGTATTCAGGGGACGAAGGCCTCCCTCAGTGGAGGTAGAACATAACTGTCATGGCTATTGCCTTGTCCTCTATGAATCTGTCCTGTGGGAGTGAGTTCCACAGATTAACTATGTGCTGTGTGAAGTACTTTCTTTTGTCAGGCACAGCGACTACCTGGTCACAGTCTCTTTCACTAGCATGACATATACTCCTGTTTAAATTTGCATTTATACATAGAAATCATTACAGTGTTACCTCGGGTTACATATGCTTCAGGTTACAGACGCTTCAGGTTACAGACTCCGCTAACCCAGAAATAGTACTTCGGGTTAAGAACTTTGCTTCAGGATGAGAACAGAAATCGCACGGTGGCAGCGGGAGGTCCCATTAGCTAAAGTGGTGCTTCAGGTTAAGAATAGTTTCAGGTTAAGAACGGACCTCTGGAACAAATTAAGTTCTTAACCCGAGGTACCACTGTATAAGCAAATGTTATCCACCTTGAACCCCACTATTGTTCTGAAGTATCTCCACAAGAGATGACATACATCACAGCAGTGGTTCTCAAACATTTTATTTTTTTAATGTCACTCCAATGGAAATTGCTGAGGGTCTTGGTGAACCACTGAATAAAGTTTTTGTTTGTTTGTTCTACAAATCAAACCACACATACAACTCATATTTTAGTGGCTGTGGTCTTCTCTTTCTAATGGAATGGCCTCTTGTCAGCAGAGGCCTGTGACGCAGGCTGGAATTTAACTCAAAACCTCACCTCAGGTTCAGCATTCATTCTGCTTCTGTATTTAGGATTGAGGGTGGCAAAGGATGAAGAGCCCATGCTGTACTTTGGCTTCAGCAAAGCGGTCTCAATCTCCATTGTCAGAAATAAATAAAATCAAATGCAGGGCCAAGTAGGTACATTCACAGGTCTCGCTATCTGAGCACAATGCATTCTCAGGAAATTGTTTGTTAGGTGAACGTTCGCATAATGAATTGACAATTTTCACTGAACCCTATTGGAAAAATTCCAGTGCATTCTGGACCGTAGAATTTTGACCCCAAAATGATGGGGGGGGGCCACGAAGACCCTTTGAAACTTTGCAAAAGGCAAACAAGAAAGGGGGGGAAATTCTCTTATTTGTCAAATCTCCCTCCCTCCCTCCCTCTCCTCCCGCTCCCACCCACCATGGTTTCTAGCAGTAAAGCACAAAAAAGTAATGCTTGTTTAAGGTTGCTTATTTGTTTACAGTACTACATGCAGGTCCGACTGTTTGGATATCTGAATCTGTGCTGTGTATAGCAAGGTTTGGGTACTAATTCCTCGTGTTTGGATAAGTGAATTTTCATTCGAGTGTTTGGATAGCAGGACCTGCATGCATTCTTAACAGTACTGCAAGTTTCCTGAAAGCACTTGAAGGAGCCTGCAAAGTAGTATTAGACAACAGACTTCAGATTGATAACTTCTGCACCATAGAAGAGTTGTTGAGAGATGGCCATTTAAACCTGGCCAATATGATCTGCTTTCCTTCCTTCTGCCTAAAAACAGAGTGCAGGCTGTGTGGGGCACTGTGGTGGTTTGTGTGAAAAGATCTGCTTCCACTTCAGTCGGCTGTGGGATGAATGAGGCTTTCATGTCTGAGAAGCAGTGAACTGGGGATGCCACCGACAGCCCCTTGGTGATGCTCCTGCTTTAGACAAAGCTATTTGCACAGCTCGTTCTTGTGAATAAGCTCAGCAGAGAGAATGCCTCCCTTGGATCACGTCCATCTCGTCCTTCCCTTTTGTATCCCTCTACTTGCCAGGGAAGTTTGGTTAGATTTGGGAAATATGCTTGTTCTGTGGTCAACTACTATCACATAATGTTGAGCAATACAAGAAATAAGCCAGAGAAAAGTGGCACCTACAGGTACAGCAGGGAATTCCATGGTTTCCAAGTAGCTTCAAATGAGATTTCCATAGCTAGCCCTACCATGAGGCAAAGTGAGGCAATGGCCCCAGGTGGGAAATGCTATGGAGCTGAGAGTGGACAGAACTATGGGAAGAATTCAACATTGTGCTCTTCCAATTGCTCTGTCAGTGCAAGGGTTTCAGCTTGCCCAACAGAATGATCTCCCTCACCTCCTGCCATGCACTGTTCTGGAGGTTTCCAGACTCCCCAGATTTTTGGGCGGGTGGTGAGGAGAGAGGAAAGGGGGGGGGGAGTCCCACTGCACTAGTGGAATTCATTTCCTTCTGGCACATGTACATCTAGCCCTATGTATTCTACATGATCTGTCCTACGGCCCCTAAGGTGGAAAATGTTGAGGGAAAAGGCTATCTAAACAATCAAAGGGGGCGGAGCAACTCTCCTGTGAGGAAAGATTACAACATCTGGGGCTTTTTAGTTTAGAGAAAAGGTGAGTAAGAGGGGACACGATAGAGGTGCATAAACTTATTCTTGATATGCAAAAAGTGCATATCCTGTCTCATAATACTAGAACTCAGGGTAATCCAATGAAACTGAATGTTGGAAAATTCAGGGCATTTATTTGCACAATGTATAGCTCAAGTGTGGAGTTTTCTCCCACAAGAGGTGGTGTTGACCACCAACTTGGATGATTTTTAAAGAGGATGAGACAGATTCATGGAATGCTATTGCACTCAGGGCTTGCTTGCAGGCTTCCCACAGGGGTATCTGGTTGACTACAGTGAGAACAAGATGCTGGAGTAGATGGCCCCTGGTCTGATTCAGGAGGGCTCTTCCTACGTTCTTAAGCTAACCTGCTTTGCTCAGGTGCAGTGGAGGCAATGTCGAAGCAAGATTCAACTGTCACTCAAGTCTGGGGTGGGGTTGTACATGGAATGGGGTCAGCAAAATGTCTTGAACAATTTCCAGTGATCACCAAGTATGTCACCTGCCATTCATGACTTTTGGCAAGCAATCTCATGTCCCATAGATTGCTAAGATCAGTGAAAACTATTCTCAGATATATACAGTATTTTTGTTTCCAAAGACCTCATTAATATGTTTTACTAACTGCCTAGGCAATTTGTTTCCTTAAATGGTATTGCATCTTTTATTTGATTTATCTTAGATAAATATGACCTGAAAACTTCAGCACATGACTTCAAACTCATGGGATGGAACCCAGGTGACCTCGGTGATGTGTATAGCAGTGCTTAAAATGGAATGAAGCAAACTCTGCATTTGTTATATCTGAGGTAAAACAGACCCACCAGCTATTACATTAGATTCTTGACAAGGCAATGAAAAATATACTCTTGGGGAAAACAAAGAGTTCATTCAAGATAAAATAAAATTTATCAGCTAGCTAAATAGGGGAAAAACAGTTAAACATGCTTAGTATAAAGGCAAATGTAACAATAGGAACACGCAAAGTAAGGCAATCTTGTGGGGAAACCAGTCCCAAATTATTAAATGTGAATCAATCCCCCCCATCCCCACTAAGTCCCTCTGAACTCAGTGAGACTTACTTCTGAGTAGACATGGATAGATTTATGCTGTAAATGTTATATTCAAACAAATTCAAAGTTCAGTTTCTGTATTAGTTTTATTGCAGTGCTTATAAATATGTTAAGATTATGAACATGATAATTTGTCCTTTGCTGGAAGAGTTGTACACATAAGTATATGTATTTCCTAGGGATGGTCACCTGACATTATTTAATTGCAGCTTTCATTTTGGATTGGGCCGGCATTGCATGCATTTCCAGATGCTCAAGTTGGCTTGCATCATATTCATTCATTATGTTAGTAATTAATTTTATGATTGATGCATTTCTACAAATGGAAAAAAAAAATCCATGGAAAAATAAAGTAGTGGAAAAAGTTGCAGAACATGTTTTCCCTTTCCTTTCCCCAACATTTCCCTCTGAGAACAGTCTACCCCACATAACTGATGCTGGATGGGGATCAACAATGATGGTGGTAGTCACTGCTTTTTTCCTGGGAGCTTCAAACCAAAACTTGTGCTCTATTGGCCAACTATTAAGACTGGATTTTGAGAAATAGTGTTTTCATTTTTCTTCAATGTTCCGGAATTCATTGTCTACAGAAGGGAAAATTCTGTGGGTGGGCATTCTTGCTGCCAATCAGCAGTGAATGAATCCATCAATACCAGTTGTTGGTGAGCACAAGTAGTTGTTGCACTCAGGTCTTGCTTATGGGCTTCACTTTGGGGCATCTGGTTGAGCACTGTGGGAAGAGAATACTGAGCTAGATGGTCCTTGGGTCTGATCCAGCAGCCAGCCTCTCCTTATGTTCATCTACAGCTCCACCTGCCTCTCCATCTGGAAGCCTAATATCTAAGCTGTGTCATCATCTGCCAGGGGATAGACAAGACCACCCCTATCCATGGATCCCTAAGATCAGCCTTCCCCAACCTGGTGCCCTTTAGAAGTTTTAGACTACAGTTTCCTTCCTCTCCAGCCAATACAGCTGTGCTGTTGAGAAGAGTAATCCAAATAAGCTGGAGGGCACCAGGTTGGGGGAGATGTCTTATATTCTATATTTATGATGGAGTTTAATTGTTGCAAGTTGCTTTGGAGATCCAGTCTTGATTGAAAAGTGGGGTGTAAATAAACCAGTTAAACCAACCTTCATATCAGCTTTAGAAAAACAAAACATTTTTGGTGTTGGAAAACCGTTAAAATGATATACACTGAAATTCAACCAGGGGGATACGAGGAAGTCACTTAACAATGCTACTAAGTTTGGTTGAAATATAGTGAGATTTATGTTTGTTTGTTTGTTCATTTGTTTGTTTGTTTGAAAAACTTTTGGAAAAACCAATAATATTTTTTTTTGAAAAAAAGAAAGAAAAACAAAACATTTATATTTCTGGAGTATATCAGAACAAAATAAAAATTGTTTCCATGTGCAATACTGTCTTTGCAAAACAATAATGACGACTGTAATCCCTTGAGAGAACAAGACAACATCACCATCTTATCATTGGATCATTTTTTTTCACTTCTCTGATGAATCAGATGCCCTTGCTCTCATAGGTAAAGGTAAAGGGACCCCTGACCATGAGGTCCAGTCGTGGCCGACTCTGGGGTTGCGGCGCTCATCTCGCTTTATTGGCCGAGGGAGCCAGCGTACAGCTTCCAAGTCATGTGGCCAGCATGACTAAGCCGCTTCTGGCAAAACCAGAGCAGCGCACAGAAACACTGTTTACCTTCCCACCAGAGCGGTACCTATTTATCTACTTGCACTTTGATGTGCTTTTGAACTGCTAGGTTGGCAGGAGCAGGGACCAAGCAACAGGAGCTCACCCTGTCGCGGGGATTCAAACCGAAAACCTTCTGATCGGCAAGTCCTAGGCTCTGGGGTTTAACCCACAGCACCGCCCGCGTCCCATGCTCTCATAACTACTGTTTATTCAATTTATTACTACAGTTATATCCCACCTTTTCCCTGAGGAGCTCAAGGTGGAGTACATGGTTCTCTCCCTTCCCATTTTAGCCTGTGAGGTAGAACAGGCTGAGAGGCAATGTGTCCTACTTATTGTAAACTGCTACACACAGTGCTTTTTTCAGGGGGGGGCAGGGGTACGCATACTCCAAAACTTTTTGTGAATCTTTGCACTTTTGTCCATTTACTGTATTTATTTTTCCCAATTTGATCTATGATCATTTTCATTAAAATGTGGACCAAATCTAATTTCTCTCCCCTGCATTCCTGCCAGGGCTGGCCCAAGACATTTTGGCACCTGCGGTGAACTACAAAATGGTGCCCCCTCCCAGCCAGGGAAGAAGGGGCAAGTGAAAGAATAAAGATCTACATAAGGATAGGCTGCACCTGTGGATCCTGCCACCTGAGCCAGTTGCCTCACCTTGCCTCATGGGTGGGCTGGCCTAAATCTCTGCAACCCATCTGTCTGCCACTGCTGTCAGATAAGCTTTCCAGGTTCAGCCTACAGAGGAGGTTGACCTGGAGGCTGACCCGACTCAAGAGCACTTTCCCCAGGGCTTTCTTGGAGCCACCCATACCATAGACTCTGCCCTTTGCAGGTTTAAGGGCCATGTGTGTGCAGATCCAATTGATGTACACCACATGCACATCCAGGGCATGGATTGTATATGCAGGAGCTTACATGTATTCAGGTGTAAGTACAGTACAGTGGCTCTTGATCACCTGGAGGTTGGGATGAGTCCTGTATCCACATTTTCACTCTACACCTTTCCATTCTACACAGATGAATGTATGGTCAGGGCTAATGACACCAAAGACAGCAGGATTCTAGCTGGCCTTCAACAAGAGTTTTACTCACATTTTCCTTGTTCCGTTTTACTTCCCTCAATGAAAAGAAGGCAGAGCACACAGGCCAAAAGGAATCGAACATTTTCCAGTGTCCACTTTTTCCTCATCTTTGCTGTAAAGAAAAGGAAGGGGGGAGGGGAAACAAAAACACATTTGCTGTCAAAGAAAGCTGGAGCTGTAGAAGAAAACCCAAAGGCTATTTACAATGAAGTCCTCAAAGATTATTAGACTCAGACTAGAAATAAGCTGAACTGCTGGAGCAGGAGGGAACTCTGTAGAGGTCTTTTGCTAGTGCAGCATTTTTCAAGCTTCCTTCCCTCTGGGAACTCCTGACACATTGATTTGTCCACTGCAGAATCTCTTTGGGATTCTGGCATTCTAGGACACACTTTCATCTGATGCAAGGCATGAGTATAGCTTGGTGCAGATACAATGCTAAATGATCGTTTAGTGCACAGTGGGGACACTTATGGCCCAACCTCAGCCTCATCTTAGCCTGCTCAAGTTCAGTTCAGACCTCTAGCAAGAGTAAACTTTCACTTCCCTGACTGCCTGCCAGGTGAGGATGGAATGGAGATTGTATGTGTGTGGGAAAGTGCTAGGTTAGCTCCGGCCCTTCCCACAGTCAGAATGTGCAGATGTTCACATCTAATTTACCATCATGTGAATGAGGCTGTGCGAAGGTTGTGCTTGTCTGCCCCCTCTCCTCACTTCTTATTTTGCACACCGCAAGGAGAAGATAGGAAACTTTAGATTTTCTTTTTCAGTTAACTGCAGTTTAGCTACGGTTTACTGAAACAAGCCAGCTTCATAAACCAAGTGTTGAAGTTGGCTGGTTTTAGTAAGCCATAGTTTAGACTAATCACAGTTTGTTGAGGTTCATGTGAAAAGACAAAACTCTGGTTAGTTAAAAACAGAAGCAAAAACTTCTGTCTCCTCCTCACAGTCACTTCAGAAGAGGGTCAGGAGGTACTTGAACCTAAAGATCTTGCAGGCTCATTCTCATTACATCATAAACCATAATTTATCATTATATCTGAGGGAGGGCAATGACCACGCCCTACAAGGTACCCAATGCTCTGCTGAGGTCAAATTTGCAGGGGAAGATCAGTCATAATAGACATTGATCAAGCTCTGGTACCACCAGAATTGGAATCATGCTCAAAATTGAACTCAGCATCTTTGCTTGTTAGTGTGTCAACATATATGCATGGTTAATGGAGACATATGCAGACTTTTTTTTAAAGAAACAATTGGAATTCTGATCTGGGTTGGGGTTTTTTAGGTGTTATTGCTTTTAAAAACCTTAGAGCTTCTCATTTCTTATCAAAGACATGAGACAAAAAGGTGGTGATGAAACAACAGAGGCTGTCTGATACTATTTCGTACAGATTAATGAAAACTGCTTCTGAGAATTAAAATAAATTAAAATTGAGAGCTACATTCAGTGCATGCCATGTTTTGGAATTTCTGATGCAACCTTTAATCCCATTCATCCTCTTTAAAAGTTGCTTAATGAGAGGAATGCTACGAAAACCAGAATTTCCAGAAGACAATGCTCTGCATGTGCATAACTATTTGTTAATTTCCTTTTTTTAAATCTGAAGTTTCCACTCTTATAAATATGCATGATTAATTTTAATAAGAATCACGTGGGGTTTTTTAAAGTGTTTTCGGCAATAGCTTCTTTAATTCCTGTATTACTTTGTAGGCATCCGCTTTTGCAACTGTTTCCACTCCTCTTCATTATAATCAGACCGGCACGCCCCCCCCCCCCTTTTCACAACAGCTAAAACCTGGGGAGGAACATCTGCTTTCAAGGAAATGGATTAGCCTGTTAGCGCACAATATTACCCAATACAGTGTGTGACAGCTTTTACTAGTCCAGTGTCCTCCAGATGTATAAGACTACAACTCTCATCAGCCCCAGCAAGGCTGGCTGGGAGTGATGGGAGTTGTAGTTCAAAATATTTGAAGGGCACCAGATTGAGAAAGACTGGAGTATGGCAAAACCAAGCGAGTCACGTCTCTGAGTAGGCCAACCTCATCTTCACCACTGTCCCTGCTCCCCATCTACATGCTTTCTCTATCCAGACCCAACCCACACAATCACCCAGAGGAGAGTGCAAGGCAGGCAGAGAGAGCAGATCTATCTCTTCAACCTTGTCACTCAGAAAGTGGAGGTGAGTAGGCATGGACAGATTATTGCATTGCATTTATATCCCAACTTTTCTCCAAGAAGTTCAAGGTTGTGTACATGGTTCTCCCCCTCCCCATTTTATGCCACACAACAACCCTGTGAGGTAGGTTTGGCTGGGAGGCAATGACTGGCCCGAGCTCACCCAGTGAGCTTCATTGACGTGGTGGGATTTGAACCCTGGTCTCCCAAAATGCTGCACTACCACTGGCTCCCAGGAGGAGCAGCAGCAGCAGGAGGAGGAGGGACAGGAACACTGAGGTCACCAGTGGCAGAACTTGGCGTCTCAAATTTCAGCGACACCCTGTGCGATTCCAGAATCCATCATCTCCCCATCCCTAAAATGACCTTCCAACATAGGAAACTCCCTAATACCTGCTCATATCATTGGCCCACCTAGCTCAGTATTATCTACACAATCTGGCAGCAACTCTCTAGGGTTTCGGATGGGGCTGTTTCTGAACCTTACCTAGAGCTGCATGAGACTCGTAGAGGTTGTTTTTACTGTGATAACCATGTGCTCAGCCAATGAGCTCTACAGGCTCTTGCTCATCCCAGTGGGGCTTTAGATTTGTGTTTCTCAAATCCCTTATCAGCAACACTGGTCAGAATTTTGCAATGTTTTGAAGTAGTTCTGGGTTAGTCACTCCCTCCACCTAACCTGCTTTACAAGGTTGTTGTGAGAACAAGTGAGAAAAGAATGGCAAAGCATTTCACATGTTGTGAAGAAAGCACTGCAAAAGAAATTTCTAAATACTACTTCTATCATGGCTTAGCTGAATTTCCACCATGCCTTTGGAGATCTGCTCATAAGGTCTGTGTCCAATCTTAGGATGGAAACCACAAATCTTTAGCCCTCCAACTCTGTCTTCTTTCAGCAAGAACCCCTTATTCGATCTAAGCTAAAAAGCAACAGCCAATTACCGGTACCTTCAACTTTGGTGACAAGGCAGATCCTTTCATTTAGCTGTCCCTTTATTCTGACTGTGTTTTGTGCCAAGATAGCATTCCAACACCATGTTACCAAGATCATATATCATCATTTAAAAATTGTTGGTATACCAGGGGTGGTATGGGGAAACCCCCGCCCCCACTCCAAAAAAGAGATACCAACTAAATAGTACAAAGAATCTGCAGAAATGTACCCAATCAGCTCAATTTGAGCTGGGGGTTCCTGTCACTCAAAGGTTTACATTTGTACCAGAATCCACCCTAAAGCTGTTTCCAGTGAACCTAGTAGATTTTACAAAATGCTTTCCCCCATCACTGAGCTTCTGAAACCAGTGCCTAAGCTTTCCCAGCAAAAGGCATGGCTTAATGAAACGCAGAACTCAGCCACAGGGGCAGTTTAATTCAGTGCCAATGGTTATCTCAGTGTTAGAGCATCTGCTTTAAGTGCAGAAGATCTCAAGTTCAATCCCAGGCATCTCTAGGTCGGTCTGGGATGCTCCCTGCCTGGAACCCTGGACAACCTCTGCCACTCAGTGGAGGCAATACTGAGCTAGGCAGACAAATGGTCTAACTTGGTATACACCAGCTTCCTTTGTTATCTCTGGAGTATGTGCCTCAGATCATGTGCAGAGCGTTTTTCCTCATCACTGGCTCACTGTAGGTGGCTTCTTTGTATCTGGGATTGGGCCTACTGGTTTCTTAAGCAGAAAGGATGCTTGGGGGATTGATTGTACCTTTCTGTTCAGTGGGGCAGGTGGGAGGCAGGTAAAAAGGGGCCAGGAGGACAAGCTGCAAGGTAAAAAACCATTCAAACACATGCAGCAGCCAATCCATCTTTACCCAGATGTAAGCACCACTATTTTCAGTAGGACTTCCCACCAAGTGAGTGTGCCTAGGACGGCAGCCCTAAAGTGCTCCAAGTGTATATTGAAGGGAGGGAATGAAAGAAAGGTTTGCTGCTACTATTGTTACATCAATGTGTTCAGTCAATTTTTAAATGACAAATTCAGGATGGGAGACCTAGTTATTGTGCTACAGGAAGCAAGCAAGTACACACACACACACACACACACACACACGAGGGAGGGAGGGAGAGAGAGAGAGAGAGAGGGAGAGGGAGAGAGAGAGAGAGAGAGAGAGAGAGAGAGAGAGAGAGAGAGAGAGAGAGAGAGATGGTCTCATTGCATCTTAAAAACCCAGTTTCATTTTGGCCTTTTGCCACAGTTGTCCCAAGGGTACCACAAGATTCTCTCTCTCTCTCCCTGCTCTCTCTCTTGTCTTTTGCAAGATATTTCAAGCAATATACAAAGGATCCCCCCCCCCAAGATATCAGTTCCAACTGCAGCTAGGCAAACAATATCCATCTCAAAGGAAGCAATGCTAACCTCCCAGAGCCTATTTACATTGGAGAGACATCATGCCCCCACAAAATGACATAAGAGCTCAGCTGGATCGGACCAAATGGGGCCCAGCTAGTTCAGCATCCTTTCCTCACAGCGGTGACCAACCAGATGTCTTTGGGAAGCCCACAAACAACAGGTATTCAGAAGCACAGCCCCGTTAGGCTGCTGGAGGCAAACAGAGTTTTGTGCCAGCTTAAAGCGCGTGCCTAAAGCTACTCACGAATTCAGTGGTACAGACTTACTCCCAGGTAAGCGTGTGAAGGATTGCAGCCTATGAAGCCTTACCTGGAAGGGAAGTCCCAGTGAACTCAATGCGGCTTGCTTTCATTGTCGATATGTGCAAGGCTAGGGGTGTGCTGTAAAACTGCGGTCCTAAGCACACTCCTCTTGGAGCATGTCCCATGGAACGCATTAGCACTTGCTGCTGAGTAGACATGTCTGGATTGTAACTCTCACATACCGCGATCCTAACCATTTCTAATGGGAAGGAAACCCTATTGGATTCACTGGCGCTTCCTCCCAAGTAGGTGGCGTTAGGATTGCACCCTGAAATAGATGCAACGCGTGCAGCTGTCGAGGACCAAAGACTGGGGTCCTCCGCACTTTTCTGCGGAGGCAAAGCACAACCAGGTTGGCCGTTGACTTGACTCCGCTCATCAAAGAGGGACCGCCGCCCGATATACTAACCTGACTTGTCAATTTCTAGCGTGCTTCTTGCGCACCCTCTGAAGCGGCAGCCTCCGCGACTTTCCCCTCAGCCCTGAACTGGTCCAAAACGCCGGGCGGGAGGCGCGGTTTGTTCCTAAAAGCGAAGCGCGCTCTCCACAATGCACACACGCACGGAGGGCTCCTGCTCCACTGCAAAGGGACGAATCGCACCGGCCTGCTCACTTGGTGGTATTCACCATCGAAGTGTGTTTGTGTGGAGGAGGAGGAGGAGGAATCGCACCGACAGCAGCCTTCAGAGAAGCAGAGAAGGAGCGGCTGCCGTTTCAAGAACAAACGCGGAGGAGGAGAAGCGAGCGGCGTCTGGGCCGTCGGATCTCTCCAGAGCTTTTGGAGTGGCCAGAGCTCAGAGAGGGTGCGAAGACTCTGCTTTTCTGGAGGGGGGCGGAGAACGAGAGACACCTGCTGTGCCGGCCGCCCACCGCCGCTGCCGCCGCCTTCCCCGCCCCCCAATGTTCTTGCCAACGAGAGCCGTCGAGTGGATGATGCGCGCCTCACCACGGATCCGCCTGTCGGGGCGGCTCTGCAAGCAGCCGCGGCTGACTGTGTGCTGAGATGCGCCTCCCACAGGCCTCGCTTTCTTTCTCCTCCTCCTCCTGCTGCCGCCGCCCCCCACCCCACCCCCCACTTTCTTGGCACACAAATGGCGATTGACAAAGGTAGCGCCGGGTGGGGTTCCTTTCCTTATTGCCAGGGAAGGTGGGGAGGCGAGTGAGGACCGGTGTACAGCGCCACTGCTAGAAAACATTGGATGGAGTGGGTCAACAAAGTGCATGGGGAGGGGGGAGCGAGGGAGCACACCAAAAGTGTGTGTGTGTTTTGTTTTAGCCTGGCAAGTGAAGCAGCCAAGCAAGGGAATGATGCCACTTAAACAGTTACTTATTTATATAGTATTTAAATTATTTATAACCTACTCTTCATTGTTTGCACAATCCCAGCATGGGGAAGAGCATTAACATACAGAGAAACATACAATGTGCTTCCCTAAAACAACTTAAATGGAAATTCCTCCATTAGGAACCAAATGCTGGCCTTTCTCTTTCCTGATTTGCACCCTCAGAAAGCTCACTCTTATGTCACAAATGACATGATCACACACACACACACGCTTCTTGGTGCCAATGTCCTCACCTCACAGCACACACTTTTATTTATTTAGACACATTGACTGCATGGTTGGTTGTTTGGTGTTAAAGGAAGGTCACTCCGACTCAGAGTCCCTGAGCATGTGAAAACTGCCTTTCCTTACAGGTTGCTACAGGGATCTCTAGCAAGGTGGGGCATGCAGATGTTTTCCCCCTCTTCTCTCTTACCAAGCCTTTGCTCCTACAGATTGGTCTATCTGGCTCAATATAGTCTGATCTGACAGGCAGCAGCTCTCCAGAGTTTCAGGCCAGAGCTTTCCCCAGCCCTATCTGGAGACACCAATAAATAAACCTGGGCATATGCAAGGCAGATACTCTACCACTAAGCTTGTTCCACACACAAGATGGGGTGCCATCTTGTTGTTGTCCTCAGGCAACAAAATTTCTTGCACCTGCTCTGCAGAATGATGTCCCAGTGTAGTTTATGGATGTGGATGCATCAAGCAGCTAATTCTCCCTTTCCCATTCTTCATTGTCCATTTAGATGATTGAGTTAGTCTTGTGGCCCTCCAGATGTTGTCAGATTCCAAACCCCACCATCCCAGGCCACACTGACCATGCTGGCTGGGGCTGAATTGGCACCCCACCACATCTAGAGGGCTGCAGATTCCCCAGGAGGTGTCAAGGTCACCTTGACATTCTGTCAAGACTGGCTTAAACTCCTGACTCAAGTCACATCATATGCTTGGTCAGACTTTGACGTCTCTGGGCTTGTTGTGACCCATGGAACTAATAGGAAGAGATCAGGGAAGAAAGCCTGAGCAATGATCTGAGAAAAAGGGTGAGAAGATCTTTAAAAGGCATCATTGTCTGGAGGGAAACAAGTGACAGCTTATTTCCCCCTCCCCTTAATTTGGTAGCAGGGCATGGGAGACTTAACACTGCTGGCTAGTCAGGAGTCCCCCTCCCCTTGACCCCAAGACAGGCCAGTAAAACTGAACACTGTGTGTAGCTTGTCTCCCAGGAACTTAAGACCTTAACAAAACCCAAGAAAGACGCAGTACAGGGCAGTTAGAATTTGCCTAAAAGGTGTTTCTCAGCTTCCATTGTGGTAGGCCCTCTCATCAATGGAAATGTGTGTTCTGGATAGAGATAGGGAAGAAATCCATTTTTTGACTGCCTTTAAAGGCAAATCCTTTATGAACTTCCTGAGATGATACATGAATTGAAGCACAGCCATCCTTTGAAATATGCATATCTCCAAATTTCACAATGCAGTTTAAAGTAGTTGTTTTTAATTGTGTTTTTTTACTGAAAATTTCAATATTTTATTCTTTTTGTAAACTGCTTTGAGGTCCTTCTTTTTTTTTTTTTACAATCAAGTGTTATACAGTGGTACCTCGGGTTAAGAACTTAATTTGTTCCGGAGGTCCGTTCTTAACCTGAAACTGTTCTTAACCTGAAGCACCACTTTAGCTAATGGGGCCTCCTGCTGCTGCTGTGCCGCTGGAGCACGATTTCTGTTCTCATCCTGAAGCAAAGTTCTTAACCTGAAGCACTATTTCTGGGTTAGCGGAGTCTGTAACCTGAAGCGTATGTAACCTGAAGCGTGTGTGACCCGAGGTACCACTGTATAAATTTTGTGAAATTAATAAAATAAGTGTATGGTTGTGGACCAGAGTATCTAAGAAGTTGCCTTTCTTCCAATATCCCACATGACTTGCTTAGATCTATGGATGAAGATCTGCTAATGGTACCACACACCCCTGCAGTAAAGTGTGCAGTGTGTTGAGCATGTGCTTTTATTTGTTTATTTACTGCATTTATCATCTACCTTCTTCTCTCAGGAGCTCAAGGTAACAAAATTGTTCTCCCTCCCCTCATTTAACCCCCACAACAACCCTGTGAGGTAGGTCAGGTTGAGAGGCAGTGGCTCCTAGTGAGCTCCATGACCGAGGGGGGGTTTGCACTCTGGTCTCCCGGGTCCTAGTCAAACACTCTAACCACTATGCCACACCGCCGACACTGGCTTACAGCACCAGTTCTCTGGAATTTTCTTACCTGTGGAAGTAATCCTCAACATCATTATGTTTTCAATAGTTGTTGTAAATGGTCACTTACCCTCTTCCAGGTGGGCAGTGGTTGCAGTCCCCTTGCAGGTCAGCCACCATTCCTGGCAGCCAGGACACACGGACTCACCCAGCTGTTGAAAACTATCCAGCTGGCCACATTGCACACCAGGAATTGCCTGCCAAAACTCAATATCTGAATGCGCCAATCAGGGGCACTCTAGTGCAAGGGGCCTCACTGGCGGACCGGGAATCAGATGTTTCCATCCTGGTCCACCAGTGACAATTCTTTTCTTCCAAACCTTCCCAAATCAGTCTGAAGTTTTTAAGACTGTTTTTATTATCTATATTACATTTTATATTCTAGTTTTGTGCAACACTTGGGGATTCTTTGAATATGGAGCAGGTATGAGTTCTGAAATAAAATACAATAATTAAAACAACCAGACCTCAAAGTTGGCTCGGCAGCATATTGGCAGCTGGTGCCGATCCTTAAGCAAAGATCAAGGGAATCTAGTTCAATGCTGATTAAAATCTTAAGTACTGGTAGGTGCTGGATAAATCTTAAGAAGTTCTAGCAAGCACCTAAAATCCTATTACATGAAAATGGAAAAAAAAGATTAAAAACCATAAGGGAAAGAAACAGTTAATACCAGCGTTTGTAGGGTGTGTGTGTGTTCATTTGCAATATTAAGGGTCCTGTCACACAACAACCGTTTCTTTGATTCATTCTGTCCTGCCTTCCACCTCTCGGTGTTTAGCCTGAACACACAAGGCTGTGAAATTATCAGGCCTGGACTCAAGCCAGTACAAACCAATTTATTGGGGTCCAGCAATTAACTAAAACCTAGAAAGCTTGATTAATTATGGCATCACTCAGCAGGGAACATTGATATACAGAGGGAGGGGGAAGGGAGATTGGGTGTTCTTGCACAATTTCTATTCATTTCGGTGGGGCTTGTGGAGGAGAATTTCGGGAGGGGGTGTGGTGCCCCCAAACAAATAATTTACGCTGCCAATAAACAGCGAATTCCCAGAGTCATAAGATGGTCGGTTGCATTTAATACTCAGAAGCTGCTTAATATAAAATGTTATTTTTTGTATCCATCGTAAGAGGTTAAAATGGAGTAAAGTTTCTACTACCAAGGCTCTTAGGATCACAGCACCAGTATGTACTTTTGAACACTGTTGCTATTGAAATCAGGAAGGAATCTATTATCCTGCTGTTTCGTCGCCTGCTGAAAATGTTTTTGTTTTCACCAAAGAATTTTAAGAGAATTTTTTTCAGTGTTAGTCATTTGTCTTGCGTCTTATCATGTTACACAATTATTATGTTTAGATGATTTAATTGTTACCGCTACTACAGTATTTTTAAATTTATTTATTTTGCAAATTTATAAACCACTTTCAGAGCCTGAGGCCATCAAAGAGCTGTGTAACAAGATGAAAATAAGATAAAATACAAGTTCTACAAACATTTAAAACCATTTCTATAAAGTCTAAAAAAACAACAAACTCTCTACAAATTCTGAATAGTAGTGAAACCATTCCTGCTGATGGCATTTGGTGAGTTGGCAGAGTATAAATATTCTAAGGAATTAATTGACCTGAGTTGCTGTGTTTATTAATTTCTACTATGAGTGGAATTGGCATTGGGTACAAGTACTGTGGCATAGATTTCATGTGAAAGACATATTATGAACATAGGAAACTGCGTTTCACTAAGTCACATCACTGGCCCATGCAGGGCCAGATCTACTATGAAATTAACGAAGCCTAAGCTTCAAGGCCCCCAATCCTGTACGAGCCCCAAAAGTTACTTCGGTCCACGCTGATTAAAATTTTTGTGTCTAGTAGACCCAATTTGAGTCACACGACTCAAATTGGTTACTTTTTTGTTGTACAGTGGTACCTCTGGTTACGTACCGGAGGTCCGTTCTTAACCTGAAATTGTTCTTAACTTGAAGCACCACCTTAGCTAATGGTGCCTCCTGCTGCTGCTGCCGCGCCGCCAGAGCCCGATTTCTGTTCTCATCCTGAAGCAAAGTTCTTAACCTGAAGCACTATTTCTGGGTTAGAGGAGTCTGTAACCTGAAGTGTCTGTAACCTGAAGCGTCTGTAACCCAAGGTACCAATGTATATTTTTCAACAATCTCAGAGTTTGAGAGTCAGTACTGCAGATGTTATAAAGGTGTAGTGATCTGTCATGGAATAACCCCACTGTTGAAGATAGCAGTGGTTACCCAGACCTTGTTGTAGATTGCGAAGTGGCCCCTGTGACAGGTTAAGCTTCAGGGGCCCAAAAACGTAGGTCCGCCACTAGGTCCATGTTGTATTGCCCACACTGACTGGAAATGCCTCTCCAGGTGTTAAGGAGGCTTCACTCTCAGCCCTATCTGGAGATGACAGGAACTGATTGTGGGACCTTCTGTGAGCAAGGTAGATGCTCCACCACTGAGCTATGATTTTCCTCCTCCTCTTCCACCTCTCCGTCTTCTTCTTCTGCTCCTCCTCAATTACATCTGCTTTTTGGTTCCATTTTTGGAAACTGGTGGAGCAGAGTAGCAAAAAGATTAAGTTATAAATCAGGAAGTTCCCAGTTCATATACCACCTCTCTTGTCAGGAATTCACATTGTGGTCTTAGGCAAATCCCATCCCCCACATCTGCAGTATGGGGGATAATAATACAGACTTACCTTGTTTTACATGGTTGTTGCAGGGATTATAGCTGATAATGCATGATAGTGGGTTATTAGCAGCAGCAGTTGTTGTTATTTTCATATGTTAAACTATTCAAAAAGAAAGCCTATTAGCTTTCCCCTACCAGCAACCTCCCACAGACCTATGAAAAGCCTTTCCAGATATGCACCCCAATAGGCATGAGCAAAGCTGCTGGAAGAAAAAACTGTTTAAACTGCAAACAAGATTAAAAGTGCATGACCATTCAGAGTGAGGACAGAAAGCATTGCCCTTACTCTGAACTGGCTCTGTAAAGTTGTCAGATAGCCAAAATACATTTGCTACATGGTGTCACAGCACTGTCACATTCGTTATGTGATTTATCACATTCACTGTGTGATTTTATTTGTAGGAGGAATAAACTGCAGCTAGGAAAATGGCACTGAAGCAGTTATAATTCTTTGGGGCTGACTGCATCTTCCTAAGGCTCCAAATCTCGCCAAATGCAGAACTGTTGAATTGCTTTAATATAATGTAGCCTAAATAACAGATTAAGGCACCTTATTTAAGTATAGCTGTAGTTGTTGTGCTAATAATAACAATAATAATAAATTTGCACTGATACAGGTAACTGCAGCAACAATGAAAGATGGTCACCAGAGAAAGGGCCTTTTTTCAGGAATCAAAAGCTGTTGAGCTTTTTCATTTTCATTTTGGTTGCTGAGGGGGCGGGCAGATCCCGTGATCAACCCACGATCGACCACGGACCCCCTGCGATTGAACAGTAGATCGCGATCGACCTGTTGGACATCCCTACATTATGGGATGCCTTCCGCAGAGAGGCTCACCTGGTACACACCTGAATGCCTTCTTTTTGCTGCTAAGTAAAGATTTCTTTTTCTTTTTTAAAAAATTCCTACAACAGTTTTTAAAATCTGTACTTTTAATCTCCAGTATTGTGTGGTGCTGTGGTTGTTAA
Organism: Podarcis filfolensis; assembly: GCF_964270895.1. Classification (NCBI taxonomy): domain Eukaryota; kingdom Metazoa; phylum Chordata; class Lepidosauria; order Squamata; family Lacertidae; genus Podarcis; species Podarcis filfolensis. The sequence continues at coordinate 25,554,162 of NC_139617.1, forward strand.
ACTCAAGGGTTGTTTTTGTTTTGTTTTTTAAAGAAAGTTTTGTATTCATTGCTTTTTTGCTATGAGCTTTAGATTCTTTTCTCTGGCTCAGTATGACGGTTTTACTTTGTAGAATGTTGTTCCTTTGGAATGTGCCGTTTTAATTTGTCTCTAGCTGCAGATCACATGGGAACTATCATTATTTGGGTGTCTGACAAACAGAATGGACAAACTCATAAAAATATATATGAAGGCATTGCACACCCACCCACACCCAGGCTACAGGAAAGGCAGTTGGGCTTAGTCAATTGGCTCTGCTGAGAGACTGGCTGAGATGCTTCCATTCAAGCTAGTTATTCCCAGAACAAGCATAGTCATTCTATTCCCCCTTACAGATTGAACCACTCAAACAAGAGTAGAGATGAGCATGCCAACTTTGCCCTTCTCACTGTCCTTGTCATGTTCTGTGACAAGCATGGAGAACTTCAGGCCCACTCTCCAGTAGTTATTTGGGCAACTCATGGAGAGTGAGAGAAACTGAAGCCAGCTCTGTCATGCTCCTTCCCACTCTTCCTCATCACCTGTGGGATTGGAACACCCAGAAAGAACATAAGATCTGGTTCCTGCATTTTCTTGTTTTCCCTTCCCCTCCCCATCCCCTTTCCCTCTTGTGCCATGCCTGTTAGATTGTAAACCTTAAGGCAGGATCTGCTGTGTTTTGTGTTTTAAAAAATCTGTACAATGTTTAGTAAATGTTAGGCAGTTTATAAATGAGAAATAATAATGGTTATGATGACATGATAATAATGGTTTTCACATTTAAGTAAAGTTGTGAGACATAAATGATCCCAGGGCTCATTTATGAGGGCATCGTTCTGAACCATGTTCACAGGGCTGATGTTTTGGGATAGCCAGTGAGATAGGAAAAGCTGCCTCCTCCAATTTGGCTATGGACGTTGAGGATTTGAAGAATGTTATTTTTTTCCTCTCTCTCCCAAAGATATTGGCAGTGCAAATGAGGATTTGCGGAAGGTCATCTAATTCAATCTTCGGTTCTGGCAGCCCTTCACAAAGGCTGCCAGAGAAGGCCATGGTTTGCTAATGTTTAACTGTGAATACCCAACAGGGGTCCTCCACAGGGCTGAATAGAGTCAATTGTGATATTTTTCTAAATATGAGTGACTCAGCTGTCTCCGCTTGTGAAGAGCTGCCAGGGTCACAGATACAATCAGACAAGCCCCCCTGCCTTCCCTTACAACCAGTGGGTGGAAAGGAGGGGGTGGTGATGGTGAGGACCAGCCATTAACGAGACTTGGCTGGATCCTAAGAGGCTGCTGCTGTGGACTGGCTGGTTCTGTTCCCAAAGCAAAGGGTCACATGTAGGGATGGGGGAAGAATTTGATTCACTTTGCATTTTAAGGTGAACCTGAACCTACCTAATTTTCACGTTTCGAAACCACAGGAGAACTGAAACACAGTTGTCCTTCAAAAGTCACGCTCCTCTGAATTTTGCAATCCAGTCAAGCAGTGTGTAGTAAAATGTAGCATCTGTATCAAAAATGCATATAGTAATGAGAACAACATATTAGAGTGTTAGGTATATTAAGTAAGATTGCTTTGTAAGGATGAAGCAAAATTGCATACAAAAATTGTATATTAGGAGAAATTCACACTAAAATGCTGATGAATTTTCATGAGAGCTTTTTTAAAAAAACAACACAGAGATATGAAAATATGGAGAACTGAACTTTAAGTGGGGGGGGGATCCACACCACCCTCGAGAAAATAAAATGGACAGAATCACCCATCTGAGCTCTTAGGACAGGTGGCCTGACTGAATTGTAAACTTTCCTTGCTTATGATAAAGTTGGAGGCAAACAAAAATCTTGAATGCATTGCTTCAACAACCCACTATTTCATAATTCTCACTTTTCCTCTCTCTCAATTTTGCCTCACTCCCTGAAAGTTTAATGCCAACTACTGTCCTTTCATACTGAAATGTTATCTCCTGCGAGGATTATATGGGGGTGGGTGGGGGTAATCAAGTTTCCACTAGTTTAATTCTACCCCAATCTGTAAGCTGGACTCCTGACCCTAAGCAGGTTTTGTCCTGGGATAACGGCTGCCTTTTACAGTTTGATTGTATTTTGCTGGTGTCAATTCCCAATCCTTTGAGACATGGATCGCCTAGATCTTAATTAAATCATCAATCATTTTCTGAAGTGGGGGACATTGATACCAGAGAGAGAAGGCATTGCTCTGATGTGGTTAGCCATCTAAAATGTTAGATTCCTGGGAACACAGGAAGCTGTCTTATACTGAGCCAGAGCACTGGTCCATCTAGGGCAATTAGGTCTGACTGGCAACAGCTCTCTAGGGCAATATTTCTCAAACTCGGGTCTCCAGCTGTTTTTGGACTACAGCTCCCATCAGCTCTAGCTAGCAGGACCAGTGGTGGGGCATGATGGGAACTGTAGTCTAAAACCAGCTGGAGACCTAAGTTTGGGAAACACCGTTCTAGGGTTTCAGACAGGAGTTTTTCCTGGCCCTCCCTGGAGATGCCAGGGACTGGACCTAGGATCCTTTGAATGTAAATATGCCGTCCACCCTTCATATTAGCAACTGACCCACTAAATGTGGACATTTGGGGATGCAGGTGGCACTGTGGGTTAAACCACAGAGCCTAGGACTTGCCGATCAGAAGGTTGGTGGTTCAAATCACCACAACGGGGTGCTCGGTCCCTGCTCCTGCCAACCTAGCAATTCCAAAGCACATCAAAGTGCAAGTAGATAAATAGGTACCGCTCAGGCGGGAAGGTAAATGACGTTTCTGTGCACTGCTCTGGTTTCACCAGAAGCGGTTTAGTCATGCTGGCCACATGACCCAGAAGCTGTACACCGGCTCCCTCGGCCAATAAAGCAAGATGAGTGCTGCAACCCCAGAGTCGGCCACAATTGGACCTAATGGTCAAGGGTCCCTTTACCTTTACCTAAGCTGCACAGTCAGTTTGGAAGATATGGTCAAATCATTCGTATCTGGGAAAGGACACAGAGTGGCTGATGTCACATTGTCTCTGCACTCAGAGAACCTTGTTCTTAGGAGCACAGGGCTTTTGAGGAGCTGGGTACAAAGGTGAAAATTCTTCCTCAAAAGCTGATTACCTCTCCATGACTCTCAGCTTAGCCTGAAGATGCCAGTGTAGCAGTCCATGTGGAGCTGGACCTTCTGATTCCTCTCCCTTCATCCAACAAGAGGATGGCAGAGCCTACCATGAGTGAGCACTGAGGGCAGATCTGCAGCAGCTAGTTGTGCAAAAAGCAAGCTGGAATAATGTGTGCCCCTCCAACACCTCTTGCCCTCCCCAGGGATGCTTTTATAACAAGAAGCAACAGACAGAGATTAAGCCAGCTTTTAAAACAATACGCATTAATGTTTTCAGACAGCAGAAAAGTTATGTGGCAATTTCTGCATTCACTGGTGGACTCCAAGTTGTAGCTAAACAAACCCTACTCAGAACAGATCCATTAAAATTAATAGCCCTTTAATTTCTGGGGGGTCTGTTTTGAGTATGACTAGCACTGGATACAGACCAATTTAAATTTTCAGAACACTGTGAAACCATAACTTAACTTAGACAAGAACCCATATTTCTTACCCTACTCACTAAAAGACAACCAATTCATTATGAATTTGTATTGTTACTGGCTTTCCTCCTTAAAACAACCATAGTGCGTTAATTTAGAGATAGGGAGCCTGTGGTCCCCCCCCCAGATGTTGCTGGGAATGAAGCTCCCATCAGTTTCAGCCAACATGGCCAATGGCCAGGGGTGATGGGATCTGTAGTCCAACAACATCTGGAGGGCATCAGGTTCATCGTTCCTGATTTCCCTTATTTATTCATCATTAGATGGTGTTTTCAATTTCCCTGCACAATAAATCCTAACCAAGGCTGACCTGCCTATGAGGTCACTTCAGGAAGCAGACCTGGGCCTGAGGAGTAGCCCACTCACTGATGCCACAACCCCCTGCTGCGGCCCCCCACCAGCCATTTTATGATGTTATACTTCTTAAATGAATAGGATCCACAAGTCTGCTGTGTTTTGCTACCTTATATTATTGCTAATGCTGTAGTTTCACTGTACATTTTATGTTGTTCAGTATCCTGGAATCTATCGGCTGAAGGGTGGCATATGAACAGTTACAAATGAATGGATAAATAAAATGTACTAAAATAAATAAGTGGAATTGAAAAGCATCCTATAAATGATTGGTGGATGCACAGGAAAGTGTGTGTGTGACCTTGTTCACTGAACTGACCTCCCCACCACCTTTTGCAATTGTTAATGCATTGTCTTTAAATGTCATCATATATTAGTCTGCATGAGCATGGTTTTACCATGGAAAAGCAGCATACAAATAAACTTACGATGTTGATGATCTTGCTTCTAGAATGATCTCACTAGGTAGCCTTAAGCAAGCTGTTCTTTCAGCCTCAGTCCTCCCCTTTGTAATATGGAGGTTGTTATTATTGCCTACTTTACAGGGCTCTTGTGAGAATTACATGGTAAGAAATGTGAAGCATCTTCAGCAGTGAAAAGCACATTATAAAATGCCAAGAGTTGTATCCAGCCAAGTTTTACTCAAAGCAGACCCATTGAAATTAATGGACCCAATTTAGTCATGTCCATAAATTTAAGTGGGTGTACTCTGAGTAGGTTTAGCATTGAATAAAACCCCAAGCATGTAAAAGGCAACATTCTTCAAGCAGACATCAAATAGATTACCTATTTTATAATGTTTACTTTGCTGCTAGGGCAACAGATTTTGAAAATTCTGCTTTCTAACCAGAGCAGTTGTTTTGGAAAACTCTTCAGCCCGCTGGGATTGCAAAAATGGAGCAGATACATGAGTTACCTGCCAAGGCACATTCTGTGGGGCGGCTTATGATAAAAAATTTAAAAGGAAAGGATTCTCTTGGAGCAAGATGCCTCATTTAATTGATGGTTAGTGGCATCTTGCTGTGATGGCAAATTCAAAATAAGCAGCGCTGCAGCCCATTGTGTTATGAAGTAGTAGCTGTTTAAATAAACAAAGCATTAAAGAGTACAAAGACTCACAGGCAATTAAAAAGGCATTATCCATTGTTAGTTACGATGGTACTTGGGGACTTTAATAGTGTCCCTTTCTGGTTTCTTAAGAGGGAATACTGACACTTAGTGGAGAAATCCCAGCATTACAATTAAGCAGTTTTGATTAAAGAGGTTGCCTCATGTTGTGGTCCCACGGTACATGAAATATGTTATTTTATTTAGGTAGGTCACTAGTGTCATGATGTTTAAGCACCTACTGAATACAATTTTCTTTCCAAAGGTTTTCCCTGCGGTGTGACGTCAATTTTATATCTGAAAAATTATATTTTACCCTTCCCTCTCACTGTGGTCTAGACAACTACAATAACTACTACTACTACTACTACTACTACTACTAAATATTGCCCCTTCCCTGAACCTCCTGTTTGTATTAAGTGGAGGAAATCCTCACTGGTGCATCTTTGGGGCTACTCCAGACCAGTGGCCCAACTCACTGCCAGGCACGTTCAAATGGATCTTGCTAGCAATGCATTAAGAACATGATTAGCAGGAACTGAATTAGGCAAATAAAACAATCAGAAATATAGTTTATTTATTTTAAAATATTTTACAGTGTGTTGTTACTCTCCAAAATACCGCAGAGGAAAATTGAGATGAGTTTCTTTGAGGGCTGCGCTCCTGTGTGAGTCATGCGAGAACATGGTCCCTCCAAATGTTTTTCTTTGGGGGCTGCAATCTTGCAGGAGTCAAAACAGGGCAACCTGGGAACCAATCAGCCAGGATGGCTTCTGTATTTCTAGGATGTCCCGCAGAAAGTGGAACAGTTGAGGGGTATGGTATTTAGCCCATTATTTTGAAGATCCTGAACAAATTTCACCAGCCTTTGCCAACCAGGTATTCTCCTGATGTTTGGACTACAACTCCCAGACTGCAGGGCTCTCCAGTCCAAGTGCAGTTTATCTTATGGCCAAAGAACCATAAGAAGGGAGAGCAAGCAGGGGTCTTTAAATTGCCCACCAGCGGTTAGAACCAGGACAATAGACTGACCAGCCCCACAGGCATCTGCAGGCTGCAGTCTTCTCCACTGGGGTGAGGTATATTTCTGTTTAAAAAGGTAAAGGGACCCCTGACCATTAGGTCCAGTTGTGTCTAACTCTGGGGTTGCGGCGCTCATCTCGCTTTATTGGCCGAGGGAGCCGGCGTACAGCTTCCAGGTCATGTGGCCAGCATGACTAAGCCGCTTCTGGTGAACCAGAGCAACGCACAGAAACGCCATTTACCTTCCCACCGGAGAGGTACCTATTTAGCTACTTATACTTTGACGTGCTTTTGCACTGCTAGGTTGGCAGGAGCAGGGACTGAGCAACGGGAGCTCACTCCATCGTGGGGATTCGAACCACTGACCTTCTGATCGGCAAGTCGTAGGCTCTGTGGTTTAACCCACAGCACCACCCGCGTCCCTTATTTCTGTTTAAATCATACTAATTATTTCTAAATTTGCACCTATACTTATAAATCAGCACATGCAAATTTTAACTTCAAATTGCCTTAAGTTAACCCAGCTGCACAGAGCTTGTCTGAGGCCAAGGGTAGAAGTCCGGGAGGCATGGGGCGTTCTTGGCATGACAGAATAAGCCTGGCAGGCCCTTGGCAGGGCCCCCCAGCCAGCTTAGTGCTCCAAGGCCCAGGGCAAGTGTACACAGCTGCCCTGCTCTTCACAGTCCTGCAGCTGGACTTGTGGCCTCTCCTGCTCATTCTGTTGAGTAAGGGTCCTCAACTTGTGCCCCAAAGTACTGTCCTGACTAGTGTAAAGTTTATTCAGGCACAACCCAAACTATGGATATTGCCTGGCAGGGTTTAACCGAGTGGCAGAATCAACACTTCATCTGCATCCCTGTTGAGGATATGTCCTAAGTAGAAGGTGTGTTGTTGTTGTTGTTGTTGTTGTTGTTGTTGTTGTTGTTGTGAGGTGTCTGGCAAATAGCTGCAGTCTGGACCTGGTGCAGCAATTGGATTTGATGCCATGGCCGGCTCAGGTTCCAATGGAATCAGGCAAGCTCGGCCCTTTCCCACTGTGCGATGCCTGATTTCAGGGCTTACCACTGGTGGGAATCCTGCCAGTTGCACTTTCACCACCCTCATGTTCCTTAAAAGGAATTGTGGGAAGGTGGGTCCTCCCTCCACAACAACCCACCATGTTTGTGTTTATACAGGACACATTTTGGGGATAGGAGAATTTGCAAGGAAACAAAATACACAGAAACTTAAAAATGGAAATAAATGATTTTGGGTGGAGAAATTCTACAATTATGAAAACTGAACCGGGAGAAAAATGCAACATATAATGTCTCCAACACAGATACAGAAAGCATTGGCTTTGCATGCAGAAAGTCCCAGGCAGAGCTAGGTGTGTCGCTTGCCTGAAATTCTGGAGAGCCACTGCTAGTCAATGTGCACAGTACTGAGCTACCTGGACCAAAGGCTTGACAAGGAAGCTTCCTGTGTAGGAGTAGCTTCAGGGGAAAGGCCACAGTTCAGCCATAGGGCACATGTTTTGCAAGGTCCCAGGTTCAATCCCTGGCACCTCCAGGTTGGGCTGGGAGTCTCCCTTGGCTGAAACATTGGTGGATCACTGCCATTCAATGTGCACAGTACAGAGCTCGATGGACCAAAGATCTCAGGAAAGGTGGGCTATAAAGGCTATAAATGGTAAAAAGAACTCCCAATCAACTATCATTGTGAAGCTTGAATTTGTCAGTATTTGAAGACATGCGCTTTAAATATATAGTGCGTGTGCAGCCTCTGTTAGCCATGCTGGTGCATATAGGAATGCATTTTGAATAGGCCACTGCTGCAGTGTGTAAGGCAGCAGCTGTGCAAAGCAACCATAGGAGGTCACTAAGGCGCTACCTACCACAAGGGAAAGAAATATATTCTGCGTGCAGGGCAAGCTTACAGGAGCAGTGTTAGCAGTTAAACACCCACTTTTAACCTCGCTGTGATCTTGGCAAGAAAACCTCTATGCATCTATTCATTTTTCTGTTGAACTAAGAGATGCCATCAATGCATTACTTATTTTCTTCCCTGCAAAATAAGCATGCAGCTCTGCCCTTGAATCTTTGATAAGAGCTGCCCCTCATACTAAGGTAAAATTGAGTATGCATATTGGTGTGTGTTCATTGTTGATTGATATTTTTTTCAAAACATGCTCAGGTCAAAGGATACATGATCTACATATAGGTTTAGAAGGCTTCCTTCTGAGCTGCATGCAATATATATATATATACACACACACACACATACACATACACACATATACATATATAGTTTTTCCAAAAATATTATATTTAATAGATTTTAAAATGCCTTTCAGGATAAATTATCCTCCCAATGTGATTTCAAAATAGTAAAGAAAACACCACAGTATGGTGACATATTATTAAAACAACAAAATAACGAAACAGCATTAAAATAACGTTAGAAAAATAAAAACAATCAGATAAAAAGTTCAGCTGCAGATAAAATGACAATATTAAAAACAGCAGCATTAGATAAAACAGTTACTGAAATGCAGAAGCATAAATCATCCAAATGTCATCTGGAACAAAGCTAAAAGATCTTTGGGGCTCTCCAAAAGGCAGACAAAGAAAGAGGGCAACAAATGTATTTTTCTGGAGGTAATATTCCCCCAGATGTTCTGGCCCAGCCCAGCCACCCACTCCCTGCAGGGCAATATTACAGAATATTAGCCATATTTACCTACAGATGTGGGCGGGGCCAGCTCTATCATTAGGTACAGCAAGGCAGCAAACTTAGGCAGCAGATTTCAGGAAGGGATCAGCAGCAGCTGCAGGTCAGAGCTGTTTGCCATGCAGTCTGCCCTGTGGCCAATAAGCCACCTTAGGGATGGGCAAGTCTATCAATCTCCATTTCTTGCATCAAGTTAGTGCTAGAGGCAGATTTGTGCTAAAGACAGATTACTTTGTGTGTGTTGCTTTATATCTCATACATCTGAATTCTATTTTTCTTCTTAGCTGAATTGTAATGTTTTAATCAGAAGTTTGAGAGAACCAGTTTTCCATTGGTGGATTGTGACTGATCCAAAGTGTGCTGCAGCAGCATCACAGCCACCATGGAAATATATGTTAATAGATTAAGAAATGGGTCCCCAAATGCATGTTTGGGTTAAAAGTGGGTCCTGGGCCTGAAAATGTAGAAGATACCTGTTTTAAAGGATACCTTGTTTAGTTGCTAATTATGATATTTGAACATGTGGGATTTTCATTGTATTTTTGTGGTTTGTTTTCATGCGCAGTGCTTTCTTCTGGTGCTTAAGACGATGCCCTACTTCTGTAATATTTTATAATGTGGGATTTTCATTGCATTTCTTTTGTATTTGATCTCTCTTTATGATGTTTTAAGATACGTACATTGTGTACCACTTAGATATTTCCCCTCCAAACACAAGGTAATGTGATAGAAGTTCATAAGTTTATACCTGACCTGGGAAAAGTGGATAGAGAAATATCTATTCTCCCTCTCTTGTAACACTAGAGGAAGCTGAATGTTGGAAGATTCAAGACAGATACAAGAAAGTCCTTTTTTGTGTAGCACAGTTAAACTATGGAACTTTCTCCCACAAGACTTGGGTGACTTTAAAAGAGGATCAGACAACTTCATGGAGGAAAGGGCTCTCCATGTCTACTAGTCACAATGGCTATGCTCTACTTTCACAGTCAGAGGCAATGATGCTTCTCAATTCTGGCAGCTGGAAACCACAGGAGAGAAGACTGCTATTGTGCCTATGTCCTGTTTGCAAGCTTCCCACGGGCTCCTGGCTGGCCACTGTGAGAACAGGATGTTGGACTGGATTGGCCAATGACCAGATTCAGCAGGTTCTTCTTATGCTCTTAAGCAGTATGTAGACTTGTTACAATAAAATATGTTCAAAGGGACAGCAGGGTTTTCCCACTTTTTATTGGTCCTAGCATGCCGTGTTGCATGCTAAGATCTTCTCATGCCCCAAGCATGGTCAAAGTAACCCAGTAAATGATGCAAGCCTACATATCTACTCAGAAGTAAATCCCATTGAGCTCAATGGGGCTTACTCCCAGGTCAGTAGATTGCAGCCACTTTCTCTGGTATAACACATAATTCACCTTAACATTATTAGGTTCAGGCTGCATGTCTGCAAAATGGCTCATTCTCCCCTTGTAGTTAGTGGGAATCACTACCTGGTGAGCGAGCACAACAAGATGGGAGGGACGGGACGCAGTTTTCTTGCTATGCACTGGATTACAAAGAGCGCACCCTCCAGCCACCTGCCTTGGCGCTCTTCGCCTCTGGATGTCAGCCCTGCCTCAAAACCCGGCTCCTTCCTTCGGGCAGCTGGTTGAGAGCGGCGGGTGAATTGCCGGCCTTGCGGCGAGATGATGAATAGGGGAGTGACCCCCTTTCCTCCACCCGGCTGAGCTCTCATTGACTGGAGGAAGGGGAAGGGTTTCACTTCCGCCTGGTTGCAGGAATCAAGGCGCCCCCCCCATATATTAGAATAATCCCAATAGATCATCTCCTCACCCCCCTCCCAGTCAAAAGGGGAAAACATCCCCCACCCCAGCCGTTCCTATGCGCAATGGGAAGCAGACGGGGCCTTAGACATTTCCCCGTCCCGCCCTCCGCAAGCCAAGCCCTTGAGCATCCTTTCTCTCTTCTCCCTCCAGGAGGCATCTTCGCGGTGCTCTCCGATCAGCAGCGCCAGGGAGGGCCGACCGGTGTTTTCCTCCAGCGCGGAAGAGGCGAGAGAGAAGGTCTGTAACAGTGGAAAAAGGGGTGGATGATGCGTTGGTTGCTGGCGATGGTGCCTCTGTTACCTAGCCAGCTCTCTCTCTCTTTGCAAGTGGCTACTGTTTTTGCGCGTGCCTGAGCCTCCCTGTGAAACAACACTTGGTTTGAAACAAAGCAAAACAAACAAACAAACAAACAAACAAACCTGCACGGATGCCAATCAAGCAACAAGCCAAGGCTGTTGGTATCTGCTCTGTAAGAGAGCCTCCGCAGTCCATGAGAGAGGGCATCCCCTGGCCAATTTCATCCACTTTGATCAAGTGCAAAATGTTTCCCCACTTTCTCCAGGTGGCATTGCTTGCAGGTGGGCAGCCCGGCCCTGTACACGCTTACTTGGAAGTAAGTTTCCCTGTGTTCAGTTAGTCATGCCTCCTGTGAAGAGTACATAGGACTGCAGCCAAGCAGCACAATTCTGACCAAGATACAGTGGTGCCTCGGGTTAAGAACTTAATTCGTTCTGGAGGTCCGTTCTTAACCTGAAACTGTTCTTAACCTGAAGCACCACTTTAGCTAATGGGGCATCCTGCTGCCGCTGCGCCGCCGGAGCACAATTTCTGTTCTCATCCTGAAGCAAAGTTCTTAACCCTAGGTACTATTTCTGGGTTAGCGGAGTCTGTAACCTGAAGCATATGTAACCTGAGGTACCACTGTATTCAGTTATGTCCCACTGAATTAAATGATGCCCAAGTAAATATGCCCTGGGATCGTGGATCTCAGTCCCTTGTGTAGACACATCTGATGCATGTTTGCTTGGAAACAAAACCATCCTAAATTATGTGGGGTTCACCCACTGAATATTTATACGATGCTGTATCATGAAGCTTTATTACAGCGGTTTACAACAACATAAAATATAAAAACATAAAACCAAAAGTTGAAAACAAGTTAAAAGCAAAAATAAATTAAAGCCAAATATCAACAGAACATTGTGGGGGATGTACTCTTAATTGCCCGCATAAGCCTGGCAAAACAAAAGCATTTTCAGCAGGCATTTAAAAGTTGGCACAGAAGACACCTGCTGAATAAGGCAGCCTCCCCTGTTTCTATTTAATTCAGCCCTTCATTCATAACCATGAAGTCTGGAATCTTACTTCTTCTTTTTAAGTGAAGGAGCCATAGCTCAGAGCATCTGTTTTGCACACAGAAGGTCCCAGGTTCAATCTCCAGCATCTCCAGGTGAGGCTAGGAGACACTCCCTTTGTGAAATCCTGGAGAGCCACTGCCAGTCAGTGTAGACAATACAGAGCTAGGTGGAACAATGAAGACCTTATCACATAGGTCAGTGTAAGACCTATGTCAGCAGCTTCCTGTGTTTCTACGGGAGCAGCCTTACTTGCTGCAGATACTGTGGTGCTGCATCATGTGTGACAGGAGTTAAGCACCACCAGTGCTGCAAGTACAGTTAAAAATGGTTTTGAATTACATGCTGCTTGAATCAGTGCTTCAGTACCAATTGAGGGTTACAGTCCATGCATCTGATGGACTCTCACCCATGAAAGCCTGTGCAATGGTCAAATTTATTAGTTTTTAAAGTGCCATGAAGTTCCTTGTTTTTTTAGCAACAGACTCTCATGGCTAGCCCTCTGGAATCTCTTCGTGAAGTAAGCCAGCGTGTCAGGGAGAAAGCTACTGTGATCCTTACCTTACAGTCCTTATAGTGTGTGAATTTTTATGTGGGAGAGCATTCCATTATGTGCTTGCCTCGTTTGCATACTGACATGGTACGATCCTGGGAGGGCTGTGCTAAGTGTTTGTTTTCTCCTGAACGCATGCACGTGTGTCTTTTTGTGTGCTGAGATTTGAAGTTCTGCATAGGAAACTGTGTGCCAATTGCAAGTGCCTGTGTTTCATCATATGAATATGTATACTTATGTCACGCATGTGTTCACTTCAGCAGCAAAATGGGCATTTTATTTTGTTTTGTTCACTTGCAGTGTTGCCTTATCCCATATATGCCCACCCGACAGATTCAATCTGTGAAACTACAGCTGCCACATAATACTCTTCCTGCACTTATAAGAAATCAATCTTTCAGGGTAGCCGCACCTACACTTTCACTTTGGAACTCCCTGCCTATTGACATCAGGCATATGCCTTCGCTCTTTTTCAGTGCCTATTATTTTTTCAAAAATGTTTAGGCAATCCTAGCCAGACCCGTAAAAGTAATATATGCTCTATTTATTTTTAGCTCTTGTAACTTTGTGTGGAAGGTGGGGCAAACACCCCCTTTTGTTGCTACTTTTGTTAAACAACTCAGAATCAGAATCCCTTCTGATCTACTGCAAATCACTCAGAGGTCTACCAGTAGATCCTGATTTACATTTTGCCCACTTCTGCAAATAAGACAAATGAGTTCATTGGATACTGAGCAATGATCCACATCACTGTCCCCAGACGAGCCATACTGGCAGACCTCAAAACTATTAAAATTGCCCAGCAAGCACATTGGACTTTTCTTAAAATTTGTCTCCCCTGAAAGCCATTGAAGGCTTGCTGAGTTAAATCGATATCTGTCATGGGCACAGAATAAATGACATAACCGAGGAAACACAAGAAGTGTTTGTCAGAGTGAGAAATATTATATAGAAATCTTCTAATAGAATCTGCAGGCTCTCCTTATGATTCATGTCTCTAGCTTTTCCTTGGTCAGGGCATGACTTGGCCACAGTACTCCATGCTCTGGTAACTTCCAGACTGGATTATTGCAATGTGCTCTATGTGGGATTGCCCTTGAAGATGGCTCAGAAATTTCAGCTGGTCCAAAATGTGGTGGCTTCGGTTGCCCTGGGCTTCCTATAACCCCTGTTCTCAAACAGCTGCTTTTGCTGACAGTTTGTTTCCTGGCCCAATTCAAGGTGATCTGTTTAATGTTCTAAACAACTTGGGCTCCAGAAAGCTGAAGGACTGTTTCCTTTCCTATAGATACTCCTTACCCAGATCAGCAGAGGGGACCCTCTTGGCTGTTCCACCTCCCTCAGAGGGTTGCCATGGGGGGGGGTGAGGCTTGCTTGGTAGATGGCATTCTGTATGGTAGCACCTAAGCTGTGTAGATCTTTCCCATGGAGGTGTGCCTGGCTTCTTCACTATGCAGCTTTTGCATGCTGAAGATATACCTCTTTACCCTTGACTCCTGAGATGTGTTTTCAGCCTACTCCTGTGATTGCAATTTGTTTTAACAGTTTTCAACCCTGAATTTTCCATTGTTGTAACCTGTACTAGGACCTGCTAGTGAGGGGTGGGTAATATAGTTAATAACATTAACTATTATTACTACTACTACTACTACTAATACTAATAATAATAATTTGGATGGCTGCTCTTACTTTGTAAAGAAGATAGAGATTTTTTAAAGAGAGAAATTCCCAGCTCTATTGAGATTTAGTTCAAGAGACAGAGTAAGGTAATAAAAGTATTATCAAAGGTTTAAACTCATGCTGATGGTATTATAAGCCCCAAACAACTTGGGACCACTCTATTTAAGGAACTGCCTTATCCTGCACGTGCCTGCCAGATCACAGCAGTCTTTCAGAGAAGCAGATTTGACCAGGCCACATACCCCTGAGGTCCCTTTCATGACCACCTGCAAAAGGGCTTTCCCCCAGCACCTATTTTGTGAAATTCAGACACATGGCAATCACCTCAATGCTGTGCCTTAGATCAGGGTTAGGGCACATTTTTCAGCCCAATGCTTGCATTCCCTTCCAGTCAACATTCTGGGGTCCGTATGCCAGTGCTGGGAAAGGCCAGAAGCAAAAGTGTGCAGGGCAATGAATGTTAATTTTACCTTTGTACAGTAGGCTAGTTTCTACACATACTTACACACCCTTCTCTACCCTCTGTCCAGGAGAGCAAGGTCGTCAGAGTTCAAGGACACATTCCAGCCTGGGAAGGTGTGAAGCAGGGCTGGGGAAAGTTCCATGGGCCAGATAAAGAGACCTGGAGGGTCACTTTTGGCCCCTGGGGCTGAGTTAGATGCTTGCACAAAACTTTGTATTAATGCAGGCTTATCCAGTACCTAGACATGTTGTCTGTACTATTGCTTTACTGTTTTCCTGCATTTTATTTGCATTTTTTCATTAGAAGTATAAAAATTCCTCTATTTCGGTACCATATAGAAATTGAGCATTGCGATTGCATTTTAGTTTTCATTTATTTGTTGCAAATCTTTCAGAGATATTTGTTGTTACCTTATTGCTGCACTTCTCTATTGATGCTCCTGACATTCATAATGGTCAGTGATTGTTGGAAGCTTGGGTGAAGTGCAGTTGGCAGGTATGGTCTGGTGTCCCTGAGATCTGGTGCAATGAATTAACTCATTGAGAGGTTCCAGCTAGCTAGAGAGCCAGTGTGGTGTAGTGGTTAAGAGTGGTGGACTCCTAATCTGGGGAACCGGGTTCACGTCTCCGCTCCTCCACATGCAGCTGCTGGGTGACCTTGGGCTAGTCACACTTTTTGAAGTCTCTCAGCCCCACTCACCTCACAGAGTGTTTGTTGTGGGGGAGGAAGGGAAAGGAGAATGTTAGCCGCTTTGAGACTCCTTCGGGAAGTGATAAAGCGGGATATCAAATCCAAACTCTTCTTCTTCTTCTTCTACTCAGCTTGCTACCTTTTTCTTTGTAAATGCCCTCCAGCTTCCCCACTTTTATTTCATTTGATTGCCCAAGATCTAGACCACAGGCTTCTTACTTTCCTTCTCAGCCAACAAAAGCTTGGGAGGGGGGCTTCAACTTTTGTAGCTAAATGCTGCTCCTAAGCAGCTTATGGTGAGAGCCTGGCTTAAGCTTCAACAAATGTTAAGAATGAGCTATAAATTGCAGATCTCATCATGCTAGTATATATGTAGAGAGACAAAGCTGAAGATCTCCTGTTTCCTTTGTCAGCTTCTTTTGGAGGGGAAAAGAAAGCATAAATTTGTGCCCATGCTGATTGGGTGGCTGTAGGATGCTGGACACAGAAATCCTAATGCAAAAATAGCAATGGGTCTTCAACATCCCTCCTTGCAACTATGAACGATTGATTACACCACTGATTTTGACAGGTAGGCAGGATAACCCACCTGTCAATCACATGGTGTTGTAATGACATCTTAATGACAAGGAGCTGGCCCACAGAACCGAAAGGTTTCCTTACCCCTGCACTAGTTATTAAGCCAAGCGTGTGGCTACTAGTGAGAGCACCAGTACCTTTCTCCGGTCCCTGCTCCATGACCTCTTGTTATAGCTTTTCTTTCTGCCCCAGCATCATGATAGCAGGAGACCATGTGATGTCAGCTTGGATTTTAAGATGCTTTGAACAAAAGATTCGGATAATGGAGCTCCAAGCTCTCAAGCCCTGCTCAGCCATGTACATCATTATTTTATTTATCCCAACTTTTATATCCCACCATTCTGTAGCAGCACAGAAACTTTAAAAAGATGCAATGAAACGAGCTGTGATTCCGTCGGAAAACAATGGCAAAGAATGGCAATAAAATTGCAACTGTAAAGTATACCAGCTCCAGCACTAAAGTGCATCATCTGGATACCCTAATTAAAAAGAAGAAAAGCCCACTGCAATAAAACCATTTTCAATGTGCACTTAAAAGCAGGCATGGAAAAAGCCAGATGAACTTCTTTTGGGTGGCCAGTCCATTATTTCCATTATTTGGCATCACATCCAAAAGGATGCTCTCTGTCATACCTTTTAATCAAGTTGTGTAATGGGAGAAAGGAATAATCATTTTATTCTATGCCCTTTACGTTTTCTCTTGTTAAAATTGTTTTAATAAAAGTTAAGCTCTTGATTGGATATTAAGGATTGCAGCCACAGCTCACGCTGCAATCCTTGGTTTCAGGATTTTCTTTTAATGTGAATCAGCTAGCTGAGCTCATTTGGTCAGTCAACCTGGCGTGATTGAATCTGATTTGGCCAGAGGGATTCATGCTGGCACAGACCTCTGCAGTGTATACTCATTCTGGGTAGAGCTTAGTCATCTGGGGTACCTGTCCTAAGGCACCTCTGATTTTGATTATGAATCCTAGAGACTGGAGCTTGATTCCCCCAAATAGGATGCGCCCTTCATTGAAAAGCCACAGTAGGGTAACACCTTTATTAGGATCAACTAGATCCTTTTCGCATGTACTACTAGAAAGCCAGGTGTCCCCCATCTTGTATTTGTGCACCTAGTTCTTCGTGACTAGGTGTGAAACCTGACATTTCTCACTATTGATCTTTTAGGTCTGGTGTTATATGACCCCAGTGGTTGCTCCCAGTCACCAGTCTGGTAGCCGCATTCAGGATTAGTTGTAATTTCTGGGTCACCTTCAAAGGTAGCCCCACACGGAGTGCATTGCAGTAGTCCAGGCAGGAGATAACCAAGGCATGCACCACTCCGGCGAGACAGTCTGCAGGCAGGTACGGTCTCAGCTGGCATACCAGATGGAGCTGGTAGACAGCCACCCTGAATATAAAATTAAATAAATCTTATAATTATACAGTTGGAAGAGGCCTTACAGGTTTGGCCTCTAATCTTGGAGACTGAGGGAGCGACCATAACTCTCCCAGGCACTTGATTCCATTGTCAAAGTTACTATTAAGGCATTCCTCCTGTAACTGAAGTAATGCTGGAGGTGGAGGCAGCTAACAGCCATCATCATGCCCTGGATTGGTTGCAAGAAGACAGGCGGGTGGGGGCTGGTTGGGGGCAGACTGAGACTGATGGAGTGGTACCCCATTTGCCCTAATGCAGCAGCCTCCGCTGTCTTGAAAACTTCTGGGTGGAAAGCTGAGTTCACTAGAATGTGTAAATTTGTGTTACCTTGTTCTGGAAAGTGGAAGAAGGTGAGGGGGATCTCTCTCTCTCTCTTATAGCAACTGGGTTTCCATGTTGCGTCCGGCTTCCATCCAACCTCATTTTTAACCAGCCCTGGTTTCTTTTCGGTTAACAGAGTGTGATTACAGGGCAATTCATATTTTACTAATGAAACCTTTTCTGGCAAGCTGGTGAACCTTGACCTTTGCATGGCAATGTATTTAAAAAACCAGGTGATTGTTGATTGGATTTTTAGTGATGTTCTGTGGGCGAGTGGCCTTGTGGCTCATTTGATGCAGAGGGTGGCTGACGTCTATAATGAAGTGTCATGTGTCTTCCATAACACGACAGGTGCTGTGATGGATGCACAGAGGAAGGATAGGATTAACTCTGCTTGCTCACAGGCACAGTGAAGGTTTTCTAGCTCAGTTTGTGATGCAGGAGAACCATTAGGATGACATGCAAATAATAATAATAATAATAATAATAATAATAATAATAATAATAATATTTAAGTGTTCTAAGGATGTAGCGATCTGTTCTTTACATCTAGCAATATTCGCCCTGGGAATGAAAGAGGCCCATTCAGTGGGCTGTGTGAAGTTCTGCTAATGGAGTTTAGCTGTGCTTTGTATGAAGAGGTGCCTTGTTTCTCTCTCTCTCTCTCTCTCTCTCTCTCTCTCTCTCTCTCTCTCACACACACACACACACACACACACACACACACACTGCAAAATGAGCAGTCAGCCATATTCATCACGTTGCTAGCCAAGCCAGCAACTCTCTCTTCTACTACGCCAGACAGCCACATCTAGCTCTTGTGTTGATTTAGGAACAAACGGCATTTATTATTGTTTAATAAAATGACACTAATTCACTCCGGCAAAACACAGATTTTGTTGAAACTGATCTATATCATTTTATTATAAAATTTTATTATAAAATCAATAATACATGCGTGTATATGTACAGACGCAAACGTCATAGGTAACCTCTAACCCAAGTGAGCTGCTGGAAACCCCATACTTGCTTTTAAAAACAAAAAAAATTTTTTCCTTCCAGTAGCACCTTAAAGACCAACTAAGTTAGTTCTTGGTATGAGCTTTCGTGTGCATGCACACTTCTTCAGATACATCTGAAGAAGTGTGCATGCACACGAAAGCTCATACCAAGAACTAACTTAGTTGGTCTTTAAGGTGCTACTGGAAAGAAAAAATTTTTTTTTGTTTTGACTATGGCAGACCAACACGGCTACCTATCTGTAACTTGCTTTTAAAAGAAAGCATAGACTCCTTCCAAATTAGTATCCCCCCCCCCTTTGCTGTCCAGGCATATCATGCTGCTCCAGCAGGGCCGTCCCAGGACATTTTGCCACCTTAGGCAAAAGAGAAACTGGTGTGCGCACCCCTCTGCCACTGACACCACTGCTTGAGGTGACTGGAGGTGGTTTGGGGAGCCCCTGTAGAGAAGGGAAAAAAGAAGGCTGGATGGGAGCAGGGGGCAAAAGCAGGAGAACTCCCTCCCTGGAAACATTTGTGAAATATAAAGCTACAGGATTTCAGCAGTAAGCTATGGGACATGCACCTACTGGAAATGAAGCTGTATATCTACCCTGAAACTTTTGCAGGCACGAACAGTAGTGAGAGCAAAATCATGTATAACTACCCTGATACCATCATGAGCACAAATCATCCGGAAAGCACAATAAAAAGGATGCCTGGAGATGCCCATGGAATGTGTTTTGAAAATGGAAGCCTGATCTTGAGGCACTTGGTTTTATTAATGATGAGACTAGCACAGATCTGCTATACCTGTAGGGCCAAGCATCATCTATACCTCTATGCTAAGTCCACATTCTGAGTCACACCAAGGGGGGGAATTGCAGACAATGGAGAATATAGGGAGCTGCCTTAGAGCAAGTCAGACCTTTGGTCCATCTAACTCAGTATTGTCTGCACTGACTGGCAGCAGCTCTGCTGAGTTTCAGGCAGCAGGTGGAAGGCTGCAGTTTCCGCATCCCTGAAATAGATGCTACTTTCAAGTAGAGGATTGCACTCTGTGAAGTAGGACACATGGGACCCGAAGCAGCAATTCCCACAGCTGGCAGTTCTAAAACTGAAACCAGCTTGGCCATTTATCTTCAAGCTGCTTAGTCTGTTTTTCTGCAAAACACAAGTTCCCCAGCTAAGTCTGATATGAGCAGGCTGCAGAAGCTCAAATTGTAAATGCTTCTTTGTTGATTATTCTTCCTGTCTGTTTTATGATTTGTTGCACCCTCCCTGGAAATTGAAGGAATAAAAGACAGGATTTAAGTAGAACATAAATGCACAAGGAGTTTGTAGAATGAGTTTGTAGAAATGCACAAGGAGTGTGTAGAGTTCCTTGGAAAGGAGTAAAGGTCATGCTGTTTTCGAGCATATTTTGAAAGTGATTGTGGTGCAATGGAAAGAGAATTGGCTTTTGCCAGCTTCATCTGGTATACCTGTTATGGCTGTATCTGAACCAGGATAGCCTGGACACTGTAGTCCATGCATTGGTGACCTCAAGGCAGGATTACTGCAAGGTGCTGTATGTGGGTCTGTTCCTGGTCTGGAAACTCCAGCTAGTGCAGAATGCAGTGACTTAACTGCTGGTGGAGGCAGACAGCTGACGGTGTATGACAGCTCAGCTAAAACATCTGCACTGGTCAGGAATGATGGGAGGCCAATGCCATCTGTGCTGGCTGACCATATGCTATTGGGCCAAAATAAAGGTTTGTGTGTTGACATACAAAGCCCTGAACAACTTGGGTCCAGGATACCTTAAGGACTGTCTGAGACCTTATATCCCAGCTGAGATCACAGAGACCACCCAGTGGGACTTTGTTTTTGTCCCTCATGTTACAGAGACCCAAGTGGCTTCCACTAGAAGTCCGACATTTAGTGATGCCAGCTCTCACAGCTGTTTATTCATTTATTTCATTTTCCAGTCACTTTAACGATGATCTGTATTGTTTTAATGGTGTTTTATGGAGTACACCATCCTGATATTTTATCATATTGTGGGATAGAAATACTTCCATAGGCAAGCAAGCAAGAAAAGATATTGGGAAGTTTAGGTATGGAACCAGGGAGTCCCAGGTGCAGTAAATTCTTACATGGTCATAAAATTCAGTGGGTGACCTTCATCCAGTTCTTCCTTCTCAGCCTAACTTACTCCTAAGGATGGGTGAATCTGTCCATTTTAAGTTTCACATTTTCCCAATCTTAATTTCACTTCTTCAAAACGTATCAGTTTTTGATTTTTTTAAGGGAACAAAAACAAAAGTCCTCATAAGAATTCATCAGCATTTTGATGCAAATATCTCTTAATGCACACATTTTTAAAAAATCAATGTCCTCTAATATAATGCCTTTTTTATTGTTATTTTCAAAAATGTGTGCATCTTTCTGCACACTCTATCCTCTTATCTGTGTTTTTGTATACATAACTTGGCTGGAAACCTACACTGCAAAATCTGGAGAACTTTGAATTTTGAAGACCATGCTTTGGTTTGAGTACTCTTTCAGAAATTGCATACTCGGTAGGTTTGCCTTTAAATGTGAACTGGCTCCAATTGTTCCTTCATCCCTGCCTACCTCACAGGGATGGGAGGGAGTAGTATTGTGATTCTGAGATCTGTGGAGGAGGATTGGAATAAAAACGTAATAAGTAAGTTAATGTCACATATTTTTAACAGGCATATGCTTTTGCATCTTCCTCTCTGCCTTCTTGATCAAAGGCTATAATAAGAGGCTTCACACACATACACACATACATACACACCCACACCCCGCTGGTATCCCCTTCCCCTTTCTTGGTATAAAATAAACTCAATGTGGATTTTCAAAGCAGCAATCTTGCCAGTCTCAGCACTTGACAGTACCTAGATGGGGGCAGGGTGTGCGATGCCACCTCTACACTGCAGCTGTAAAACATGGGGCGGGGGGAGACAAGGGTGAGGAAATGGAGAGGAAGCATATCCCCAGCTTCAAGCATTTTTGCTGTGCTGCTTAAAATTAGGCTTTGCTAAATCAGCTGCTCACATGCGCACAGCCTGGAAGACAGATAAAAGGACAGATATAAGCAAGTACTTATTCACGCAGCACATAGTTAAACTATGGAACTCACTGCCACAGGAGGCAGTGATGGCTCCAGCTTGTATGGCTTTAAAAGAGGATTAGACAAATTCATGGGCTACAGATGGTTACTAGCCATGATGGCGGTGCTCTGCCTCCACAGTTGGAGGTACCAATGGTTCTGATTTCCAGTTGCTGGAAGCCACGTGAAGGGAGGGTGCTCTCATGCTCGGGTCCTGGATGCAGGCTTCCTACAGGCATCTGGTTGGCCATTGTGAAAGCAGGATGCTGGACTAGATGGGCCACTGGCCTTTTCCTTCTTGTGTTCTTTTGTTCTTGCTGCTATGCAGATTCGGCTCACCTGCATGGTGGTTGTGTATTAGCATAAAGGAAGCAAATGCCTTTTACAGTGGTACCTCGGGTTACAAACACTTCGGGTTACAAACTCTGCTAACCTGGAAGTAGTACCTTGGGTTGAGAACTTTGTCCCAGGATGAGAACAGAAATCGCGCACCGGTGGCAGCAGGAGGCCCCATTAGCAAAAGTGCACCTCAGGTTAAGAACGGTTTCGGGTTAAGAATAGACCTCCAGAACGAATTAAGTTCGCAACCCGAGGTACCACTGTATTTTAAAACTAATACTTACCTACCACTTTTACCTGCCCATACTCCATGGAGCTCAGGGCAATGTATACATCATTCTTCTCTTCACTATTTCATCGTCACAACAAACCTGTCAGTTAGGTTAGCCTGACTAAAGCAAGATCAACCAATGAGTTCATGGCTGGACAAGAACTTTGACCAAGTCCTCCACTCTATTCATTCTGCTCTGCTCTGCTCTGTTCATTCATTATTGGGAGAGCAGACTTGGTAACTAGCAAACCACCTCAAGTAAATGTCTTGCTTGGGAATAGGGGCAGGGAAGGGGTATTCACCTGAATCCTTTTGTGTGTTCTTTCAAAGGGATTCAGGTGGGGTGAGAGGCAAGGAGTTGCACCAGTTAGCCAGACCCCCCTCTGCCAATGTAGACACAGAGCCCCATCTGTTCTATGCTTGACAGATGTGTGAAGGAACCCTATGGGCATACATTGGGGGATACTGTACCAATTAGGATCCCTCTTCCCATGGTTGATACTCGTGCAGCTAGCAGGGCAGACAGGGCGCCCATAGGGAGATGCCTCGGGGGATTCTGCCACCTGAGGAATTGGCCTCATCCTGTCTAATGGCTATGCCAGCTGTCAACAGAGCTGAGTGTCATCAGTGTACCTCACCCCCAAATTCCAAGTGACCACTCCCAGCAGCTTCATATAGATATTTGATTGTACTGGGGATGTGGCAGGATACCACGGTCTATGGTATCAAATGCCATAGAACAGGGCTGGCCCAGCCGTTGCAAGGGTGGCAGAGAAGCAGCACTAGCATCAGCACCAATTTCTGATGAGATCTTGCCCAAACCACACAAGATCTTGCAAAGCACACGAGATCTCACTGGAAATCGGTGAGCTCTCGCTGGAAATTGGCACTGGTGCCAGCTCTGTGTCTCTGCCACAGAAAGATCAAGAAGCAGGTGCAAGTTCCCACTGCCCCTGCCTTGCTCTCTGTAAAGGTCACGAATAAAGAAAAATAAATGTGTTCTTATGGCACCATGAGATATTTTTAGAAGCTTTTTAGTTTACAATGGCATCAGCTTATTTGAGTCTGTATACAAATATCTGTCTCTCCGCCTTACGTGCCATACAGAAGGCCCCTTGGAAAGCTAAAACACATGCTAGCCAATAGATTTTTATGCTTATAGTGAAATAACCTTCAGCAAATTGATTTTGGGAGTGGAGTGGGTGGAAGAGAAGTGGGGGAGACAAAGCATCAAGAAGGTCCTTTGACAGGTTTTTCTCAAACGAATCAAGGCCTGCAAGATGGTTCCTTTGTGTACTGGGCAGCAATCACTTGGGAGCTATCACCTTATTCTGGTGCATTATTGAATGCGACAATCCCTATACGTTCGTGACAATTAGAACTCCTATTACCATGGAAAACAAGCAATGTGTCACTAATGTTCTGGATGGCCTAGCATTAATAAAGCCAACTGATTCTCTGTGCCCAAGGCTGAGACCTTGCGAGGAGCAGATGGTGTTTAGGAAGACTTCTACGCATTAGCATGAGAATAGAGACGTGGGTCACACATTGCCTTGAGGCAAAGCTTTCCACTGCCTATCTGTGTAAGCTCCCCCAGTTTATTAAAGCATTTGTTGTTTAGGCTTTACTATTATTATTATTTCTAATTTAGGTAATGAGCATGTACTTACACAGAGCGAGAGAAACGGGTTTCATAATCAAGGCCGGGGAAAATGAAAGGGGGGGGGAGGAGCTACCTCCCTTGCACTCCTTGGAAGTTACCTTTTGCAAGTGTAGTGGAGTGCAAGTGGAGAAAAATGAGCAGTGGCTGGTGGATAATAAGCATTTGTGAGCCACATGAATCTGGTTATTGGATTCACAGATGGTGATGTTTGTTTCTAAATTGCTGAGCCAGTGTGGTGTAATGGTTAGAGTGCTGGACCAGGACCTGGTAGACCAGGGTTCAGATCCCCACTCAGCCATGAAACTCGCTGGGTGACCTTGGGGACCAGTCCCTGTCACTCTGCCTAATTTCCTTCAGAGGGTTGTTGTGATGATAAAATGGGGAGAGGAGAACCATTCACACCATTTAGATAGATAAACAGGATATGTTTAAGATGAGGTACTTTACAGAGTTAATTTTACCTGCATGTTCTGGAGCAGCAAGCATTCTTATTTAGAATAATAACCATCACCATCATAATGAGGAGGGACTGAGCTGCTGCACAGGGGGCTCTCCAGCAAAGTGCCACTGGTGGTTGGAGAGTGGTTCTTTTGCCTGCGGCATCAAGTGGGAAGCTCTGTGGGGTATGGGTGGTGGCTGGGCAGTGGTGGCTTTGGATCTGCTGGGTCCTAAGCTAGTCAGCCCAGGTGAGCTTGGTGGTGCTCATGGTGGTCCAGGTGCTAATGCAGGGGTTTTTGGTGTTGCTGCCTTGCCACCTCCTGGGTGGTCATTTGGGGTGTGTGTGTCTTCCTGGGGCTTTGGACTCAGACCTCAAGGTCCAGACCTACACTGCACCCATGTTCACACCCCCTAATTCCCAGATTTCAGCCAAGTGGTGCACACAGAATCCAGCAGGGCCAAATCACTTCCTTGCTCCTGCATTTTCAGTCTGAAAGCTAGGCAGTTGCCCTTGAGTCACTTCACCACCGTGAGACTTCAAAGGATCCAGGGAACAAATTGGAATCAAAACAATGCATCACAGTGACAGATGTTGACTTTGCCAAAGACATTGGTCTTTAATGGAACCAGCAGAGCACCTAGTGTGCTCACTAATCATTTGGTTTAAATAGAAATTGCTAAAAGGACCCTCAACTTGTTCCACAATCATTTTTTAAAGCATGGGGGAGCTTAAGTGACATTCTGGGATATTAGCTATTAGGAAATCCAAGGCTGTTTTATTTAGCATAAGGCCCAGCTTAGACACAGTTTGGTCAACTCCATGTGGTTCATGTGCTGAATATTTCTTAAAATGAGTACCTATGTGACATAACAGAGCCAAGCCACTGGTAGGTATGCTGGAACATAGGGATGCCTTACACTGAGTTGGATCTATTGGTCCATCAAGCTCAGTGCTATCTATTCTGACTGGCAGTGTCCCACCAGGATTTCACCCAGGATTCCTTCCCAACTCTACCTGGAGATGCCTGTGTTTGAATCTGGGGCCTTCTGCATGCAAGGCAGATGCTCTACCTGTCATGAGTCCCATGGAGACATCCTGGAAGGGCTGGCTGGAACAGGACAAGCTTAAAGAGTTGAAGATTGATGGACCATGGAAAAGGACCTAGCGAGTTGGGATGGGCCAAATCTCTGCCCTGGGAAGTGTCTGGGGAGGCGGCCATTTGTTGCAAATCTAATCTGGGCAAAGGGACCCAGCGGGCTGTCAGAGGAAGTCAGTGCCAGCACTGTAGGATCCCCCACCCCTTTGCTAGACCTGCCCCTACCACCCACTCTTCTTGATGAGCCTTCACCTATAGAGGAGGCATCAGAAAACAAGTCTGGTTCAAAGCTGGCACAGTCTCATCTGCTAGAACACAGAGACTCCAGTGCTGGCAAGAACAGGTGACTCAGGCCCAGCCCACCAGAAGGAGCGCTCATTCATTTGCCCAGTCCAAGGATGCTTCCTGTTTGCCATGCTAAAGCTGTGCCCACCCCACTCAGTTCAAGGGGCATGTCAACTGTTGGATCAGTGTCTTAGCTTGCCTAGCCATGCAATCAACTGCTTTGCCTTTTAACTCTTAACATGTCTGTGTACCATGCTGATGTAAGCATTAAAGTTTCTGGCAGAAACTGTAACTTGAGTATGAGTTCTTTGTCCAGCGAGAGCCAAAGCATGACTGCTGAGCTCACTACAGCCATGCTTCTACAACTGAGTGTGGGAAGCAGAAGCCACAAACCAGGTCAGGCTCTTGGTGCTTGTAAATCCCCATTATGGTGAGCCTATTCACATATTTGCATCAGCTCAAGGCAGCAGTGAATGGCGGAGTGGAGCAATGGCCTGACCTCTGGTTGCCCATGTTGCTGCTGCATACTGGGACATAGAGGGGGGCTGGGTGAGAGGGTTGCAAGGCTGGTGAAGTGCAAACACATTGGCACACCAGTGTGTTTGCACCACACCAACCTCTAGCCCCTTCTTCATCCCTGTTATGTAACAGCAACATGGGCTACTAGAGATCAGGTGGGTGTGACCACCCCTCCATCCACTACTGGCTCAAGGTCTGCATATCAAGATGAACTACTAGAAGAAATGAGAGAAGTATGAGCTATAGCGCAGTGGTAAAGCATCTGTTTTGCACCTAGAAGGTCCTGCGGAAATCTCTGGGATCTCCAGGTAGAGTTGGGGATATCCGAGACCCTGCAGAGCCAGTACAGACAATACTGAGATAGATGGACCAGTGATTTCTGACTGAATGTAGGGCAGTTTCCAATATGAAGAGAATAACAGCAGCTCCAAAAGGAACATTTGCTGTGGGAATGGTTCCTGCAGCTACTGTATAATGTATTGACTCCAGTGTTAGTTATATTAAGAGTGCATCCAGGGCAATTAGTGGACCTGACTAATGAGGTCCTTTTAATTTCAGTGGGTCTACTTTCACTGCACTGGGTACATCCCAAAGGGTGGGCACTGTACAAGCATTTATAAACACCTGTATATATGTCATAATCATGCGCATAGCAGCTTTTAAATATGTATGTATTGTATATATGAGTGTATGGCACTTAAACATTAAATGCTTGCTAAGGGAAGTACTAATGTTCCCACAGTAGCCCAAAAATGTGTTGAACTCCATATATAGCTCACAGGGTGTGAGGAAACACCTTTTTTACTCTCTTGCATAAAGTGCACGTTAAGAGATGTACTAGTAGATGTCAGGGAATAAAACTATCACAAGAAGCCAGAATTATTTTCCTGGTAGAAACTACTCCCCACACTATGTCAGCCCTTGACCGTGATCCAGAAACCCTTTGAAAAATATCCCTTCTGATTAGCAATCCACTCATATAAAATTCACATGCTCCCTCCCTTCACTCTCTGAAGGTTGCTATTCTCTGCCTAACTCTTGTTAACCAGGAAATTTGTCAGCTCACACCCTGCATCCAAATCAAATGCTGTATATTCTCTTGTCGCGACAACGGCACCCCTCTTTTCAAGGCACTTCTGTCAACACTGCTTATTCTAAGTTTAGCAGTATATTAGTTGGTAAACACACACACACACACACACACACACACACACACAAACACACAGAGTCTAAACCAAAGCCAAGCCAAAGAAGAAAAGGCACTTCTCCAAATTAGATAATAAACTATCCCTGACCTAATCCCATGGGACAAGTAGTCATCTCTTCCACAGGAAGCTATATGGGTGTGATTCCTGATTGCAGGATAAATAGCAGGCCAGGAGTGCAGCTAACTTTCACCCCAGTAGCTTCCAGGTCAGAATATTTGATAGCATTATTATTATTATTATTATTATTTAATTAAATTTATAAACTGCCCTATATCTGCAGGTCTCAGGGCGGTTTACAGGATAAAAGCACAACATAAAAGCACAAAATACAAAACAAAAACCCAATAACACCCCCCAACACACATTTTAAAAGAGCATTGGATGTCAATCAACCCAAGGTTAAAGAGGAATTTTTTTGCCAGGCGCTTAAAGGTGTATAATGAAGGCGCCAGGCGTCTTCTAGCCGAGTCACCACTCGGTTAACGTTAGTGTCCATCAAAGGGCTTAGGCAAAGGTCTTTCTCATCACTTGCTCCGTGATCCTTTAACAGCCATGTCATACCCCTCAACTGTCCCAGTAAAACATCCCGTTTTTTCATGTGAGAGAACAACGGCCATTTGGGGCCCCATGATCTTGCGTGATCTCACACCATGATCTTGCCCCGAAACTTTTGTGTGTGTGTTGGGGCACTGAAAAAGCATGTCTTTGGGGGCTGCAATCTCACGCAGGTCACGTGACTCACATGGGGCTGTAGCCCCAGAAGACACATGCCCCTCCTTTTTTGTGTGTGTGTCTTTGTTGGAGTGTATGCCATGTATCAGAACTGCAACCTTCTTTGTGCAAAACATATGTTCTGAGCCATGACCCCACTCCCCAAGCTGACTTAATGTTATAATGCAAATGTCTGGCTTAACATTCATGCTAGAGAAGCATGGCCACTTTTTGCACATTTGCAACACGTCTACCTCTCTGCAGAGGATGGAGCTGCAATTGCACCTTTCACACACTGAATCACATTTCCCTTTCATCTGCTTCCTTCTGAACAGGTGATTGGCTGAAGGGCCCCATGAGGGCTGGATGAAATCCTGCTGTAGGCTGCAGGCCCATGGGCTGGGGTCCCTCACCCTTGCCTTCAGTTTTTTTCAGATGCCCTTTAAACTACATTTCCCAGACACACTGGTCATTGTGACAGTCAAGGTACAATGGAGGCAACAACTAAGAAATTCTTACAAACCCCTGAGTTTTATAACGCTATGGGAAAGTCACCATGATCGATTTGAAATACCATATTTTTTGTTCTATAAGACTCACTTTTTCCCTCCTAAAAAGTAAGGGGAAATGTGTGTGCGTCTTATGGAGCGAATGCAGGCTGCGCAGCTATCCCAGAAGCCCGAACAGCAAGAGGGATTGCTGCTTTCACTGCGCAGAGATCCCTCTTGCTGTTCTGGCTTCTGAGATTCAGAATATTTTTTTTCTTGTTTTCCTCCTCCAAAAACTAGGTGCGTCTTGTGGTCTGGTGCGTCTTATAGAGCAAAAAATACGGTATGTGTTCGGCATTACTTCTGTAGTCAAGAGCCTTATTCAGAAATCTGCTTCCATGCATTAGCCTTTCACATGGGGACAGAGTGGGACTGCACTTGTTAGCCTTGCATACCCCATCACCCCTTCTTCTGATGTTTTATGTGTTGAGCACTAACATCTGAAAAGAGGCATCTAAGCAGCAACCATGCAGGCACTCCATGTAATCAGGATCCATGAGCAATTGATACTCTGGGAGGGGCAAGGACTAATGTGTAGCCTTTAAGCAAATGCCTAATGTGTAGAGGTGAATTTCTGAAAAGGACTTTGCTCAGCAAATATTCTTTCCAGGAAACTCATGTGCTTGAGCATTTATGAAAAGTGAAGGGGAAAGAAGCATGAAAATAGCCAAAGAGGCTCCATTTAAAAATTCAGCGGCTTTGTGTGAACACCTGCATAGCCATTTGTTGAGCACTGGCAGAGCAATTAAAGTAGGATTAATGTATATACAGTAGATGCTCAGAGATCCCAAACTTAACCAGCTGGCCCAAAGCATCAGTCATTCAAGCTATTATTAGAACAGCGCTTCGAAATGCTTTGAAGTGGGGCCACCCTGTCATCTTCCACCACCTTTCAAGCCCTACTTCTCCCCTCTAGCAATACCAAATGCAAGAATATCACACCCGTAGTTACCACTGAACAAGTTTAACTTCCATTTTTATTGTCAATGTATGTGGCCAGTACATATTTGAGTATGGTAAGCCTGCAGCTTACATGGGGATTATGTTCCGGGGCTTTCACCTAATCAAAACCCATTGGGTTCAGTGGTGGGTAGAATTGGGATAATAGAATCATAGAACTATATAGAGTTGGAAGAGACCACAAGGTTCATCTTGTCCAAACCCCTGCAATGCAGGAATCTTCTGTTCAACATGGGACTTGAACTCAAAACCCTGAGCTTTAGAATCTCATGCTGTACTGACTGAGCTGTCCCAGCATGACATTTCCCCCAGAAACCCATTTCCTTCCCTCCCCCCTTTATTTTTATTTTTAAAAATATTTGCCGCACACATTAAGTTGCATGTGCACAAGTTAAATGCACATCAGTTGCAGGTTTACTGTAGAACTGAAGCATGCCATGGAACTGTGGGAGGGGGGCAACACCTGTCTCCTTCCACATCTTGCTGGACTGCACCTCCCATTATTGCTGGCTATTGGCCCTGCTGGTTGGGACTGATGGGAACTGGAGCCCAGCAAGAGATGTTAGCCACAGGTTCCTGAACCCTGATATAGAAGGAGAAAAGGAGCCTGTTACTGCATGGCACTACACAACAGTGAGGGTGCATTGTCAGAAGAAAGAAAGAAAGAAAGAAAGAAAGAAAGAAAGAAAGAAAGAAAGAAAGAAAGAAAATGCCCTTTGATGTGGAGCCATCATCCAGGAACATGTTTGAACTCACAATCTGTGAAGCACTGAATTGGACCATAAGTTTGCTCTGAGGAATGAGAACACAATAGCGGTAATGTTGGGAGACACAGCACTGGGTTAAGTTGTTTGTGTGCCACTGTATTCACCTCCACTCTAGACAAATGAGCCTTGGAAGTCAGCCTTGTCAGAGGAATCAAAATGCGTCTCCGTAGTCTCTGCTGTATAGGCAGAGACATGGCTTTCCCGGAACATTAAGCTCTTATTTTTGCTAATGCAAGCACAGAGCCTTGGGGGAAGAAACAACAACTTGA
The DNA here is from genome assembly GCF_964270895.1 of Podarcis filfolensis. NCBI lineage: Eukaryota > Metazoa > Chordata > Lepidosauria > Squamata > Lacertidae > Podarcis > Podarcis filfolensis. The sequence goes on from NC_139617.1 coordinate 25,585,060, forward strand.
TATAGCTTCATGGTTTAAACTTTTTGTATTGGTAGGTGTACAAACAGGAATGTTGTCAGTATTGGATGACAAAATGGATCTGGGGCACTCAGCTGTTTTCCCTACTGGCTGATTTGCTGCTGCCTACTGGGGCAGAAAGGGGGAGTGCGAAGGGAAGGGAAGGTGGGTATGGTGCAAACATGGTGCTAGCAGGGGTTTGGATTGGCTCTGCTGGTGTGTTTGCACCACAACAACCTTTTTTCTGCCTCTCTCCTCCCGCTCTGTGCCCAACAAGCAGCAGTGGCTCAGCTGGCTCAAGTAAGTGACACAGCCCCACTGCACCATTTGCTGCTGATTGTTGTTGATAGCTTTCGGGGCTGAGGATGTGGCATATGTTGCTGTTGTTAACTTTGCTATCTGGTCTTTGACCACAATAAAGATGGATTGATTAAGTCTTCAGAGCCAACATATGCAACAGTGTGATGCAGCAACAAAAAAAGCTAACACTATTCTAGGCTGCATCAACAGAATTACAGTGTCAAGTTTAAAGGAAGTAATAGTACCATTCTTTTCTGCCTTGGTCAGACCACACCTGGAATTCTGTGTCTAGTTCTGGGCACCACAACTTAAGGATGTTGACAAGCTGGAACATGTGCAAAGAAGGGCAACCAAGATGATCAAGAGCCTGGAAAGCAAGCTTTATGAGGAACGGTTGAAGGAGCTGGGGATGTTTAGCCTGGAAAAGAGGAGAGTGAGAGGAGATATGATAGCCAAATTCAAATATCTCAAGGGGTGTCACTTGGAAGATGAAGAAACCTTGTTTTCTCCTGCTCTGGAGGATAAGACTTCAACCAATAGCTTCAAGTTACAAGAAAGGAGATTCCGACTAAACATTTTGACAGTAAGAGCTGTTCGGCAGTGGAACAGACTCCCACAAATGATGATGGACTCTCTTTCCTTGGAGGTTTTGAAGCAGAGGTTGGATGGCCACCTGTCATGGATGCTTTTGCTGAGATTCCTGCATTGCAGGGGGTTGGACTAGATGACCCTTGGAGTCCCTTCCAACTCTGTGATTCTATGCAGGTTCGGTTCTATTTTTAGGAAGAGTGAAGCAACTGCCTCGGGCAGCAGTTGTTGCAGCGTAGGGTGGGGGCAACAGTGGTAACCTAGCCATCTAGCTGTAGACTCTGTTTAGAGGACAGAGCTGTGTGAGTGCTACATGGCCCATTCTACACCCTCCCCCAATAACCAGTCTGCTGTTTTAGGTGTTCTGGAGGACCCTGCCTCATTGTCAGTATTGAAAAAAAATAAATCATTTTCTGTCCAGTCAGTTTCTGCAGATGGAAGGGTGTCCTTCACCTCAGGCAGAAATTTATTTCCTGTTGCTATGCAGCAGGATGAAGCAACCTGAGCTTATATGACTGTTTTAAAATGTTTTTAATTTTTATTCCTTTAATATTGTTGTGCTGCTTTGTTGTTTCCTTTGGGAAGGGTGGCATAGGAACTTAGCGCTTACAAGTTCCGGTACTAATCCCAGGAGGTGAAATTGGAGGAGCATTTCAGCTCTTTTTCAGGGGCCAAATTGAAAAGCCGTTGAAGCACACCAACAACAGTACTCTCCTTGTTGATTGGAGACCTTCATTTCTTCCAGGCATAAAAAACAAAAACAGAACTCTGGTGTTTCATGGAAAAGATACTGCAAGTAGTGCTTCTACAACTTGCATCTTATGGATCAATAGTTTCTCACTGGCATTTGCCAGTGTGTTGTGGTTCATCAAAAACATAACAAAGAGAAAGCAACCTTTTTAACCTCTGCCTTGTTTATGGTACATTTGTAGTCTGCGCAGATGCAGACCGAGCCGTTGGGCTTGATGGGCATGACAATCGGGGTTTCCCAGGGGGTGTTAGGCACTGGCTCAAGCACTCCTTGCACCACGAGCTGGTCTAATTCCTCATCTGTGTGGGGTTTCAGGGTGAACGGGACCCAGCGGGCCTTGAGTCTGATGGGCCGTACGGTGGGGTCTAGTTGTAGACTGACGGGAAGAGGAGGCAGTATATCGTCCCGACACCCCGTTGGAAACCTCCAGAAACTTTTTGCATATGGCGTCCACGTGGGAGCTGGTGCGGTTCACCCTGGTGATGGCTAGCCGCAGTGGCCCAAACCATGCCAACCCCAGTAAGCTAATGTAGGGCCCCTTGACCACGATCAAGTCTAACCGCAGCTTTCACCCTTGATATTGTACATTGAATGTTCCCACCTCCACCGTGGGGACCTTGCATTTTTGGAAGTCCCAGAGGGTGAATGGGGCCAGCCTAAGTTTGGGGCCTCCATTGAGGCACAATTTCCTCAATGTCCGTGCTGAGATTATGGACAGAGTTGAGCCTGTATCGAGCTCCATGCAGCACAGGGCTCCCTCTATCTGTACCTCAATGTAATTTTTTTCCGCATTGGAATGAGGCAACTGGTATACCTGACAGTCTGATCTCTGTCGAATTGCCTTGATGTGTCGGACTGTGGGGCCTGGGACTCTTGGGTAGACCATCTGGTGTGGGGCGTTGGGCGGGCTGGGTACAGCACACCTGGGCAATGTGTCCCGCTTTTCTGCATTGCGGAAAAGGCAAGTCCTCCGCTTGTGGCTCTCCCTGCAACTTGCACAGTTCCCCTCTTCCGGATGAGGCTGTCGTGGTGGGAGTGTGGCTTGTTCACTTCTGCACTCAGTGCATGTCCTCCCTGTCAGATTCTGAGTCATCAGTGAGGTCCTCATGGTAGACCCTCTGTTGGAACGACAAGTTCGGCCAGAATCCTTGCACTGACCTCTCGGTGGCTTCGGTTGCCAGTGTCTCATCTAGGGTGACCTGGAACGTCAGGTCCTTCTTGGCGTAGAGGCGCCACTGCAGCTTCTCATCCCTCGGGCTGCCCACTAGGCAGTTGCAGAGCATGTTCTCCAGCTCTGTGAAGTTGCAGAGCCGGGCGGCCTGGCGGAGGGAGGTCACATAACCAGTTATGGTTTCTCCGGGGGCCTGCCGCTTTGCACAGAAGGCGTTGCGACACACTACCACCAAGGGCTGTGGCGAGAAGTGCCCCTTCAGCCGTTCCATTATCGGGTCGTAGGGAATGGTCGCGATATTTTTAGGTGCGAGGAGGGCTCGGGCAATCTCGAACATTTCTTCTCTGCAGACGCTGAAGAATGTCGCCCTCTTCTTGGCTGCGTCGGTGATGTCCTTTGCCTCCAGGAAGAACTGGAAATGGGTGGCGTATCCTTCCCAGTCTCCTGAGGCTGGGCTGAACAGCGCAAAGCTGTTGTCTGTTGCCATTCTGGGTCCTTGGGTCCCGGAGCTGCAGCCTGGATGCGTGGTGCAATGCAGCGGTGTTGCTGGTGGCAGACTGCGGTGTGGTGCATGGCAGACAGCTCAGCGGGATCCCACCTTCGTCGCCAGTGAAATATACTCGAAGTTGCGTAGTGATTTCATGCTCTTTATTGCAGCTCGTGAAACAGTGAATGGATTTCCCCCAAAACCTCAGGCTTTATATACATCATTTACACAGTGAGTCCTGTCTGATTGGTTGATTCTGTTTCCCTCCTGGGGTCTGATTGGGCTGCTCCTGCAGGCCAATCAGTTGTTGCATTCTAGGATCCTACTGGCCTAATAGACTGATTAACTTTCTCCTGGGGTCTGATTGGGCTGCTCCTGCAGGCCAGTCAGGTTGTTGCATTCTAGGATCCTACCTGCCTATTGTTCTAGGATCCAAGCTTAGTACATAACAGCTGTGATTTGGAAATCCTTAACGTTCACCTGTGGCAGCAGCATCAACTGAAATGAATGGGAGCTTCCCACAACTGTGCTTGGCAGGTATTTCTAATTGTGAAAGGGCTTGAATGCAGGTTTCATCGTGGCATTTCCCTTTCCCCTCTTATTGCTTGCAAAACAAACAAACAAACAAATAGTGGAATTGGTTACATTTGCTTGGCCCTTACCTAATAATAAATTACCTCCTTAGAATAATGTGAAACAAGTTTCAAGACTTGTGAAGAACAGCTTTCCAGTAGGTAAGATTAAACTCCCCTAGGAACAGAAGCACAGAACATATGAAATGCTAAAAAGGTCAAGCTTCCATAATAGCCTAGACTGAGTATATGTTTGTTATCAGAATTAATTTCCACGGTTATCTGAAACAATGGTTGAAATACAATCAAATTATGTTTCTTAAACATCCTAGAGGGTTTTTTTTTTAAAAAAATAGTAATAATCAAGTGGCATATAAGTTTTACAATATACCGGTAAATAAAAGAAATATGGAATATTGCCCTTGGTTAAAGCATTGTTGGTTCTAGGTGGCACAAATTGTAGCCTATGGATGAAGTGTGGCAGGATTATTTTTTTAAGACCAAACACTCACAGATGGTTGTAGTCATATTAATAGTGAGAAGAAAAAGCAGTGCTCAAGGCACATACTGATGTGAGTTCATACAATTCTCTATTAATTCCTTGCAGATCAACCCCAGTTCACTGAAATTATTCCTCCCCGCAAGTTAAAATCACCATCTAACCTTTAAAAGTCTTCCTTTATCATGAAAGAGTTGACATCTAGCCTAGAGCCAGGTTTCTCTTAGCCCAGTTGAGATGAGTTTTCAAACAAGGATGAAGATAATGTTGGAACTAGCACATTATAATAGTGTTCTTTTTCCAAATACAATTGTTACTGAATTTCAATATGTTTTGTTCTATGCTGCAAGCAGGCCCCAGAATGCTGTCTTAGGGTGGCTTCTAAACACTGATAACAAAGAAACAGAATAATAATAAACTACCCCAGAAATAGGAGCAGCTAAAATAGAAATAACAGGCAAATCACAAAGGTTATTCACTTATCTTCTGCCTAAAATTAAAAAAAAATATATTTGGGGCTCCAGTTCCAGTTTTGAAAGGAAAAGATACTGGTTTTTGCTTTTATTTTTTCTTTCATTTATATCCCGCCTTTTCTCCAGGGAGCATAAAGTGGCATGCATAGTTCTCCTCATTTTCTCTCCTCAAAACAACCCTGTGAGGTAGGTTAGGTTGAGTCCGTGACCGGCCCAAGGTCACCTAGTGAGCTTCATAGCCAAGTAGGGATTTGAACTCTGGTCTCCCAGGTCATTGTCCAACACTCAAACCAGTATACCACACTGTCTCTCACTGAGAGATGCTGCTGGAGAGATGCTGCTGCCAGTCAAAAGTAGATAACACCTGGCTAGACAGACCAAAGCCCCCTCTAGACTGTGTGTGCATGTGGGTGTTTGGTGGGTGTTTTCTGCAGTATATCATTGGTGCATTAATTAGTAATGTATCAGTGGTGGATTTATACTGGACTGTCACCACATCATTTCACTTTATTCATTGTTCTGTGATGTTTCTCCAGTGTTACCACATTTCTAGAAGTGCAGTCTGGCACCATAGCACAATAAAAGCATGATACAAAACAACCAACCAACCAACCAACCAACCCAGCTTCAAAATTTATACAGTATGAAACAATACAGTGGACGCTCGGGTTGCGAATGTGTTCCATGCGGGAGGCATGTTCGCAACCTGCAGTGTTCACAATCCGCAGTGCCGCATCTGCGCACGCGCAGGTTGCAATTTGGCACTTCTGTGCATGCGCAAAGCGTGATTTAGCACTTCTGCACATGTGCAAGCGCCGAAACCCGGAAGTAACCGTCCAGGTACTTCCAGGTTTGGCGCAGTGTGCAACCCAAAATCGCACAACCCAAAGGTATGACTGCACACGATTCCAGTCAAAACTTATGACACATGCACTGATTGGAGACAAAGCAGTATGTCTGCCCTGAAAAAGTCCTGCACACCTGAGGGGTGCTGGTTAGTTTAGGAGATACAGGGCACTCCTTCTTCTGCCTTCCAATGGAGAACAGACAAGGATGTGGCACTGTTGCAGCCCCTCAGCTTCTGTCGCTTGATGCAGATACAATTCCTATCCTCATGCTCACAATCTAAAAAGACATGACACGAGGGAAAAGGAATGGGGAGGGAGAAGGGAAATGCAAGCTCAAGCACAAGTTCTGGAATGTTGCAGTTCCTAAAGTTACAGGTGATGTCAGTGATGGTTCTGTCTTGATAAAAATAAGTCCTTCCTCCCCAGATCAGATCTGTACCAGAGCTGGTGACAACGAGCAGGCCAGAAACATGGGGCAGTTCCTGTCACGAAATTCTTCTCTCTAGCACCTGCCCTGATGGCAATTCAAAGCTGCACAGGAGGGGGCTTGATGGAGTCACCCTCCTTCTTTGCCAGTGTCAGTAGCAGATCTGGCTGCCTCAACTCCACCCCTGAAAGCACTCTTCCACCCACCAGATCAAATCCAGGAGCATTGCTGGTGGTGACAATGTCTAGGAGGGAAGGGGAGGGAATCTTTTAGTTCAGACTGATTTATTTATTTTTTAATTGTTCTTAACAGCTGGAAAATATTTATAAAGGGTCTTTGGAATTTTTGCCACATCCCAACACTGCTTTTCTCCCTATCTCAATCATGGCTATTGGGTGTAGCTGTAGTTTTCGACGTGGCATTTTGGATGCATTCAAATGAGCATTGCTGATGAATTAAATGCAAGCAAAGGTCATCCACTGAGTCATGTAGAGTGCTAATCAACTCCATGTCTGCTGAACTGGAGAGAGGTCTTGCCTGGCTTACCATCCGTAGGATTGCAGCACAGAATCTGCAAAATAAGGTTAGATAAACAGGGCTGAAATTAAGCCGCTGAATAAATTTGCAGAAATGAAATCAAATTTGTTGCGAAGAAGGACATTTTGCAGCCAGAAAGCCAGGATAATTGTAGGCAAATAATCCCTTTTTATTTGGCATATTTACAAAGGCTAGAAGCTTATTATGCTGGAAGACAATTGAGAGGCAGGAAGCAATTGCATTTGCTTCAGTTCTTTAGCATTTTTAATGTTCTAATCTTTTTAACTTTACACACACACACAGACACACACAAACCCTACGAGGCAATTATCATGATGTGAAGTTCATAAGAGTTCACAAGTGAGCCAACATTTGAACCCAAGTCGACTACAAATAGCTACTGAAAATACTTTGGCCACACATTGTGGCAACATTTACTGTTAGGTAGTTAAATAACATATTTGCTTGTAATAGCTAGTGCTCCTGGGAAATAGTGGAGAACATGGGAAATTTGGTGAAATAGGTTCTCTGCTTCCTCCTCACGCTTGAATTGCCTTTTCTGTCTTAGCCTAATCCATCTGGGGTCCCTAATCTCTTTGGTATTGGAAAAGTGTTTTGGGCACATTCACAAAATGGTGACTGTGAGGGCATGGCTGGCCAGAAAATGGGTGCTGTTGGAGTGTGGTCAATCACCTAATTTACTACTGCAGCACTCATTTCATAGAAGGCAAACTGGTGAGGGTGAAACACAAGCTTGATACTTCTACCAGGCACCAGCGATCTTAGGGACTCCACTCCAGATTTCTGTAGTGTTTACTCCTGAGCCTTTCCTTTTCTTGAAAGAAATCCCACAAGGCAGTGGAGGTTTAGGATTCCTTCCCCTAGATGGGCTACCTTCCCAGGTTGACGAGCCCCACCTGCCCCTCACTTCCCTCTGCCTGGGCAGAAACTGCCTTCTTGACCACTGGACCCACTATTGGTCTTGTCCACTCAATCCACCAGAGCCTGTCTGCATGCAGGGGAAGACCCTAACTCACTGAGGGTTTGAGATGCATTGGCTATTCTCAACTAGTTTAGCTGGCCAGTAGAAGCCATTACTGGGCTGTGGCTGCTGTTGCATGCTGACAGCTTCCAGGAGCCACAGAATAGAGCTGTGTGCAGGATGAGGACCAAAGGTGGACAAACTACTGCAAAAGGAGCTCAGTGTATCCCCTACCAGAAGTACTACCCCTTCCCTAACACTCCATCCTCAAAACAAAATGACTAAATAAATAAATAAATAAATAAATAAATAAATTTATATCCCACCCTCCCTGGCCGAAGCCGGGCTCAGAATACAATTAAATATGGTATGATAAAACAACACAAAGTCTAAGCATTTCCAGCACAGAGAAGAATAAAACCACATGACTGTTAATAAAAAATCACAACACATAAACGGTAGTTTTGGTTTAAGATATTAAAATCATTTATTTTATTTTTTAAAAGAGGGCTGGGAGAATAAAAGGACAGCCATAAGGGAGGCACCATGTGAGTCACTCTCACACCTCCGTACATATCCTATTTCTCCTAGGATTAGCATCAAAGGACATGCAATCACATTGCTTTTTCTCTCACGATGGGAATTATGTGAGAATTAAAAGGAGTTGAGGGGAGAGAAACCTGATGCTACCCTAAGCACCTTGGTGGGAGGTAGGATAACGTGTACTGAATAACAATAAAATAGCAGCTTTTGCTCGGAAAGGTCCTTCCTAGAAAAGCTTTCCACCCACGCAGCTGGAAAGCATCCATGGGGTCATTTTTATAACTCTTTCCTGTACCTATTTTTCACTGAATCAGAGGGGTTAGTTAGAGTATTGTGCTAATAACATCAAGGTTGCAGGTTTGAATGAATGAACTTTATTACGGTCACAGACCAAGTTGCAGGTTTGATCCCCTATGCTATGGGACAGCAGTATATTCCTGCACTGCAGGGGGCTAAACTATATGATCCTGCAGATCCCGTCCAACTCTAAAGGTTCCATGACTCAAGACAGCAGAACATAAAGCCCATCTAGTAAACAAAAGGCACTAAACTTTACATATTGTACACTCAGCAACAGTGCTGTAATGAACCAAGTGACTGCAAGGTGGGAGGTCACTTGGCTCATTTCCCTTCCGTGCAAGCTTTAATTCAGAAAGGTCTAGCTTGAGAACTACTTGCAGTTCCCACTGGGGGTGGATTCTGCCGTGCTCAGCAGGCAGGCCTGGCAGGCAATGGGGCTGAGTACCGAACTTGCGATGGGAAATCTGGATTCAGCACCGTGGTCAGCGCACAGTGGGAGCTAGAGGCGAGACTACAACTGCAACCTTGGGCACGCTTATTAGGGAGTTGTTGTTTAGTCGTTTAGTCGTGTCCGACTCTTCGTGACCCCCTGGACCAGAACACGCCAGGCACTTCTGTCCTCCACTGCCTCCCGCAGTTTGGACAGACTCATGCTGGTAGCTTCGAGAATACCATCCAACCATCTCATCCTCTGTCGTCCCCTTCTCCTTGTGCCCTCCATCTTTCCCAACATAAGGGTCTTTTCCAGGGAGTCTTCTCTTCTCATGAGGTGACCGAAGTATTGGAGCCTCAGCTTCAGGATCTGTCCTTCCAGTGAGCACTCAGGGCTGATTTCCTTAAGAATAGATAGGTTTGATCTTCTTGCAGTCCATGGGACTCTCAAGAGTCTCATCCAGCACCATAATTCAAAAGCATCAATTCTTCAGCGATCAGCCTTCTTTATGGTCCAGCTCTCACTTCCATACATCACTACTTGGAAAACCATAGCTTTTACTATACAGACCTTTGTTGGCAAGGTGATGTCTCTACTTTTTAGGATGCTGTCTAGGTTTGTCATTGCTTTTCTCCCAAGAAGCAGGTGTCTTTTAATTTCGTGACTGCTGTCACCATCTGCAGTGATCATGGAGCCCAAGAAAGTAAAATCTCTTACTGCCTCCATTTCTTCCCCTTCTATTTGCCAGGAGGTGATGGGACCAGTGGCCATGATCTTCGTTTTTTTGATGTTGAGCTTCAGACCATATTAGGGAGTAGATTCCTTCAAAGCCCGTGAGACTTTCTTCTGAGTAAACATGCTTAGCGGCTTAGTCTGCCAGCAACTTACAAAAAAATTGAGGCTGACTAAGGGCCATTAAGGAATGCTACTCAGTGGTTTGAGAATCTGTTGTGTATTCAGGTCATTGGTTCAATTTCCACCATCTCCAAGTAGATCTGGGAATGCCTTCCATTCGAAATGTTGGAGAGCTGCTATCAGTCAGTAATAAGCTGGATGGATCAATATTCCTCAGTATAAGACGGTTTCCTGTGCTCCTGTGAACTTTATAATATAGTCCAGTGTTGGCTTTGTATATTTCAGGTGAAGGAAACCAGGTTCCTCCACCCATGGTGTGCCATTTTGATAGGTGGGCAGGGTATGTCCACTTGTCAATCAGCTTATGTCACTACGACGTCAGGAGACCCATTTTCCTTTGTAGCAGGGAATATCCAAGCCAAGCCCAGCAAAGCAAGGCTTGAGGTTAGGATAGATAGACAGACAGAGTTGTGTAATGGTTAGAGTATTGGCCTAATACCTGGGATACCAGGGTTCAAATCTCCAGCTAGGCATTAAGCTCATTGGGTGGCCTTGGACTAGTGACTATCAGCTTAACCTACCTTGCAGGGTTGTTGCGGTGATAAAATGGGGAGTGGAAATGGTGGGTGTGGGTGGGTGGGGATGTGTACGGTAACTCAAAACAATGCAACAGACCACAGAATAAAATATATTTTAAAATCTATTACTAAACACTAGTTATTGAAATCAACAAACAGTTGATGGTCTTAGACAGACACCAAAAACACAATTAAGGGTGGTAGCTGTCACATTTGAGGCAGGAGGGAATTCCTATGGCCAAGTGCAAGACAGGGAAAACCCTTGCTCTGCATTGCAGGGAGTTGAACTAGATTACCCTTTGGGGTAACTGGACCTTCCAATTCTACAATTTGATGATTCTGTGGTTGATGCAAGATGCACATGTGCAGAAGGGCCTGGTTGGTCTTTCTCAAGGAATGGGCAGGTTGATGTGCTGAAGATGCTGTCTTGTGTAAATTGTTAGCTGCATATTTCAGGTGTGGAAGGGTATGTTATTCCATATAAGTTGCTAAAAAACCATATGGGGTCTTTATAGTATTATGCTGGTAATGTGGACACTACTGTAGTAATTTTTGAGATATTTCGTGTGACAGTGATTTAAATGTATTTATCTACTTACGTTGCAGTAGCAGTACCTAAGGGGAAGGATCCTTACATTATATCCAAAATTAGAATAATGCTGGTCAATATAAAGTGCTGGTAAATAAGTATGTTTCTTATTGAAAATGGATTGCTCTACTGTAGTGGTATTGTTTTCTGAATTAACTGCAAAAAATGCTTAACTTTATTTAAAGTCAATTACTATTGTCTGTAATTATGTAGACCTTCTGGAGAGAGATAAACATGAACTGCATATTTTATACCAATACTGAGGTTGGTTCACAAAGCTGAGAATTTTGTAAAGAGGCCCTACTGTTTTGCTTTGAATTGTGGGTAGAGATATATTCACTTTTTAAGGGGAGGGGAATTAAAAGGATGAATGCTTTGCTTCTGCTTTGTTCAGTCCCACATGTACTCCAGTGGGACTTTGATGTCTCCTGCTGCTTTCTCTGGACCTGATGGGGTGGAGATGAATAGGATAGTTGGCATCATGAGCCATGTGCAAATACTGGAAGTGTTTCTTCTCTGCATCTTCTTTGGCAAAGCGTTTAGCTATTCAGGCTCCTAACATGGTCTGGGGAAGAGCATCCTTCATCCTTGGAGACCCAGAGCTTCTTTACTAATGAAGAAGTGCCTGTCCCAGGCATTGATCTCAGGTATCTTGTCTGTTAGCTCAGATCTCTTCTGCCTGGCCCTGAAAGGTATGCGGACAAAATGAGCTGGATGGTTTTAACCCTACGTGAAAATTATCCATTGGCAACCCTTGTTGAGTAGAACACCGCAATTAAATGATCTGTGACCCAAGATGCTGAGGCCAGGACACCGTTACTATATTAGGTTTAATTGAGGCTGTGTGTTTTAACTCACTGCTTACCTTTTCAAACTCCAAATAGGTTCATGGAATTTATTTCTCATTTGCTATTGCGGTTCTGCAGTGATGGTTTCCTGTTGTATACATCTGGGTATTTTTTAAATGACCTTTCAAAGATAATTTCTGCCTTTGAGTAATGTTAAAGACATTGGTGGTTAAACTGATAGCCTTTCTGCCTGGTGCACCATTTCTAAATAATTTCTAAAAAGATACAATAAGACTAGGAAGGGATTCAGCCACATTCAGGCCATACATTTAAAGTGCTAGGACACCACATCAAACAGTCATGGCTTCCCCCAAAGAATTATGGGTGCTGTAGTTTATTAAGGATGCTGAGAGTTGTTAGGGGACCCCTCAGAGAACTACAATCTCCACAGTTCCCTAGGAAGAGGGATTATCAAAGCACTATGGGAATTGGTGTTCCTAGCAACTCTCAGCTAACTAACCACAGGCCCCAGAATTGTTCAAGGGAAGTCCTGACTGTTTAAACAAAAGAAAGACCCCCCAAAATTGGAACATTTATTGTACAAAAAGTTACAGGTTTTTGGCAGGGAATTATGAGTCATGCAGTGATTGGAAACAAAGCAGTATGACCACCCCAGAACTTTTCCAAGTGCAAACAGTACTGAAGGCAGGATTGCATATAACCATCCTGATACCACCATGAGCCCAAATAATCATGAATGCAAAATAAAAGGTATGTCTGAATCCTTAGCAAAACCTTAGTAAATTTGGTGATCATTACCAACATCTTGTCAATCTGCCCTAATTTACTCCCAGGGTGGTGTAATTCTCTCCTCCCCTTCCAAATGCCCCAACAATTTAAAAGCCAGGGTTTTGACCACCAGTACTTCCTCCCATAGCTCCACTGTTGCAGATAGAACAAATTCCACCTGAATAGTAAAGCCAGAGGAGAGGAAAAAACTCTGAGCTCTGGGTTGTGATGTTAATGCCCAATATAGATTTATAAAGGCACAGCAGTGAAGGCTTCAGCTTTCAAGAGGAGTGAAATAATCTACAAGGATGCAGAGGGCTGGAACGTCAGAAATAATTTCACCTTCTAAAACTCAGGTTGAGGAAGACCAAATGGCTGCCTATGAGATGTTAATCTCTGAAGAGGACGCTTAAAAGGTATGAAAATTGTAATCAGGGTGGACATGGTTCCTTCCGCTGTCAGCATCTACTGCCTGAGTTGCCATTTATGTCACCATGAGCTCTTTCTCAGTAGATAGGTTTGCTGGAAGCATCCTCTGTGCCAAAGAGATGAGGAGTATTTTCCTACGCAGACTTCATTTCTGCAAATTGCAGGCACAGTTCCATGTGGCATTATCTGCAAGGCACGCCGAAGGTTTGAGAGCGAGTGACTTCTTCAGTTAGCATCTTTGAGAGAGCATCTCAAATGGTCCAAAGAGAAATCTGGGACATAAAAATGGTGTGTCAGGAACTGCATGCCAGCCCTGCCCTATTGAACTGGCAGAAGGAGCCACAGGGACTTATTTGGCCATCTGAGCTTTATTGGATGCAGCTCCAGCTGCCTCTGTAAAAGGAAGTGGCTGCTGGTTGATCAGCCATCCTTCTACAGACCCACACCATGTACACCACTATGGGTACGCTTGGAATTCTGAGAGATGAAAGAAGCAAGGTGGGCAGGTGACTCAGAGGCTTCCATTGGCCATTTCTCAAGGGCTCTATTGCACCCAGGGATGCCCAGGGATGCACTGAGTCCTGCCTGCTTAAAAGCAGCTTGCCATCTGTTTATCTGGGGAAGTTGCTGGGGGCATGTGTGCGTGTGTGCCTGCATTGAACTGGGGATTCTAACAGTCAGGCTTATGGCATTTTAGTCACTACATCATGACCACAGAATCCAGCAATGACCCAAACTCAGGTGCTGAGAGACCGATGGTATCAACAGAAAAGCCAAACTGGTGCCTGTGGGAAACCTGAATGGGATCAAACAAGGCTGTTCTTAACATTCTTATGCACCCCACCCATCCCAATGCACCCAGTTGTTTCTGGGAAGGTGCAAATGGATTTATTGAGCAGCCCTCCATTCACCGTGTCATGAGCATTGCAGGGGTGTGGCTTGCTCCCTAATTTATGGAGTTTAAAGGTGATGTATGGCAGTACAGTGGTACCTCTGGTTAAGAACTTAATTTGTTAAGGAGGTCCGTTCTTAACCTGAAGCTGTTCTTAACTTGAGGCACCACTTTAGCTAATGGGGCCTCCTGCTGCTGCCGCTGGAGCATGATTTCTGTTCTCATCCTGAAGCAAAGTTCTTAACCCGAGGTACTATTTCTGGGTTAGCGGAGTCTGTAACCTGAAGCATCTGTAACCTGAAGCGTCTGTAACCCAAGGTACCACTGTATAGTATGTGCTTTGACTGTGGATACGCAACTAGCCCTTTTCTTCTTGATATTTCCTTCCAGATATTTGAGAAACTTTCTCTCCCCCTGTATTCCATTTTGGACACTTAGATCAGTGGATGAAGATCTGCTGCTAGTGCTGCAAGTCTCCAGGATAAAGCAGGCTGTGACTTGGAGTTGTGGCACCGGTCATTTGGAACTCTTTTCTCTTAGAAGTGAAGCAAGCCCCAACAACGTTACACTTTTCTAAATCAGACTTAAGTTGTTTCCGAGGTTTTAAATTTTTCATGTTTTTCATGTTTTCAGTAGTGTTTTATAACCAAAATTTGGAGATGGTGCACAGCAGCAAAGTTAAGTCCAGGAAGCAGATGTTTGAGACATTTGATAGTAGGCGGTACCCTCTTACAACCTGCATGATCCAACAATAGGGTCACAATTCCTGTGCATTATTGATTGCTGGCTTGGAACAACAGATGCCAAAAGTGCTATTAATTTTTATCATAAAGATGTAAAATTATTGCCAACTCTTGTGTCCATTGTAGTGCTAGAGTTTGTGGGCAGACAACCACTTCTATTTTTTGCTTTGGTTAGTGTACTATGTTTGTTTCTGTTCATTTTTATATTTCATCTGTTCTTATATTTTGCAATTTTAATAATTTTTGGGGTGGGGAGGAAATAGTGCCTTATGATTGGTGTTTATATCCCACTTTTGTCCAAGGAGCTCTAACTGCTGTACATGGGTCCTCCTCTCCCTGTTTAATCCTCACAATAGCCTTGTGAGGTAGGTTAGGCTGAGAGGCAGCAACTAGCCCAAAGTTACATAATGAGCTTCATGGCTGATTGGGGATTTGAACCCAGATTCTAGTGCAGCACCAGGGCTATTAGACCACCATGTCTGACCTGAAGTCTCCAGGTTTGCCTTGCCCCCTCCAAACTGTGTATGCAGCTTGCAAGTTTCAGCCTGATAGAAGCTGGCTGCAAATTATAGAACAGACCATGGGTAGGCAAACTAAGGCCCGGGGGCCAGATCCGGCCCAATTGACTTCCAAATCTGGCCCACAGACAGTCCGGGAATCAGTGTGCTTTTACATGAGTAGCATGTGTGCTTTTATTTAAAATGCATCTCTGGGTTATTTGTGGGGCATAGGAATTCGTTCATTTTCTCCCCAAAATATAGTCTGGCCCCCCACAAGGTCTGAGGGACAGTGGACCGCCCCCCTGCTGAAAAGAGTTTGCTGACCCCTGGAATAGACACTCTTGGTGGGCAGCAGGGGAGTTGGCCCTCCTCTCCCTTCTGCCAATTAACCTCCATCTCCAGGGCCTGCCCCCATTACATCATCTGGGGCCACTCCCAGGTCTCAAGTTTGGGCCCTTAAATCTCAGGGTCTGGAATGCTCCTGATCTGGCAAGCCTATCCAGAACCCTAAACAGCACACCACACTGGCTCTCAAGGGAGCATATTCACAAGGAACCTTTGGAAGCAAATGCAGCCTATGGGGTACTTTCTCTAATCTAGCTGTCAGGGCTCCATGGAGTGCGATTAGAAAAGCAGTGAATGCACATCAGGGATGGCTGAGTTTAGTTCTTCCTGCTCCCTCTGAGAACAGATGATTGGCATGATTTACTGGATTCCCCCCAACCACAGGACTATAGGTTTGGAGCCCTAACTGCTGTCTGTGTGCACTCCATTGCACTAGGGCCCGTGGATAGCTGCAGAATAAACAGCATCATTGGATTTATTCGAAAAGAGTACAAATGGGGATTGAGGAAAATAGGTTGAAACTGGGCTGAGTTATTCCATCAGACAGTTCTGACTCGAGCAAATGCAGTTAATCTTCCAACAAATATGCAACAGCAGGGAGCCAAACACAGATTTTTTTGATGCTTGTTCTGCTCATTATCCTCTGGCCCTCCTTGAGGTGCAGATTACATATTAATTCTCCAGAATCATTTGTGCCTCTGCCTGCCACAGGAGGCCTGGCTTGGAGGCTCTCATCTCTGCTGTTGTCCTTTTTAGGGCTGAGGAGTCAGGTCAACCTCTCCTTGCCTGCCAGACTTAGCCAGGCAGACCTTTCCAGCTGTATGCAGAAAACAGAAAGAGAACATAATCCCTGGTGGGTTTTACAAGGAGAAAAACATTCACAAAGAGGAGTCCTTCTTTGCTTGCTATGTTTTGGCCTTGGTCTTTAGGCCAAAGTAGAAGGAGAAGATCCATGGCTGTGAATCCATGGTTGGATCCAGGTTTTGGAGGGTCTGTGGGAAAGATGTCTTCAGTGGGCCCCTTTCTTGTGTTGTTATTTGGCTGAATGCATCTCTCACCATTTCCCTCTTTATCAGAAAAAAATACATATCATTGTTATTGGGTTCATCTGTTTGGGAAATAATAATTCAGGAGTCAATGGCTTCTTTTCTTTTTTGATTGTTGATTTTATGGCACTGGGTAACATTTAGTCTTGTGTTTGTCTTATGACCAGTTGTGTGGGTGGGTGTTTTATGTATGTTCCTTGCTATAACTATAACAAATAAACTGTGAAGGACAAAAAAATTAAAGTATAATGGCTAAAAAGAGAACATCTCTCTCTGTCTCTCTCTTTACTTAATTGCCATGACATTTTACAAAATCCTAAAACTTAAAAATGATGGATAAAAGTCAAGATGCTGAAATAGAGAGCATTCAGAATGCCATGATGCCACTTCCAGTTACTAGCCATTACTTGATGAGAGGTGACCAGGGGAGAAATGCTGAGAAGGATAACAGGAATCTGCCCTTGGATCGAACACAGGACAGATCCAGAATGTTTAGTGTTATCCGAGGGCAGAATTGCATCTGCTGTGTTCAAAAGATCCCTGTGCCAAACTGGGTACTCCAGGGAACAGGAAGGTTCACTACTAAGTTGCGTAAGTGCTTGGCAAAGACCATCCATGAACTGAAAAGGTAACAGCAAAAAAATATAGAAATAAAAATGCAAACCAATGAATTACTGTTTCCAAGAGAGCAGTGATAGCAAGTGATACTACAAAAAAGACACCTGCCTGCCTGCTGTCATGTTTCAGAGATACAGTAATTATGGAAGTAGGAAGCAAGGGATTAGTTTTGGATTTGGCCATTTTTCTTTTGGGGGATTTTTATCAGGGTGGAGGAAAAGGTTATCCCTCGGAAGGGCAAAAAGAGCGATGCTAAACAAGCAGCCACAAATGCATTGTCAAGCGAGAAGAGCAATATATGTCACCAGAGACAGAGATTTGCATAAAATCTGCAGATGCTAAATATACGCATACATTTGGAAATAATTGGTATAATTTATACAGAAGTGCTATACGTCTCACCAAGACTGAGTTTCCACTCAGTGTGCTGTCCAGATACTAACTTTGTAAAGGCGGCATGATCCCATAAATGGGGAGCTACTGCAAAGGACTGCTTTCTTATCACTATCCTCTGAACTTCCTTGCAGAAAAGGTCCTCAGATGATGGGCCCAGACAGTTTCATATGGGGAGATGGTCCTTTAAAGTATAGGGATTCTAGGCTGTATAAGGTTTCAAAGGTCAACACGTTGATTTAGGCCCAGAAGCAAATTGGTAGTCGGGTTGGAACTGGAGTTAAATGTTCATGCCCCATTCTTCAGAGACTCTCCCATGTACAATGCATTTCAGTAGTCTAAGCTGGTTACCCAGCATAGACAACTGGAGCCTGGCTATCACCATCTAGATAGGGTTGTAGCTTAGCCATCAGCCCAAGCTGGTAGAAGGTACTCCATGCCACTGAAACCACCTTTGCCACCAATGATAGTGTGAGATCCAAGAGTACCCCCAAGCTGTGTACCTGTTCCTTCAAGGGGAGTGTAACCCCAACCAAAGTTGGATGTATTCCACTCGCGCAGGCAGCGGAACGACCCACTAACGGTGTTTGTCTTATCTGGATTGAGCTTCAGTTTGCTGACTCTTATTGAGTCCATTACCAAGGCCAGGCACTGATCCAGCTTATCCACTGCCACAGTTGACTGAGCTGTAAAGGATAAGTAGAGCTGTGTGTCGTCAGCATATTGATGACAATGCACTTCAAAACTCTTGATGACCCCACTCAGCAGTTTCATGTAGATGTTAAACAGCATGGGAGATAAAACCAATCTTTGTGGAACTTCACATTGGAGGTTCTATGGGACACAGCAGCATCCCCCAAGCACATCTTCCTGCAGATGACAATCCAAGTTGCAGTGGAAACTTCACAAAACAATGCACCTTACTCTCACAGTTTCCCCAGAAGAATGCTATGATCAATGGTATTAAAAGCTGACAAAAGATTAAGAAGAATCAATGAGCACACACTTTCTTGTCCTTTTCCTGACATTGGACACCATACAGAGTGACCAAGGTGGTTTCGGTGCCAAAACCTGGCCTGAACCCTGACTGAAATTGATCTATAAAATCAGTCTCATCTAAGAGTGCTTGAAGTTGGTCAGTAACCACCCACTTAAGAACCTTATAGGCTGGCCTTGCCTGTAATGCACATATTGATTTTCAGAACTGGCCCTACCATTAGATGCAATGAGGCAAGTGCCTCAGGTGGCAGATGCTGGGGGTGGGGGGAGGCAACAGTCTCCTGGACTAGCCTGCTGCTCTTTGGTGCTGTAGAAGAAGCTATCCCATTGCCAGTGTTGAAGTAACATTCAACTACCAATCTAATCAGCATCTGTATATGGAATGGGGGAAGATGTTCTAACTTGTTCTTTGCCTCAGGCAGCAAAATGTTTTGGGTCAGCTCTACTTCCTTTGCACCAATCAAGTGAAGCTATAGTTGGATCAGGAGAGGGATGGGAGTAGATATCCAAATGTGAAGGTGTAGCCATGTGGATGGAAAACATCTGCATGCAGATGCCATACATCCCCATAGCATTAGTTTTATACTGTGGTGTGCATTCAGATCTTGCACCCAAATGCACATCTACAGCCACCTTCTGCCACAAGTCATGGTACATAACAAGGTGCGACTAGAGCCTAATCAGGGTGCATGTCTTGCCAGGCAGTGCTAGTAGGCAATGAACTGGCAAGGGCCAATGGCTTAGTTGCCAGGCAACTGGGATGTGTAAAGTGGTGAGACAGTCATCAGCATGCATGAAAACATATGGAAGGCTGAGCTTTTTCTCGGATATTTCAGTGCCCCCCCCAACAAAAGAGAAAGTTTCACAGTGAAAATCAAAACTACCATAGAACAGCTACAAGCAGCATCAAGGGGAATAGCCACGTCACACTGCAGAATTAGCAGAATACAGCCAAAGTAAACATTTTACCTCCAGCAAATGTGGGACAATCCCTAGCAGCCCTTCACAGGTGACCAGCTGCATGGTTTTGTGAGATGTCTGTTTCCCAGAGGTCTTAATGCCTAGAGTTGCTCCTCCGTTTTCAACATTTAGCTTCCATAAGCGTTTAGCTTCCATCTCCATCCACATACCATGTGGCTTGCTTGATCCATCAGGTCAGGAGGTTTTGCTTTGTAGGCAGAAGTTTTGTAATTAGTCATTTCTACCTGTGTGGGGAGGGCAATATCCTGGTTCTTTACCCCTCTGCATAGAGGGGGCACCAGGGGCAATTTAGGGATGACTCTGCAGATCAGGGGTGAGGAATGGAATCCAGGACCTCCTTCACCCCTGTGGCCAACTCTGACTGCTGAGTGGAGCCTCTATGCAATGTCATAGTGATGTCAGATGATCTGTTTTCCTTTAAATCAAACTGCTGCAGTCAAAGGTAGCAGGCTTTGCATGCGCTGTCATTCAGCTGCTGGTGCCCTTCCACATGCTGCCATGATCATTGGTGCTTGTGAATTGCAGGGCTTTATGATGAAGCTGATTGTCCACGCTTGCAAAGTCCTGAGCTTCCTCAGCTCTACTAAGGAGTTCCCAATGGATAGTTATCAGCACTGTCAATGAGCCTTGTTTGCAAAGGAAAAGGTTTGAGTTCCTGGTTGTTCCTTTGGAGCCACATCCTCAGGGCCAGCCCTACCATGACACAAAGGGAGGCAGCTGCTTCAGGTGGCGAATTCTGTGGCTAGAGAGTTGTGCCATGTGGTCTGCCCTGCAGCCCCTAAGCTAGCTTGCTGCTCTAGTATGGCTGGTGCATGCTCTTCCCACAGGATATAGCTGCTAATATTCCAATTACTTGATGACCAGGGTGTATTTGTTTATCAGCAAAACGACAGCCATGTGTTGCTGCCTTTGTTCCCCCACCCCCTCCCCCTTCACACCCAAACATAATTCGGTGGTTAAGTCTGTGTATACACCATATATAAAAAGCTTGCCCAAATCCTGGGAACTGTAGTTTACCACTCACAGAACTATAACCCCCAGCACCCTTAATCAGTTCCCATGATTTTTTTTGGGGGGGGGTGTGCTTTAAATGCCTGGTGTGACAGCCTAAGTTTGCTTCGCTGTGTTCGGCTGCAGGCAGATGGCCGGTGAGATGCAGCAGGAGGACTACTCTGCCTATGCCTGACTAATCCCTTGAACAAAAGAAATATTATATTTCTTAGAATCATAGGGTTGTAGA
This sequence comes from Podarcis filfolensis, assembly GCF_964270895.1. Classification (NCBI taxonomy): domain Eukaryota; kingdom Metazoa; phylum Chordata; class Lepidosauria; order Squamata; family Lacertidae; genus Podarcis; species Podarcis filfolensis. The sequence goes on from NC_139617.1 coordinate 25,605,753, forward strand.
GCTGGAAGGGACCACAAGGGTCATCTAGTCCAACCCCCTGCAATGCAGGAATCTTTTGCCCAACGTGGAGCTTGAACCCACAACTCTGAGAATGAGAGTCTCATGCTCTAGTGACTGAGCTATCTCATTTCCTTACCTAATATTTTGTGCTAGGTTCAAGCAGAAGCTTCTTTTGCCAGGACCTAGTTATGCTGCAGGTAGGCATGGATAATATCTAATCTTCAAGACAGTCACTAAGCAATATTTTGAAAGGATCTGTTGATACACGGCTTCCAGTGAATGTGAGCTGAAGAAACTGGCACTGAGATCCTGCTTGAAACGGCCGTGGCATTATAAATCAGGAATGTCCAGCTGGGATTTTATGGAACTTTATGACCTCATTCATTACCCATGTTAAATGAACAAAAAACAAAAACAAAACAGGATCCTTGCTCCTTAAGGATTCATCTGCAAGGGAATTAAAATCATGGAAGATTTGGCCTCTAGAGTCCTAATTAAGGGGGCATGAAACTTTCATATTTTGCTTAGGAAGAACAAAGTGGAACAGAGTTTATAGTCATGGTGGGGTCAATTTAAAGAATGACAGCTTGTTTTTAAGAATAGTTTTTTTAAAAAAATAATAATAATCAGTGACTAATGGTGCCAACCCCCCCCCCACATGTGGCAGTGTTCCAAATTTTTATTGCCCCTGTTCTCTCACACCCCATCCACAAAGCTTTTTATGTTTTGAGTTGAATGCTCAAAGGGATGCAACTCATTTTTGGAATGAACAGCCTTCTGCTCACCCATCCTGAGTCCATCCCTACCTTCCCCATGCAGTGAGGCAGGGGACATTTTTTTAGCCCAAAGGCCCCATGCCCTCTTGGGCAACCTTCCAGAGGCCGCGTACAAGTGGTTGGCAGGGCCAGATGCAAAAGTAATGAAAGCAATGGATGTGACCATTTACATTTGTGTCTTGGGTTACATTCCAGCTGCTCAAAGTCAGAGCTTTGTGCACAAAACCATACGTCTTTCCAGTCTTCTTCCAGAGGCATTTTCGCAGTTCAAGGACATGTTCCAGCCAGGCAAAAGCACTGAAGGAGGGGGTGGCCTGGCAGAGCCAAAAGGCTGCTCTGGAACAAACAAGCAAAAAGTGCGCCATCAGCTGTGTGACTGGCTCTTCAAATATTTAAGTATCATGTCACCACTTAACTGTCTCTTCACCAGGTTACCCAACTCTTTCAATACTCTCCAAAAGGTCTCCAGGCCATTCTGCTGTGTTTCTAATGTGCCCACAATATCTATGTTCTTATATAATAAGTCACACACACTGCATGTTCACCATTTTGGCCAGGAGGCTTTGAGCACTGGCATATAAACACGCTTATGCATTGTTTTCCTCTCCTAATGCTTCTGCCACCTGTGTTTTGTCCACTGGCTCCTTGGCCAAGCACCATACCTTGTGATCAATTATTTTAAAAGTATGAGGTAGTGTTGGGTTTTATCAATGGCCTGATCAGTTGTTATAATTATTTTCATAGATTTTGCTACATGCAACATTTGAAAACCTAACAGGGGTTAGGAATCTTTTTCAGCCTGAGGGTCTCATTCCGTCTTGGGCAGCCTTCTTCGGGCCACATAGCAGTAATAGGCAGGACCAAAGGCAAAAGCGGGCATAACAATGAACGTATTTTCCCCCCTTTTGTACCGTAGACTAGTTTCTACACACACACATCTCTCTCTGTCATACCCTCCAACATTTCTCTGATGAAAATAGGGATGTCCAATTCAATACTACGACTACTACGACTACTACTACTAATACTTCGCCCATCTGACTGGGTTCCCCAGCCACTCTGGGTGGCTTCCAACATATATAAAACATAATAAAACATCAAGCATTAAAAACCTCCCCATACAGGGCTGCCTTCAGAAGTCTTCTTAAAGTTGTATGGTTACTTATCTCCTTGGCTTGGGGGTTGCATATCTCCATACCCTCCATTGTTTATCCAATGAAAATAGGGACGTTGTAAGGAAAAACAGGACTTTCAAGGGTCAAAGCAGAAACCGGGACGGCTCCTATAAACCCGGGACTGTCCCTGGAAAATAAGGACACTTGGAGGGTCTGCAGCCAGGCAAGCAAGATGTATCATCAGAGTTCAAGGACACATTCCAGCCAGGCAAAATCAACCAAGGTGGGTTTAAAACAGGGCCAGCAGGAGTGGGTGAGGCCTAGGGAGGTAGTTTGAGGAGACTCCAAAGGGCCAGATAGAGAACTTGGAGGGTTCATTGTCCCACACACTGAGGTTCCCCACCGTTTGCACTGCAATAACAGAGTAGCTCCTTTCCAAGGCAAGTGTTGCTCCAGTTTTGCAGGAGAGTGATGCTGGCATGGAGAGGTAGTTATGCCATATGGCATGGAATCTTAGGGCTTCTAATGTTCCCAGGAGGCATGGGGAAAGGACCGTGTTAGAACAAACCACCACCATATACGCTGAAGATGAAAAGGGGCCCTTTGGCAAACCCATTGAGTTGATACTGTGGGTTAGTTTTCAGGATCACCCAGTTCAAAACATATTATGATGCCGCAGGCTGTGTTCACAGAACCGTGTAGCCTGAACATGAGAAGAGTCCTGCTGGATCAGGCCAATAGCCCATCTAGTCCAGGAACCTCTTCTCAAGTTGTCTCCCAGATGCCTTTGCAAAACTTGCAATCAAAGCCCTAGCACAAGAGCACTCTTCCCTTTTGTAGTCTCCCGCAACTGGTATTTAGAAGCTGGGCTGCCTCTATGTACTGGAGCCTAGGGAGTTGCAGGTGCAGGGAAACCAAATGGGTAATATGCATCAGGTGACTTGAAACATAGTGGGTGAGAAACAATTTCGCAGCTTCTTAACTTGCTTTTGTGTAAATAGTCCCAGTCAACAGAGGTCTATCAGCTCCCTGAGGCAGGGATCTCTGCGCTTTTTGCGACTGTGTCACTCTGTTAACCAGAGGGTACATTTAGTGCCACAGTATAAATCATAAACTCATAAATACAAGGGCTCAGTTACTGTCTGGGGTGTACGTTGTGCTTGAGGCACTGACGGGCAAGGTTAGTTGGTGAGCTGGCAGCCTTAAAGCATTTCCCTTCCAGCTGGGAGTCTGGCTGCAAGGTGCTTGGCAGTTGATACCTGTCAAAGCAGTCCAATCATTTTTATCCCTTTGCAATGAAAACATACTTTGTACAGCTGGGGAAAGCCTCTGAGAATCTTCAGGGGACCATGAGTTTGCAGGAACGGGGCAAGCTCTGGAAGGCATCAATATCGCTGTGTGACACAATTAAAGATGTGAACAAAATGTACAAGCAAACCTCTCCAGCAAAGGGACTGGGTGGCCAGCACTTCAGAATACTACATCAAGTTGAGAAATCACTTAGCAGCTTCTTCTCCCAGAGCTACCAATGGAGGAGGAAATGTGGGGGTAGGGGATTCTGCCGGTCCCTTCCATTTTCCAAGGAAGATGCTTACCCTTTCCCCAAGATTTAGGATGTAGCTTTTTCTTGGGACTGATTTGAACTCAACTTGGCATGTGATTTTTATTCCTTTTAACACAGAGAGTCCCATGGGCATAGCCAGAATTTATTTTAGTGGGGCAGGCTTTATGGGGGGGGGGCAGAACCAAGTTATCTGTGATGCAGTTGGTCAGTTAATTAAGTATTCTTATTTATTTACTTGACTTAGGGAGGGGGACCTGCACCTCCCTGGGTATACCCATGGAGAATTTTTTAGAGCTCCTTGTTTTCCACGGCTGGAGCCTGTTACTCAAGCAAGTTCAAATATTTACTGCTGCCTTTGACACTCCAGTAAATAGGACCATAGAGAGAGGAACAGTGGTCACTGAATGGTTAAAACAATCTATTACAGTATTTCATATCAATACCTTTTATAATATGTATGTCAACACAGAAATGTGTAAAGCTGGACCATACCTATTTATAAATTAGTTCAATGCTACAGTATGGTGCTCTTTGTCCTTTTTTGCTACTCTGAATCAGTGTTGCTCAACTTTGGGTGCTCAGATATTGTTGGACTACAGCTACCCTCATCCCTAGCTATCTTCTAAGCCAATGACCAAGGATGATGGGAGTTGTAGTGTAACTATATATGGGGGTCCAAGGTTGAAGAAACCTGCCCAAGAACATGCCGATGGTTCATCATATGGTAATCAGCCTGTTCCGGCAACTAGAAAACTAGCTAGATCCTGTAGGTTTGATTTGTCAGCGAAAATGACTAATGCATCCTTTCCTACTCAGTCTCTCTTGTTCCCTAGTCACTGCTTTACATTTCTGTAAAGCATAGAGCAACTATGTATATAAGGAGTTCCAACACTGTGATCTGTGGACCACCAGTGGTCGGTGAGCTTAATTCTGGTGGTCCACAGCATGTGACATTAAATATTCATATTGATTTTTAATTGAATATTCATTGCTTATTTCGTTTATTTCATTTCATTGTATTACAGTTTGAATTCTAGGTATGCAAATTGCAATACAAGAGCATACATACATACATACATATAATAAAATAAATAAAAGAAGCAATTTAAATGCAATTAAAACCATACAGCACAGCATCTAGCACAGTACATTACAATTCCTACAACAGACAGAAAAATCATTAAGTGGCCCACCAAGCCCATTGGCAATTTTCAAGTGGTCCATGTGGAACCACTGAACTAGGTGGTTCTTGTTCACTGGTGCAGGTAGGGAATTTTAGTCCCTGGGTTTAATGGTCTCATGCTTCCCTTTTATATGGTCATTTTGTGAAGCACAAAAGTGACACCTGCCTTTTTCTCTCCCACTCTGCCATTCCATGCTTTCCAGCTGCTTGCATATTCCTGATAAGTTAGAGCAACTGGCAGAGGGGCTGCTCTGCAGTTCTGCATGATCTACCTAAGCCAGTGGTGCTCAGTTAAATTGTCAGTAGGACCAAATCAAACTTACCACCATTTGCCACATCCATCTGAAGTCCTTCTTGGCTACTAGAACCCTTCTGCCATTCTGTATGGTATTTTGAGCAAGCATAGGCTCAGGGGCTGGAGTTCCTCAGGTTGAGGACCATAGCCAGAAGAAAGGAATGGCTTCCCATCACTCTTCATCTCTCACTAGCTTTCTGATGTTGGCCTCCATGTAAAAATAGTTTTAAATGGCAGCAGCCTGCCCTCTGACAAGTGAATATGAATAGAGTGTCTTTGAACACGTACAGAGAGTCTTCAAATTGCCCCTGCCTATCTGGGATTTGAGATAAGGGCTTCTGGGTTGAGGATGTTGCCGAAAGAGCAAACATGAATACTGGCATTGCTTATGCATCATGGGTTCAGTGACGGAGGGGAAGATCTGTAAGGTTGTGTGGGTTCAAGCAGAGAAGAGGTACTGTAGCATGCAGGTCAGAGAAGATTTGGATACCCGAATCCCCTTCTGGATTACACTCTCACCTTTAATTCAGATGCAGGACTTTCTCACAATGGGAGCCATCTGCCTATCAACCATTCACAGGGAGAACCTACACCTGCCAGTAACCCACTCAAATGTCGCAACTTGGCAAAGAGAGCCATTTGGATGTTGTTAGCAAAGTGAGATGAGGTTACAGTAACCAAGACAGATGTGATTCTCTGGGTGACCCCCTTGGCCTAAAGCTGCCCATTCATTAGCCAGATTAGAGTGGCAAATTGGCAGAAGCAGAGATACTGCTCCACTCCAAGCTTAGCTGAGGTCCTGCCAACCCAGCCTTGGCGTAATAAGAACTCAAGGAGAGCCCAGCTCGGGCAGGCTAAGGGATGGGGAAATATTTTTTAGACTGAGGGCCTTCTGAGCAACCTTCCAGGGGCCAATTTGTGGTACATGCTTGGTTGCAGAGCTGTGTGTGTGAGATGTCCATTATTGTCTCTTCTGTTTGCAAATGTGTCCATGGACCCAGAATGATGGCAGCCCTTCTTCTGTTTTTTTAACTGTTGCATTTGTTTTGTTTTATTTATGTTTGCTAAAGAAGCAAAGTCCTGAGGACTAGCTTTTTAAAGAGGCGGCAACCTCATCTCTTCCTGTCTCAAATGAAAATTGAACCATGTTCGCCTCCTACAACTGTGCTGTGGCTGGGTGGTGGGTGAAACACCTACACTAACTTATTATTGGTTAGTGATAAAGTATTAAATTAGTTAACTGGCATCCAGGAGCCACTTAATAAAGTATAATAGCAGTATATTCAGATATCCATTAAACACAGTCTGAATGGGCTGGTGCTTACCGTAATTGAAATGTGTTAATATTCATATTTACATGTCATTACTTTGAAATAGGGACGTGGGTGGCGCTGTGGGTTAAACCACAGAGCCTAGGACTTGCCGATCAGAAGGTCGGCGGTTCGAATCCTCGTGATGGGGTGAGCTCCCGCTGCTCGGTCCCTGCTCCTGCCAACCTAGCAGTTCAAAAGCACGTCAAAGTGTAAGTAGATAAATAGGTACCACTCCGGCGGGTCAGGGGTCCCTTTACCTTTACCCTTTTACTTTGAAATATAGTTGAGCTGCCAAAACAAGGGCCAGATGACCATAGTCTGAAATGGGGAGGGGCAGGCAAGTGTGTAGAACTGCAATGCTATGCTCACTTACCTGGCATTGAATTTAACAGGACCTCCTTCTGAGTAAACATATATGGGACTGACGGGGGGTTCAGGCACAAGTCATTCCCAGTCCTAACTGAAAACCCCCAGGGATAAAACATGCAATGCCTGTTTCTGCATGCAATGCCTATGCTGCCCTTCAACCAATGAGCCACAGCCCTTCCCCATATTGTTCTAGAATATATATCCTGTTCTGGTCCTGTGGAGGAACCTCTGGGGTTTGGTGGAGGAAGGCGAATTCCTACTGAGCAACTTGCTCCAGCAACATAGGATCATAAGAAGACCCATACTGGATCAGGCCAAAAGCCCTTCTCGTCCAACATCCATTTCTCACAGTGGCCAGTCAGTGCAAGCGGGACCTGAGTGCAACAGCACTCTTCCCACTCATAAGTCGCAGCAACTGGTATTCAGATCTATACTTCATCAAGCAGTGGAGGCAGAAAATAACATACACCTGGGACCACACTAAAGCCATTTATACACTGACATCCAGAATCTCTGCGGTCCTAGCATTCTATTGTATCTGCAGGGCCACGGATTCATGTGTGGAGCCCATTGACCTGGGTAGTGCGAGGTTCTTGGAGGCAGGTATGCTGCCCCTGTATTTGGGGATAAGCTCAGAGGTCTCTGGCATCCCAGCCCTCTAGATTTCTGACATACTGGACTCACTAGTTCAGTAGTTTCTGTTGGCACCACAAGCCCCATAGTCTCGGAGTCCGTGTCCAGGTCACTACTAAGCACCAGGGTTATGACAATATGTTGTCAGGAGTTCAAAATATTATTCTGAGTTGGGGGCGGGGGCTAATCAGTATGATGCCTGAGTCCCTTCTAATTTTTGGAGTTTTGAATCCAGCAAGGGTTACTGTAAAATCTAAAGGAGGATTCCATTGTTGAATTAGCCAGGCAAGGGGCTTAGTTGCCCCTTCAGTATGGTTGTTAGTATAACAAAGGAGGTTGCTCTGTGCCAGAGAGGAAATAGGTAGGGACCCCCTCCCTCACCTGGCTAGTAGTGAGAAAGACAAAAGCAAGAGGGAGTGAAGTTGTGTGAGAACTGAGCTAGAAGCAGGCAGAGGTCTGAGAGTGAGAGACATGCTTGATTTTTTCCTGGAATCCTATGCTGTGACTTTGGGGAAAGCAATACCATCTGGGGAGTTAACGCTGTGAGCCCCTCCATCTTATGTGTGCAAATACAGTGGACGCTTGGGTTGCGAACATGATCCGTGTGGGATGCATGTTCGCAACCCACAGTGTCTGCAACCGCAGTGGCACATCTCTGCACACATGGGTTGTGATTAGGCGCTTCTGTGTATGCGCAAAGTGCAATTTAGCGCTTCTGCGCATGTGCAGCCACCAAAACCCAGAAGTAACCCATTCCGGTACTTCCAGGTTTCGGCGGTCCATAACCCAAAAAAACGCAACCTGAAGCCGAGGTAAGACTGTAAACCATATGTCACAAAGACACCACATTGTCCTTCATTCCAAGGAAACTGAACCTTGGGCAAGCACCTGGAACATCTGGAATTTTACACCACTTAGACATTGGGGTGACACGTAACAGTATTTCTCAGCAGCTGCAGGATGCACCTAGCATCAAGCCTTAGAGTTCATCTGCATGCACTGAAGTGCATATGCATTAGAGTGCAGTTGCGTCCACGCCATTCTAGAGCTCATGGGGAAGGAGATGAACCGGGAAGAACAACAGATCAAGCAACTCCAAGTACCAAAATTTTAGCAAGGTTCCTCACCCTATGCAGAAATAGGGACAGTAGTTTTCCAGGGCCAGGGTGATTTTCCAGGAACATTAAATATGATAAGTAGGGAGATCAAAAACATATGTTTCTATTAACTAATTAATCGTATACTATTCATTTTGGTCCTGCTTTCTGACAATTTCCTTAATGTGTCTTATATTTTCCTTTTTCTTTTTAAAAAAGTCCAATATCTAATCAGCATAACTGAAAAATACACAATCCAGTCCTGCTAACTACATTCAAACAACAAATGGATTGGAGAACTGGAAAACCCCATCAAAGCCTTTAGAGGTTTTTCTTTTCCCTCACCATCATTCCCTGCTCTCACCAGTCTCTGGTCTGGGACAAATACCACTGAAGAGGTTGGTTTTTACTAACCATTAAAATTTATTTTATTTTATGTTATTTTATTGCCGGTGGTGGTGGTAGTGATGGTGGCAGGAGAGGACCATACACAGGTAGCTTGGATCGGTACTGAGGAATCCCTGTCTTGTGCTTGGAGTTTCCAAAAGAGCCAGAGGATCTCCCTCAGATGAGCATCCCTACTACACACGCAAAGCTGTCAGGCTGCCCGACACGGGTTTCCATAGTTATCTGTTGTTAGGTGTTTCCTGATCTACCCAGCACTAAGCAGGGGCTGCGTGCGTCGTCCGCGAGCAAGCAAGCAAGCAAGCAAGTAAGCGTTTCCTATTCAGACAATACGAATGATCTCTTCTGATGAAAAATCTCGTCCATTTGGGGGGAATTAAGAGGGGATGACAGCGGCTTCGTTATTTGGTTACCAGGAGGAGCTGCTGACACTCCCCAGGTTGTCAGGACAACCAGCCCTGATCCAAACCTGCTCTGAAAGGTCTGAACCTCCGGCAGCTAACCAGCCCTTAGCTCTCAGCAGATGCTCGAGCCACGCTGGCCAATCAGAGCGCAGCTGGGAAACCATGACATCATAGTCGAAGTGGTCCAAAAACTTTAATTTTGAGTTTCCCTTGCGCTTCTTGCTCTCTTTTTGATGCTCTCCCTCTTGAAACGTCCCAGCCGTGACAAATAGCAAGGGCAAAAATAGCCTTGTGGTGTTGCTGTTGTGAGCGATTTAAATTGCTGATGGGCCAGAATTGTGTGGAAGTAAAGTGTACTTGTCTCGGATTTAAGTGGGGTGGTGGTGGTGAGAGAAAAAGTGGGGAGGCGTTTTGTGTTAAGAAATTCAGATGTTGCTAAAACCAGATCGTTGCAACAGGAGCTTATGAAGTTGCCTTACAGCAGGGCAGACCACTGTTCCATCTCTAGCTCAGTACAAACTGGTCTAACAGGGAAATATAGCTCTCTAGAGTCTCGGGTGGAAGTCTTACCCATCAGTTGTGATCTGAAGGGGTTCTAGAATTTAACTTGCAACCTTCTGCGTGCAAAGCATATATTCTACCACTGAGCAATGGTACCTTCACCACCCAGTTTATGCACCTCACGTTTTTAAAAACCAATAAATAAAATATTGCAATAATATTTAAAAGGCAAGGTGCAATTCCATAACATTATGTTAGTGGAATTCGTATTCTGTTATTCCACTGTGTTTTTAAAATAAGATTTTCTATATTTTATCTTTTTTTATATATTTTGAACTTTTTCCATATTATGAGCATTATATTTAACTAGTCTATTGACCCCAGCACTGTCGGTCCTGATGGCAACAAATCTCCTCAGGTGTCAGGGAGAGAACTGCTTACTTAGTTATCTATTTGGACGATCTTTTTAAAACCCTTATCTTCAACCACCTCCTCCTCCCACCCCCACCCTAAAAATATTCAAGGCTCACAGAGCAGGTTGCAAAGTTCAGTAATGAAATAAGTCCTGCCCTCAGGCTCACAATCTATTTATTTATTTATTTATTTATTACAGTTTATTACAATAACATCCTACCTCTGGGGTGTATGGGATGCTAGGGGAGGAGTAGCACTTCTGGTGGGGGGTATGACGTGCTCCTACCAGGGTAGTTTGTCCACCTTTGGTCTCTGCCGTGTACCCAGCTCTCACCTGTGGCTCCTAGCATTGGTCTCTACAGCCACAGCAGCCACTGTAACTTCCAACTGTTTGACCTCACCTTCAAAGGCACACTCCTCCATTGTCCCCTGAGACAGATGGATGCCAACCAATGCTATTATATTTTCTCTTGTATTAATTAGTTCACAGCTTTGGGGGTCTTGGCCAAAAGGTGGTATAGAAATAAACAGATTATGATGATGAAAAATGCTGTTTGGATCCTTTGCCTCAGGTTTACTATCTTGGGTACTCTGCCCTTGACTTCTGAGCGCTCTCTCTCTCTCTCTCTCTCTCTCTGTGTGTGTGTGTGTGTGTGTGTCAGAGGCAGCATTTGCAGTTCTGCCTCAGGCAGCAAAATGTCTTGAGCCAGCCCTGCAAAAAGAACAGTGGAGAGAGAAAATGCTGAGTCAAGAGGAAAGTGTTTCAAACAACTGACTGCTGTAGAAAGCATGGGGCACAGAGAGGGTGTATCTCCCCTCACTCCCATACCCTTTTTGTTGTGAAGAACTACATAATAAGTAAATCCTTATCTCCTGTTTTAAACATGAACAGGCCAGGCTAATCTAGTACCCTCCAGATGTCTCAGACTCCCAGCTCCCATCAGCCCTAGACAGCATGGCTGTGGTTCCATAAGCTCCACCTGTATATGGCTCTGCTGGCTGGGACTGATGTGAATTGAAATCCAAAGCATTGATAAAAGAGCAAAGTTTCTAATCCTCATTGTTGCAAGGCAAACTTTCAATGCACAGTGCAACTTTCATCTATCTCTTTGAAATTATCTTCTTAGTTATTTTGAGAATGGCAAGCACTTTCCTGATGTTCACATTTTGATGAAAGCTGATGTTCACACAATGACAGAGAACGACTTATTGGTGTGAGAGCCAGTGTGGTGTAGTGGTTAAGAGCAGTAGTCTCGTAATCTGGGGAACCGGGTTCGCGTCTCCACTCCTCCACATGCAACTGCTGGGTGACCTTGGGCCAGTCACACTTCTTTGAAGTCTCTCAGCCCCACTCACCTCACAGAGTGTTTGTTGTGGGAGAGGAAGGGAAAGGAGAATGTTAGCTGCTTTGAGACTCCTGAAGGGGAGTGAAAGGCGGGATATCAAATCCAAACTCTTCTTCTTCTTCTTCTTGAAAAGGCTTGTTTGGATGTTGGGCTCTGAGTGATGTCTACCCCCACCCCTGAATTCTCTCCATCTCTCCATCTGACTGCTTTCTGTTTCTCTCACAAGACTCATTCTCATTGTGAGCTAGTCTGCTCATAACAGCATTCACACCCAGCAGTTGCACCCAGACCCAATATCTTGCCATTGGCTTGGCTGCTCTGATGTCATAATCTTTAACCCAGCTGATATCACAAAGTCCCACTTCCTCCTTGGGGCTCACAGCTAACTGCTCAGGGGGTAATGGGGAGACTGTTTATCAGAGAATGTTGCTATTCATGAGCAGCCTGTGTAAAATTAAACAACAGAAGGGATCTCTTAATGCCATGAGCTGTCAAATGATGCCTTCTGGGAACTAATGAACAGCTATTTTGGAATATTTTGATTGACAAGCAGATTCCTCCTTAGTCTTCCAGTTTTCCACCTCCAACATCTCATTTCTTTTTTGTGTACTCCTGCATCTGGTTGACTCTAGATCAAGCTGTGATGGCTGACTATTTCCCCAACTCAAACTTTGAATCCCCCTTTAAGTGAAACTGGGCAACCAAAATTTAAAAACCTTTCATTTACTTATTATTAGATTTACATCCTCCAAGGGGCTCAAGGTAGTTTCTCTCCCTCCCCACCATATCCACATGAAAATGCTGTGAAGTAGGTTAAGCTGAGAGGCAGTGACTTGCCCAAGGTCACCTAGTGAGGGTTATGGCTTAGTGGGGATTTGAACCCTAGTGTCCCAGGTTCCAGTCCATCATTCTAACCACTATACCACACTGACTCTCTTTTGTCCACTAGGCTGGTAGTTAGGTTTAATGTGAGATTCTGAGGAGCTCTTTCCACCAAAGCAAGTGAGAGATTGCCTCACCATGCAGGAGACCCAAACACAGGGCCACCCCAAGACACATTAGCACCTGAGTGAACCACAAAATGGTGTCTCTTTCCCACCAAGGTTGGAAAGGGTGAGTGGAGATCTGACATCAGGAACAAGAATAAAGCTCTCTGTTGGGATCTGCTGCCCCTGTGGAACCTGCCACCCGAGGCAGTTGCCTCAACTTGCCTCATGGGCTGTCTGGCCCTGCCCAGACAGAAAGGTGGATAGGAACCAGAGCATATCATACAATGTTGTCATTCCATTCTCGGCTACAGTGAGCTACAGTCAGCCATGAAATCTCCATGGAGGAGCTGTAGTATGTACAGTCATACCTCGAGTTGAATGTTCTTCAGGTTGAGCGCATTCGAGTTGCGCTCTGTGGCAACCTGGAAGTAACGGAGCACGTTACTTCCGGGTTTTGCCGCTTGCGCATGCGCAGACGCTCAAAACGACGTCATGCGCGGAAGCGGCAAAACGCAACCTGCGCACGCGCCCACGCACCATCGCGTCTTACGTTCCGTTCGGGATGTGAACAGGGCTGTAGAACGGATCCCATTTGCATCCTGAGGTACCACTGTACACTGTTGTGGAAGTGCCCAATTCTTTCCCCTGTAGAGCATCTGTATGTGATTTAATCTATTTCCAGTGATACTCCCAAGGAAACACACTTGGAAATCTCAGAGCACCATTTCTTGCAGTGACATCAGAATGATCATATTTTATTGGACGGGGGACGAGACTCAAAGCCAACACACAGTACAATGCTTAGTTGGATTTCTTTTGTGCTTTCTGCCAGATCATGCAATTAATGAAAAATGAATATGATGACAAGATTTTGTTCTAAAGTAAAAGTGTGTCGCTTTTCTTAGTGTGGGAGAAGCCATTCATTTTGGCTGGGATGGGTCCTCAACTTGGCTGAAGGTAATAGTGTAGCTACCTGTAACTTCATCACATGTAAACATGTTACCCCTGTCACATTGCTCATAGACATAGCATACAAATCAGAAAACTATGCATGTGATGGTAGTGATGATTAGTGATGGTAACTTGGTTGCAGGAACCTCCCCCCCCCTTTGGCATTTGCCTTCCTCTCTTTACCTTCTGGTGGATGCTAACCCAGCTTTACCATTCAGCCAAGTGAGGTGGCTTCCTCAAGCAGCACATGAGATAAACACATGCAATTTGTCTCTTTAACGACCCCAATATGTCAGCCTTTAAATGTTTGTTACAGTTATCTATTCTCTTGCTTTGAGCAAAGCTAGACAGCCAAGAAATACTGGCTCCTTTCCCCCTAATAATAATAATAAAAAGCAACCAGCAGTTTTGCTATCTTACCATAGTTTTTTTTAAAAGGTAGCTTTTAAGAAACCCATTTATGTTGTCAGGGTTGCAAGCCAATAACATATGTGAGCAGCAGTCCTGAAGTGGAATTAATTTGTATGTGTGTGTGTGTGTGTAAAGAAAAAATCAAAAAAATCTGCTCCTCTATTTCAGTCTATTTCTATTAGGGCTTCTTTGGAAATCTTTGGATTAAGAATATTTTGTTGTTATCTGCTTTCAAACAGGCCTTTAAGACTTTTTTTAAAAAATCAAGTTCTCATACACAAAGATGCTGAGCTAGTTTTTAAATGAGTGCTGTTCTTTATTTTGAACCATGTCATATTATTAAACTTGGTTTGTGAGACATGCCTGGTTAGACTAGAGTGTGTTAATGTTGCCACTTGTTTAAACTGTGTGTGTTTTAAAATTATTTTATGACCCTGAGTGTGAGTTGTTCTAAGAGGACAGTTTTTGTTGTTTTTGTTGCTGCTGCTGCTCTGGATCCTGAAATAACCAGGATCCACCTGATAATAATAATAATATAATACCCTTTCCATTCATATAGTCATAAGGAATGTGCTTGGGTAAGCACAACATTTTAAAAGTTTGCATAGGCTTTAATCTAAAGCCAGCGGAGGGAAAAGGTCAAAGGCCACTGGCGCGGGGGGGGGGGGGGCTGGATTCAAGTTTCTGAATGAGGCCGCCCGCCTCAGATTCCCACAGCTGCTTGTCTCTGAAACATAAGATTTGTCTTCCCCTGCCCTGCCAGTGCTATTAGTAGTATTATTATCTGCTCCCTCTCAGCCAATCAGGGCGGCAGGAGCCTGGTGACGACATGTGCTAGGGAACAGCACTGAGGCAGTGAAGCATCCAAGCTACTAATGTTAGGATTGGAGGTCAGAAGCTGCTCTATGGGGAGAAAGGGAAGCCTTTTAATGGACTAAGCCAGGAGTGTGCCTTGCTTTCCCTCCTCACCCACTCCCCATTCTTTCTTTTTTTCCTGCAAAGGGTATTGCTTTCGATGACAATACCAGACCCTAAGAGGCCGACAGTCTGGATACAGCATGACAGGGCAGACTGCAGGTAATGCTTCCCCCAACCTCATTTTCCCCTTTGCTGCTGTTACACTGGGAACAGGGCTGGCCTGTGGACCTTATGTTTGCAATTGACACCTGAGCCACGCATTCTTCTGCTTTTGCAATCAAGGAGCTTCTCTGTCTCCGCTGCAGGAGAAAGAGGATCCCAGAAAATGCATGCTTTGTTTTTCGTTTTATAGTGGTGCGTAAACCTTGCTTTGGTGGAGGGGTCTTGTTCCTTGTCTTCAAAGCATCTTGCATCTCCCTGCCCCCTTCCTCTCTGATTTGTAAATGTTTTTTTTTTAAATAACAGCAGTGTCAGAAAATCTGGAGACTGACATCTTCTAGCAGTTTAACTCTTGAGGGGATGGAGGGGAAATGGGAAGGGGGGCTTGCATTTTGCAAATGCAGAAATCTGTTCTTGCCGCTGACTGAAGTGTCAACACGGATGTCAGCGGCAGGAGCTGCCTTGATGGGCTTCCCATCGAAAGGGAACAATACATGCTCTGGTAGTTATTCAGATGCACGAGAGAGACGTGGCCTTATTGTAGTACTGACTGTGTGTGTGTGTGTGTGTGTGTGTGTGTGTGTTTTCCTGGCCAATGCATTCAAGCCATTTCTGTATTTTCTTTTGTTTTGAAATGGTGCTTCGGGGGCTAATACAATGTAAGGATGTTCTCCCATAAGGCATTATTCTCTGATCTTGAAATGCTGGTGTTTCTTTTGCTAGGCTTCCTCCCTTTGTCCCAGACCTGTATGTATGGCTACATTATCCAAGTAAGGAACTGTCACCATGCACTATCCTACTCCCTACTGCTCTCTTTGCTCCTTCTGTTTCATGTCAGGTTTTAGGATCTGTTTGTATTTGGGCACCAGAATGGAAGACGATGAGTGCATCTTTGTTAAGCAGCAATAAGAAGATGATGGTGAAAATGATTTTAAAAAGCAGAGGTGCAAAAATGGGATTGTCTCTAGTATTGTTAAGCATGTGTGACTCAGTGGGCCTCAGCAGCTGAATGCTGATCTTGTTATCCATTTAAAATGGCCCCTATCTCCCCTCTCTCTACTAAAAAAAAAAAGGGTTCATGGTCAAGAGGTTTATTTTCAGTGTCTCTAACTGGGATGGGACTCTCTGGGCACTGGCATTTTGTCTTCATGTATGGTTTTCAACACCTTTCATGTGCCTGGGGATGGCTCTTCCTTTTGTCAAGATGTGTATCACTTCTTTTTTTAATACTGAGGAAATAATTTGGGGGTTTGGTATGTTTTACACTGCATTTCTTATTGATCATAATTTTTGGGGGGTTTGGAGCTTGTCAAAATTCTGCACCCCTAGGCAGGGCTGCCAAGGTCGAGTGAGGTTTCGGTTCAGCAGGTCAAAGACCAGACATAGATCTGATTGTTTGAATCTTTCACTGGGGCGGGGAAGTGGGGGGATGCGGGGATGGTGTCAACATGGCTGGCTGTTACAGTGGTGGCAGCAGGGGGGCAGGCAGAGGGAGAAAGTCTGAGGGGTGGGTGAAGCAGCTATCTGCTGTAGGGAAAGATAATAGAAAATGCTGGGCCCTGGTGGGGAATGAAATCAAGTGGTCCCCCATGACTCCTCCTTGATTCATAAATTAACATTCTGCAGTTTATTTCTAGATTTTCCAGAGGCACAGCTGGTGGGAGAGGGGAGGGGAGGGCTGGGAGAAAGGAGAGGGATCATGGGTGGCAGATTGATGCTAAGGAGGAGGATGGATTTGCTATGCCAGTGAGGAAGATGGGCAGGGGGAGGCACGAGAGCTGCCTGAGTGGGAAATGGGAAGCTTGAGAGAGGAGGGAAAAGAGGAAGGAAGTCAGTTGGTGATGTTCATAGAGAAAGGAACAAGGTGGAAGGGTGGTGTGCAATGAGAGGTTGAGTGAAATAGCGGTATAAGAAAGCATCCTGGTGGATCAGGCCAAAGGGGCCCCATCTTGCTCAGTATCCTGTTCCTACAATGACCAATCAGATGACTATGTGAAGCCTATAAGCAGGGCCCAAGCACAGCAGTTCTTTCTCCACTTGTGATCCCCAGGCACAAGTATGAAGGGACAGCATAACCATCATGGCTAGTAGCCATTGACAGCTGTCTCCTTCATGAATTTCCCAATCCTCCTTTAAGGCTGTCCATGTTGGTGGCCACTATTACATTTACCATAGTTTAACCATGTAGTGCGATGAGACACTGAAAGAAAAACAAAGGAAAGAGCAGTGTGTTGGATCCCAGGGAAGGTTGATCTGTGTATACATAAGGTTCTGAAGGAGCTCCGCAGAAGTGGAGAGGACCGTAGTACACCTTCTACAGCTACGGAGCTCAGCATGTACATTGCAAGGTGTGAATCGCTGATTGTCAGGTCTGGTTCTAGTTCTAGCTTGGCTGCAAGGTAGGCTGTCCATTCCAAGAGCACACCAACTTTGCAGGGGCTGGCAATTTTTTTTATTAAATTTCTGTTCTGCCCTTCATTGGGAGAACACAGGGTGGATTACAACATAAAAACACAAAAATGCATGTTGTAATAACAAACAAAAATAATGACCCCGACACACACTGCTATTATTATTTATGAAAGGATATGAAAGGCAGGAACTATGTAATTGCAAGAACTCTGCAATTCAGATTGTCTACTTCGGCCATTGCAGACCTCAGGTAGTCCAACCATTTGCTGCCATCTCTAGAAAGTGAATATTTGGATAGTTCGAGGCCTGTGAATGGAATATGACTGACAAATTCCCAATAACGAGGATGGGCAGTTCCTCTAAGTTTGGGTGGACAGTTCCCTTTGGATAGTTGCAGCAATAATGGTGGGGTATCATCAGACAAAAGAGAGTGCCTGTTTCAGGTGACTGACAAATTCTGTTGCACCTTCTTTGGGTGAATTTCTTCATAACGGAGGCTACAAGGAAACCTTTTCTCTTGGTATTAAGCCATCCCAGCTCTGCATTAATTACTAACTTTAGAATCAAGCTGCATCAGAAAGAAGGCATGTCCATTATTTCAATGGGTCTCTAAGTAGGAATAGTATTGGACACAACCCAGAGTTGCCACATCACTTGCAGCTTAAAGTAGAACAGCAGTAATTGAGTGCTGCTATTTATCCATGTCTGAAGTTTCAATTTGCTGTTGGGTTTTTGGTTTTCAGTGGTAGTGGTATTTTATATATATTCTAAAGGCACCACCTGCTTCTACATGAATCTGCTGATCCACACCATACATTCAAAGCATATTTATACCACTTTAACAGTCATGGCGTCCCCCAAGAATCCTGGGATCTCCAGCTTCCTCCTCACGGAGCCACAGTTCCTATAAGTCTTTGGGTAAAACCGTGTGCTTTACAAATTCTTGCTATGTGGTCCCAATCCAGCTGAAGAAAGGCAGGTCCAGAGACAGGGCAGTTTCTGGTTTGACCTCGCATCTCTGGAGTTCTTTTCTTCATGGTCTGGTGAAGCTTCTGTTTTGCCAGGGCTTTTAAATGTTGCTTTTGTTTTTATACTATGTATTTTTTGCTGCTAGAGATTCTTAAAGATATCATTCATTCCACAATTAAGTGAACTTAATTGATTTGCGCTTCCTGGGCTACTGTTTAAGTCCAGAACTTAAATATAGAAGTGGATAGCTCAGTTGGTTAGACCATGGTGCTGATAACACCAAGGTTGCAGGTTCGATCCTGGTATGGACCAGCTGCATATTCCTGCATTGCAGGGGGTTGGACTAGATGATCCTCAGGGTCCCTTCCAACTCTACAGTTCTATGATTCTATGATTCTATGCATATTAGTCTACAGTTCTATGAACGTTTGCTCTTCACACATTAATTACTTACCTTTTTATGAGGTGGTCTGAGGTGGCTATTTTGCTTTCCAAAAAAACAAAAAAAAAAAGTATATCAGTCAAAACTACATACCAGAATCTGCTCTGTTAGGAGAAATTTGCACTGAAATGATGCTGAATTTTCATGAGGTCTTAAAGAAAAACACTCCACTAACTGATATAGAAATGCAAAGAACTGAACAAGGGCCACATTCACACCATCCATTAAAAAGGCTATAATACCACAAAGAATCCTGGGAACTATAGTTTTTGTTAAAGAGTGCTGAGAGTTGTTAAGAAACCTCTTTTCCACCCCAGAGCTACAATTTCCAGAGTTCCCCATGAAGAAGGATTAATTGTGAAATCAGTCAGAGAAGGAAACCACTGGGAGGAAAACAGGGGTCTTCTAACAAACTCTCAGCGCCCTTAGCAAATTACAGCTTCCAGCATTCTTTGTGAGGAAGCCATGAGTATTTAAAGTGGCATCATAGTGCTTTAAGAGTGTGAATGTGGCCAACACTGGAAGAATGAGAAACAGGGAAACTGAGGCTGGGTACACAATCCCATTTACTCTGGCACCAGTGCACTCCCACAACTGGTGTTTGAAGCCCAAAATGCATAGCATTAGTCACAATCCTTGGAAGCCAACTTCTAGATGCTGAGATCCCTTTGCTCCTCCCCCAATAAAATATTTGAGGGGGACAAGCCCTCAAATGATGTCGATGTGCCCTGTCATGTGATTGATTATGCAGGGCGGGGCTTACCTGCCCCCTCCCATACTCACTGTCACAATCCATCTGTATTCTGTAGCTTCATGAGAAATACTGCTGTTTCATGTGCTTTCCCTCAAACCAGCTTCCATCCAGTTTGAAAATGTAATCTCTCATTAAGCTGAGGTTTGTATATGCACAGGTGATGGCTTCACTGAATAACAGCTGTGTGAGGACTGCAGGCATGGGAAACAAATCAGGTGAATAATGTGTCCGGCAACATAAAGTGTGACTTGAAACATAGCAGGAGGTAACAACCACCTTAATGTGTTCATGCCATGAAAGAGACATGTTTGCCCATCCTTACTGCTTAGCCATTTACCTGCCTGGTTCTGTTTACTGTATCCAGTCCCCCTGGGCTTTGGCTCAGAGCCTTGTCTGCGACTGACTTTACTTCTGTTGCTCCAACCTCCTTTGCTACTTCCAACAGAAACAGATTCCAATGCTCACCCTCAGTCTATCGGGGCAAGTGATGAGGGGATGGAGATTTTCCCAGCGCTTTATTTCTCTGAAGAAAATTTTCCTTTTCATAAGTTCATTACTTGCAATGAATATACCATGCACCGTTCTTTAGGTTGTCAACCTGCATTTTTGTGTCAACAGTTTTCAGTGCCTCTGTTCCCTCCCGCCCTTAAATGTAATTACAATTGTACCTTGGTTCTCAAACGTAATCTGTTTCAGAAGTCCGTTCAACTTCCAAAACGTTCTGAAACCAAGGCGCAGCTTCTGATTGGCTGCAGGAAGCTTCTGCAGCCAATCGGAAGCCGTGGAAGCCACGTCGGATGTTTGGCTTCCAAAAATAGTTTGGCAAACCGGAACACTCACTTCTGGGTTTGCAGCGTTCAGGAGCCAAAACGTTTGAGAACTAAGCTGTTTGAAAACCAAGGCACGGCTATAATGTTAAGTGACTACATGGCATTGCCATTACATATTTTGCAATAACGTTTTCTACACAATACAACATTTTAACCACATTAAATGTGCATTAATTTCTCTCTCTCTCAAATATTTCTGGTGAAATACGGCAAAAATTAAAGCAGGCTACTTTTTCTTAAAGCTTTTTTTAGTACAGTCTCCCCCAACCGGGTGCTCTCCAGATACTTTG
Source organism: Podarcis filfolensis (assembly GCF_964270895.1). Classification (NCBI taxonomy): domain Eukaryota; kingdom Metazoa; phylum Chordata; class Lepidosauria; order Squamata; family Lacertidae; genus Podarcis; species Podarcis filfolensis. Next base: position 25,626,293 of record NC_139617.1, read on the forward strand.
GGCTACAACTCCCACTAGCTGGCTGGGTCTGATGAGAGTTGTAGTCCAACACGTGGGCTTTGGCAAATATAGGTTTATTGGGGTGTTGTTGTTTTTAATAAGTAAGATAAATATGCTAAAATAGATCATTCTAGGGATCAGAACATTTTCTGATGCAAATCACTCAGTGCAATTTTTTTCTGATAGGAAGGTTTTTATAGGAGTTTTTCCAATTCAATTCCCCCCCCCCCCCCGAAAATGTGCATCACTGGTCAATGCAGTACTTCTTTCTTGATCCTGCTGAGGCTCTCATCATCTTCTATTTCCCTGCTTGGCTGCAGCAAAGGAATCCTGGGAGCTCTTTCTGAAGGCTAGGAGTCTCAAGCAAGTGAAGTATTATAGTCAAATGGGATTCAGTGTGCACAGCATTGCTTGTCCTGGTTGGCTGCAGAGAAAATCCAGGGACAATCTTAGAAGAGGAATTTTGTGTCACCTCCTTGATCCTTCTAACTGAAGATGGCCAAGATTGAACTGGGAATGGAAGCATATACCATACCACTGAGCCAAGGACCCTCTCCCACACCTGGGCTGGGAGAACTTTGGATTTCAGCAGTGTGGGTGGCGCTGTGGTCTAAACCACTGAGCCTAGGGCTTGCCGACTGGAAAGTCGGCAGTTTGAATCCCCGCGATGGGGTGAGCTCCTGTTGTTCAGTCCCAGCTCCTGCGCACCTAGCAGTTTGAAAGTACGAAGTGCAAGTAGATAAATAGGTACCGCTCTGGTGGGAAGGTAAACGGTGTTTCCGTGCACTGCTCTGGTTCGCCAGAAGTGGCTTAGTCATGCTGGCCACATGACCCAGAAGCTGTCTGCGGACAAAACGCCGGCTCCCTCGGCCAGTAAAGCGAGATGAGCGCCGCAACCCCAGAGTCGTCCGTGACTGGACTTAACGGTCAGGGGTCCCTTTACCTTTATCCTTAAAAAGTCCATAACCATCACAGGCTTTCCCTGGTGCCTGTGCCTGGAGGGATATATTACCCCTTGAGGGCTTTCAAGACATCAACAGAACCTAACAATATTTTTCATGCATAATTGAACTGACCACCCATGCCCAAGAGGTTTTGGGGCTAGCAAATGAGGCTGCCTTATACCATCTAGCCTAGTGTTGTCTATAACGGCTGGCAGCAGTTCACCAGGTTCTGAAGCAGAGGTCTTCTGCATTGCCTGCTATCAGTTTTTTAACTGGTGATGGCAGAGATCTTCTGCATGCAAAACACATGATCTACCAATGATCCATGGGTGTAGCTAGGGGGCAGGAGGCATCTGCCCCCCAATCAAGTAAATAAATAAAAATACTTAACTAATAGTAGAAGTAATCAGAATATTTGAAATTGAAATTCTTGCTGAGGTCACCTGGATAATGTTGTGTCACATTCTAGCAATGCAACTGGCAACCCAACTGAGCAATACCTTACCTCAAGGCTCTGCTCATCTCTTTTGCTCAGCCATGCACCACTTGTGCCACAGAGCAGTCATTCAGTAGTACCTTGTGGAGAGTAAAGACTTGGCTAAGGCCGGTGATGACGGGGGAGTCTCTCAATGGCTTATTCTTACTGAGTGTCCAGAGAAAAACTGCATTGGGGGAAAAGGAAGAATTTGAGATGGATGTGCTAAAATGACTTCCAGCAAATCCATAAACACTTTATTTAATCTAGATTTCTTTTAAAAAATAAGATGAAAAAGGCATGTTCCTTGTAGTTTTGCAAAATATACTTATTAACTACATGAAAGGTACTCCCTCGTGTTAGCTTTTTCATTTAACTTCCTAGTTTTCAAATGACTGAAGATTTTGACAGATTTTTCTGAGTACTTGGGGTCAAAAGAGAGTGATTTAAAACAGCAGTTGTTGAGACACTTCATTCAGAATCTGCTAGACAGAGCCAGACAGCGGATGATGACAGGTGGGTGTCCTGCTCCCCCCCCTAAATAAATCCTGGTTACGCCCATGCACTGAGCTGTGCCTCTTCCCTTGGAGATGCTACTCTCTTGTTCTCCTTGCATGAGAGTCAGCTGTCTGGCATGTGTGGTGCCTCAAAGCTCCCTCATTGTGACCATTGAAGTACAGGGGAGACGTGAACAGATTGGACTTCCTTGGCTGCAGCTTTTCCTAGTCACAAATACCTTTGTTGTGTCTGGGTTCTGACATTGATGCTGCCCCCAGCCCAGATCCTGCACTGTTGTTTTCTTTCTCTCTCCCCATTTCTATTTCCCGCTGTGCTCTGCAGTGATCTTCCTTATTTGCCATCTGTTTTCTTGCCGCAGCAAAAGGCACCCTGATGTGTATACTCACTGGTCAGGCTTCCAGGAATTTCATAGAAATGAAACACTGGGGTTCTATTCTGGGTGTCATATTATGTTTGCGTGTCTGACACTTGATCTCTGAAGCCTATGCAGCTATTGAATTTTGGTGTACCTTTGGTGTTCATAAATGTTGTGAGAAGGTGGGAAAAGTAGAATCGGGTCAGCTTTTAAAAGGAATCAGGTGCCTTCAGCCAACTATTAAAGCAGAGCCTATTCACATCTGTAGTCTCAGTTCGCATTTTGCATGGTCCCCTGTCACAGACACACATGCAGCTGGCAAGGGTGTCGGCTGTGTTTCCGCACTTTTAATAGGCATGTGAACATCAGGAACAGCGAGAACAAATCTGATGCCACTCTCCCCTTTCATGTCTTTGAGAGCATGTGTGAAAATGGCTAATGCATTTATTATTATTATTTATTGCATTTATATCCCACCTTTTTCCTCCATGGAGCTCAAGCTGGTGTACATGGTTCTTCCCTCTTCCTCATTTAACCACAACCCTGTGAGGTAGGTTGGCCTGAGAGATGGTGACTGGCCCAAGGTCACCCAGTGAGCTTCGTTCATGGTTGAGTGGGGATTTGAACCCTGGTTTCTTGGATCCTAGTCTGACACTCTAGCCAGTGGAATGAAGTTGAGGGATGGAAACCTGAAGGTCTCACTTGTGTTATTACTATTGCTTTTGTCTGAGCCTGTCCTCTACTTCTTCCACTCTTTTTTGTGCCTGTCTTCCTTATCCAACTACTTCTACTCAATGCATAAGCATGGGAAATGCACAGAATTGCAGGTGGCAAGGAAATTATGCAGGGCATAGAATCACAAGTACAGGTGTTAGAATCAGCTCTGTTGTTGTTGTCTTTTTAAAAAATGAATAGCCTGGGCAGCTTGGGTTTATAAACAGTGCATGATTCATACCTCTTTTGACCAAAACATCAAATTAGTATGACTTGTTGAGAGAGGAGGTTTTCCCGCTTCCATTTCTTCCTATGCCTCTGGTTGATTCTCCCCTGCATGCCAGCCTTTTTGAATTCTAGATTAAGTAGATGAGTTTCAAGAATTAATTATGGAAATGAAGTTTGCACCATTTGCTGCAGCTTTCACTTCCTTCTGTTCATTCACATCTCCTCACCATCACATTAATGATGTCCACATATGCATTTATGAAACTATGGTCTGGTTTGCACATAGCATTAATCCAAACCATAGTTTAATGGGAAGGAGCAAGTGTGCAGATATCCAGAGTGAATATTGTGGCTACTCTGCTCGTCCTTGGGTCCTGCTTCTCTCATGCTACCAGTGGTTTGGCTAACGCAACATGGGAATGCAAGCTTATATTTTGTCTCCCCCAAACAAACCCCAAGCAGCAAACCAATATTAAATCTTGGTTATTGCAACTCATGGTTTATTCGGAGCAAGATATATCAGGAAATAGAGTTTTGATTAAGTCAAATAAAGAAGACAAATTATGGCTTAGTTCTGGACAGCATGGCACTATCAGATTCAGGGAGGAGTGATTTGTATGTACTCCGGTTTATTCTCCCTAAGCCATAGTTTGGCTTAGTATTCAACGTAAACTGGGCCAGCGGAAAAAAGCAATCACAAAGTAATCACATATTTCATGCAGTGTTTCATTGGTGCACATATGCACTGCTGCACATGTGACAAAACACATGAAAGAATCTTGGTCCAACCACATGTACAACATCATACTTGGGGTTTGTGTGTGTGTGTGTGCGCTTTGCCAATGCATCTGTGTGCATTGGTGATGGAGAGGTGGTAAATGTCATGACTGAATGGAAAGCTGTGTCAAACTGTGCATGCAGAGTGTTTTGTACAAAATCTGGATTTATTTTTATTTTTAAAGGAACAATGAACAATTCTGGATATGTCAATCTCAGTTTAGAAACAGGACTGGGTAATTTGGAAGTCTAGTCTCCAGGGAGGCCTTCAGGTGAGAATTTTGGCAACATTACTGATGGCTGCCTTTTCTACCCCACTTGTAATTTGTACAATTGTCAGAACTGGATGGCTGTTCTGTTCTGTGCTAGATTGGTGGATATTTCTGAGCTACAAAGGTATCTCAATTTGCCGCCAAGTAAGGTGGGGGACAAGGATTGGGGGGAAGGCATGTGACACACCCACCACTAGTTTTGCAGATCTGTTTGGAATTTCCCACAGCTACCCTTAAGTGAAAACAAAGACATCAGTGCCAATCCCAAATATCCTATGTAACATATAGTTTGGCCTTTATTTATACAGTTATCAGATCAGTTTAGATTTATTTCTTACAACCACCGGTTGTTACAATACGAAGCAAGGAAGATGAGCATTTAATAACAAATGAGATGAGAAATAACATTAACTTAATTAAGCATAAATCAATAAAAAAACAATTAAAAGACTGGCAGTCAACCCAGCAAATGAAATAATAATAAGTCCAGCCTAACTGTACCAGCTTCCTGTTTTGTTTTTATTAACCATGACAAATCAAATAAAAATGATGGAAACAGCCAGGATTCTCCAGTAGTCTTTTATATTTGTCTTAATAAATATATAAAAACAAGCTTGTGCCTTAGCTAGTGCCATTAGGAAGGCAACAGCTCTTCTCTTTAGCTTGATATCCTTTTCATTTTATCTTTTCGCACTCTACCATTAGGCACAGTAGAAGAGATGCTTTATATGGAATATTTTTAGGGGCGGGGAGTAGACAGAGCAGGGTCCTACATGGCTTCCGCAGGACTCCCTAAGCTGATCTGCTGCCCCCCAGTGTAGTGGAGGCTGCTCTCCCATTGCCAACACTGAGGTAAGATTGAGCTGCCAGTGTGTTAGCTTCTGTATGTGGAGTGCAGAGGGACACCACCTTATCTTTTGCCTCACGTAGCAAAGTATCTTGGACCCATCCTACACACAAAGAACATGGTACCATTGATGGTTTTCCTCTAATACCTTCTGTTAACAATTAAGCAGATAGTGGGTAAGATCCCAACTTTGTCTAATCAATAGCAGAACTTTATGGCGTCTGTGCTAATCTGCCTACAAGAAGTGTAGAAGACATTAATGGAAACCTCACAATAATGATTTCATTAAGCAAGCAAAACTTTTTGATTTTAAGTAAGCAGACCTGTGAACGTGGGTGTGCCCTCACCCAGTCCCCCCCCTGCCTGCCCTTTATTACTTACATCCAGTCTAGAGAGTGGCCCTGCCTGTCAGCTTCTGCCTCCTTAGCTCAGTGTCTCTTGTAGAACTCAGCAGGGAGGAAGATGAGGACAAAACTTAAATTAATTGGCTGTGCCTGCCATTTTCTCTGACTCCACCTACTGTTGGTTTCTCTGCCTCTTGCCCTATAAGCCACAATTGGCAATAGCCAGCAGTGGCTTGGGGGATATCTTTATAGATATTCTTATATCTATAAAGATATATCAAATAAAGGGTCCTTTTTTAAACTTCCAATACTGTGCCAAGGTGCATCATTTTGGCTCTTAGAATTTTGTTCTGGATACAGTGTAAGGTGATTAGAACTTTGGAAGTCTCAGGTCCCTGCAGGTATTTGGAGCTGAAGGGAGGGCCTGTTTTCTCCCAGCAGGGAGCCAACATGATGCTCTTGAGATGTTGCAGGTCTTCATCTCCCACCATCCTATCCCTGACCATTCTTGTCTGTGGAATGCTCTCCCCAGGGAGACAAGCATGGTGCCTTCTTTTATATGTCTTTAAGTGCCAACACTTAAAGTGTCCCAGGCTTTTGGCCCATAATTTGAAGTGTGGCACTGTAGGATCTGTTAGTCCTGCCTTTTCCTTGCACAACTATGTTTTTCAGGGGGTGTTTGGTGTGTTTTTTTACTTGGTTGTTATTCATTGCTTTTTAGCCTAAGTTCTTTTGGGATGCTCAGGGCAAATATATGGACTAGTAAAGGTAAAGGTACCCCTGCCCGTACGGGCCAGTCTTGACAGACTCTAGGGTTGTGTGCTCATCTCACTCTAAAGGCCGGGAGCCAGTGCTGTCTGCAGACACTTCCGGGTCACGTGGCCAGCGTGACAAAGCTGCTCCGGCGAACTGGCACCAGAGCAGCACACAGAACGCCGTTTACCTTCCCGCTAGAAAGCGGTACCTATTTATCTACTTGCACTTAATTGTGCTTTCGAACTGCTAGGTGGGCAGGAGCTGGGACCGAACGACGGGAGCTCACCCCGCCGCGGGGATTCGAACCGCCGACCATGCAATCGGCAAGTCCTAGGCACTGAGGCTTTTACCCACAGCGCCACCCGCGTCCCTAATATATGGACTAATCAATGTAATTAATCTTTCAGAGGTTATAAGAAACAAAGATCATTATGCCCTAGATAAAACAAAATGACTGCCTTGGTTTCTTCCATCTGTCTGTCTGGTCGTTTTAACTGTATCTAGTTTTGAAATTGTTTTGTGGGTCTTTGGACCGCAATAAAGTTTTGATTTGATGTAATTAATAATATTAGTAATAGGCCATGCTGGACCACCAACTGCTACCTTCTGTAGATGTTTCTCCACCATCTGAAGAACTATAAAGAAGGTCCAGCAAAAAAACTTTAGACCAGTGATGGGGAACCTCCAACTCATGGGCCTCATTAGGCTCACCTGGCCTCCTCATTTTGGCCAAGCCCCCCTACCTTATAACTGACATCATATATATTGTCAGGTGTGGGGCAGGTAAAATGCAGCTCCCATGGGGTTTGCTTTTGCAATCACTATCATGGTTGTTGGGGCATGCAAAGTGCCTCTGCTTGTGTGGTTTGACTTCAAACCACATGAGCAAAATTAAATATGACACCATTGTGCCATCAGGTGATTGGCATGTAGGTAGTTGGCTGGATCTGGCAGCCCACTCCTACCTTAGAAACTCAGAGTAACTTGACTGGTTTACTATAGGTCACATGCTTGGATATTTAGTCTTGGGACTGGCTTGCATACATATTACATGTTGCTTAATGACTGTCAACAGGGACGTGTGTGGCGCTGTGGGTAAAACCTCTGTGCCTAGGACTTGCCAATCGTATGGTCGGCGGTTCAAATCCCCGCAGCAGGGTGAGCTCCCATCGTTCAGTCCCAGCTCCTGCCCACCTAGCAGTTCGAAAGCATGTCAAAGTGCAAGTAGATAAATAGGTACCGCTTTATAGTGGGAAGGTAAATGGCGTTTCCGTGTGCTGCGCTGGTGCTGGCTTGCCAGAGCAGCTTCGTCACGCTGGCCACGTGACCCGGAAGTGTCTCCGGACAGTGCTGGCCCCCGGCCTCTTAAGCGAGATGGGCGCGCAACCCCAGAGTCGGACACGACTGGCCCGTACGGGCAGGGGTACCTTTACCTTTACCTTTAATGACTGTCAACAGCAATGATGGGTCGGTGCATCCACTAAATTCAGAGGCAGTACACTTGTGATCATCATATGCTAGGGCCAAGCAATGGGACGTGGCTGTCTCCATTTTGCTGTGATGTGACTACCACAAAAACAGCTAGGTAGTGCCACTTCTGGGAATAGTGTGCTGGAGTAGATGGTCCATGGGTTTGAATCAGCGCAATCAGTTATTATGTTGACAATGGTCTCAGACAACTTTTTGCGTCAGAAACAAGCTATTTACAAGCTAAGTAAATAAACCAACAGCAACAATTGTGCATGCTTTCACACACATACACCCAGCATGGATCAGATTGTTCCCAAATTGTACTCCTGATAGCCCAGAGAGAAAGCCAACAGAACTATGGGCCTCACTGATAATCAGCGTAACGAATTGTGGCCACATCTATAAGATTTAACCAGTATGTTAGCCTGAGGCATACCTAATGCCTGTTCATTAAAGGATCAGATGAGCATGCAGGCAGCATTCCAGTTGTTAAAATATTCATGTGCCATTAGGAGTGTCTGTTCCTAAGACAGGCAAACCTGAGCGTAATGCATGACAATCATATGGTTCTTGACTGGTCAACATTAAACCAATTTTCTACCCCCTTGGTTACCTGCTTTTCTTACTGTTCACAGCAGTTCCCCTGCGAATTACCCCAGTACTCACAGGTTGCTGTTTTTCTTCAAGTAGAGCTGTTGCATAACTGGACTGTGAGTTTGCTTGCTGTGGGCCACTGGTCCTGCCTCACTGATATGCCTATGGAAGAGTCTATCATTGCCCCGATAAGCTGCTTCTTACCTACCTGTAAAAGCCAGCATCTTAGCACACTGTAGAACAGGGGTGAGGAACCTGTGTGCCTCCTGATGTTGTTGTATTCCAATTCCTGTCCACCTGTGTCAATACCGCCATTAGTTAGAAATGGTGCAACTTGTAGTTCAGCAACACTGGGAGGCAGGGGTAGTGCAAAACAGGAAGTGCTGCTTTGCCCTGCCGCTGCCATCACCACCTACCTGCTCCTGCCTGCTCTGCTGCCGCCACATGCTCTGCTGCATCTGCCACTGACGGAGAAGCAGTACCACCAATAGCCCCAATTTTGGGCAAGATTGTGCCAATTTAGGGCATGATCTTGCCCAAAATTTGCACTGAGTGTAGTGCCACTTCTGTGCCAATGGTGGAGGTGGCAAGGCAGGCAGGGCACCCATAGGTGTACCTGATGGGGAACTTCTGCCACCTGAAGCAGGGATCTCACTCTGCCTAATAGCTGAGCTGGCTCTGTCTGGAGGAACACGAGTTCTATTTTATTTCAGTAAACATGTTCCTCAACTTAGTGCCGTCCCCTTATTTTGGACTACACCTTCCATCATCCCCAGTCAACATGGCCAATATTCAGGAATGATGCATGTTGTAGCGCAGCAGCATCTGGAGGGCCAGAGGTTCCCCAAGATCCTGCCCACACCCCGTGCATTCAATGTTCACTCACTTAAAATGGCTGCTGAGTTCTTCCCTTCCCCTCTTTGTGCACCAAACTTTCTTCTGATTCCTGGACCAGATAATTCATCTCTCTCTCCTCCACCCCAAATTAGTTACATCTGTACAGCACTCCCCAGCTTCCACTTAGGGAAGTGGAAGTTTTCATATGCCGTCACTGGAGACACCAGTTTTCCATCAACAACGAAAGCTAAATGCTGCACACAGCAGTGGGAGAGCCGAAAAGCATAGAGACACTTGTCTAATTTACAAACTTGTAGCACCAAACAAAAGAGCGATCAATGATTGAATGCAGTCCACCATTTATTAATAGAGAGATCACAAGTTGGAATTCACCGTAAACAAAATCAAACATTGCTGATAATGTGCATAGATTTATTCTGTGCTGTTTCAAAGGATTAAAATGTGGATGTTAACAGCAATGTTTGATTTTCTTATTAATGACTTCTGTGATATCTCTGTTAATAAGTCATTGACTGTGTTCAATAATTGATTTAACCAGTAGATGGACACCAGCAATTTGAGAAGGTCTGGGAGCCGACACACATTGCTTTCCCCATGGCTACCGCACACACTCTAGTCCACTCTCAGATAGACATGGTGAAGTACTCTTCCATGAAAGCTGCTCTGACTTTCATCTTCATTCAGAAATAATGTGACCAGGCTGCCCCTCCTGACCACTAGCCCACTTCCTGATCTGCTGTCACTCTTCCTAGTGATCAGGTGCTCCTCAGGGCTGTTACAAGGACATCTGTACCAGGGATGGGGAACTTGTGACCATCCAAACGTCATTGGACCCCAGTGGTCAGGGATGGTGGTTAGACCACTGCAATGCATTGTATGTGGGGCAGCCTTTGAAGACCATTCAGTAACTACAGCTAGTGCTGAACACAGCAGCTGACTTGTCAACTCAGAGAAGAAGGCATGAATATATAGTATGGGTCCCCGCCTGACTGAGCTGTCGGCTAGCTTGTCTTTGAGGCCGATTCAAAATGCCAGTTTTGCTCTTTAAGCATTTTACAGCTTGGGACCCCTATAGGTAATGGATTGCCTTTCCCCATATTAAATTGCCTGCTCCATAAGATTGTCATACATGCCTCCTCTAAGGAAGGTTAGAGCCAGGGTCAACAAGCTTTTTCAGCTGTGGGCCGGCCCACCATCCCTCAGACCATGTGGTGGGCCAGACTATTTTTTGGGGGGGGGGATGAACAAATTCCTATGCCCCACAAATAACCCAGAGATGCATTTTAAATGAAAGCACCACATTCTACTCAGGTAAAAACATTCTGAATCCCGGACCGCCCGTGGGCCAGATTGAGAGTGTGATTGGGCCACATCTGGCCCCCGGGCCTTAGGTTGCCTACCCCTGGGTTAGAGAGTGGTGTCCACCATTTATGCTCCACATCTATGGAATGCTATGCTCCACTTGGCACCCAGTTTGTCATTGTTTCAGTGCCAGGCAATACATTTTTGTTTTCCCATGTATTCCCATGGGCTGCCTCAGTGACTGGATGTTTTTACCCTGATTATGTTTTTAATATGGTTGTGTATTTATTTTTACTAGTATCACTGTATTTCCTTCTTGAAATTGCTTTATGACTTTCTGTTGTGGGAGGCAATTCATAAATTTAATAAACTTAACCAAGTAACTAAATCTAATCTAGCAACATCTGGAGTGCTGCATGTTCCCCATCCCTGATTGGCTGGGACTTGGACACCAGTGTCACCAGGAATGGCAAGTGATGGGCTTGATAAAGGCTATGAACTACTTGATATGGGGAATGTCCTGGGTATGGATAGCTGTGAATATATTTATTTTCAAACTTGATGCCAAAACCAGGCCAAAACCTTTGGTGCTCTGGGCTCAGTAGCAAAGTGAATTCAGCTTGCACAGTATTCTCTGCTTGCCTTTGTGGGAACTCTTCAGTTCCTTTTAAAAAGTACTGCCGAGATTACAGGTGTGACCAGACAGGGACGAAGCCAGTGCATGGAGCTGTTGCTGCCAGCACAGAAGGGCAGGCATGACACACAGCCACACTTTCACATGATCAGCCAAGCAGTCAATCACATACTCAACAGGTGGGTGTGGGGTGGGCAGGTTCATCCAGTTAGGAAAGCACACACAGCCTCCTGGTCCAGACATTTTGCTTAGGTTAGTGCCGTCACTGGCCTTTGCTCCTCCCAAGTCTGTGCTTCCCCTCCACCAAACAGAACCTCACAAGTTCAAGCGGGTCTCCTGGGACATTGCATTTGTGCGCACAAAAGATAAATTTACCTTAAGTATATATCATAATTGAACAACCAGTGGCTATCCCATAGGCATTTCGTTGCCCAATGCGAGAACAGGATTCTTGAGTAGATGGGCCATTGGCCTGTTCCAGAAGGCTCTTCTTATGTTCTTATATTTAAGTCTGGGTGGATAAGAACAGCTGTGGAACAGTAAGTGCTCTACTCATTAGGCTACTCCTACCCAGAAGTTGCTTTACAAAACTTCACTGGCTGCTAATGCCCAATCAGCAACAGTTGTTGGGTTCACATTTTTCACCACCACCACCAGAAGTATTGGGTTTCTGAACTTGCTTTAATATGCTAACTAGGGAGAAGCAGGTGCTGTCATGAAACCATTCTGCCTGGTCAGCTGCCCTTACTAAACCTCTGTAACATGAAAATCTGGCTTGCCATTTGCCATATTCATGTGTGTGTGTGTGTGTGTGTGTGTGAGAGAGAGAGAGAGAGAGAGAGAGAGAGAGAGAGTGTTTTCCGTATTGAAAAGAAATGATTACATGATTTAATATTATTTTAACAATTTTGATAATGTCGGAAGGAATGGAAGAGTCAAGAAGACAGAGTAAACAAGGGAAGAACATGTTACTATTATTTTTAGTGGTGCATACTGAAACTTAGTTATATTAGGGTATTCGGATTAGGGGCGATGCCAAGGACTTCAGCATGACAAGACCTTTGATATCACGTTGTGATTTGGACAGGACCAACCTTTTTGCAGTACAGTTTGGGTTCTTGATTTGTATCAATGGCAGTTCTGCAATTGATCAAAGGTTTCACAAATAGATCTATCCTAGATCAAGGCTTTGATGCAAAGTTACGGGTGCAATCCTGTTTGCTGTGGATGGATAAATCTGTCAGCTTTAGTTTCTTTTAATTCTTCACATTTTCCCAGTCCTCTAACTTCATAACATTTCTGGAAGTTGAATTTTGATTCAGTACTGGTGACTGGGTAGTATCTTGCATCGCAGCTGAGGCAACAGATCAGATTGGGGGGATCCAGAGAGAGACCATGTGTCAACCAAGGGCAATGGCTCAGGTAGGGAAAGGCTATTGTTGCCCCTGAGCATCTGCTCATTGAACTGATTGTCTCACCTTACCTAACGATAGGGCTTTCCCTGTCCCTGCCTTGATTCCTTATCGAGAAGAACATTCTGATTCGGGGGTGTGTGTCAGAGCTAGCCCACCCATGAGGCAATGTGAGGTGGCCACCTCAGGCAGCAAGATCCACAGGGGCAGTAGACCCCAATGCAGAACTTTACCCACCCACCCCACCGCCTGTTCCTAATGTGTGGTGGATCCTCTTATCCCTTCTTCCCTGGTGGGGAGGAGATGTCATTTTGTGGTTTGTCTCAGGTGCCAAAATGTCTTGGGCTGGCCCTGGGGAAAACAAATGTACAAATGAGGAATGCTAGCAAGGAGGCACAGTACATCCTTGAAGATATGCAGCAAAGGAGACTTGGTTACGGTGACCTGATCAGGTGTTCAAGCTGTCTGTTGCTATGGTAATAAGGCTGAAGTAGAGTGAGAAAGAGACAGCAATTTTCTCAGTTTGGAACCACGTCTCTTTTCTGCTCATACTTGAGAGCTTGGAGAGCATTATGTCCCAGACATGGTAACACACCCACCAAAAAAGAAAAAGAAAAAAGATAATGGTGTGGAAAGAGAATGCCGATTTTCTAAGCGTTCATCTCCCCACCCCCACCCTATTAGCATTTATTTGCTGAGAACAATAGAGGACTGTATGATGTGAAGATATACTGCATTTACTCAAATGTAATGCACACCTTTTTTGGCCAAATTATGTTGCGAAAATTAGGGTGTGCATTAGATTTGATGGCGCATTTACATTTGCCAGCAAATACTTTTTTGGTTCCGAGGTTTTGAAAACTGAGGTGTGCATTAGATTCGATGGCGCATTAGATTCACGTAAATACAGTACTTTACAATGCAATCTTATGGAGGATAGGGCTTTCAGTGCCTAAAAGCAACAATGGCTGTGTTTCACCTCCACTGTCAGAGACAAAGGTGTTGTTGTTGGCATCCATCTGTCTCTGGAGACAATGAAGGAGTACGCCTTTGGGGGGTGAGGTCAAGCTATTGGAAGGTTGCAGCACCTGCTGTGAGACTGATGCTGGAGAGACATGTTTTGTTGCAGCTGGGGCAGATGAAGGCGTCCAGTTGTGCTGCTGCAGGTGCACAGGGCATTTCTTTTGCCTGTGCTCCTCCCAGTGGTCATTCCTCTGGTCACTGCCATGGATGCACAGCTCAGCTGCTCATCTCCAGGTAATGCAGTCTGACAAGGTTGATGTTTACGCTGCTAGCCTTTAGGTCACATTTGCAGACAGCAATTCAGACATTCAGCATGTCTCTGAGTATCAGTTGCTTGAAACCTCAGATGGGGAAAGTGTTATTGCACTCAAAACCTGCTTGAAGGCTTCTCATCAGGGCACCTGGTTGGACACTGGAGGAAAAAGGTGCTAGACTAGATGGGCCACTGGGCTGATCCAGCAGCCAGACTCTTCTTATGACTGCTAAATGGAAGCTCCATGCTCAGAAGTCTGACACTGAATAGGGATGGACAGATTGGTCTGTTTCTGGTCCTGCCAATTTCACATGCATTCTTAAATTCATTACCATCCCATTTCCAAATTAATCTGATATTTCAATTTTATTCTAAAGCTGCATTGGTGTGGTGGTTGTTTGCGCTAATTAATCCAATCTAATTAATGCATTAGATCCAGACAAAAGGAGTCAGGCTTATTCTTATTTAAATCAGCATGAAAAGCCTGTAATCACTAACTTTGATTTCAATGGGACCTAAACATGAATAGATTGGCCTGGATATAACCAAATAAAGCACTGTGTCCAGGTACCTAAAAGCAATGGGTTGTTTTTTCTTTTTATTAAAACACACACACCTTATTTAAACATAATTTAGCCATCTCTTTCTGACAGAATTCAGGAAACAACTTAGTCAAATAACAAGTTTTAATCACCAGAATTAGGCAGGCAGTTCTCAGTTATTAACATGCAGGGTGAAGAAAGCCTCCTACAAGCAGTCAGTATTGGACAAATACTGTTGTATTATTTGCCCTGAACAAGGTCTGATGATGTTTAGCAAAGAATGGTTTATTGCAACTGAGGTTTTCACCTCATTTCAAAATAGAAGAGCCATGCCAAACTTAACAGCTGTATTGGGACACTGCAATAAACTGTGGCTTATGGGAGAACCTTCCCCAACATGGTGCCCCCCAGGTATTGCTGGACTGCGACTCCCATCATCCCTGACTATTGGCCATGCTGGCTGCGGCTGATGGGAGCTGCAGTCTAAATTATCTGGAGGAACCATGTTGCAGAAGGCTAGTTTATCATGATGGGAATGATCCTAGCCTTCTCTTAGCTCTGCATGTTTTACTCTCTGCTCTCCTCTTCCACCCCTGCTGCTGGAAGGAGATCAGAAGCTTTTACTTGCCATTTCAGTTAGAGTTTAGCGCTATCTCCAAACCCATGGTTTGAAGTTGGCTTGCTTCAAACAACCCAATATTTAAGACTGGCCACAATTTTTCAGGTTTAGGTGGCATAGAAATCTGTGCTTGGTCAAAAATCCATGTGATAACTTTTTTTTATAACAATTTTTATTAAATTTTCTAAATTACATTTCAAAATATTCATTTAAACAACCTTGAATCAATGACTTCCCTTCTTCTCCTTCCGTGGTTCATTTTGCATACCATATATCCCTACATATTTCACATCAACTAAACCATTCAGTAATCCTTTGTTATGTCCATCAAAACTTATTTACACTGTTGAATTTATCTTAATGCTACCAGCGTTTTTAAATAAACACAATTTTCACTTATATATTCAGTAAACATTTCCCAGTCTTCTTTAAACGTGCATTCTTCTTGTTCTCTTATTCTGTAAGTTAAGTCTGCAAGCTCCACATATTCCATCAGTTTAAGTTGCCATTCTTCTTTGGTTGAGACCTTGCTCGTTTTCCATTTTTGGGCTTACAAAACATGGGCCGCGGTAGTAGCATACATAAATAGTTTGGGTTTTTTGACACCTGGGAATTTTCCTTTGAATTATCCCCAACAAAAAGGACTCTGGGGTTTTTTGGAAACGTACTTTCAAACATTTTTTTTCAATTCATTATATATCATATCCCAATATTCTTTTACCCTTTTACAAGTCCACCACATATGATAAAACCTCTTTACATCTCCAGCACTTTGGATGTGAAAACTTTCAAATTCTTCCTTGATTCCACAGAAAATACAGAAAATAGTAGTTGGTCATGAAGTCCATACATATGCTGTACTCATTCTCCAGTAACTTCTCCTGCATTGTACTGTATGTGAAAGCAAGATCTCTTAGTATATCCTCCTTTAAAATAAAACCAATCTCTATTTTACTACATTTTTTATTGTATCCTTTCCCCCAAGGAGCTCAGGGTGGCATATGCTGTTGTCCTCCTTCTACCCCTCTTATCCTCCCAGCAAGCTTTTGAGGTTGGTTTTAGAGACATCTGTCCTACTTTTCTAAAAATGAACAAATAAACAAAATAAGCATTAAGCAGCTCATAGCAAGGAATTTCAAACAAACAGAAATACAAAGCGAATGAGGAATACACATTCTGCTTAAAATTGCACATTACAAAAACAATAGGGACGAAAGCACCCACCGTCTAAAAGAACCAGGTAAGGGATAGGCGAGCAAAGATTCATCTCACAGAAAGGCAAGAATGCATCAAATCAATCAGGCTCATGGCTGTTCCAGAAGAACCAAGTATTTATGCCTATTGAGCCTTCCTGAAGGGTGAGCGTGACATTTTGTAAGATTGGTTCCATAGCCAAAAATACTTTGCTGCAAGTGGATATCCTTTGAATTTCACATGGTGGAGGCAGATGGAGAAAGGTTTCATACATTGAATGAAATGCACAAGAGGGTCATACAAAGGAAATGAGCCTAACTCCCCCGCCCCACCTCCTTGTACCTTCTTCTGACCTGTACAAGCTGTTCCACCAGGGTTCCAGCTGCAAAGAATGAGAAATGAATGTTTCAGAAATAAATGGATTTTCAACCAGAACGCTTTCATCTGTATTACCTTTTAATGTTGTGTAACTAAAAGAAATGGGATTGTTGGTTTTCTTTTAATTTATTTTTAGAAAAAGTAAAGAAGGCACAGTCACAGTGGAAAATTGAAATTTTAGAGTCAAGATGCCCTTAAAAATGCAGGAACAAATCATATAATAAGAAATGCTATATATAAAGTATGGGGGAAAATACAAAAGATGTTTGGAACAGAAAACCCCAAGATGGAACTTTCCACTAGAAGCAATCGCTGTTAAAAAAAAAAAACATCAAAGAGAACTGGATAACGTATAACACAATATTAAGGTAGGAGGAGGGTCAACTAATATTGAGGTTACGAGAAAATATAAGATCACTTTTCTAGTTGGCTAGATTACTTCCAGGTGAATGAAGTGTTCAGACAGGATAAGCAGACAGGTTTTGAAAAGGAGCCTTCAAGATTTGAAAGAGAACTACTGAATAGTAAAACCAAGGTAATTGCAAAAATGTATAGACTTCTTTTAGACTATGAAGTAATGGATGAGGAGGTTAAGGCTTCACTGATAAAGTGGGCCCAAGATATGGGCCATCCAATTATGTTAAAAAATTGGGAAAACTTACGGAATGTAAATTTGAAATTTACAGCCAGCTATAATATAAGAGAGAACATGATGAAAATGGCTCATAGGTGGTACCTCACTCCTTCCAGATTATCAAGAATGTATAAAAATCTGGCGAATGCTTGTTGGAGATGTGGAGGATATAATGGTGACATGATCCACATGTGGTGGATGTGTGAAAAGATTAAGAATTTTTTTTGGGGGGGGGGGGAAATATACGATGAATTTAAAAAGATGATGGGGATAACTTTTACTAAAAAACCGGAGGCATTTCTATTAAGTATTTTAGATAAAGAGATCCCAAAAAATCTAAGAGAGGTATTCTTGTATGCAACCACAGTGGCTCGAATACTTGTGGCCAAGGGATGGAAAGATCACGAGGCTCCAAAAATAACAGATTGGCAAATCAAATTACAGGAATTGGTGGAGACGGCTCAATTGACTAGCAAACTCAGAGGAAACTCAAAGCAAAAATTTGCGGAAAAATGGGATGGTTATAGGAGATATGTTCAAAAATGCAATAATAGTTTTGACTCCATGCTAGCATTCGAGTGATAAAGGAACTAAAAGAAGGTGGACAACAATTAAGGATGTGCTATGTTTTCAGAATGTATTGAAAAATATATATAGAGAGAGGTTTATTGTATTGTGTACATTCGATTGTAAGATAAAATATATGCAAAGGGACTTGACAGGAAGTCAAAGTTGAAGAAAAGATTTTGTAAGATAAAAGGGGGGAAAATATTTACTTTCATTATTATCATTTGTGTGTGTGTGTGTGTGTGTGTGTGTGTGTGTGTGTCTGTCCATATGTGTGTTTTTGTATGGAATGTTTGGGAGGAAATAAGACAGTAAATAACAAACTAAATATTGATGTATGTAATTTTTATTTCTCAATTATATTTAGTGGTAGTATGGTTGTATTGTTTTTTGTAACATAAAATCATTCAATAAAAATTATTTTTTAAAAAATAAAAATGCAAAACCATTCTTAGGTTACCCTGGTGCTACTTATAGGGAGAGAAAGAGTAGCATTAGAAATTATGGTAACCCGTGGTCCCTTTCTGCATGCCCTTAGGAAAGACCTAATTATTCTGAGTTGCATTGCTGCTGGAATCATGCAGATTGCAGTGGTCTTATCTCCACCACTCCTGCACAGGGCTACCAGGTCACACAATCAGTACCTCCATAAATGCCAACCAAATTGGCTGCTCATTGGCAGCCTGGTGCTCCCCTGAAGGCTATCATGCTGAGGTCACCAGATCTATGAGTTGGCCCATTTTGAATAAGTGTAAGATGCTGTTGGCTTGATCGTATGAGAATGACCCACCAAAAATCTTAGACCCATTGGAATGAACTGAAACTGTGCAAGGGTATGGTTGCTCATCTCACTGTGGCTTGCACAAGTGCATTATGTTTAGGCATATATTTGCATATGTGTTGCCTCCTGTGAAAACAAAGAACAAAAGAGGACACGGATTTGCATAAAATGTTCACATGCTAATTTGCATGTACAGATTCAAATCTAGAAAGAATTGCTTTAATTTAAAAAGAAATACAATGCATTTCACCATACTGGGAAAGATTGGGACCACCTGTGTGCCAATCAAGTCTGTTCTCCAGGTGCTAACTGTGGATAGGCAACTTAAGAATGTACCGTAAGAGCTAAAGCTCCATGGTATAACATCTGCTTTGCCAAAGGGCTCAGGTTCAGTCCCTGGCATCTCCCGGTAGGGCTGGGAATATCCTTTTCTGAAATCCTAGAGAACCACTGACAGTCAATGCAAGACAATTTGATTGATTGATTGATTGATTGAATGAATGCAAGACAGTACCGAACTTGATGAACCAAAGGTCTGCTTCAGCATGAGACAGCGTCCTTTGTTCTTAAGTATCCTGACCAACCAAATGAACAGCGTATGGAAAGCCCCTGCTGTTCTCCTTTCTTAGGGTTCTTTTATCTTTAAACTGGACTTGGATCAGATATCTCTCCAGATAGAGGACTCCTTCCAACAGAGGATGGTCCCCAAACAGCCCTTCAAATGGAGGACTCACCTCCTTAAAGTAAGATGCATAGCCAACTTGATCATATTGTCAGATTGGCCTGTGTCTAATTCTGCCACTCTTAAGGGCACCCTATATCTGCTACCCAAGGGTGCTTTGTGGTAGGGCTGAAGGCAATGGAAGCTTCTTGATCTTTAATGGTGATGTACCCAGATCTAGTGGCGGAGCTTCATGCTCCGGCACCGGGGGGCAGAGAGCAGGTGGGCGTGGGGGTGGCGCACGCCCACCTGCTCTCCACCCCCCGGTTGTTGAAATATATACAAGAAAAAATAACCAATTTGAGTTGTGTGACTCAAATTGGGTCAACTCCAAAAAAATTAAGCAATGTGGATGAAAACTGCTTCTGGGGCCCCTTCAGGATTAGGGGCCCTGAAAGTTAAGCTTTATTAGTTTCATAGTAGATCAGCCCCTGGCCTGACCTCATGTTTTGGTATGGAAATATTCTAAAGCTTCAACTCATTAGGTTTTGTAGTTTTGTTGTGCTTGGAAAGATGCTGTGTGCAGCCTAATATTGGATGAAACCTGTTTCTTTCTTCAGTTTGCTTGACAAGTGTTTTACATCTCTCCTCCAGCATAACTAAATGTACACTATTCTGACCTGTTCTGCAAAACCCAATAATGTTTCTACAACTCCAACTGCCATAGAAGAAATCTTCTTCTGTCTTCCCTTCCTTGACAAGGTTATTTTTATCTTGATGCAGTCATCCTCTACTTCATTTTTGTTCTTTTTGTCTCCCTTCATCCTGAATTTTGATCAATGCTTTATGAGCCAGGCTAGGACTGTGTGTGTGTGTATTTTGCATGTTGTTGTTTTTTAAAGATCATGCATCTCCTGCAGGGGATTTGAAGGGCAAGAGACATACTCAGGGGTCGTGTTGCTGAAGTCTTTGCAAAGAGAGATTCATGGGATCCTGGAGATGAAATTACATCCTTGCAAGACTCTGTCAGGTTAAACCTTTGTTGGAAGCACACAGGTAGCAGATTATCCATTCACTGAATTGCAAAGGCTCTCACTTGAATGGTATGGTAAAAATGGGGCTGAAAAAGAAGGCCAGGCCAATGCATAGTCAATAGGCCATTTACAATGGTAAGGTCCTGAAATTTTGTTTCATCTCTAATGGTAACCTCCACAGGGTTAGGGGACCACATTTTCAAATGTTTTGCAAATGCTGTCTTGTAAAGCAAAGAGGATTTATGTCTCCTAACCTGCATCTTTTATTTTTCTGCAAGGACCTACCATATTTTTCCATGTACAGTGGTACCTCGGGTTAAGTACTTAATTCGTTCCGGAGGTCTGTTCTTAACCTGAAACTGTTCTTAACCTGAAGCACCACTTTAGCTAATGGGGCCTCCTGCTGCCGCCGCACTGCCGCTGCATGATTTCTGTTCTCATCCTGAAGCAAAGTTCTTAACCCGAGGTAATATTTCTGGGTTAGCGGAGTCTGTAACTTGAGCGTATGTAACCTGAAGCGTATGTAACCTGAGGTACCACTGTATAAGACGCCCCCATGTATAAGACAACCCCTATTTTTTTAACCCAAAATTAAGGAATTAAGTTGTTTAGCTTTTTTGGAGGGTGGAGGAGGTCACTTCCACCAATTGCTCACCTGCCTGCCCACACTGCCGATCGCTTGCCACAGCCACTGCCGATCGCACACCTCGCCGCAGCTGCCAGTTGTCTGCCTGTTCACTGCCATCAACAGACCACCCACCCACTTGCCACAGCTGCCAATCGCCTGCCCGCTTCTCCACAGCCGCCAGTCACCTGCCCAATTGCTGCAGCCACAGCTAATCGCCAGTAGGCCTTGCTGCAGCCACCAATCACCCGCCCAATCACCACTGCCAATCTCCTGCTTGCTGCTGCCATTAATCACACGTCCCCCCTCTGCATTCACTATCCGGGTATAAGATAGCACCCAATTTTTGCCTATTTTTTTTAGCAAAAAGCATCATATTATACACGGAAAAATACGATATTTCTTTCTATACCCCTTCTCATGTAACATCATGGCGTCTCATTCAGAGCTGATATAAGCGACACTAGTTGAAGAGGTTTGGGTCACAGTGAAACCCAAAGCAATTGCTTCTAAACTACATCAAGAAAATGCAACTGATGTAATTTCATAGCCTCTGGCCAAAGCCCCTTTCCAGCTATTAGGCTGGATGGAGGTAATAGGAAACTACCTTGCTTTCCTTTGTGTTGGCAAAATAATGTGTTGATCGACCAGATGGCTTTGTGCACCAGTGGTCAGGTGGCAATTTTGTTTGCCTGCAACCAGGTTCATGCAGGAAAGGTTCAGTCAAAGCACAATGTTGTTGCACGCTGCCACAATCTCTGAGTGCTGAGAGATTCCATGGTGCTTACCCAGGGTTCGTGTTTCCTTTTGGGAATGGGGCACAGCAGAGACTTGTAGTGTCTTTAGGTTATATGGTTTATTGACACATATATACAACCTGAGCCTATGATGGAGGGGTTCACAGCATCAGCACCCCAAAAGGGTCTTGCTTCTCCCATAGACACAGCCTTGGATTCAAGCAGAAATGAGCCATGGCCCTCTCTTTGCCTTTCTAACCTGCAGCTTTTTCCTCTAGGTCAGTGGTTCCCAATTAGCTAATTGCCGAGGACCCATTATTTTTCAAAAGCCAAACCACAGACCCCCTACTTTTGCAAATTTGGATAACTCTGTGGTAGTTACCTCTGCAAAGCAATTTTAGGTATACTGAAAAACAGACCAGGACTGAGCTAGTTTTCAACATCATGA
This sequence comes from Podarcis filfolensis, assembly GCF_964270895.1. Taxonomy (NCBI): domain Eukaryota; kingdom Metazoa; phylum Chordata; class Lepidosauria; order Squamata; family Lacertidae; genus Podarcis; species Podarcis filfolensis. Next base: position 25,648,290 of record NC_139617.1, read on the forward strand.
GACAGTGATACCTCTGGTTAAGAACTTAATTTGTTCCGGAGGTCTCTTCTTAACCTGAAACTGTTCTTAACCTGAGGTACCACTTTAGCTTACGGGGCCTCCCGCCACCGCGTGATTTCTGTTCTCATCCTGAAGCAAAGTTCTTAACCCGAGGTATTATTTCTGGGTTAGCAGAGTCTGTAACCTGAAGCGTCTGTAACCTGAAGCATCTGTAACCCGAGGTACCACTGTACATCAGTAGCTAGACATAACGTTATTATGATATATCATGATATCTGAAATTGGAGATCAGGCGTAGGGATGAGGGAAGCAGCAGTCATGGAGATTGGATGGGGCGGGGGGAGGAAGCGGAGTCACCTCCACCAAAAGGTTTGAGTGGGAGGGGATGGGGATGGAGGGTGCGTTAAGCCACCATCATTGGGGCAGCCAGTGGTGGCAGCCAGCAAAAAAGCTCTTCCTCCTCAGTGCCAGGGAAGGGTAGTGCCACGGTGCCTTGAAGGGAGGGCAGTCAGTTGCCCTGTTGTCTGTCAGTGTGAGGGGGAGGCAGTGCCTTGCAATTAGCTGCCCTGTTTTCCATCACCATGAGGGAAGGCTGCAGCATTATCGGCTGCCCTGGTCTCCCTCAGCATGAGCGAAGGCAGATCAGATCAGCAGTGCTATTGGCTGAGATCATCGTGCCATATCGGCAAGTGCCTTGAAATTGGCTGCTGTGCTCTCCCTCGCAACAGGAGCGATGTATTGCTGCGTATTGCCAAGTCAAAATTGTTACTGTGGTGAGATTTCAAAACCGATTTTGGCCAATATATTGAAAAATCACACAGCGCTAAAAAAGGACCATAAAATTTGTGATATTGCCATGCAAAAATGACAAAAATTTAGTTGGGCAGGAGGCAAGGGATGGGGCCGCAGACCCCCTGGGTGAGTTCCACAGACCCCCAGGGGTCCCTGGACCCTTAATTGGGAACCACTGTTCTAAGCCATATCGCAGCAAACTCTCCAACTTCAACTTTGTCATTCTAAGAGCCGGAGGAGGGGTCCCACCCATTTGCATGCCCAGGCGGAGACCCCTGCCCCCTGTGAGACAGTTGAAAGCAATGAATCACACATGACAGCTTGTTATGGGATTTAAAATGGCCGCAACTTTATTAACAGTTTCAGATGTAGGAAACCTCGGCTTAGGCCTTGGGCGTGTATCCCTCTCAACCACCCAGCCGGGGGAATGAGGCACAGCAGGGTTAATCGGATCAGAGGGGGCACTGTAAAACACATGTTTACACAGCCCCCCCCCTCCGTGCAACTTAGGAAATTAACTGACAACCTTTCAGCGTATGGCTAGTGATTCCCTTCATGCAACCCCCTTTAACGGGGAACCCTGAAATTGTCGTCACAGAAGGGGTGAGTCATCACATCACACCCCCTATAAGAATGAAAGAATGGGTGCAATACACCCATTAATTTGATAATGAATGTCTGTATATAAATAATATATCTATCTATATCTATCTATCTATCTATCTATCTATCTATCTATCTATCTATATCTATCTATCTATCTATCTATTTATTTATTTATTTATTACATTTATATACCATCTGTTTCTCTGAGGAGCACAAGGTGGTATATGTTGTTCTCCCCCTCCTTGTTTTATACTCACAACGTTCCTGTGAGGTAGGTTAGGTTGAGAGACTGGCCCAAGGTCACCCAGTGAGCCTCATGACTGAGTGGGGATTCAAACCGTGGCCTCCCGGCTCACAGCCCAGCACTCTAATCACACTGGCTCTCTATCTATAATATCAACTATAGCCAAGAAATTGAGAGGACTGCTCAGGCTCTATTATGCCTCATGTGGATCCATAATTGGCCTCCACAGTCACTTATGGACTCATTGTTAAAACTGTGTTTATGGAAGACAATCTACAAGTGATCGCCAAAGAAGAAGAATATGCCTCCTTCACACACACACACACACACACACACACACTTTTTCTCCTCTTCTTGGAGTTGACTCTGTGCCACATTGTTAGGAAGCCATGCCGAATAGGGTCTATCAATCACTGCACTGTCAAAGAATTCCCAGTTATGTATTTTGCAAAAAATGACAAAAGTGAGTAGCAATGCACTGCCGCCACTCCACATGGACACTTAATTATTAATACTTGAACATTAATACTTGTATTTCTTTCCCCCTTGAAAGTGCCTCACTTTCTCCTATAAAACAAAACAATTTATTGACAGACAACGTATAGCACAACAGAGTGTTGAAGTTTCAGTGTAGGTGTGGCAGCCTGACAGCCAGAGGCGATGCAGTGCAACCGATTATATGGGTTTTATTATTTTGATATCAGAATGTTTGAGCTAAAATAAAATATTGCTAAAGAACTCTCTACCCCATGCACTGGGGACTGAGCTCATACTTGCTCGAGCTACTGAGTTCTAAGCGTTAACAAATCTATTTTCTAGACATTTTGAGGGCTGGGAGGCAGACGGCTGGCCTAGATTTCCCCAAACACATTATGCCAGGGAGAACAGGCACAGGAATAGGAGTGTAACTTATAGCCAGCTACAGACTTTCCAAAAGGATGGAAGGTGAGCCCAGTGGAAGCTATTAGATATTAGAATCCCATCTAAAGTGTCAATTTCAGTTCTCTTAGGTTTGTCATTCTCCCCTTCTTAAATTCAGTTCTACGTGTTTCCAGCACAATCTGTAACAACAACAACAACAACAACAACAACAACAACAACAACAACAACCCTAATGAAAAATTGTCAGCATTTTAGTGTGAATTTATGCTCATTATTGGGGGGGGGGGTGAGTCTGGACTAACATACATGTTTTTTGCCAACAAGTCTCCCTAGTGCAATGTGGTGTTTGTGTTACTCCCACTAATACAGGTACATGTCACCTTTTTAAAAAAACGCACACATTGTGGAAGACACCCCCATTGAAGATTGGGACCGGGTTATGTGACCAATAGTCTGGGTGTGTTAATAGATAAACTTCCCTTGCATCCAGGGGAGGTCTATAATTAGACAGCAGCAAGGTATTATATTTCTGTGAAGGCTGCCCAATGTCCACTCACTCCCCACGCAGAGGTTCAAAGTACGAGGGAGCAATTGTAGGACAAATCTGTATGTTTATTTAATAGCATCCTATGGGGGTTTAATGCTTAATGGTTTCACACGTGAGGCACAAAACTTAGGTCAAACCACAAACTCTTTACAGAGAAACTTTTTAAGTGGCACTCTTCACCCAGGTAGACTTTTCCCACCTGTAATGGTTTGGAAGCTCCTGCCAGGGCAGAATGCTGCAGCCACATTGCTGATGGGAGCTTCTGATTGAGAACATGCAACACCAGAGTTTAAAAAGCTGCACTAGCTACCCACCTGCTGCCAAGCTAGGTTCAAAGTTACTGTATTGATTTACAAAGGCCTGAACAACTTGCGTCTGAATCCTTATATACCAGCTCAATCACTGTAATCATCTGCAAGAGCGACTTTGGTCATTCACTGAGTTGGTGAGGCTCGTTTGATAACAATGAGAAGCCAAGTCTTCAGTGCCATTGGCCCAGTCCTGTGGAATACTCTGCCAACAGAGATTCAGCAGGCACCTTCTGTGCAAACTTTTGTTTTTTTTTTTTTTTTATAATATATTTATTGAAGTTTTCAAATAAAGCATATATTAGATAAGCACCACTTATCATTGTCCATTTAACATCTCTCAATTGTTACATGGGACTCCCCCACACCTCCCGCATACACTTACATCATTATTAAATTAATTTCAAACAAATTATCATTTAACTCATCTTAATTAATAATCTTAATTTGGTTTGACATATAATTCAGCCTTAAATCTAATTTAATGGTAGACAATTGTCTGCACTGGCATCCAATTCAGCACTCAGCCAAATTACAATATTTTTGTAAATAAATCTTAAATTTCCTCCAGTCTTCTTCCATCCTTTCTTCTCCCTGGTCTCGAATTCTGCCGGTCATCTCGGCTAATTGCATATAGTCCATCAGTTGCATCTGCCATTCTTCCACAGTGGGTAGCTCCTGAGTTTTCCAATTCTTGGCAATTAATATTCTTGCTGCTGTTGTTGCGTACAAAAAGAATGTTCTGTCCTTTTTTAACACACTCTGGCCGACAATACCCAGGAGAAAGGCCTCTGATTTCTTAGTAAAGGTGTATTTAAACACCTTTTTTAATTCATTATATATCTTCTCCCAAAAGGCCTTCACTCTAGGGCAGGTCCACCAGAGGTGAAAAAATGTTCCTTCATTTTCCTTACATTTCCAACATTTGCTATCAGACGAATGGTATATTTTAGCCAGTTTAACAGGGGTCATGTACCATCTATACATCATTTTCATCACATTTTCCTTCAACGCATTACATGCAGTGAAGTTCAGCCCAGAGGTCCACAACCTTTCCCAATCTTCAAACATAATATTATACCCAATATCCTGCGCCCATTTTATCATTGTTGATTTTACCATTTCGTCATGTGTGTTCCATTTCAGCAGCAAGTTATACATTCTTGAAAGTACCTTAGTCTTAGGTTCTAACAGTTCAGTTTCTAACTTTGACTTTTCCACTTGGAATCCTAGCTTTTTGTCATTTTTAAACACTTCTTTAATCTGAGCATAGTGTAACCAGTCTCGCACTTTGTCTCTCATCTTTTCTAAACTCTGCAATTTCCAGTTGTCACCATCCTTTTCTATTATCTCCCAATATTTTGGCCAGTTGGCCTCCATATTGGCTCTTTTCCGAGCCTTAGCCTCCAGGGGTGACAGCCACCTCGGAGTTTTATTCTCCAGTAAGTCTTTATATTTTGTCCAGACATTAAAAACTGATTTTCTGACAATATGGTTCTTGAAGGCCTTATTTATCTTAGCTTTATCATACCATAAATATGCATGCCATCCAAACGCATTATTAAAACCTTCCAAATCCAAGACATCCGTATCTTCAAGAAGTAACCAATCTTTTAACCAGCAGAAAGCTGCAGCTTCATAATACAACTTTAAATCTGGCAGGGCAAAGCCCCCTCTTTCTTTCGCATCTGTTAATATTTTAAATTTGATTCTGGGCTTTTTGCCCTGCCAGACAAATTTAGAAATATCTTTCTGCCACTTCCGGAAGCACTCTGTCTTGTCTACAATCTGCAGTGTCTGAAACAAAAATAACATTTTTGGCAATACATTCATCTTGATGGCAGCTATTCGGCCTAACAAAGAAAGTTTTAGTCTTGACCAACTATCCAAGTCTCTCTTAATCTCTAACCAACATTTTTCATAATTATCTTTAAATAAACTCAGATTTTTTGCTGTTATGTTTACCCCTAGGTATTTAACTTTTTTAACCACATTTAGTTCTGTCTCTTTCTGAAGCTGTTCCAACTCAATATCTGTCACGTTTTTCCCCAAAACTTTAGTTTTTTGCTTATTTAACTTAAATCCTGCCACTCGACCAAAGTTTTGAATCAGTTGTAGTACTCTTTTCAAACTAGACTCCGGCTCCTGTAATGTCAGAACTAGGTCATCTGCAAAAGCTTTAAGTTTATATTGTTTCGCTCCGACCTGAATCCCTTCCACCAACCGGTCCCCCCTAATCATATTCAGGAGCACTTCCAGAACCGAAATAAACAGTAATGGGGAAATCGGGCAGCCTTGTCGTGTACCTTTTTCAATTTTAAACTCTTCTGTAACCACATTGTTAACTATCAGTTTAGCCTTTTGTTCTGAATATATTGCCTCAATCCCGTTCTCAAACCCCCGTCCCACTCCCATTTCTTTTAAATTCCCCTTCATAAATTTCCAAGATATGTTGTCAAAGGCTTTCTCCGCGTCTATAAAAATTAAAACTGCTTTAGTGTTTATGTTTGTTTGTAAAAGTTCCAATATGTCTATGATGTTCCTTGTGTTAGTAAACATATGTCTGCCCGGGAGAAAGCCTGCCTGGTCTTTATGGATTATCTCACTTAAAACTTTCTTAAATCTTCGTGCCAAAACATCTGCAAATATTTTGTAATCCACATTTAAAAGGGAGATGGGACGGTAATTCTTGAGTTGTGTCTTTTCAGTTTCTGACTTTGGAATCAATGTGATAAATGCTTCTTTCCACGATTCAGGCGCCTTCTTCCCCTCCATTATTTCATTACTGACCTCCAACAAAGGTTGTATCAAATAATCCTTCAATGTCTTATAGTAGTTAGAGGTCAGTCCATCTGGCCCTGGTGATTTGCCCTGTTTCAGACTCAGGATGGCCTGTTCAATCTCTTGTCGTGTTATTTTGCCATTTAAAATTGTTCTATTTTCTTCTGACAGCTTTGCTAATCCATTTCTCTCCAAAAATTGTGTAATCTCTATTTCATCTTGTGGCCCTTGAGTATATAACTTTTTAAAATACCTCTGGAAGCACTTTCTAATCTCTCCCGGGTTCTGAATGTTCCTTCCTTCAACCTCTAAGTTTGTTACTGTATTTAATCTTTGTCTCCTTTTCAACTGCCAAGCTAGCAGTTTCCCACATTTATTTGCCGATTCAAAAGTTTTTTGTTTCATTGTTTTAATCTTCCATTCTATTTCCTGATTTATCAGCTTGGAATATTGCGCCTGATAAAGTTTAATTTCTCTCAGAATCGGTTGGGACTTCGGGTTAGATCTTAACTTCTTCTCCAACTCTTTGATACTTTCCAGAATTTTATCTTTCTTTTCATTTTGCAGTCTTTTCTTTAAGGAATTCTGTTGAATCAAGAACCCTCTCATCACAGCTTTACTTGCATCCCAGATAGTTCTTTTTTCCACCGTAGTGTTCAAATTAATCTCAAAATAGTCCTTTAAGGTTTTTTGGGCCTTCTTTACAATTCTTTGGTCTCTAAACAGGCCATCATTCATCTTCCATCTAAAGGAGCCGATTGGGATCAATGTCATATCCATTCTCAAGGCGTTATGGTCGGAGCATGTTTTGGGGCAGATTTCCACCTTCCTCACCTTAGGTGCCAGACTTCTAGTTATCCATATTTGGTCGATTCGTGTCCAAGTCAGTTGAGCTTCAGAAAAGAATGTTCCTTCTCTTCCCAGGGGGTTTCTAACTCTCCAGATGTCAACCCAGTCCATATTGTCAGTCATTTCAAAAAAGGTCTTAGGTAGTCTTCCCTCTTTAGTAATGTTCTGGTTCTGTGACTTATCCATATTTGTTGATACGACCCCGTTCATGTCCCCCATCATGATGACGTTGTTGTAATCCAGATAATCCAGCATGGTCTCGTGCAACTTCTTATAAAAATCCGATTTTCCTTCATTTGGAGCATAAATTCCTAATATCAAAATTTTTTCTCCTTGATACTGTACTTCTATTGCGAGGATTCTTCCACTTTCATCTTTAAAGAGAAATTTTGGTGAAAGGCTCTCTTTTGCATAGATCACTACACCTCTCTTTTTAACTGTATCCGATGATATAAATTCTTGACCAAGCCTTTTATTTATTAACACCTTTCTATGGAGCCTAATCACATGTGTTTCTTGTAAGCATATAATGTCCAATTGTTCCTTTTTTAAAATATGAAAAATTTTAGACCTTTTTTCGGGACTGTTACAGCCATTTATGTTCCAGCTCAAAAGCTGCAGAGACATCCTGGATAGGTCTGGTTATTCTTTCTGGGGTGGTACCTTGTTCTCCGGTCCTTGAGGATCCGAGGGGGCGGGCTCCCCTGGAAGTTCTGGCGCTGGCAATCCAAGTCCTTTGTGGAGGTCTTCTCCGTGTGCTCCCAAAAACTTGTCTCTATCTTCCACTGTTTTGATTTTGATCTTTCTCCCTCTGTAGGTAAAGGATAATCCTTGTGGAAACTCCCACCTGAAGATAATTGCGTTGCTTCTCAACAGTCTTGCCAATTCCGTGTAGTTAGATCTAAGGTCCAGCAACTGCTTAGGAATGTCCTTGTAGATTTCAATTCTCTTGCCCAAAATGTCTAGTGACTTTTCGTAGTGCAGGCCCAAAATCTTGTCCCTTTCCTCCTTTGATCTCAGTGTTATCAAACAATCTCTGGGCTTCTCTGTCCTTCTGACTCTGCCAAGCCTGAAAGCAGATACAATTTTAAAGTCTTTTTCCTCTAACTTCCAAAACTTGGCAACTTCCTTAGTTAGAAATTCAATAAAATTATCTTCTTCCACCTCTGGTATTGACCGTATCCTCAAGTTGGTCTCCCTGTTTCGCAGTTCTGTCATCAAAAAGTAAATCTGATGTTCTCCAACTTGTTTGCTGAGTGGTCTTACTTCTTTCTCAAGTTCTTCCAATCTTTGACTAGTATCTTCAGCCAGTTTACGATTTTCACCTACAGCCTCCTTTAATTCTCCAATAGACTGGGCATTCTGTGCAACTTGTCCAGTCAGCTTATTCAAGCTTTCTGTGTTCTGTTCAATTTTAGCTGTATGCAAATCAGCCTTCTTGTCCAGAGCCTCCAGTTTCTCCAAAATTTTCTCCAAGACAGAGCTACTTGTCCCTGAAGCCATATCTCCCAGGTGCAGCTCCTCTGTCTCACCCTCCCCTGCCTGTATTAGGGAGGCCGCCTCTATGTCTGGAGGCAAAGTGGAAGGCAAGGCCGGCACAGAAGATCTACGCTGTGAGGCTGCAGATAAAGTTAGAGTTGTTTGTTTAGTCCTTCCTCTTCTCCTTGCGCCACTCATTCCAAAGTTATCTGTAATCCAAGGTCAATCCAAGTTGTTCCCATGAGAAAGCAGAGTCCCAGATACAATAGTCAAACAGAGGCCGGGAAAGGGAAAGTAAAACAAAGTCACTGCTGTAAGTCCAAAATCCTCTAGAGGGAGCTTAATACGTCTTCAGGGAAAAGATCAAATCCAAGTTAAACTTATAAATTTAAATCCATGTCTATCGCCTCCACAATGTATTATTTTTAGCAGAGTAAAACTTAAAGCAAAACAGTGTTTCTTACAGTGCCTTGACTGCAACAGTTTCAAAGTATCCAGTTCCAACTCAGAATGTTTCAAAACCTGAATTCAATGTATCCAAAGTTGCAAACTGGTGCTCATCCAGGCAGCTCCAGCACCAGAGATTCTTATTTATTTTATAATCCACTGGTGCCACAGAAGAAGGATATCAATGCACCCCGAATATGACCAGCAAAAGTCAATAACTCAAAGTCTTTCACTCAGAAAACTGCTTTAACAGGGTGCCAGCATTTAGTTAACGCATAACTTTTTGTCTCCACTCCTCCTGCTCTTTGCTTAAAGTTCAGTATAGCGGGAGATGGGCTTCCTGCTTATCCTCGCTCCGTTTTCAGCCAGATTTCAACTTTTTTAAAAAAGTTTTAAAAGTTTCATAAAGTTCTCAAAAAGTTTCAGAAAGTTGACAAAAGTTTCAGAAAGTTTTCAATGTCCAAATTTACTCACGGGTTGTAGTTTCCAAAGTTCAGAAAAGTTGCAGGAAGAAAGGACAGCGCTGACCGGCAACAGCAACGCGGCTTCACTTCGCTGTTTGCGCAACGACCCACAGCGCCGCTACCCCCTCCGCGATCCGGAGCCCCTTACGGGGTCCCTTCAGCGTTTTGGGGGCTGCTTCTGGCGCCCGCCGGGTCCCGAGACCACAGGCTTCTGCCACCTGTGGTTTTCCTGAATGGGTCTCCGCTTCGCCGTAGCGGACGACCCGTTTACAGCGGAGCTCCCTTCTCCTTACTCGGAGAAGGCAGCCATTACCGGTCGCGCCGCCTCCGGAAGTCCTTCTGTGCAAACTTTTGAATGCCTGCTGAAAACTTTTCTATTCCATCTGTTAAAGTTTGTTTTTAATTTCTTTTTGCATTTTCCTTGTTTTTAACATCTTATTATTTTATTGTTTGGTTTTATGTTTTGTATTGCTGTGATATATATTTATGATACAGAGAGACATAAGCATTAAGTAAGTAAGTAAGTAAGTAAGTAAGTAAGTAAGTAAAAAAGTAAAATATCTGTGTTCTTAACCATCAACCCTGCCAAGCTAACCCAGCTCAGATGGTCAAAACCTTGTCTGTCCACAGGCAATCCCTACCTCTAACTGAGACTCAATTCACTATCTGTCCCCACTGACAGATATTCCCTTTCTGAGTCTACTCAGATAGCCAGAGGCCCCAGCTGCCCACCCAGAGAGAAAGTCCCTATCAAACCTTTAAACTGCATCTCATCTTAATTCCACTCTTTCCTTTCTGATTGGCTGCTGGACTCAACAGCTCTCACTGGGTGCTGGGTCACCAGGAGGCAGACCCAGAGCCTGCGTGTCATGCAGATTGCCCTGGTGCATGCATTTACGTACATATAACTTGGCTGGAGAACCACATCACAAAATTCAGGGCATGGGAATTTTGCATATTCTTTCAAGAAGTGTGAATCTAGTAAGTGTTGTTTGGGCCAAAGAATGAAGATGAGTTATGTTTATAAAATTATGTATGGCTTTGAGAAAGTAGGTAGAGAAAGGTTTTTCTCCCTCTCTCATAAAGAAATAACTCTTGGGCATCCAATGAAGGTGAATGTTGGAAGATTCAGGACAGAAAAAAAGGAGTTCTTCATGCAGCATGTAGTTAAAATGTGGAACTTGCTCCCACAGAAAGCAGTGATAGAAACCAACCTGGATGACTTTAAAAGAGGGTTATGCAAATTCACGGAAGAGAGGGCTATCAGTGGCTTACCCTCTTGATCTTCATAAAGCATCATGTAAGAACTTAAGAAATGTCTTGCTGAATAAGGTCAGTGGCGCACCCAGTCCAGCATTCTGTTCTCACAGTGGCTGAACGCTTGCCTATGGGAAACCTGCAAGCAGGATTCGAGCCCTAAAGCACTTTCCCCTCATGTGGTTTCCTGAAACTGATATTAGGAAGGATTGCTGCATCTAACTGTGAAGGCAGAGCAAAGCCATCATGGCTATTAGCCACCATTATCCCTCTGCTCCATGAATTTGTCTAATCTTCTTTTAAATTCTTCTAGGTTGGTGGTCATCCTGTGGGAGTGAGTTCCATAGTTTAACTATGTGCTGCATGAATAAGTACCCCCCACACACACCTTAACTGCCAGTGCAGTTGGCTTTGGTATGTAGAATGGAGGAGAGGTTGCCATCTTGCCCTTTGCCTCAGGGAATAAACTGTACAGTGGTACCTCAGGTTAAGTATGTAATTCGTTCCAGAGGTCCGTACTTAACCTGAAACTGTTCTTAACCTGAAGCACCACTTTAGCTAATGGGGCCTCCTGCTGCTGCCGCGCCGCCGGAGCACGATTTCTGTTCTCATCCTGAAGCAAAGTTCTTAACCTGAGGTACTATTTCTGGGTTAGTGGAGTCTGTAACCTGAAGCGTATGTAACCCGAGGTACCACTGTAATCGGTTGGCCTTGGATAGTGGACTTGTTTTATGCAACATTTATATTCTGAGAGCATTATGTGAAAATTAAGAAGAAACTGCTGCGGCGTTTTTGTTTTATTATTCACTATATTTATACGACAGTGAAGTTCTCTGGTTGACTCGCAAGCCTAGAACGACAGAGTGCAGTTCAAATAACAATATCATAACTTAACAATATTCTAAAGAACAGCTTGCAGCCTAAAGATTTCAGCAGAGACAATAAAGCCAGATGACTAAAAACATATATCACAGCAATTCAAACAGTGAAACCATAGGTTTGTTAAAGGATCAGGAGAATGATAGTGTTGCGAGTTGGGGAGAGTATGCATGATGCCTCGCCCTCTTATAACCATCTATGGAGTCCTTGATCCAGCAAGGGCTAAAACCTCATGTAGAATCCAGTTGTTCAGAAAGCCAGCCCAGCTTCTTGGTGATGCCTCGGCCTCTTATAATGGGCCTAAGCATGGTTGTTAGTATAAGAAAGGGAGTGGGAGGCCCCATTAGTTAAAGTGGTGCTTCAGGTTAAGAACAGTTTCAGGTTAAGAACGGACCTCCAGAACGAATTAAGTTCTTAACCCGAGGTACCACTGTACTTTCTTCTGGCAGACCGGGGTAAATAAACTACATACAAAACTGAACTTTTTTTGGAGGAGCCACCCAGAAGATAAGAAGATGCAGCAAGGTCCAAACAATTGCCATATCCTGATGTACTTACAAACCATGAATTTGTGGTATTCTGGGTCAATTTGACCCATGAGACGCTGTAATTATTTGATGATTGCATGTTTTGTTATGTGGTGGCTCTTATGTGTCTGGACTGCACAGTGCATGTAATGCTCTGAACATTTATGTCCATGATTAAATGTCCTGTGGCTCACTTGAGGGTGACCTGTGCTTTTCAGACAAATAAACATAACCCAAATGGAGCCACTGCACATCACTTGCACACACAGAAGCAAACTTGATGAGCAACTTTTATTGTCCAAAGTAAAGCGATAGTTTCAAAGCTTTGTGCCTGAGTGCAATGCAAAATTAATTCAAAGAGAACCTAGTATATTTCAAGCATTTAAAGGCAAACTTACTCAATTCACAGTTTCTGAAACAACATGTAAGCAGAAAAACAACCACCCTTTCACACTTCTCACAAATTCTCAGCGTAGTTCTCCAGCTAAGTAATGTGTTTAATAATGGGCACACTGGGGCAAAGTGGGCATAAAAATGCATATAACAGTGAACATATTAGAGGGAAAATACTTTTTTAAATGGGCATACAAAGATGTGTGAGGGAAACCAAAATGGGACTGTTTACTAATTCCAAATAACCTGCTGATAGCAATTCATGTAAAAGTATAGAAAGACTTAGGAAGCTTTTTACAAACACAATAGCTTTTAAATCAGTGGAGGACCAAGTACCTGTTTTCATCTGAGGAATGTAAGCAGCTTTAAGCCTATTCAGGTTACTTTGACCTGTTATGTGATTTGTTTGCCGGGAAGTTAGATGATGTTGCATCAAAGCAAGTGTTAGCCCAAATCTTCTATCACTTTTTCCCATCACTGTTCTTTCCCCCCCCCCCTTTTTAAAAAAAGGCTGATCCTTTTGGGAAGCTGGTTTGCTCTGCAAGAACTCATAGGTAAAGGTAAAGGGACCCCTGACCATTAGGTCCAGTTGTGACCGACTCTGGGGTTGTGGTTTATTGGCTGAGGGAGCCGGCGTACAGCTTCCGGTCATGTAGCTAGCATGACTAAGCCGCTTCTGGCGAACCAGAGCAGCGCACGGAAACGCTGTTTACCTTCCCGCCGGAGTGGCACCTATTTATCTACTTGCACTTTGACGTGCTTTCGAACAGCTAGGTTGACAGGAGCAGGGACCGAGCAACAGGAGCTCACCCCGTCGCGGGAATTCAAACTGCCCTCCTTCTGATCGGCAAGCCCTAGGCTCTGTGGTTTAACCCACAGCACCATCTGTGTCCCTGCAAGAACTCATAAGCTACCATAATTGCTCAACTCAGATTTGTCAGTACAGTGGTACATTGGGTTAAGAACTCAATTCTTTCTGGAGGTCCATTCTTAACCTGAAACTGTTCTTAATCTGAAGCACCACTTTAGCTAATGGGCTTCGCGCCGCCGGAGCACAATTTCTGTTCTCATCCTGAAGCAAAGTTCTTAACCCGAGGTACTATTTATGGGTTAGCGGAGTCTGTAACCTGAAGCGTCTGTAACCCGAGGTACCACTGTATGTGAATGAATCCCACATGGAAACAGTGACAGTCTGGAAGCAGTCCTACACACATGTAAGACCCATACTGCTAATGTCATGGGTGGCAACTAACACCACCTTCTAGTGAACATGTATATGGCATGAACATTTTCAGGGAATGAGTTTTCTGTACCTACAGCCATTTGCACAAAGGATTTCTCCCTGCAGACATTTATGCTCTACACACAGAGTCTAATTGGCACATGAGACATCAGCAGTTTGGCTACTTGATGCAGCCTTTCTTCCTGGTCAGGCAATCACTCTATACACGGGTATAGCTTCTTAATTGGATTTGAATGTATATTTGTTGCACACACACTGGGGATCAATGGGCAGTGTGTGTGCAATCCCTGACACACTGGAAGTCTTTAATTCATTCAGACATGATCATCCATATTATATTACATTTTGTTGTTATTATTTCATCATTTTAAACAAAAAAGATGTCTCAAACCAAGTTGCACATTCATAAAGCACAAGTAGTTTAACAATAATGAAAGAACAAGAATATATACTGTATATATAGAAATAACAAAATACCTAGAAGTGCCTAAACTGTTACATGTGCAACTCCAAAGGCTGACAATATAAAGAACATCAAAACATCCCACTTGTGTAAACTTTACAGAGAGAAATATCCAAAGCAAAAGACTTTGATTCATCTGAGTTGCATAAGCTGCCATCGCAGAATGAGGTTCTTCGTAAACTAGGACTACAAATCCCAACATGCAGAGGAGCATTGTGGTAATTGTGCAGTTGTCTGTCTTTCTGCTGGTAGCATTTAAAGCATCACAGAGCAGAAAGAATTAAAGGACTCTTTTCTTACAAACATAAAGTCTAACTTTAGCTTACTGCTGAATCAGAACAAATGGTGTTCCACAGAAAACTCAATTGGCATTTGTTACAATTTGGCAATAATCAGTAGGTTCCCCCAGGGAAAATAAAGATCTCTTGGACCCATAACTAGAAATCAGAGGGCAAGCAGAAGAAAACATGGGGCAAGTGGAAGTGTGGATGAACCCAAAGAGGGAACCAGTGATAAGCCTTGTCAAGTCATTGACAAGCCTATGTATGTGGAGCTAACCTCCCTCCATCTTCTCTCTTTCTCTATTGCCTGCCCTATTGTGAATTGCAGATTGTAATCTCCTTGGGGACAGGGACCTTTCTTTTTGTCATTACTTGGTCAACCTTTATTTATTTGGTTTATTTGGTCTGAAGCACTTTCATCCCACTCTTAGCCAAAAGATTGTCTTACAAATGTCAAGGAAGTTTATTGATGGGTCTTTGTAACTAACAAGTGGGACCTTCAACAAAACGTTGCAGCATGAAGTGCTCTGGTTTGCGGGGTGCCAGCCTGCCAGCCAGCTATGCTGTCTTCCTGGGTGTCTCTTGCCACCAATAGCCAATTCTGTGGCCACTGAGCATGCTCAGTCTGCATTAAGCTGTTTTTCTCTCCCCACACATGTTTAGGATTCTTTCCCAGGGAGTATTTTTATATTTTTGCAAGTCTTTGGGTACCCTTTGTCCCGTTCGCATCTCAATCTTTTGTGTGGGTGGTGCTGTTTTGACTGTCTAAGGACTGGAACACAGATAACTACATTCACTGTCTGTATAGATGATTAACAATTATTTCTTCTTCTAGTTTATTTCCTTTGGCATGAATATGGTATGCAGGCAGAAGCACAACAGTTTGCCTGCTAGCATGTGTTACTGCAATAAGGGGCAATAGCCCCAGATTCTTAACAAGCCAACAGCTTTAATTGTTAATATTGACGTCAAAACTGTTGAAATCAAGGAAACTCGAGGTTGTGCTGACTTTCTTAATTTACCACAACAAAGCAGGCTTGCCTTTTTAGTTTGGCAAGTCCTGCTTCTCAGCCTCTAACAGCATCCTGAGACACAGATATGGAGCACCTGGAACTCTTCTTGGTGAAAGATTGAAAATGGTGGTAAAAACAGATTTCTGCATGCTAGCTTGATGTTCTAAAGCACAGGAGAGGGGCCACTGTAAAAATGAGCAATTGCATAAAATAAATAGAGCTGCCTGAAGACTTGGGAAAGGTCCCTTGTAGCTGCTGATGTGTTGCATCTCTGCCTTAAATACAGTATTCTTTGAAACCCAAAACAAGTAAAAAAAAAAAAAAGCAATAGGTGGGGAAAGCAGAATCAACTAGCTATGATGGCCACGCTCCACCTCCACTGCATCTGCATACTGTTGCAGGGGGTTGCAGGTGAGGAGAGTGCTGTAGTGCTCGGGTCCTGCTTGTGGGTTTCCCACAGGCATCTGGTTGGCCATTGTGAGAACAGGATGCTGGACTTAGATGGGCCTTTGTCCTGATCCAGCAGGCCTCTACTTACCGTATTTTTTGTTCCATAAGACGCACCTAGTTTTAGAGGAGGAGAACAAGAAAAAAAAAATTCTCTCCCTCTCTGCTCAACGCCTCTCCAGCAAAGTGGGAGGAGAAATGGAAGGGGCTCCGTTTCTCCTCCCGCTTCGCTGAAGAGGCGCTGCGCAGAGAGGGAAAGCTGTGCAGCGCCTCTCCAGCGAAGCGAAGCCGGGAGAGCAAGAGGGATCGGTGCGCACCGATCCCTCTTGCTGTCCTAGCTTCAGCGAAAGCAGCGCAGCCTGCATTCTTTCCATAAGACACACACACATTTCCCCTTACTTTTTAGGAGGGGAAAAGTGCGTCTTATAGAGCGAAAAATACGGTACATTCTTAAGACTAAACACAGAGAGACAGGAGCCAAACTGATAACATAAGAAGGCTCTTGCTAGGTCAGAGCAATTGTTCAGGGTCATTTCTCAAGGAGAAAGAAGTCGGGGGGGGGGAGTGAATGGGTGCAAAGACTTTTCTTAGGAAAGCAGGGATAATGCAGTAAATGTGAGTGAAGCTTGAAGTATTGAATGGCATAGAGTGGTATATTCTGTTGGAGATTCTTCCACTCCTTTCTACACTGGAGCAATTCCTACCAAAGTCCGACTGATCCAGCATTCTTATTCCAACAGAAACCCTTCGAGATATACATGGAGAACAACTTTCCCTTTCACCAGTATTCATAGTATGCTGTCTCTTACCATGGAAGCTCTCTTACGTGATCACAGCTTATTTGCCCCCAACTTTCTTGGTCCTTTTCTCCCTTCACCTCTGCAAAAAGTTTCTAACACAATATTTCACATGTCTGTTCAGAAGTAAGCCCCTCTGAATTCTACGAAACTAACTGCTAGGTAAGTGGGTACAAGATTGAAGCCTAAATGTTAAGCATTTTAGATTATCTTGTCTTGGTTTCAAAGGAAGAATGGCACTTTGTATTGGTTCTGACACAGAGCTTGAAGCATCTTTGCAAAATAAAATAAGAGCGCTCCTTTCAAGACCTTGGGAAACAATGACATCATAGGCAAATTGGGCCAGAAACCATTAATAGAGGTCTTTGTAGACTAAAATCCCCTGGGAGGGCTAGTTTAGCAAACTGACTTTGTTTACAAATGGAAACAGTAACCCATACAGTTGACTTGCTCGCTCACTGGGAGCTACTGAAATGTTCCATAGGCAATCAGTCAGATAGTTTATTGCATTGATGAAAGGTCGTCCCCATTTCCTCAAGTGGCAAAGATTTCTATAAAGACTAAAGTGATTTTAAAAGGATCAAAATTATATATAATCATATCCAAAAGAAGAAGAGCTATATATCCCTTTTCATCTAAGACTTCCAGTAACTTTAGCAAATTGAACTGTTCTGTATGGGTTCATCCATACTTTTGCATGTGCCATGCCTAGGAAGCACGGGTCTGGCAGGGTTTCCACTTGACCCGCACATTCTTAGCATGGGTCCGAGTGGTTTCTCCCTTGCCCCACTCCTTTCCGAGGGAAAACCTGCTCTTTAACAAATAGATCAGAGCAACTGGCAATCCAGGGAAAACCCAAATTGCCATTTTCTCCAACTGAGCACCAAAGAGCGGTTTCCCCCGGGGGAAAGCAGCAGAACAAGAGGAAGTGTGGATATGTGCTATGTACACATCTATAACTAAAGGAAATTGCACATATCTGGGCCTCTTTAAATTCTCTTTATATTATTAGGTCATTATATTATTATGGCAAACATAGATGTATACATTAAAGACCATATTTTTCGCTCTATAAGACACACTTTTTTCCCCTCCAAAAATTAAGGGGAAATGTGTGTGCGTCCTATGGAGCAAATGCAGGCTCCTTGGCAATGCGATAGCCTCCGAAGCACAGTTGGAGCGCTCCCGCCGCGCTCCGGAGGCTTCGCGTTGCTTTCGCTGAAGCCTGGAGAGCGAGAGGGGTCAGTGCGCACCGACCCCTCTCGCTCTCTAAGCTTCAGGGATAGCCGCCTGAAGCCTCCGGAGTGCAGTGGGAGTGCCCGCTGCGCTCCGGAGGCTTTGTGTTGCTTTCGCTGAAGCCAAGACTCTCCTGGTTTCAGCGAAAGGAACCCGAGGCCTCCTGAGCACAGTGGGAACTTCCGCTGCGCTCCGGAGGATTCAGGCGGCTATTCCTGAAGCCTGGCAAGCAAGGGGGGGGGTCGGTGCACACCGATCCCTCTTGCTCTCCTGGCTTTGCTTTGCTGGAGAGGTGCTGCTCAGCTTTCCCTCTCTGTGCAGTGCCCCTTCAGTGAAGTGGGAGGAGAAATGGAAGGGGCTCCGTTTCTCCTGCCGCTTCGCTGAAGGGGCGCTGTGCAGAGAGGGAGAGAATTTTTTCCCCTTGTTCTCCCCCTCTAAAACAAGGTGCGTTCTATGGTCAGGTGCATCCTATAGAGCGAAAAATACGGTACATATATGCATTTCATCAGGATATCTTAGATTAATTTCTCTTTCTAAATTTCTGGGCTTCTTCAAAACTGGTATTTCAATCAGGATATTTAGGGTGAATATATCTCACTTTCTAAAGTGGGCAGCGTATCAGACAATGTGCCAGATCCTTTGTCTCATGTTGTCTACTGAGTTGCTCACTATGTGGCCCACGGGATCTCTTTTCTTTTCACAGCATGTAAAAAGCACATTGTGAGGGTTTGGTGATCTCTTAATACCAATGATCTCAGAGGGTGAATGCTCTCTTTGGCGGATTGAAATGGTTTTATAGGTGGTCTAAAGATACAAGGACACTAATGAGATTACCCTGGCCATTACCACATAGCTCAGCTAATGTTCTTTGAGGAAGGTATGAATATTTTTGTGGGTCACAAAGCTATATATTGTATGCTGGGTCTGAAGACATCTCATTTGAAAACTGCAATTGTTACAAGGCTATTATAATGGGGGGGTGTTAGGGGAGGGGTAATACCTCTGCTGGGGGAAATGTCATGCTCTTCCTGGGGTAGTTTGTCCACCTTTGGTCCCCAGCTTGCACTCAGCTCTCATCTGTGGCTCCTAGAAGCTGTTGGCATGTGACAGCAGCTATACCCAGGAACAGCTTTGACTGGCCAGCTAAACCTATCAAACCCTTGGTTAGATGTTTTGGACTACAACTTCCACCAGTCCCAACCAGCACGACCAGTGGTCAGGTATTTTGAGACCTGTAGACCAGAAATATCTGGAGTTACCATGTTGGGAAAGGCTAGAATATGCACCATATTATACATGGTTTGCACACTGAAAATGCATTGCAAAATCTGGAGATGTGCAAAAGCCAGCTGTTCTGTTCCTATTTGTGAGATGTGGAGCACCAGGCTTATTTTTTATTTATTTTATTTCATAAAATTTATACATTGCTTGATTTAAAAATAAACCTCAAAGCTGTTTACAAAAAAAGTTAATTTTATTTCTGATAAGTTAATTGTTTTATCAACAATAATTTGAGATTATCAGAAAGTTAAAATAACAATAAACTGAAAACAAATTAAACCTTGCATTGACTTTCTAAATATTGGTGTGGAATGGATTTTAAAAAACTCTCCCTCATCCCTACTCTTAGCCCCTTCCCCTTCCAGAAATGGCACCACTACCTCATAAAACAAAGAGAAACCAAAGATGTTCTGTGAAGAGAAACTTGTAGGTGGATGCAGCAGAGAAATCTTAGACAGGATTGCTGTCTTCCTCTATTGAATGTTAGCATCAAGCGGTTGACTATGTGTTCTTAGTGAGCCACTGAGTTTATTGATCTGTTAATTGCTCTGGTTCAGGAGTAGGGACCCTCAGAACCAGGCGCCAAATGTGTCCCTTCAGACCTCTCCATCTGGTCCTTGACATTCCTCGCCCCCAAAGCCAGGCCACCCCCACCAGCCTTTCTCCTCACCCTCACATCTGAATTTTCCATGGCTGGTATGTGGCCTACTGTATAATGGTAAGACTTGCATCTGTTGCTCTACTTACTTTTGCCCCTGACCTGCCAACCATGGGCATGCGGCCCCAGGGAGCTTGACCACAAGGGAATGTGGCCCTTGTTGAGAAAGCCTCCCTCCCTCTCCTGGTAGGCCATTAGATTTTATTTACTAAACTTTTGAGAGTGGGAGAGAAGTTATTATAAGGTAGGAGTGAGGAAACTTTGGCCCTTTAGGCTGTTGAACTACAACTCCCATCAGGCTGAGCAAGCATTGCTAATGGCTGGGGCTGGTGGGAACTGCAGTTCAGCAATGTAGGGAGGGGTCAAAAGTTTCCCACACCTCTTCCAAGGGTTAATATGACCTGCAAGCTTGGGGTGGGTTACGGTGGAGAGAATTTTCACATCAGTGAAGATTGTTTCTGCCTGAATGTTGTGTGTGGTGTGTGGTTTGCTTCTTGGGGATCACAGGGTTATGCAATTATCTCTTTTCTTGCTTGTTCGTTGCACTTATATCTCCCCTTTCCTCCAAGGAGCACAAGGTGTACATGGTTCTCTTCCTCCCCATTTTATCCTCTTTAGTTAGGCTGACCCAGTGAGCCTGATGGCCAAGTGAATCATTTCTATTCATAAAAATATTTATATCCCTCCATAGCATAAAAAATATCAAACAGGTTTACAACAATATCTATGTACAATAAAAACAAACAATTAAAAATAAAATAAAACCAGAGATCATCAACTAATTATCACAGAAATATGTTTCATTTAATTGCCTGCATAAGCTTAGTTGCACAGAAAAGTTTTAACCAGGCATTTAAAGGGTAAAACAAGAAGGCACTGGCTGAAATCTCTATTATTGGATAATTATCTCCAGAATGTCTAATTACTGAAACCTTTGGCATAATTAAAATCATACTGAGATCTGTGTTTAATGTTACTGCATAAGGGCAAAACTAGTTCTGGATGTGACTCTCCAAATCTCTCAACCTGGGCCTTGTGACTCTTCCCTGGGTGCACCCCGTCACTGGCACTGCTACACATGCAAAATCCTTACATACTGCTGGTACATGTGATTGTCCAAATTGACCACCAAATATATTGGAGAAATATTTAACCCACTCAGAGGCAGGAATTGAGGCTTGCTGTGATGATATCACTTCATTCAAGCCCTGGGCCACCAGTTCCCAGAATTTGTCTTCTCTCTGTTCCGTTACTGCTAGTCCCAACTCCTGCCACTTGATTTTCATATATACGGCTTGTATATTCAGTATATTTCTTGTTTCTGGACAGATTCTTATATTCCAACCTACATTTGGTGAAACTTTCCATGGATTCCTCTGATGGATTTTTCTGAGAATCCCTAATTAGTCTTAGTCAGAACGTTCTTAACCACTTTGCATTGACCATCAAACCAGCCAAGGTGTGTTGATTATGTGTAGTTATTAATTATAGAAGTTATCAAATAGAACTTGAGTTCTGTGAGAAGAAGACAGCAACAAGATTTGGAGGTTTGTTCAAAAAAGGTTGACACAAGCTCCTCAGATTATTACTATATAGTGTCTCATGAATATTGCTGCTCAATCTGTGAGACCATTTTTCACACCATTTCTTTCTTTGTTGACTCTTGCTGATTCGGTTTTAGGTATGCATTCTATTAGAGGACCTAGGGTCACTGATATTGGAAAGCGGTTGCTTTCTATTCGTTCTGACACTTCAAAAGTGTTCACAAAAGTAAATAATGGAGACACTACAATGTGATCAATATCACTTCAACCATATTTCATAGAATCATAGAATTGTAGATTTGGAAAGGACCACTAGGGTTGTTTAATCCAAGCCCCAGCAAAGCAGGAATCTTTCCCCCCAACATGGGCTTGAACCCACAGTCTTGAGATTAAGAGCCTCATGCTCTATTGACCGAGCTATCCCTATTTGTTTAAATTAAGTATACAGTGGTACCTCTGGTTACGTACTTAATTTGTTCCAGGGGTCCGTTCTTAACCTGAAACTGTTCTTAACCTGAAGCACCACTTTAGCTAATGGGGCTTCTCATCCTGAAGCAAAGTTCTTAACCCGAGGTACTATTTCTGAGTTAGGGGAGTCTGTAACCTGAAGCGTATGTAACCTGAAGTGTATGTAACCCAAGGTACCACTGTACTGACTCTTAGAAATGGCTTCAGGACTCCCGTGAAGGATGTATAAAACATGTTGGAATACAAATTCCAACAATTTCAGGCTCTGTGCATTATATTTCTTGCCCAAAGTAAAAATGAAAGGTTAGAAATATATATTCAAAGTCAAAGCCTAAAGGTAGCAAGAGACCCTACGCAATTCCTCCGATTTGGGCATTAAAATCCCCACACAGTGTAAATGCTGGGGGGAATTTATGATTGATCTGTTCCAGTAGGAATGTTAAATATGACCAAATCATGATGGTCAGTGACAGATTATTAGTAGGGGGAAAGTAGGTGTTTCTACAGAAGAGTAAGGTTCTTACTTCAGTTTTGTTTTGATGTGGCAAAATATATTTTGAATCCCAAAATGTGCTCTCCAAACTCTCCCTGTCAATTCAAGTGACATAAACGAAGTCAAGCCCCCACTTCTTCAGCCGTTTTAAGATTTCTGAACAGCTGGCTGGCTGAAAGGTGGCAGCAAGGTGTTTGTGACAAAACTTGAGACCAAGTCTCTTCCAGGCATATTGTTATAGCAAGGATACCAGAGTCTGTTACTGATTAGCAGAAAATAATATAGGGTAGTATGTAGATAATATTTGGAGTATTGTAGGGAAGAAAATACAAGCTAAGTTTCTGTTCCAGGCCAAGGCCTCACCTGTGATGGAGGACGTTACCGTGACAAAAGGTGTTGATGACCTATCCCAGATAAATCACAGGGCCTGCGCAAAAGAGTTGCCATGCTTACCGTGGGTTTAGGATTGAAAAAAGCGGAAGGGGCAGACTGTGCTCACAAGAAAAGTGTTCCTTTTAAAACTAGGCTTGGAATAGCAGATGGATGGGGAGGAGTTGTTTGGAGCAGGGGTTTCTGGGAACAAGAAAGGGCTGCAGCTGTCAGAGCTGGCTGGGAAGCAGGAACAAAGGGGTGGTGGTGCTTTAGGGTGGCTTTGTCTGCAGTGCTGGGCTGCTGTGAGGAACAAGCTTGAGTTCACAGTGCTGTAAGGTCTGCACCCGTTTCATCTAAACTGAAGAGTAAATATGTGTAATTTCTTAAAAGGCACTACCGCCTCTGTCATGTTGGGGTTCTCAGTGGAAACACGGCCCTGAGTGAGCACCTGTAACCCCTTGGGATCTCATCTGCTGCTCAGCAGAGATTGCAGGTGGAGCTCAGCCTTAGTTGAAACCCTCCCAACCTTTTGTGAGGAAAAATTCCGGGCACACCCCACCCCCTCCCTGCCACTGACCCCTTCCTTGCCCACCTTCTCACCCACTCCTCCCCTCCCCTCTCTTAGCATTGTTCTCTTCAGCCTCCTTATCTATCTTATTATTCCCAACCTGACAGGTTCCAGGAAAGAATGTTTCTAGATGTTTTCTAGTCAGTTGTGATATATTAAAAGGAGAGCTAAAGGTATCATAGTTTGCTTTTCTATACAGTGGTACCTCAGGTTAAGTACTTAATTCCTTCCGGAGGTCCGTTCTTAACCTGAAACTGTTCTTAACCTGAAGCTCCACTTTAGCTAATGGGGCCTCCTGCTGCTGCTGCGCCGCCGGAGCACGATTTCTGTTCTCATCCTGAAGCAAAGTTCTTAACCTGAAGCACTATTTCTGGATTAGCAGAGTCTGTAACCTGAAGCGTATGTAACCTGAAGTGTATGTAACCTGAGGTACCGCTGTAGTTGCCCCTAGGTCTGGGTGTACTCAAAACACTCTCTTGGAAGTTTCATACAGAGACAGTGAAAGTCAAAGCACAGAAGACCATAGGGGCATTGATAATAAAGTTCTGTTACAACAAGGGAGGACAGCTGATTGGAACCTGCCCTAAAGGTAGAAAAGTGCTTGCTCAAATGCTCTATGGTTTTGAAATCTCAGTCTCTGATTAAAGTTTTGGAAACTGTGCAGAATAATTTTGTTCAGAAGCTTATGCTCTCTACCATCAGGAATATCAGCAGCTCTTCTTCATACAGAATCTGAGTGGCTAACGGGTTAAGGCAAGAGCAGACTGCACTTAGTTAAAGTAAATTTTAACAATTGCTGCTATGCATATTGAGTGTTGTGTTGTGCGGTGCTATATGGAATTTGGTGATAACCAACTCTGGAAAACAGTGTGTTGAGATGTTTTAGACTATTTATATAGAGATCCCAGAGATCGCTTTCTGAAATCTGTTCACACAAGCAAGCAGGTACACCCTGGCAGAAACAGTGCAGTTTCTTTTGAGTTTCAATAATAACTTTGTCACATTCAGAGTGGCCTTCTATGCACTGTCTGAAAATAATAATAATAATAACAATTTATTATTTGTACCCCACCCAACTGGCTGGGTTTCCCCAGCCACTCTGGGCGGCTTCCAACAAAGATGAAAAATACACTAAAATGTCACATATTAAAAACTTCCCTGAACAGGGCTGCCTTCAGATGTCTTCTGAATGTCAGGTAGTTGTTTATCGCTTTGACATCTGATGGGAGGGCGTTCCACAGGGCTGGCGCCACTACCGAGAAGGCCCTCTGCCTGGTTCCCTGTAACTTGGCCTCTCGCAGTGAGGGAACCGCCAGAAGGCCCTCGGAGCTGGACCTCAGTGTCCGGGCAGAACGATGGGGGAAGAGACGCTCCTTCAGATATACTGGACCGAGGCCGTTTAGGGCTTTAAAGGTCAGCACCAACACTTTGAATTGTGCTCGGAAATGTACTGGGAGCCAATGTAGGTCTTTCAAGACCGGTGTTATATGGTCTCGGCGGCCGCTCCCAGTCACCAGTCTAGCTGCCGCATTCTGGATTAGTTGTAGTTTCCGGGTCACCTTCAAAGGTAGCCCCACGTAGAGCGCATTGCAGTAGTCCAAGCGGGAGATAACCAGAGCTTGCACCACTCTGGCGAGACAGTCTGCAGGCAGATAGGGTCTCAGCCTACGTACCAGATGGAGCTGGTAAACAGCTGCCCTGGATACAGATTTGACCTGTGCCTCCATGGACAGCTGTGAGTCCAAAATGACTCCCAGGCTGTGCACCTGGTCCTTCAGGGGCACAGTTACCCCATTCAGGACCAGGGAATCCTCCACACCAGCCCGCCAAAAACAGTACTTCTGTCTTGTCAGGATTCAACCTCAATCTGTTAGCCGCCATCCATCCTCCAACCGCCTCCAGACACTCACACAGGACCTTCACCGCCTTCACTGGTTCTGATTTAAAAGAGAGGTAGAGCTGGGTATCATCCGCATACTGATGAACACCCAGCCCAAACCTCCTGATGATCTCTCCCAGTGGCTGCATGTAAATGTTGAAAAGCATGGGGGAGAGGACAGAACCCTGAGGCACCCCACAAGTGAGAGCCCAGGGGTCTGAACACTCCTGAAAAAGAAGAAAGAAGGAGGGAAAGGGAAAAGAAAAAGAATCAGGAAAAAGAAGTTAGCTAAAATATCTATAAATTGCTGTGATGATTCGGAGGTTCAATTTGCAACCATACATCCAAAATATGAGCCAACATCCATGTATGATCCATGTTTTTGTGGTAATATTGCTCTGGGTTCCTCATGACCTTTGGTGAGAATAATAAGCTCATATTGAATTGAACTGAGTGCTTCGCTTTGGCTGGAATGTGTCCTTGAATGCTGATAATGATTCTTGTTTCCCTACTTGAGCCGCCAGAAGAAGAGAAAGCGCTTGCAGTTACTGCCTCATTTGCAGAGTTCTGCTGCTCAGAACGGTTTGTCAGTGGTGTGGCATCGGGTACCTGGTGTAGGATTAAAATCAGATTTCTCCAGGCTTCTTCCAACTTTTTTGTTTTTCCTGGCCCTACTCTGGGACTTATCCTTCTTGCTCTCACCACCAGAACCTCTTTCTTCCTGTCTTACCAGGAGGTTGTGAGGGCTGCTGAAGATGTCAAATAGTCTGGATGCTGAAGAGAAACCTCCAGCCCCTCCACTGAGAATGAACAGCAACAACCGCGATTCTTCAGCAGTGAACCACGGCTCCAAACCTCTCCCCATGGCTCCAGAAGAGAAGAACAAGAAAGCTCGGCTCCGTTCCATCTTTCCAGGAGGGGACAAAAGTAATGTATCAGCAATGCAAAGGGCTTCCAGCCCTCTCCTATTCTGTTGGTTTCATGTCTGCTTTTCTTGATTGCTCAGCTACATTGCTTCTTAATAAAAAGGGCAATTAAAATTGCCAGAGACTTATGGGTCTCTAATGCCATTGTTTGGAAAGAGGTGCTGTTTAATTTTTGCTGGAATTGTTTGGTGCATGCAAATTTAGAGTTAGAAGAAGGGGTCTGGGTTTCTTGGAACTGAGCACATAGGGAGCTGATGGCTCATAGTAACTATCTTTGCAGTGAAATCCTTCTTGCCATCAGAAAATAGGGTGTTGGCTATGGTGGGATATAGGAAAGCCCAGGCTAGATCACAGAATTGTAGATTTGGAAGAAACCAAGGGGTCACCTAGCTCAACCCGCTGCAATGCAAGGCGAGGGTTTTCTCAGTTGTTGTATTCAGCTATTGGAATCTGCTCTTCTCTGAAGTGCAACAGGCACAAACCTTAATTGTGTTTTGATGCCAGTCTTAATACCTTTCTTTTTCATCAAGCATTTGTTGATTGATAGCTTTTAGTAATATCTTGGCTATGCTTTTCCTCCGTGGTTTGTTGTATTGTACTGATGTTTTGAGTTACCGTTGTTTTAATTAATTTATTGGTTTAATTATTATTTATACCCACCTTTCCTCCATGGAGCTCAAGGAGGCCCTCATGGCTTCTCCCCTACCTTCTTCACCCCCACAACAACCCTGTGGGACAGGCGTGTTGGTCTTTTTATGCTTGTAATGTTTGCTCTTTAGGGGAAGTGCCTCTACTGCAGCGGTTCTCAACCTGTGGGTCCCCAGATGTTGTTGGACTACAACTCCCATCATCCCTGGGCTCTATCCTTGCTAGCTAGGGGTGATGGGAGTTGTAGTTCAACAACATCTGGGACCCACAGGTTGAGAAAGGCTGCTCTACAGGATTCCCTATTGTCTGGAATCTTTTTAGCTGGAAATTCTGGCATTTGAACATGGAACCTTCTGTATGCAAAGTATATGTTTTTCTACTGAGTCTTTCTTCATGAGTTTGGCTCCCTCTACAGTCTCTCATCATAAGTTTGGCTCCCTCTCCATAGTTTGATGAAGGAAGGACACTTGCAGGATGAGGCCTCTATTCCCTTCACAGGCCTACAGTTCTTAGATTTCCTGAGGAAGCTGGGTTGATTGTTAAACCATTTTGGGAATTGTAGCTCTGTAAGTGGTCTTCTAATGACCCTCAGCAGTTTAACAAACTACAGTTCTCAGGATTCTTTGGGGAAGCAATGGCTGTTGAATGTGGGGTGATACTGCTTTAAAGTGTAGTGCAGAGGGAGCCTCAATTGAGAAGAGGTGTGTGCCGGTTTCCCTTACTGAAGCATGAGCACTTAATTGATATTTAAAGGGAAGCAGTGGCCAGTTCCCTTTCCTAGTATGCCCCGCGGACGACCTTAAGGTCCACAAATGACATTTTGGAGGTCCCAGGTTGCAAAGTGGTTAGATTGGTCTCAACAAGGGCCAGGGCCTTTTCAGTACTGGCCCGGACTTGGTAGAACGCTCTGTCACAAGAGACTAGTGCCCTGCAGGACTTGACATCTTTCTGCAGGGCCTGCAAGACAGGGCTGTTCTGCCTGGCCTTTGATTTGGACTCAGTCTGACCCTTATGTTTCCCTCCCCTTATGGTCTTGATTTATCGGCTACTTTTAAAATGAGGCTGCATTTTAAATTGCATTTTAACCTGTATTTTAAATTGTCCCCTCCCCCATTATGTTTTTACTGTGATTTTATTGGTGTTAGCCGCACTGAGCCTGGGGAGGGCGGGGTATAAATAAAATTTATTATTGTTATTATTGCTATTATTATTATATTTTGTAACAACATTTCACCACCCATTTATATAGATTTGACTGTTCTTTTAAACTTTACTCAATGACCCTTTAAACCTACTCAGCGCTCCCTTTAAAGAGCCACGTGGAGTGTGTGTGTGGCTTTTGGGGGCTTTTCCCCAAGGAGGGAGAAGGGCAGCCCGTTACTGATGGGCTGCCCTTCTCCCTCCTCAGGAAAACCCCCCAAGAGCCGCACACACGCTCCGTGCGGCTCTTTAAAGGGAGCATGGCTCTTGGGGGGGTTTTCTGGGAGTGGGGGAAGGGACTGACAGGCTGCCCTCTGTCCCTTCCCCCAGCTCCCGGAAAAGCCAGCAAGAGCCACACGCTCTTTAAAGATCCGAGCCTAGTGTGTGTGCAGCTCTTGGGGGCTTTTCCCCGAGGAGGGAGAAGGGACTGATGGGCTGCCCTTCTCCCTCCTTGGGGAAAAGCCAGCAAGGGCCAGAGGGCAGAGGGCAGCCCGCCAGTCCCTTCTCCCACCTCGTGGAAAAGCCCCCAAAAGCCGTACACATGTTACACACGGCTCTTTAAAGGGAGCGCTGAGCACAGCCTCCCACCTGCGTTAGCATCTGGGATGCATACAGGGTCTGCTCAGCGCTCCCTTTAAAGAGCCGCATGGAGCGTGTGTGCGGCTCTTGGGGGCTTTTCCGCGAGGTGGGAGAAGGGACTGATGAGCTGCCCACTGTCCCTTCCCACACCTCCCAGAAAAGCCAGCAAGAGCCACTGCCAGGCTCTGCTCAGCGCTCCCTTGTAAGGGCTCCCTTTTGTCCCTCATCCCACTTTGCTGGGAAGCCAGCAGAAGAGGCGCTGCACAGCTATCACTCTTCCTCTGCTGGCTTCAGCGAGAGCTGCACAGCTTGCTCTGATGGCTTCTCAGCGAAGTGGGAGGAGGGACGGAAGGGTTTAAAGCAAAAAAAGTGAGAGCCGCTTATATGCTCTGCGCAGAATTTTTTTTTTTCTTGCTTTCCCCCTCTAAAAACTAGGTGCATCTTATGGTCAGCTGTGTCTTATGGAGCGAAAAATACGGTACTTTCTGGTGAGAGTGTAGTGAGAGGCCAAGACCGTTTTCTTATCTGCTGTTCAGAGTGATGCAAACTGAAAAGATAGGACAACTTGTTGCAGGCCATCTCTTAGCTGAAAATTAAAGTGTGAACACATTATAGATCTTAAAAAGGGCTTGGAGACTGGAGAGAAGCGTGGGGTCTGGAAGGAGTTGCTCTCGCATGCTGAGATGGTATATTGTTGCTGGCTCTAACAACTGCTGCAGGAAAACCATTTATCAATTAATATAAGTGTGAAGGTTGGAATCCTGGGCAGAAATTGTAGCCAGATAATTGTTTAGTAAGGGTTTAGCAATTAAATTAATAAGGATGAATGTAACATTTGGGATTAGTTCATGCACAGTGTTTTTGACTACATGTGAGCATTCCAGATTGCTCCTGGAGACATTTGTATCTGCCGTACACGGATTCAAACCGTCAGGCCATTTATTCTTGGATATTGTCTGTTCTGATTGGCAGCAACACGCCAGGAACTTAGGTGGGTGGTATCACCCTCCCAGGTGAGGTGACCTGGATGTCTCTGTGTATAAATGACTATCATACTTTGAAAAGCTGGTATCCTTGGATAAAACTCAGTTTTGTTGAGTTAATTCAACTAAGTAGTTTTCATTGGATTTTGAATAAATGTGCAATTAATTGTTACTGTTTTGAATGTTACTGCGTTATTATCTTCTTCAATGGGTTGTGCAAACTGCTATTATGAATATTGCTTTTTATAAGGTAGGGCTGGGGTCACTGGGGATGAGTTTATGGAACCAAAGTGAGGGGCTGAAAAGGTTTGGGAACTATTGTCCTTCATGAAGCATAACTAAGTCTGGATCCAGCCCTGAGGAAGCTGCCATAAACAGAGTCCACTTAGCTCAGTCTTGTTGACAATGGCTATTGGTTGCAGCTCTTCAGATTTTCACAGGAATCTATTCCAACCCTACCTGGAGTTGTTAGGGATTGAATCTGGTACCTTTTGCACATGAATCCTTGGGTTCTGCCACTGAGTTGTTTCCCATTGTCCAGCAGTTTTTTTTAATGAACATCACAACAGTTAAGGAGAAAGAGCTGTGGCTCAGCTGTAGAGCTGCTTTATATGAAAAAGATAAATCCTTGGTATTTCCAGGTAAGGCTGGGAAGGATTCCTGTCTGAAATGTTGGAGAGTAGCTGCCATTCAGCATTAGCAGCCCAGGATTAGGTGGACCAATGGTCTGATTCTGTACAGGCAACTCCCCATTTACATACATTCATACGCACATCACTCCGAACCTGGCAGTGACCCAAAAATGTCACAAAAAGGGGTGGAATGGGGTGGGGGTGGGGTGGAACAGGGTGTTTACAGGCTTTCTCAATGATGTTTCAAATATATGTGATTTCACTTAAATGCACAGTGCCTTCAAAGGTAACCACTGCATAAATTGGGAGTTGTCTGCATAAGGCATGAGTGGTATCCAACAAAGTTCTACTTAGAATAGACCCATTGAAATTAATGGACCTAAGTTAGCCATGTTGGTTAATTTCATGGTTCTCTTCTGAGCAAGACTATCATTGGATACATTTCCATGCCTTTGTGTTTACTTTCTTTCTACCTGAAGGAATTAGATGCTGCAAGGCTGCCTAGGGAGGGCTTTTGAGGAGTGGGTACATCTCTACTTCTTTAAAGGTGGTGGGTTCCACCCTGTTGTATAAAGGTATATTAACCACTCTCTGCATCACCCTGATTGCATGAGGGCTTTGTCTGAAGTCCTTAACAATTGTGCCTCAGTGAAGTCTACATTTCATTCACTCTTTTATGCAACAAAAAGGCTGCAAAGGAATTAAAGAGATGTCTATCAATACAAGCTTTAGTCAACTGCTCAACTAAGCTATTGGTTAAATTTGCTTATTGGCAAAACCGATATTTCTTTGTATCATATTGCCTAACAACTTGATCCACTAAATGCAGAGATGGGGAACCTATGCACACCCCCACACACCAATGTTGTTGGACTCCAGTTCCCATCAGCCACTGTGAAACAGGAAGGTGGTGGAAGGTGAAGTTCAATGACACCTGGAAGGTCATGGGTTTTCTAGTCCTGAACTGATGCACAGGACTATTTCCAGTTTGTCATGGATTGGCTGGACACAGAGGGAGGCACCAGGGGGGAAGCCGACAGGGAAACCCCCAAGGATAGAAAGCTCAGAGCCCAGAGGTTGGTGGTGGGATGATGATGAAGAAGGGTCAGAGGGAGAAGTTTGAGAGGTGTTGGAAGTTGAAGAGGTAACAGGGTTTAGAGAGCAGGAAGAGCCTGTGGCAGAGAGAAGTCCAGAATCAGAAGCAAAGGTGGAAGCAGGAGCAGAGGGAGGCCAAGAGCCAGGGATGAGTTAGGCTGGTGAAGAAGCCAGGGTGTCTCCCCCTTCTTGTCTCCCAGGACCAGAGGAGGTATGAAGCAGGAAGAGCAGAGAGAGGTGCACAGGTGCTTTGGAAGGACCTGGGGGAGGAGATTTAGGCAGCTGTGGAAAAGGTGGGGACCTTCAGCCTCCACAACTGCCTCATGGGGCAAGTTTTACCAAGAAGAATGGCTGTGCTCATTAGACCTGGCACTCTTGAGCTGACCTTGTTTCTTCTAATAAAGAGTTAACTTTGCTTACTTCGTGTGATATATTCCTGACAATTGTCCCTGACAACCCCATGGAGGCTGTTCATACCTTTTGGGTTTAAATGATACATTATCAAGTAATGCACATGCCCTTAGCTTACAGGAGCAGTGTTCTGTAAAGTTGCATTTTTGTGGACATTTACCAAAGCAAGCCCCCTAGGACTTAATTATGAACAAACATGAATAGGATTGCACTGTTATGGTGCTGTTTCATTATCCAGCCTGGATTTTGCAGTCAAGGGTCCTTCTGGATTAAATTCTATCCTCCTACTTTCCATATCTTGCTTTGAATAAGCCTGACTGTAAAATGCATAAAAAATAATTATGCAGGAAAATAAGTGCTTGTTAACATTTTACTTCTAGCCAATAAGAAGAAGGAGAAAGAACGTCCTGAAATCTCTCTCCCTTCAGACTTCGAGCACACGATCCATGTGGGGTTTGATGCAGTCACTGGGGAATTCACAGTAAGTCATCTTTTTGTCCTCTGTTTGCTTCACTGCAAACTTCCTTGGCTAAATTGGCTTTCTTTGCAGCCATTTGTTCTGTGCAGACCTCACTTGCGTGCAGAGTGAACATGTGTACGGGAGGAGGTGGAATCACACCTGCCAACCTTGCAAGGGTTGCTGATCACACTCACAGAGCTCACACACATCTTACTTTGGATGCAAATGAGCTCTAGTGATGGGAAACCTACAACCCTCCAAATGTTGCTGGGCTTCAACTCCCATGATCCATGACCATTGGTTATGCTTTATTGGGCCTGTTGAGAATTGGGAGCCCCAGCAGCATCCAGAGGGCCACAGGTTCCCCACCCCTGCTCTATGCTGACATTATGCTAGATGCAGACAGAAATTGGGGGGCTGCCAAGCACGACCCCCCTCCCCTCCTGTGCACATTTGCTGTACACGCAAGTAATGTCTGCTTAGGCTATCCCCTTGCCCACACAGGAGGAAGGTAGCTAGATTTCCTTGCGTGACACTTGTGTATTTTTGAGTATTCTACTGGAAACAATTGTTGCTTAATTCTCCCCACTCCATGGGTTGCTTGTTATAGACTGCAAACTATGGAAACTCTGGGGAAAGAGCTGAAGATGCTCTATGGATATATTCTGTAGGATAGTTTTATTTATTTAGAAGATTTATAAACCAGTTGATCAAGGAGCTCTCCAAGTGGGCTATAAATGCAGTTGTGCAAATAAAACACAGCTAAAACCCAGAAACCAATTTTCACAACACATATAGGTAACTAAGTTATATAACTGGGTTGGCTTGTAGAAACAAAGCTTTTCAGCAGGTGTCCCTAATGAGGGCACCAGCCCAATGTCAGTGTGCAAGGAGTTCCATAGCACTTTAGGAATAAATAACTACTCTTTTAAACACAGACCTGTGATCTCAACAGACAGCCTCTAGGTTTTATCCAACTCTCTTATGAGCTGGTATAGAAACCACATATTTCATGCAGACTAGCACCCTGGTTAACATTTTGCCACCTAACTGTGGCATATGACATAGATTGCCAATTTAAAAATGCTGGCCAAACATGGTGCAGGTAGAGAAGAGTTTGTGGCATTTCTGGACATGAGCAGAAAGGCCTATAGACCTCTGTATGGCACTGAGCCAGGCTTACACCTATGCCTGCCCCTTCTATGCTGCACTGCGGCATGTTCTCCTGGTAATTGCCTTCCAGGTGTTCTGATAAACAAGATGTGAGCTTAAAAACTCATATATGGAGCTAGAAGAGGATTTGGTGCCATCACAATCCTCTCCTTATAATGGCTCTCCAGAGTAGGATTATTTCCCCTTTCCCCACGTGCTTCCCTTACCTCTTAAGTATGCCTTCCCTTGCTGTCCGCTAATCAATCATTCTTCCCCACAGAAGGAAAGAATTCTGCTAACACTCAAAATAGCATTGTGGGATTGTTTAAATCATGGGCTGGGATAGTGGGCTGCAGTTGTACCCATTGATTCTCTGGCTTTTCGCCCTTCGCCTAAAGCACTTGAGAAGGACACGGGAGCCCAGAGATCGTTTAATTGTAGCTGGGATGGAGCTTCACTTCATTCTTGCACATTTCTCGAACATCCCAAGAAAGATACTTGATAAGGATTTAATGACGAGTGCTTGAGGAATTTGATTTCTGTGAATTCCGATGTGAGCTGACTTCATCCTCATCAAAAGGATTGATGTGTAGATTACAACTACTTATCCTTCTGGTTTTGCACTTTTCCAAAATCTGTAACATAGTTTTTCCATCAGAAAGCAAACCAACAAGCAAAACAAAACACGTTACAAAGGTGAATTTTAGCATAAAATTTGTTCAGAGATACATATATTGATGCAAAATACATATTTTGTAATAATATATATTTTATGTTGAATATTTGTGTCTTTTTTTAAAAAAATCACAGATTAATGAATAAGCAGGGCGGAGATGGGTTATGAATAAACATGTGTGAAATTGATATGGAACAGAAATAGATTGATCCAGCCATCCCTAGATTTAATGCCTGATCTTTGTAGATGACCAACCCCCTCCTCCCATATAGTAAATCCCCCCCATATAATTAATCTATCTTTCAAGAGATTTTAATAAACCACACTTCAGATGTGTTTCAAGAGTCACTGGATTTGGGAGATACCCATTTTATCCATGTCAAAATCAATCAATTTTAGTGATTGAAAATATTCTTTGTGAGTAGGTATTCTAGAAACATGAGGAGTTGCAATCCTATCTTCAGCTACTTATCCTCATAACTGAGTGATTATTCTCTTCCTTCAGGCATTTATTTTCTTTCTCACTTGACTAGGAGAAATGAAACTATTAGTTTCTGATGCCCTAAAGCAACCTTCCCTAACTTGAGATGTTTTGGACCACAGCTCCCATCAGCCCCGGCCAATATGGCTGTGCTGGTTGGGCCTGATGGGAGATGTAGTCTAAAACCTTGGAAGGCACCAGGTTGGGCAAGGCTGCACTAAGGGATATAGATCTCAGACCCTAACATATAAATCGTAAGTATGATATTGGGGGACGCATTTCCTTGTGGCTTGATTCCATGGTGTTATGGTTAACATTTAGATGAAGAAATCAAGTAGGGTAGATGAATCACATGGAAAGGAACAGAGTCAGCATTGCCAGCCCCCAGGGTGGTCTTCTACTTTTATGGATTGTTCCCCATGTGCTTTTCCATCCCATGATTCTTCAGTCTGAATTTTACCAGAGTGACAGTGTGGGATCCAGCAACAAGAGTAGCTTTCATGATACAGCATTAATGCCTTAAATTGTGTCTGTTTTAGTTCCCTGCTCTTTCTTGTAAGATTCCCTGAAATTAAGATTTATTTTAACAGAGAGAGAGAGAGAGAGAGGAAGAGGTTGAGGTTTTTGATACAAAATTGTTTATTGAGGGTAGTAGCCCTCAGGAGTCATAGTTGCTGCACCTGACTGTTAACACCAAGTTATGGTGATCATCAAGCTAGTTCATCTTGGTGATCAGTTTGCACAGCAAGGGAACATAAGTATCCTTGGAATCACATGGGAATTTCTGTTTCCTGAAGAACCAGATCTTCTTAGCTCCATAACCACAGCTGGTTCAGTTAATTAGCTATGGGTCTGTGACATCTTGAGCTTTTCCTTATTTCCTTTATATGTTGGTAAGTATATTGTGACAAGGGTTCTGCCACATCACCAAGCCTCTTAACAAAAGTATTTCCACAGTGTTCACATTTTTTTCTCTATCTCTCAAAAGTTTGGAAGTGTCAGGGGATTGTTCAAAACCTGCACAAATGTTCCTTCTTCATTTTAGAGGATTGCAGTAGCTGCCGTGCCTGATCTGTTGGTTATGTGCCATGCGCAATGTGCAGCGTGCACAGTTTTACTCCAACACATAATGCCAGCCAGTGTTCTGGATGGATTCCCTGTTACTCATTGCTGCATCCAAAATCACAGCTGGGGATACTTGCTGCATGGGCTTTGAAGTCTGGCTTTCAGTCATTAGCATCCAATGACATGATGCTGATTGTCACAAATGCATGTCCGAATTCCCATTTTGTTTCGCTTGGAGCCACCACAAGTAGCAGAAATTGGGACACAGAGCACTAAATTCAATGACTGAAAATGATTAGGCAAAAGAAGCATGCTTCTGAGGCCTATAGATAGTTTGGTGGAAAAGTTGGTGCACTAATAAGGTGGGGAAATTTTGTTTTCCACTATTTTTGAATGAGAATTCTGCAAAGCATGCCTTTTAATGAGACAGATCTGCATTCCCCATCTAGAAGGAAAACTGGCTGCAACTCAAACTCATAAAGGTTCCTATTTCAAAACAAAAGGAAATGATGGATTTAGGTTGTATAAAGTCAAGTGGCATATATATATATATAAGTGGCATATATGTATGTTGCCAAGAGTTTTCTCTCTGGCATTATGTTTGGCATAATTTGGTTTGACCCTGTTTGCAGACTCCAAAAACAAAACAAAAAACAAAAATCCAGAATTGGTTGATTTTTCCATTTGCAGCATTTGTGTCCATTCGTACCCTGGCTATTTTTGAAAAACAGTTTTTAATAATTCCTAAAGTCAGATGAGTCCTGAACAACTTTAGGCTGAAATTCTAACCCTGCTTGCCTGGGAATAAGCCCCACTGAATTCAGTAAGGCTTATTTCTGAGTAGACATGGTTAGGATTGCACTGTCAATGGGATGTAAACCCCACTGGACTTGCTGACCCTTACTTTTAAGCAAGCTTGCATGGGATTGCATTGTAAATGTTACACGGAGACCTTTCAGAATTACCAAGGTGGGTTTAAGCATGAAAGAATTCTTAGAAGAAGGCTCTTTGTACCCGCCACAACTGTTTTAATACTGAATATTTGATCCAGTCACTTGGCAGTATGATTTTTCCAGTGAGCAAGCAAACATGCCACAACCTGGTTAAAATGGGGAATTGCTGCTTCCAAACTTTGGACTTAATTGTGATTTATTTCCTCCTCCCCTTCTGTTTTTCATAGTCTGTCTTCCTGTAGCCTGTCAATGACTACTACCTGGTTTGCTACTTCCCTCGTTTTAGACTGGGTTGCCTTCACACACACAACCTTGACCTTCCCTGCCCCATTCCGACCCATTGGATTTCACCTCTTTCCCACCGTCTGAGTTGTCCCACATTCTGTTTTAACTTTCTTTTCTTTCTTTATTTACGTCCATTGCAGCCAGATCTCTATGGCTCACAGATGTGCACAGGGAAGTTTCCAGAGGTGCGTCACAGGCCCAAAAGAAGCTTGCATCCAAGTGCTTCTTTGAGATGTCATAGCACTGCAGCGGCAGGTTCCGTGTGTGTGCAGTAGATTTCGTTGCTTGGCTTATTCCAACTTTTTCATCGTTAACCCCAAACTCCAAAGGCCCATGTCACATCTCATTTTTGCAGAGAACCTCGTAGGAGGAAGGGGGGAAAAACCCCAGTTTTGTTAGAATGTTAGCTGTAAGCTGGGGTGGCAAAATAAAGGGATGCTTTGATGCACTTCAAGTGAGTTACTGCTTCAATGTTAATTGTGCTGCTAAGGGGTGGGGGAGACGGTCGCTCCTTGAATTTAGGAAATTATACTGGATGTTCCAAGACAACTTTCTCGGAAATCAAAATACCTCAATACAAACTTATAAGATTTTGTACTTTGGTGGATGCAGCCACTGCTCCTAATTCCTACAGTATTATTATTATTTATAATAATAATAATAATTAATAACACTACACAGTAGAGGGAAGGAGTGGGGAAAGAGGGTGCATTTTAAGTCCCAGCTACCTTATATAACTTAGCACCACCATTTTGATTCCAAATTGCAGCTCCTCCGTTGAAGTAGGGAAAATGTCCTTGAGTGGGCAGTTAAGGCGTCAGGAGGTAGCTTTGGTCTCGGTAGCGTCTGCTTTTATCGTCTGAGTAGAAAGCATTTATCTTGTTATGCATGAGCTATCCAGTGTAAATTTCCTAAAGCACCCGGTGTTGTCCTCCAGTGTAGAGTAGTGTTTTGTTTTCTGTCCTGAAGCGCCAGGGAAATGAGATAAGCTTTGCCACCATTGGTCCATGGATCAGCAAGAGTTGAATTAACGATGAGCTTCATGCACCTTTTTTTCCTGTCACAGTCATAACTTTTTCGTTTTTTTTTAAGTTGGATCCAGGTTTTAGCTCTTTGTTTTAATAGAGGATGAGAGAATGATTGCACCTGCTGTAAAGTGTCTAGCTTTTTAAACTCTTGGGCATCAATCAAAGGCTCCAAATGTAATATTACAGGTAGCGTGGGATTCTTGGTAAGGAACTGTGCTGGCAGAATATAAACGCTGATGAAATGCCCTGAATCGTCATCCTTTCCACTTGCTCTTCACAGGGGATTCCGGAGCAGTGGGCTAGGCTGCTGCAGACCTCCAATATAACAAAACTGGAACAGAAGAAGAACCCTCAAGCTGTTCTGGATGTCCTCAAATTCTATGATTCCAAAGAGACAGTAAACAACCAGAAATATATGAGCTTTACATCCGGAGGTAAGGAGCCAGTGATGGCGGAGAAGACACCATCAGAACATAAAAAATAAAAAGTTTAAAAATAAAAAAGACTAGATAAGGGAAGAATGACCCACAGGCCTTATATGGATATAAATCTCAGCTATGCTATTTTTCTTGTGTGAGACTCAGGCTCATGTACTTCCTCCTTCCCATTCCTCTTGGACTTTCCATTCAGTTTCCCATTAACCTCATTAGTGTTGTGCCTGAATTGTAAACCATGGTTAAACTTCAGTATGGTTTATTAAAACAAGCTAGCTTCATAAACTATAGTTTGTTTTCGGTTTGTTTCAGTAAACCATAGTTAGTTAAGACAAACCACAGTTTGTCTTAAGTTCAAAGAATATGCTAAATTGTGCTCCCAGTTCTCTAGATGAGGTTCTAGATGGCATAGAATCTTCTAAGCACACCAGTCCAAATTCACTTAGAAGGTCTCTTCAGATCAGTTTGGGAAGGTTGGTGTGGCACACACAGGACAAGGACATAGGAGGGGGATAGTGTGTATGCCCTCGTGGTAGGTGAAGAGTGCCTCAGGGAAAGCATGGAAAGAGGGAGCATAATGAAACTGTACTTGAGATGACCATTGGTGATGGTGGGGGGGGGGGACTCAGAGACACACAACAGGACGAAACAGGAGAGAAATGGGGAGAAGAGCTGGAGAGGGGGGGAGCAAAGTGGGCTGCAAAAAGGGAGCAAGGTGTTAACAGCTTAGAGGGGCAGTGAACCAAGAGGGGAGACAGTGTAGAAAGACAGTACAGCACAGCACAGCACAGCACAGCACATGGCTCCACCTGGTTGCCTTGAGGGACTTTGGCCCAGGGAGCTGAGTGCGCCACTAGAGAAGTCTTAATACAGTTTTGAAGCCTAACTCCAAGACAGAACCCTAGGGTGTATCCCAGGGATCACCAGTGTAGCACTTGTGGGTGCAGTGGTGCCTTTGAGGTCTTCTTTCGCTGCCCACAAAGCCTCTGAGCACACATACTGCCCCCTTGGTCCTGAGAAGGTGATAATGGTTGCATTTTTCTCCTCCAGAAAGTACATAGAGCTGAAGCAGGAAGTTGGAAGCATGACACACTTTTGCACTTCCTTTTTCAGTTCTCTGTGCTTTTCAAGGCTAGAATTTATTCTACAGGCAATTGCTTTCCCCCAGATCCTTTGGAAAAATGAAGCCTGTGTTCTGCCTGCTTTTTCATGATCTGGGAGAGGGAAGTGACATGGGATGGTGATGTCCTTGGGTCTCAAAAGATTGATGACTCCTGCTGTACACCCTTCTTCTTACTTCCTTTTGGAAGAACCCCGCTGAGGCTCACTGCTATGCCTAACCTCTAAGAACACTTAATAATAATTTTATGGTGGGGGGATATAATTATATTGAGGCTTTTTCATAATACAACACAATAAAAAACAAACTAATCTAAATGAAAATAAAAACAGAAAGAGAAAGAGAAAATGTGAAGCCCTCCCTCAAACATAGATCTTAACCCTTGCTCCACACAGAAAGGGGTGGGCCCACCCAGCTCTCACCTGAGAGCTTCCCTTTCTTCTCCCAGCCTTCCACCCTGGGAAATCTTCCCTTCCTAGCCTTTCACACAGGATCTTTCACCAACCATCAGTCACCTTCATGTGTATACCATCCCCTCATTGACCCAGAGTAGACAACACATGCACACACAAAACAGAAGCAAGAGCAAAACAAAAAAAGGGGTGGTTATGCAGAAGAGATCTCAACAGGCTTTTGATTTCCTTTCCCTTTTTAAAACTAAACAGCAGCATGGGAGGTCGTGATTGGAAGCAAATGAGTAGTATAGGGGAGGGTTTGATCCTGTCCAACATTGCCACACATGTGTCATCTCCTAACTGCCCTGTAGCCATTTAGGCTCAATGAAGCTATTGAGAACTTTTGTTGTTGCACGTTTCAGATAAAAGTGCCCATGGATATATCGCAGCCCATCCTTCGGTGAGTATAAGAACCTGCTGTTGAATGTGAACTAATTCCATTTTGGGGGGGAATAGTGTCTCTGCTGAGATTTTTGGCTTGATGTGATTTGCAGCTGGCTCTGAATACCAGTTTCTGGGAATCAAAAATATAGGGGAGTGCCATTGTGCTCATGTCCCGCTTACAGGTTTTCCATAGAGGCCTCTGGCTAGCCACTGCAAGAACAGGATGTTGGAATAGATGGTCCCCATTTGGACTAATACAGCAGTCAGGCTTTTCTTATGTCTTTTTGCTTATAGGAATGCTTGAAATAGCAGTGTGTATTTAATGAAAATTGAATCACAGCAAAACCCCCAAAAGTACAATTAAAGCAATCCCTATCAATACTGAGTTCTCAGTATGAATGTCTTATTTTCCATTCTGAACAGTTGAAGTAGGACTTTCCTTTCCTCTTCTTATTCTTTTTAATGCTGAGATACGTAATATGGACTCAATTACACAACAGAGGCCATGCAATGGGCAGTCGAGAAATAGTATGGAAATGCTGGTAGAAGAGTAGAGACCCTTTTCGGATTATCTGAGAAAACAGTATAGCCGAATGAAATCGTAGGCAGGACTTGAAATATAAGCAAAGGAATGAGAATGATAAAGGAATGTAATGTACAATATATCTTTTAGAAAAAAAGTATTGCATTTAAAGCAGTAAATAAAAGATTTAAACAGAAACATCATGGAAGTAAGGATCAGTGGCGTAGCGTGGGGGGTGCAGGGGGGGCGGGCCGCACCGGGCGCAACATCTGGGGTTAGGGCAAATCCATGGGTTAGGGGGCGCAAATCCACGGGTTAGGGGGCGCAAATCCACGGGTTAGGGGCGCAAATTACTTGCCTTGCCCCAGGTGCTGACAACCCACGCTACGCCACTGGTAAGGATGGGAAGTCAAGATGCTAAGGAATATTGTATTGAAACTGAATTAAATTTCTTAAATTGTATGAAAATCAATAAAAGACAATTTAAAAAGAGAGAAATAGTGTTCATTGCATGGTCTCTATGAGAACAAGTGGCTGGCCAAAATGACTTCCCTGTAATGAATTCTGCAAGCATCTCATGAAATGAGAATTCCTTTTTCCCTTTGCCATTGTTTTGCTTTTTTTAAATAAGTATGCCATCTTTGACTGTAAAGGGAAAATGACAGTGATGAAGCCATAAAGAACTCAAATGGCTTCTTGAGCAGGCCTGTTTTTGCAGATGTGGCTCTACCAGGAGAATTTTAAAGCTCTGTCAGAATGCTCTAAATGAGATCATGGGCAGGCAGAAGTGGCTTCCCAGGTGGCGTGGAGTCACTGGGTAGCTTCCCGGCAGGTGAGTTGTTGTTGCTTACCAAGAGGGAGAGAGGCGAGGTGGTGGTGAAGTTGGTGTGGTACAAAGACACCAATGGAGCACTCCACCCTGGTACGTAATAACAACCCACTTGGGAAACTAAGCGTTGCAGTTCTTCCCCACCCAGCAAGCCACTTCTGCTCATGGGACAAATACATTCCAAAAAAGTCAGATCACTGCAAACTCCCTTTTGGTGTAGCCATGTTTTTTTCCTGCTCCACACCTAATGTCACGTGTGATTTCAGGTATAGGGCAGGTAGGCCTCACAGGCCAAGTGGGTTACCTGGTGGACCTAATTAGGCCTGCGGACCACAGACCCCCAGCCCTTGTCCTACAGCCAGACCTCCTCATGTTCTGATAGTAATCCCGTAAACAGCTGAAGCCTCATTTTATGAATACATCTTTTGCACATATAGAGCACAAAGACTGCATCAGAACCTCCACTGGCTCCCCCAGTTTCCGAAGAGGAGGATGAGGAAGATGATGATGATGATGATGACAATGAGCCACCACCTGTTATTGCCCCACGACCAGAGCATACAAAATCAGTGAGCTGCTAACAGTTTTAGTTTGAATTGTTGCCTGTATGGTAGGACCAGGTCTGCCTATTTGCCCTCGTTCAGCAGGAATGCATAGGGTTGGGGATGGCGAAGGGGCACAGAATCTGGTGGTGATGCAGAATGCGAGCTTTTGGGAATCTCTGCTTTCCATGAATGTCTAGCCCATATGGCTGCAGAGACACACAAAGTGCGGTCTGGTGAAATTTTGTTAGCCGGGTAGCCCATAACAGCTTTTTTTAAAAATCCCCAGAGAAGTCTCTCTGTGCAAATTTCCAGGTTTAACCCCTCTTGGCACAGAAATTAGATTGCCTCTGTGCTAGCTTTTTATCTGGTTTTGCTCAGAGCACACACTGCCTATGGCAAAGCCAGTAGCTATTACGAGCCATGGAGGAAAATTCATTTTGAAGGAACAACTTTGAGTTTAGTATCCAGTCTTAGGATTTTCATTTGTAGGAAACTATGGCAGTCAGGTAGCTCTGCTCTGAGATTTATCACTTAATCCCAAGCTTTTCTGCATTGTGTGAAAAGGCATAGCAGAGCTCTTGGTTCAGGGTGTAAATTGAACAGTGTAATGGAAGTCTTGAAATCCATTATCTGCCTGTCAGGAGCTTAAATTAAACCTTTAGAGAGAAAGCAATATAATATTTGTGAAAGCACAGGAGACAATTAAAGTGTTTCCTTGTATGTAGCTCATTGGCAATTCATTGTTGTTCAATTTCCCCAAGTTCACAATGGAATTAAGGTATTTCCCGCCATTGTTTCTTTCAGATTTACACACGTTCTGTCATTGAACCTGTTGCGGCTCCAGCCCCAGTGAAGGAACCTACAACCCCTCAGCCTGAGAATTCCAACTCAAACACCTTGTATAGAAATACAGATCGGCAGCGGAAAAAATCCAAGATGACTGATGAGGAGATCCTAGAGAAATTAAGTGAGTGTTTCGCCCTTGCTTGCACACTATTGATACTTGACCACAAATTTATCAAGGAGAAATCTATCAATGGATACCTAGCCATAATAACCAAGTGGACCCACCATGCAGTCTACCTCAAAGTACCAGCTAGTGGGAGGACATATATCTAGAGAGAGGACTATTGATATCATGACCTCCTTGCTATTCTCCCAAAGATATCTAGGTGGCTGCTGTCTAAGACAGGATGCTTGATTGGGTGGTTTTTGGGTCAAATCAAGCACAGCTGTTCTGTTCTTCTCATCCACCAGACTAGATAATCTGAATGAGTCTCCCAGGTTTCTGATTCCAAATGCTAATGGCCACTCTCATTGAAGCCAAGAGTTGCAAGCAAGCTATTTTTACATGAGATCTCTCATGAGACAACAACTCTTATGGATGAGCATTATTAATGAGGCACAGCAACAATTGCCTGCCTGCCCCACATCTCCAAGCCTTTCCTTCCTTGATTGATTTTTGGTTGTTTCATGATTGTCTGCTTTTTTCCTCTCCTCCTTAAGAATGTAATGTATGCCTGATTAAGGTGTCTGAGTAGTTGCCTTCCAGCCAACTTTGAGCTGCAGATTGAAAATCCAATGGAATTTCAAACAGTCTTCTGAAACATGATGTATTGCATTTGTCTGTACAACTGAGAGCTAATTAGGAAAATAATTAAGAATTAATTAACAAAGCTTTATGTTTGGAACCCAGGTGGTGCATCCCACCCCCCTAATTTTCTTCCTTCTTTAATATCTTCGGGATTGACCTCCATCCACCTTCAGAAATATGCCACACAGCTTTGTTTGATCTCTAAATGAGATTGACTCTTCTTTATTTCTTAGGAAAAAATAAATAGATACCAGTAGCACATATAGTGGTACCTCGAGTTACAAACGCCTCAGGTTACAAACGCTTCAGGTTACAAACTCCGCTAACCTGGAAGAGTTACCTCGAGTTGAGAACTTTGCTCCAGGATGAGAACGGAAATTGTGTGCCGGCAGCGCAACGGCAGCAAGAGGCCCCACTAGCGAAAGAGCGTCTCTAGTTAAGAACAGTTTCAGGTTAAGAATGAATTAAGTTCGTAACTACAGGTACCACTGTATAAGGCTTTATTCCACCTTGCCATGCAGCGTATTGTACCAATACCCTCTGGCTCTCCAAAGGGGATCTGAGCACTGAAGCAGTGGACTCCTGGAGGCAGAAGCTCAAGAGGCCTCTGCTTACCCACAACTCCTGGGAACACAGGAATCTGCCTTATGTGAAGTAAAACTATTATCCCATCTAGCTCAGTATTGCTTACACTAACTGGCAGCAGCTTGGGCAGGAGTATTTTCTAGCCCTACCTGGAGATTCTGCCAAGGGTTAAACCTGGGACCTCATGGGTGCAAAGCGGCTGCTCTGCCACTGAGCTATGGTCCTTGTTGGGAAAAAGTAGGGTGCTAGAAGCTGTCCTTGTAGTCTTGCCCTTTGGGCTGTTGCACAGAACCAGAAGAGGACAGGTGTGTGCAAAGTCTATTCACTACTGAACTGGCACATTAGTTGGGATGGGTGATATCAATAATAGCATGAAAGGATGGGTGGAAGGGGGAAGTAGCGCTACCCAGCTTTGTTACCCCCA
Organism: Podarcis filfolensis; assembly: GCF_964270895.1. Classification (NCBI taxonomy): domain Eukaryota; kingdom Metazoa; phylum Chordata; class Lepidosauria; order Squamata; family Lacertidae; genus Podarcis; species Podarcis filfolensis. The sequence goes on from NC_139617.1 coordinate 25,692,955, forward strand.
CCTGTATGAAGCTTTAGAGCTTACCAGTTATAATTATTAGCTGCCTGGCCTTTCCCCCTTGTGAATCCAACAGAATATTCTGCCTGTAACATGCCCAGCTCTAGTAACGAATCACAGAGTATTTGGGTTTTGCATATTCTCTGTATCAGAGTATTGCATATTCTCTGCGGGAGTTTGGATCTCAGCATCTTTCTTCTCCCTTCACACTGAATTTTCCTTCAGCATAGCCCGTCATGTTGTAACTCCCATGGTTCCTTAAGTTGCCACCTGCTGTCCTTCCCTGTCTACTGCAATATTCAGGCAGTTTTTTATTTCTACTTTTGAAAGCACCTAAATATCATGGCCAAGATCGTTTTCAGTGTTATGACATATGTCTTCACCTGTCAATGGCTCATTTTTAAGTGGTTTTGAAAGCAATGCTTGGTACATTTTTGCATCTATCCATTTTCTTCCCTTGCAGTTTTAGAATGCAAAGAAGATGCAGTGCTATTAGGTCTAGCAAAGATTATTTGTATTTTGAATCACCCCCATTATAGAAAGCTGACCCCTGTATCCTGCTTTGGGAGGGGGAATATATGCACCTTTTGTCTGTCTTGCTAGAAATCATATGTTCTCACATTTTTGCTCTTATTTTGTTCTTCTCACAGAATTTCATAGAAGTGTAGAGTTGGAAGGGACCCCGAGGGTCAACTTGTCCAGCCCCCAGAAGCGCAATTTGCATGAAGACACCAAACCCAAGTTGATTCATCTGATTCAACAGTTGAAAACGGGTTCAGAATCTCTCATTATCTTCCTGATCTGAAGGGTTTCCACTTTCCAATTCCGTTGCTTGGAGATTACCTAACTTCTTTTCTCCTTGTACACAGATAGGCTCCTCTCCCCCCCTTGAAATTAAAGTGGTCATAGATAATCTTCTTTCAGATTCTGCTAACTCCTTTTGAAAAATACTTCTATACTACACTTTCACAATCTGGTGCCCTCTGAACTTTTTAAACATACAACTCTGACCAGCCCTAGTCAGTTAAAAATGCAGGGAACCTTAGGCCCTCCTATGGAAATGTCTGGTGAATTTTGCCCACCCACCCCAGTGTCTCTCCCACAGGACTGAACACAACCTCAGCTGAAAATATAAGCTCACTTCACATGATATTATCCTTTTCTTTTTCTTCGCTCTCACTTAAAAGGTATTATCTTCCAGTGATGATGACCTTCCTTTGTTTTTTTCAGGAAGCATTGTAAGTGTTGGAGACCCGAAAAAGAAATATACAAGGTTTGAAAAAATTGGCCAGGGGTAAGTATTGCCAAGGCACAGGGGCTCAGTTTTGATTATAGTATTTCTGCCCATTTATTCATGTATGTTTGGTTATACAAGTTATCACTGGCATATTTTCCATAAGGCAGGGACTACAATTTGGTTGCCTCGTCTTCACACCTGGAGCTACCAATGTGAGCAACCATCAGTAATTCCCTGGTTCAGATCTCACCTCAACACCTTTGAGTATTCCACAGTATGGGAAAGATAAAATATTGCTGTTGTGTGCATCATGACAAATATATTTTATTGCAGAATAAAATTTTATTTATATGTGTTATTTTATCACACAGAAACTGGACTTGTTTGCAAATAACACTAACCCAAGGTTTGTTTAAGCCAAGGCTTGTTCAACAAACCACAAGTTAATACAAGTTAGCCCCCAGACAATCAAAGAAGGAGTGGCTTCTTTCTTCAAAATTAGGTCCCCTGCCCCCAGCCGTTCATTAAGTTTGCTGAGCATTTATAGTTTGAGCATTTGAACAAGCAAACCATGGTTAAGGAAGGGTGCTGCTTTTTAATGTAATTCCATGCTATAGTTGAAAGAAATCAAGGTTCATAAGTCAACATCAAACCATAGTTTCAGGTTGTGGTTTGTTGACAGTAAACAACCCATATTGGGCCTCTGGGCAGGGTTCACATGTAATGCTAACTCATGGTTTGACAAACCATAGTTTAATAAATCAGCATTTAGCATTGTGTGAGAACCAAACTGTAGTTTCATATTCAATCTCAAAATACTTCTGACACCTGCCAGACCTATTTCTGTAGCCTGAAGAATGACATCTGGATATAAGCAGGTAGAAGGTTATCTAAATAAAATGCTCAAATCAAAATCCTCTGCACTTGAACTTTGGTTCTCCACTGACAACCATGAGTAAACAGGTTTTTTAAAAAATGTAAACAAATTGGATTAAACCTCCCTATTAGTCACAGAAAACACATTAGCATTAACATTGAAATGATGAATGGCATATCCAATGGAAACATTGCATTAAACCGAGGGATCCAGGCTGTGGGAGAAAAACGTGAAATGCTCTTAAAATAATTTTGCTTGCTAATTAATATCCACAGTTCCAAACAACATTCTGGCATTGTAGAAAGACTGTTCAGTGCATGTCAGTGTTAAACATCTAATAACTCACCAGCTACTTAATTGACAGAATCTTTTCTAAAACTGGGCAACACACTTTGTAGCAGTGACCAGCAGGCATAAGTATGTGCTCATTTTTATTCATGTTCTTCCTGTTTGGCACCTCCACATATCTTGACGACACATTCTATTTTCTTGTAGAGCTTCAGGTACAGTTTATACAGCGATAGACGTTGCCACAGGGCAGGAGGTATGTGCAATGTTGGTGTCTGTTTCTTCTCTGCTTTTAAAATTCTGCCCAGTTTTCTCATACCGCTTGTAATACACTTGTACACACTTTTGGGTTATTGCCTGCCTCTGATGCAGAACTGCATCACTTGTAAGTAAGAATGGGGGAGAAATTGGGTTCAGATCACATTTAAAGGCAAACTTACCTAATTCACACTTTCTGAAACAGTATATGAACTGAAGTGTAGGCACCCTTTGAAATATTCACAGTCTGAATTTTGCAATTCTGAGCAATGTGAACTACAGGCAAGCAATGTGTACAAAAATGCATATATTAGTGGAAAATAACGTACATAAATGTGTTGTGTTAGGAAAAACTGCTTCCCAAAACCTGTGTATGGGGGGAAATGCAGCGGAGGTGGTATGGCTCTGAATACCACTTTTTGGGATCATGAGTATGGAGACCACAGCTGTTCTTGGGTCCTACCTGCAGGCATCCCATAGGCACCTGGTTGGCACCTGGTTAGCAACTGTGAAAACATGATGCTGGATGAGTTGGGCCTTTACCCTGATCCAGCTGGGACTTATCACCTGTTCTTAAGCTTGATGGGTCTTAGTACTGATTATGGTGGCTGTGGCAGAAGACATAATGGATCTGGCAACCTCTGTGATGGAACACAGTCTGTTGGTTGTGACTATATGTATTTGCAGCAGTCGATGTGACTTGCCCTCAGTGCTCATTTGCTGTAGAAGCAGGTGCTAAAATCCAGCTGCTAAGCCTGTCATAGTTAATACAATACCCTCCTATCTTTTTAGGTGCTGGGTGGTCTCATAATGGAGATTCTATACATATTAGTTCCAGTGATGCTAATTATTCTTAACACTTGGACAGACTCTTTGATTTCCAAAGTTTGCTATAAATATTAATTAAAGACGGATCGCGGTTAAATATCTGGGATTTGTATTTAGGTAACACGGAGGTTAGTTGACCTCAAGAGTTAAAGCTAAGGGAGGGGGAATCAAACTGAAGGTCAAAGGCCTAACCTTAAGCTATGCAATTATGAGTCGCTTGTGTCACACTCGGTACCATTCTGCATGTCGACCGAAGTGTGACCCATACAAAGCACTGAATGGGGAGGCCTCTGAACTTCTTTGAGTTTGACTAATGTTGAGTTGTCAGCTTAAAGTTTGCACCTTTTTTTCACAATTATGGTGAAGCCCAGTAGAAAGATCAGGGTTTTCAAGCTTGGAAGGAAAGAGAGGTTAAGGGGCAATCAAGATTCATTAACACTCATGCAAGTTTGGCTGTTGATATCAGCAAGATATACATTGCATTGACAATTATCAGTGCTGGAACACTAGATAAAGTTGAGCAGGATACCTCCAGATATATAGTGGACTCTCAATTGCCAGTGATTTCAAAAAGAGATGGAACCCCCAGGAGTGCAGCTGAGACACTGTTTTACCCAGCATTTCATGGATAGCATTAGGTGTGTTTGCTTTTTTAAAATTCCCTTTTTGACCCTATTGATTGTGACCACAATCGAATATTCACACCATACAGCAGAAAATTCTTCTCCACCTCCTGTACATTTTATCCATTGGGTAGTATCCAAGGGCTTCTTCCCTCCTATGGAAAGAGTCTTCCTCCCAGGGCAGGTCTCCTTCTGTCAGAGCAACCCATTTACTGTGCATACTGGTTTCTGAAGCAAAGTGTGTTAGCACTTAACATAGCTGTTTCCTAAGAATGTGAATCTGCTTGTTGTCATCATAGAACTGATGCAACTTAGATATATTCAACAACATTTACTGTGCACTATTTATAATGAATTCTTGGTAGTGGGAAGCTTAAGTTTTAGATCCAGATAAGTTCACAGCTGAGGAGTGTGTGAATCCCTCCTCGTACTCACAGATTATCTCCATGCAAACTGTCCCCATACTTTTCTCCTCAGCTGAGCTTTAATACCAGCTTGGCTAAGAGAAAAAAAACTTGGCACAGAATGTACAGGGAGGCAAGTGGTGGGCGCAGAGTGCGCTTGGCTCCCCTCACTCACATAACCTAAATATAGAGCACCCCCCGTCCTCTGGGTTGTATGTGACTTGAGGAAGGCCTAGAATTAAACCAGGTGTGGGAAAGCTTTGCCCATCCAGATGTTGCTGAACTACAACTCCTGTCAGCTCCAGCAAGCTTAGCCAATGGCCGGGGAGGATGGGAGCTGCATTTTGGCAACATCTGGAGGGCCACAGGTTCCCCACAACTTCTTTAAACCAATAAGTCTGAGAGATGGTAATAGTGACCCATGAAATCCCTGATTTGATTCTCACCTTTACCATGAGCTTCCTAAGTAACTTTAGATCCCCCCACCATTTGCAGCAAGGCCAGCTAACCTTACAGGGTTGCTGCAAGAACTGCAACTAAGTTATGCATGTCAAGCACTTTGGAGACCAGGAAGTGCTATGCAAATGCTAAGTATTATAGTTATTACCTAATTTGCCCTCTTAATTAACTTGGTGCTGTTCTCAGCGGTTACCTATCTAGTTGCCTCCAGTCTATTGCACTTATTTTGTGCATGTTTTTTTTTTTAAATTGTTTGTTTTCTGAAGGGGAGGGTTCACTTAAAAACAGAAATTAAGTTTCATGAAAATGTCATTTCAGGTGGCTATAAAGCAAATGAATCTCCAGCAGCAACCCAAAAAGGAATTAATAATCAATGAGATCCTGGTCATGAGGGAAAATAAGAATTCCAACATAGTTAACTACTTAGATAGGTAAGTACCTTCAAGTGACCATCTGATAATGGTTGCTAGGAAGCTTTGGATAAAAATGTGATCAGTGGTGGAGGCTGCACCACTAGGGCAAGTGGGCCATTGACCCATCAAGCTTGGTCTGTCCTCAGCCAGCCCCAACCTATTGCTTTGCTTACAACCAGTCTAGGAGGTCACACTGGCTCTGCCTATCATTGGCTCTTGGTCTGCCTACTGTTTGTGCTCCCTGTCCTCTTCCCTATCGGTTCCAATGAGCACCAGCCCCCACTGGTTTTGAAGGTTTGCTGTAAGCCACCTTAGGCACAGTTCCTTGTGGAAAGACAGCAAATGAGTAAATCAATCACTGGTGACCAAAGGATACTTGCTAGCTTCTTGGGTGTAACTGTTCATTTGTGGGAACTGTTAGGCCACAAGTGCCTCATTAGAAGCAGGTGCCAGCCTGAGCCTCTGCTGAACAGCTGCAAAGTGGAGAGGGAAGGCAGATTTCCAGGTGCTATTCTGCTGCAGTTTGGCCAGTATGCATCCAGAACCCCAGGGGAGAGGTGGGGACCATAAGAAAAATAAGTTAATAGCGTGGGGAGGGTGAAGCATTCCCTCCTGTCTGGTACCCATCAATACCTTCTGTTTCTTTGGTTTATTGGTGTAATGTTGTTTGTGGACCACAGCATTCAGACCACATTGAACTGATATTTTTTTCCATATTCATCTACTAATGACTTCTTGAATTTGATGTCTCAGTTACCTTGTTGGTGATGAACTTTGGGTGGTAATGGAGTACTTGGCTGGTGGCTCTTTGACTGACGTTGTTACAGAAACCTGCATGGATGAAGGGCAGATAGCTGCTGTCTGTAGAGAGGTAAGTAATTTCATTCTGTGACAGCAAGGTGGTCTTCAACCAACAGTTATGTTTATACATTGGCCTGCTTTGGATGCACATATCTTGGCTCATGAAGCTGAAATATATACTGTCCAGTGCTTTTTGTGTGTGACAAAGTGTCACCAGTATGGAATGCCATTGCCTCTGGTTTTTTTGCTGCCCATCACAACCATTTTGTGCTTGGACCTATGGCACTTTTATCAAGATTTGAGTACCGACACTTCATTTATTTGTTTGTTACCAAAACAAAAAGCACTGGGGCTATCCTTATGCCTATGTGCATTGTCCCTCCCCTCTTCCATTCCCAAGGCACTGTGGTTAATTCCAGAAATCTTTAGCCATATCTTTCCATTACATCTGAGCCAGGAAACCATGGTTACAAGGTTTGGAACAAGTGAGAACTTTACATTTCCTTCAAACCACGGTTTAAGGTCCTTGACTTGCTCTGAACCTTCTTAAGCCTACTGTTGTGTGCAACCTTAGCTCTTCTCAGAGTAAGCCTATTAAAACGAGTGGCTATAAGTTATTCATGTTCATGGTCCTACTCTTGAGCTGAGCAAATGTTGGACCAACAACCCATTGTTTCCAGGTTTGACTATAGCTTAAATGAAGTCTTCTTACTGCAGCATACCAAGAGGAGAGGGGCAGTGGAGTGTGAATGCACTAATCCCATGCATTTCCCAACCTTTTAAGCTGAGATATTTACATACAAACCAGGCTGTTGCCACCTTTTGCCATGAGTATATCTGCTAGATAATGGTAGGAGGAGCTAGCCAGTCATGCCCAAAGTAGCATTGCTCTAGGGTACTGTGGGGAGTTTAAAACCATGGTTTGTAATTTCCTGATGACCGAGGTGGGACAGAGAAGATGCCACTGCCAAAGTATATGCCCACAGTTGTTGGATACTTCCTGTGGGAAGGGAGAATGATTTGGCCATTGAAGAGTGGATCTCTATTCAGCGAAGGAAGTGGTGGCAGTGCTGGGAAATGGGCTAAATGTACCAAGGTATGGTCTGAAGCTTCAAGAGGCCACCTGCTTGCTGAAGCTAAGCAGGTATGGGTCTTGACACCTGGGTGGGTGACCACCTGGAAGCCACATATATGCTACCTTGGAATGAAATAATGTGTGAGTGCCCATGTAGCAAGTTGCTCTTTTCGTAGCGTAAACTCTGTCATCTTACCATTCCTATAGAAATGAAAACAAAAAATGATTCGGCAATATACTTCACCTCCTCCATTTCCTAATAAGTCAGACCATAATCCTTGACTTGCACCATGCTCTTTTAAAAGTATCTTATTTATTATTTTCTAAATATCAGTGCCTGCAAGCTCTGGATTTCTTGCATTCAAACCAAGTGATCCATAGAGACATCAAGAGTGACAACATTCTTCTTGGGATGGATGGATCTGTCAAACTCAGTAGGTATTCTCTGTAAGGCTTTTGCCACTGTAGTTATTGTGGTGTGGTATTGTGGTGTGTTATCAGGGTAAAGTGGTGGTATATATCTCTCCCCTCCAATAAAAAAATAGTGCAAAAACAGGTGAGAAATGGTGCCAGTTTTGGTATCAAAGGGAGTTTCAGTTATGCTTAACTCCCCATCTCTACATAATCATCCATGTGTAGCCACTTAGGTAGGTGATCATGCACTCAGTGACATGCACATTCCATCCTATGTATTTTTCAAAAATTAAAAAAGCAGCTAGAATTGCATGTACGTTTTAAGCACCTAGGATATGCAGTTTAGAATGCTTAATGTTGCATCTTCTCTTAAAATGTGCACTTTCGCATACAGTTCCCAATAAAGTACACCACATCACAAAAATTTGGAGAGCATGTGAACCCATTGATAGCTACATTTTTGATACACAAGGCTGGGAACTGGCAAATTAGGTTGCTTTGCTTTAAATGCAGGTCTGATGGTTTTCTCCTCCATCCCTAACTGTCAGCACAGATATTTGACTGGTGCTTCTCTCATTGTGTTAGGGAGAAACTTCTCTAAAACATTCTAAGAGTCAGGGAGTTCTTCCTACCCCACTTATGTTGAGAAATATGTGTACGTGTGTGTGTATGTGTATGGTGCTCCCAGTAACACTTTTTGCTTCTCAGTTTTTTTCTTCCTTTTCATAATTTTCAAATAATCTGTATTCTATGCTGCTGCTCTCTGAATCCTTATGAATTTGGCTTTTGGTTTTTATTTTTTGTTTTTGGCTCCCCAAAAATGGCCGCAGGCCTAAATGTTTTAAGATTGCGGCGGAAAAGCACTTAAGACTTTTCTCAGTACATAACAGGGCAGAATCCTATTCAGAGTAGACCCACTGAAATCAATGTGCATGACTAAGTTAGGTTCATTCATTTCAATGAATCTACTTCAAGTAAGACTAAAACCCTATGTGTCTTGGATATGCTTAAGAATATAAGAAGATGGATCAGACTGTGGGGAAAAGGATGCTGGAGAAGAGGCTCCAAAGTGATATTTCCCATGTTGTGATGGTGACACTTTGCTAATTTGTACCCAGGTTATAATGCAATCTCCTGTAGTCACCCGAGATTGTAGTATCAGCAGTGTTACACAGCTATTACTTACCCATTTACTTTCCTAGTTTTATGTGGAGATGCATGCTGCACGATGAAGTTGAGATTAAGCATTTTTAAGGTCCCATCCATTTGAGTGGGGGAAATGCTTACCACTGCTTACCTATTCCATTGATATCAGCTTGAGTTCCATGTGTGAAAATGGGGGCACAGCTCAGTGGCAAAGCACATACAAAAGGTCTCAGGTTCACTCCTCAGCATCTCCAGGAAGGACTGGAGCAACTCCAGATCTCCTCCAACCACTACTGTGGGCCAATTTGAAAGGTGGTTGGGGCTGCCCAGTGGTCAATCACAGTGCTTTCAAATGGTGTAAGGTAAGCAAAGGAAGAAGGGTTTGCAGCAACCGCTGATCATAGAATCATAGAATTGTTGGGAGGGACTCTGGGGATCATCGAGTCCAACTCCCTGCAATGCAGGGATATGCAGCTGTCTCGTACGGCGATCGAACCTGCAGCTTTGGCATTGTCAACACCATGCTCTAACCAACTGAGCTATCTAGGGGGACATTGTCCAAGGAGGAAGCCTGCCAAGCCTCATTTGACTTATGAGCTGGAGATTCTCATCTGCTGGTTTCGCTTGTTGAAATGCACCTTGCTATCCTTGCTTAATTTTTGCTGCGTTTCTCCTTTATCCTTCTTTTTCCAGTATGGATGTTTTTGTTTGACAATTATCATATCGTTTTCCTCTCTGTTCTCCAGTCGGTCGGTGTTCTCCAGCCTCTCTTCCTCTTTATGCCAACTTCCCCACTTGCTCTTTCGTCTGCTTCTTCTGCTGGTTTCATACTGTTTCTGTAAGCCATCGTCTTTGCTTTTCCTTTGCTGCAGCTGACTTCGGCTTCTGTGCTCAGATCACTCCCGAGCAGAGTAAACGGAGCACAATGGTGGGAACCCCCTACTGGATGGCCCCTGAAGTGGTGACAAGAAAGGCATATGGGCCCAAAGTGGACATCTGGTCTTTAGGGATCATGGCCATAGAAATGGTGGAAGGAGAACCTCCATATCTCAATGAAAATCCTCTCAGGGTAAGATCAAAAGTCCAGTATGCTTTTTGTTTTTTAAAAAACCATCCTAAATTGTAGACTGCATTGGGACTCACATTAGCGTCACAGGCTGATTGCACACTGGAGGCATCCAAGGTCCCGGGTGGATGGCAACAAAGACAGGGAGCTATCTCAGTTGTATCACCTCAATTGTGGATTGTTCTCAGGGAGGTTGGCAGCCTAATTCCATTCCATTTCTGGTTTTGGAAAAACAAAAAAAAAAAATTCCTTCCAGTAGCACCTTAAAGACCAACTAAGTTTGTTCTTGGTATGAGCTTTCGTGTGCATGCACACTTCTTCAGATACACTGAAACAGAAGTTGCCAGATCCTTCTATATAGTGAGAAGGTGGGGAGGGGTATTACTCAGAAGGGTGGTGGGAATGGGTGATTGGCAGATAGTTGTGATGAGCCTGTTGACGACTCTTAACGACTGCAATAGGTCTTACAGGAAAAAGCAAGGGGTGACCAACATGGCTACCTATCTGTAACTGGTTTTGGAAAGTTATTCTTTGGTTCCTTCAATTCCATTTTGCATGGTGGTTTTTTTATTGTTGTTGAAATAATGCACAAAAAGTCTGCACTTGAACTACAAAATTTCAATGCACTTTTTACGTAAAATACACATTTCCCTATGCATTCGTCCACAAATACACATTTTAAGTCCGTTTTATGTAAAATGCTAATTTGTGTGCGTGTGTGCGTGTGCATTTTTTGTGTACTGAGACTGCATTGCAAAATCTGGAGAACTGTGTAATCATGCTTACACAGTAGCGCTCAGATCCACATTCAAGAATGGAAAGTTTTCTATTGCCCATATCTTTTTATTCATCGCATTTTCTTTTTGCAACAAGAAAAATGTTTCAAGTTTATTGGAAGGTGGGATAAAAATCCTCAAATAAATACCTAAAGGAAGGAACAAGAAAAGCAGCCTCAAATAAATCAATGCAACTTACCGTTTTACCCTTTAGGCCTTGTATTTGATAGCTACAAATGGGACTCCAGAACTCCAGAATCCTGAGAGACTCTCTGCTGTTTTCCGAGACTTTCTGAACCGCTGCCTGGAGATGGATGTTGACAGGCGAGGGTCTGCGAAAGAGCTCTTGCAGGTAATGTGTTATGGGACGGAGAGAGCATTAAAGGGCACGTTCTGTTTTCTTTTCTGTCCCCTACAGAAATGTCAAAATAGTTGGATTGTATGTGGGTTCCCACATCAGCTCTGTATTCACTGTGAAGGTGTTGTGCTGACTTGGAGGTACAGGGCCTTCCTGCATGATTTCTGCTCCTCCCACATGCCACACCCACGTTGCATGCATTATGAGAGCAGTGTGGAGATACTACCAAAATTATGGGATTTGTTCCCGCAAGATGTAGTGTGGCAGTCACCAACTTGGATGGCTTTAAAGAAGGATTCAGTAAATTCAAGGGACATCAGGCTATCCATGGCTACCAACCACAATGGCTATGTTTTACCTCCACTGTCAGAGCCAGTATGCCTCAGTCTGAATACAAGTTGCCGGGAACCACAAGTGGAGAGAGTGCTGCTGCACTCAGGTTTTACTACTGGGCTTTGCATTGGCATCTGCCTGGTCACCATGAGAGCAGGATGTTAAACTAAATGGGCCTTTGGCCTGATCCAGCTCTTATGTTCTTAAGCAGTTGCCATGCCCTTGGGGAGGGGAGTGTAAGGTTTTAGGTTCTAGATGACACTGAGTGCTGGTTCACACATATCGTTTGGTTATTCTGCACTCGTTTACGGGATCCTAGTTTGCAGGAGCCCCTTGCTCTCCATATCCTGTTGCTCCCGTATATTTGACAGGGTGAAAGAGCATAAAATACAATTTTATCAGTGGCAATCACCCACGCTATCTGGGCATAAACATCTGGGTGTTATGTGTATTCACACTATTCAGAAATTACACTCGTGCATGAACATCTAGTGGCTTTGGAAGTGGTTGTGGTTGGCATCTGTCTGTCTTGAGAGACAGTGGAGTGTGCCTCCAGGGGTGAATTCAAACCAGATTGTAACCTCTCCAGGGCGCAAGCCTGGACAGTGTATATGGAGTTCCTGGGTTGCCCAGATAACAAGACCCCTTCTCGGTGTATTAGCTGGGCAGAGTGGCAAAATACTGTCATCTCTCCATTACAGATGTGGAAGTATATTAGCTTCAATATCTTAAACATGGTAGCTGGTTCTGTTGCATGCACTGGGTGATATGAAAGCTCTGCTTACGGTGTTAGATTTCTAGTGCCTCACTCACACATGCATTGAAGTGCCAGTTATCACATGTGTAGATGATGCCTGGTAGGATGGAATTTTTCCAGACAAGTGCAGACCACTGAAGTCCACAAGTGGTTGCAGGATAAAGCGCAACAGGAAGTATCACTTACATGAAAAACGAACACAGTGCCATCAGGATTCTAGCCAAAACTGACCCACTCAGAAACAAAAGGGAAGGGCTGTATCTCAATGATTAGAGCATCTGCATTGCATGCAGAAGGTCCCTGATTCAATCCCGGACATCTCCTGGTGGAGACTGCCTGCCTGAAACCCTGGAGAGCTGCTGCCAGGCAGCATAAACAATACTGAGCTTGATGGACCAATGCTCTGACCCAAGAACACAGGAAGTTGGTTTATACTAAGTGCCAGTATGCTGGGTGTGGATAATGTTTTAATTTTTTTTTAATATGTGTGTGTGTGTACAGTGGTGCCCCGCAAGACGAATGCCTCGCAAGACGGAAAACCCGCTAGACGAAAGGGTTTTCCGTTTTGGAGGTGCTTCGCAAAACGAATTTCCTATGGGCTTGCTTCGCAAGACGAAAATGTCTTGCGAGTTCCTGCGGGTTTTTTTTCCTTCCCCCCCCCCTTTTTCCCAAGCCGCTAAGCCGCTTAACAGCTGACCCGCTAAGCCGCTAAGCCGCTTATCAGCTGATCCGCTAAGCCCGCTAAGCCGCTAATAGCGCTAAGCCGCTAAGCCGCTAATGGGCTCGCTTCGCAAGACGAAAAAACCGCAAGATGAAGAGACTCACGGAACGGATTCTTTTCGTCTTGCGAGGCACCACTGTATAATGAAATGGTTTTATATATGCTTTTATTGCCTATGCTTTTTACTGCTAAATCGCTTTGAGATATTTCATAGGAAGCAATACATAAACAGAAACAAATAATTAAGTTTGCAGACAAAAAACAAAGAAAAACTTTTAGAAAAAACCCAAAGGGGACCACCCCCAACCACAACAACCATTCCAAACAGCCCAGTGGGGACTGAGCATGCTCAGTAACGATGGAATGTGGTGACTGTTGGAAAAGAAAAGAAAATAGCATGGCAGAGGAGCAGAATGTCCTGCTTTCAGGGAGTTGCTGACTAGAACCCTGAACAGGAGCACTCCTCCTAGGAGAGAGGATGCACTGCAACATTTTGCTTGTCTAGCCAGCCATCTGTCTGTCTGCCTGTCAGATAAATAACAGTTTTCTTCTTCCTTTCAGCACCCGTTTTTAAAACTGGCCAAGCCGCTCTCCAGCCTGACTCCCTTGATCATCGCAGCCAAGGAGGCCATAAAGAACAGTAGTCGCTAGAGCGCTGAGCCGCGTGTGCCCAATTCCTCTACGGCAGGACTGGACAAATACTAAGTAGAGCCTCAGACTCTTCTGCCAGAGGATGGGCAGGCAGAAACCGACACTCTCACAGTCCACGGGGGGAGGGAGGGAGGCAGCAGCCTTCTGCCCCTTCCCCTGGAAAAGAAACCTATCACGTACCTTTACCCCACTCTACAATTCCCCAATTTATTTCTGAATGGGAGCCTGATTGAGAGGGACAGGACTGGAAGCCTCTGTGCTCTTTTGGCCGTTTCCAGAGCACCGATGGCACAGCCCAACCAGCACTCAACCAGGCAGAAGTGATAGGCCCAAACATCCTGCCCTCCCCGTTTTTTATTTTTGTTTTTTGTTTTTGTGGGGCAAGGGGGGCTGAATTTGTGGCCTCTTTCACCCTGGTTGTTGGGAGAGACCCAAACTGTTTGCAAACCACTGGTCTGTTTGCTTGTCATGAGATGAGGAGGATCATGAAGGAGCTTGCTTTATTTAACCAAAAGAAAAAGAAAGAATCATAGAACCATAGAAATATAAGGGGCCCTGAGGGTCAAGAAAGAAAGAAAGAAAAATTAATACTAAATCAAGAAGCAGGTCAGTCTCAGCATCCCCTCTGAGAGTTTATGCTTCGAAATACAGAATACAGATAGCGATTGCATTCCTGGACAGCCTGGCGAGGGTGTCATGAATATTGGTGCTTTTGTGTTGGTGAGTTTTCCCTTCCCAAAGCAAAACAGACAAATAGAAGCATATAAACCACATTTATGTAACACTGCTGTTGTGAGTATGTGGCAGTGGGACCATTCCTGCCTGGTGTCCATTCGCTTCTCCATAATGCTGAGCAGCTCCTCTCCGAAGGACTGAAACAGAAGGCCACCTTTCTGCTTCTTATTCCATAGCTGCTCCATAGATTGGTGGAACTGGACTCGCTGTCCCAAGTTTAAGATAACACCCCAGTGCTAACCACACACACAAACTTGGGAGAAATTCCCTTTGATTTCAGGACAGCAACAAGGCAGGCCATCACCTCCATCCATGATGGTGCTGCCTTGAAGGACAGAATCTCATACAATGTTAGTGTAATTGAATCTAGGAGGAAGATGGGGAATCTGTGGGCCTCCAGATGTTGTCGGACTACAACTCCCACCATCCATGACCAGCAGTCATGTTCATCACAATGGACATGGGGCTGCTGAGAGCAAGTGTGGTGTAGTGGATAAGAGCGGTAGACTCGTAATCTGGTGAACCAGGTTCAATTCCCCGCTCCTCCACATGCAGCTGCTGGGTGAACTTGGGCCAGCCACACTTCTCTGAAGTCTCTCAGCCCCACTCACCTCACAGAGTGTTTGTTGTTGGGGAGGAAGGGAAAGGAGAATGTTAGCCGCTTTGAGACTCCTTCAGGTAGTGATAAAGCGGGATATCAAATCCAAACTCTTTTTCCTCTTCTCTTCTTTTGATGGGAGTGGGAGCTCAACTCAACTCAACTGCAGGTTCCCTGTCTCTAGTCTAAGGGAAATCCATTCTCATTATGATGCTGTTAATGGAATTTGTCATTTCCCCTAGAAAACTGAAAGCTACCAGACTGCATATCTAGCAATCCCATTGAATAGGCTTTGGAAAGGGGTTAATAATAATGAAGAATTCCACAAGACTGTTGTGTCTACTGTAAGGTTCGGCCTTCTTGAACATTACCGCCCATGCAGAATGGGAAATGTGACTGAAAATAAGTAGTTAAGAGAACAGGAACTGCAGCAGTATACAGCTTGGTGGGAAGATTTCTTTCTTTTCTCTTCCCACAAGCCTGTTGTGATCTGTGACCTGAATTGCAGAAGATTGAATCTTGAACATCTAGACTCCCTGCAGTCTAGCTTTGACTGTGAATATTTGTTAAAGCAGCATATTAGCTTTTGCTTAAACAATTAGTTTTTCTGTTTCCTCCAACCTGAGTTGGGCAGATCTAGTTATCTTTTCTCAAAAAGAAAGAAAGAAAAAAAGGTTGGTTTGGAATCCTTATTTCTAGAGTTGCCAGATATTTTACTGCCTTTCCTCCCCACCCCTGCATTTCTGAGAGCAGCTCAATCTGCTGAAATTAGCAATGGATAATCATACTTGTCTCTGTGCTCTGAGAAGCTTCACCTCCTGATTCCTGTGCATCAAGCTGCTCTTAAAAGTACAGGAATTGCCCAGGTTGTGGACAGTCTTACTTGTTGCCAGAAGTGACTTGCTGGGGGGGGGGGTGAAGCTGCTTTTCTAGCCTACTGGCAAGTGGGTCACTGTTGTTTTCCAGGAGAGGGAAGAGTGAGGCGGTGGAGAAGTCAGCATGGTGCAAACACATTGGTGGAGCCAATGCTGACCTCCCCACCATCTCTCCCTCCTAGTGAGCAACAGCAACAGTGACCCACCTGCTGGGAAGTTAGCAAGAGTGGCTGTGCAGCGAGCTACTTCCACTTGTTCCTTATTTTAAGAACAGTGCTGTGGGCAGTGCTAAGCCTGCTGTTGCTGGGAGTGTGTACAGACGGGAGATTGCTTGCAGTCCAGGGAGGAAGACAAAAGGAGGAGGAAGAGGGCAATAGGTTTAAATTTTTGATGTTTATGCTTTTCAGAGGCAGGGACAGTCATCATCTCTTGGAAGTGCCCCATTTGACATGCTGTATCCATCTTTGGGTGCATTTCATCCCATCTCAGCCATTCTCCATTCTAGTTCAGTGCCGCTCTCTGTGTTGTAACTGTTCTTAATGTTGCCCATTGGTGGCAGCAACAGTGGCTGCCGCCTTCTGTCTTTGTTTCATGGGGATTGTGCTGAAGAAGTGCTGCATTTTTTATGATAACTCTCTTTCTGCTGATGCTAAGATGTTGCTCTATTGGGGATCGGGGTCCCTCTGGAAAACAATGTGGCAACTTTCTAGATTTTAATTTTATTTTAAATCTGCCTAGATATCTAGATATATTTTTTATTTTACTTGACTGTAGAAAGATGCATTGCTGCTTAAGGACACTCTGTAATTTGGGAAATGGGCCAAAGTGTCAATCACCCACTATTTTACTAATCTATCCAATAAAAACTGTTTTGCCAGCAAATTAGCACTGAGGTCTGATAACCTCATGAGCTCCGGTCTTTGTCAGGCTCCATCCCTCATCTTCAAGATTCCTCCCTGGTGGTGACATTACTCTCTAGATCAGGCTCTGCCAAACTGGTATCCTCCAGAACGTTAAAGGTTCGATATTCTCTGGCCTCCAGCACTAGGGCTGTTGCGATAGCTTAAGGGCAAGAATAATGGTTGCACAATATGAAACGAGCACAACATTTGTGCTAGCAGAAGCTTCTTGTGCAAAAGGTGGGATCAGGGCTACAGGAATATGTTGTGCAATCAGCCACGAGAACCATACTGGCTTCCTGCACCATCTCTATCACAACAGCCATTCCACTAGGGCAACCAGTGCACCACTAAGGGACTTTAACACAGCACTACATTGAATTCCCACCTGTGACTTCATCTCCTACCCACCCTAGCCTGTATAGTTCTGTTGGCTGGGGGATAGTGTGGATGGTAGTAGAAAGTATCAGGTTGATGAAGATTGGTCTAGATTATTCCCTGGTTCCTACCCACAACCTTCCAGAACCTTCCTTTGCCCCTGACCTGCCAGGTTCTCCAACTGGGTCCGTTGCCAGAGCCTCCAACAAAAGGGCAGCGTTACTTTTGAAATACCAAATCCATTGTTGATCCAGGAAGGGAAAGTTCAGTTCCCACAATCTGTAACCTATAGAGGACATTCTGGTCACACCACTGTGAGGGTCTAGAAGATACCATGCATTATGGATGAAAAGGTGTGTGTGTGTGTGTGTGTGTGTGTGTGTGTGTGTGCGTGCATCCACAAGCAAACTCTCCATGCTCATATTTGTGTACCAACATCTAAGTCCTCCTAATATGAAATATTTTGATACCACTGGATTTAGAGCAGGAGTGGGGGGAGGGACTGGATCCTTATCTCCCCCACACCCCGTGGGCCAAGTCTGACAGGTGGGTGGGGTCAACCCCTGCCAATCATCTGACATCACAACACCAGGCTGCTTGTTTTTCCATAGTGCTGTGCTGATCAGTTGTTTGACAATGCCTGTAAATCCCCTTTGAGCCCTGCCACCTCTTAAGCTAGCCCATACCTGACAAATAAGATATCTGGTGTAGGGCAGGTGAGCATCACCTGGACAAAACAGGGAGACTTTCTTGGCCTAATTTGGCCTGCAGGCCTTAGTACCAGGTGCCTGCCTTTCTCTTCTTTGCAGCTGGCCACATGCTACAGCACCTGCAGACAAAGTGGGCCGGCTGCATCATGCAGCTGATGCTGGAAGTGCACAGTGCAGAACTGTGTGCTTACCATGCAATCTTTTCTGTGTCCATTAAGTGAGCCTGCTACCCTCAAGCACACTATCCCATTGCCCGTCCTGAATAAAAATTCACCTCCCAGCCTCTGAACATGGAATGAGTGGTGGTGGTTGCCATCTGGTCTTCATGCAGCAAAATGTCATGGGTCAGTGTTTAAGAAGCTAATATTGGGTCACACTTAGTGTTGAGTCACACTCAGTGTTAAGAAGATAAGGAGAGTTCCTGCTGGATCAGGCCAGTGGTCCATCTCATCCAGTGTCCTGTTCCCACAATGGCCAACCAGGTGCCTGTGGGATACCTATAAGCACAGAAGCACTCCTCCTTTGGTTTCCAGGGAAGCATTACAGCTTCCAACCTTGGAGGCATAACATAGCCATCACATTGGGGCACACTGAATATTGATAGATTCAGTACAAGCAAAGAGGATGTACTTGACACAGCTCACACTTAAAACTACAGAATGTGCTTATTATATAATAACAAATTTAAGGGGTCTTAGTTAAATTCACACTAGAAATGAGTACAAGCCATGATGGCTGTGACCCAGTTCCACTGTTGCAGGAGGGCAGTGTACCAGTTGCTAAGAATCATAGGTGGGGAGAATACTGGAGCACTTGGGTCCTGCTCGTGGGCTTCCCATAGACATATGGCTGGCCCCTGTGAGAATGGGGTCTGATACAGTAGGCCTCTTTTTATGTTCTCATGTGGTGACCCGGCCACCTAGAGTTCCCACAAAGGCCTACAAGCAATGATAGATCAATTCCCCCAACCTCCAGGTTTGATTTGGAATGGGGTCATTGCAAATAAATTAGGCCCTATTTGACTTGGGCCTATATTAAGTTCCATTTCAATATAAGGTCTCATTGTGTCCCATGGAAGATGCTAAGACCCATGTTAGCCATAGATCCTTGCAGGTAGGGCACTCCCGTGAGCTTTTGCAGTAACATTGCAAGTGCAACAACCCATTGAGGAAATAGTTCCCATTGATCTTGATTACTCCTACTAGGATGTCAGAATCCACACAAAATGTAGATCCCATAAATTTTTCTATCTGAGACAATGCCAAGGCAATACTGAGGGTTGTTGTCCTCAATATTTCAGCCACTTTGTAAGTTTGGAAGGGGAAGGGAAGTGCCGAAGTTACATCAGGAAGGAATGGCACTAGGCCAAACCTATCATTAAAAGGTAAAGGTAAAGGGACTCCTGAATGTTAGGTCCAGTCACGGACTCTGGGGTTGCGGCGCTCATCTCGCTTTATTGGCCGAGGGAGCGGGCATATAGCTTCCGGGTCATGTGGCCAGCATGACTAAGCCACTTCTGGCGAACCAGAGCAGCGCACGGAAACGCCGTTTACCTTCCCGCCGGAGTGGTACCTATTTATCTACTTGCACTTTGACGTGCTTTCGAACTGCTAGGTTGGCAGGAGCAGGGACCGAGCAATGGGAGCTCACCCCGTCGCGGGGATTCGAACCGCTGACCTTCTGATTGGCAAGACCTAGGCTCTGTGGTTTAACCCACAGCACCACCCACGTCCCTTAAACCTATCATTAGGCCAAGCCTAAATGTCCAAATGTGTCTGGCTTAGCTCATAGTGGGCTCAGGCTTTCCAAACCAGGAGGTTTGGAAGATGGCAGCTCATTTAAAATTGACATCAGTTGCATGTTCAGTGACATGGCACAGTTCAGGCTTCCTTAACATCCAGTAATTCAAGCTTCAGGAGTAATATGACATACACACCCCTTTTTCCAAAGTGCATTTCACCCCTTCTTATCCATATTGAAAAGAAAATGCTTTGCATACATTTGCATATGTTTCATTTTCCCATCCATTTATTTTACATTCTCCTTCATGCACCTAAATGTGGATGATAACAAAACTGTCCAATCAAACAATATTACCTGCACATGCAAAATAGCATTAGCACAGACTTTTCAGATGTAGGTCTGTTTCAATTCATAGGCCTAAAATTTCATTTTACTTTTTAAGAGATATTCATTTGGCTACCCTAACTGTCCAGATCAAGCTCTCTTCTTTCCCTAATCCAGCAGGCTGCATTCAGAACAGGCATGGCTACAAGTATGTAGCCCCATTTTTAAAAACAAAAGAAAAATACACTGGGATCCAGCTGTTCCTGGAGGAAAAAGGGAGAGGAGTGGTCAAAATTAGCCCCTCAAATTTCCCACACCAAATAGTTAGTTGATGCACAAGGTCCTTGCCTCTTGTGTGGTTTGGTTGGCACAAGTTCATCATGCATTCCCTGATCCTAGCACTCCACAGCACTCCAAACCCTGCATTGGGTTGGCCCTAAGTGATACATCACAATTCTTGTTAGCATCTATTTTTAAAAATTAAGTCCTGTGGACACAAGCTACAGGGAAGGGTCATGGATGAGTAGTAGAGCATCTGCTATACCCACAGAAGGTCCCAGGTTCAATCCTTGACATTTCCCATGTTGAGCTGGGGAAGACTATTGCTTGAAGCCCTGGAGAGCTGCTTCCAGTCATTGCTGAGGTAGCCGGACCAATGGCCTGACTCTGCATAAGGCAGTTTCTTGTGCACCTGTGAAATGTACCTCTGAAAGCCCCGCATAAGCAAATGTGATCTGTTCAATATCCCTTTTGCAAAGGAAGTTGCCTAGGAGACCTTTAGGGTGGATTGTGCCCTTAGACTTTAGCCCCTCCTCATAGGGAACAGTGGTCTGACCTCCACATAAATTCCCTCTGTCACAGCATGCGGCACTGAACCTTTGAGTGATTTATTCATTTACATAAGGTGGCTGTGGTGTCTTCATTTTTTTTGCTATCAATTTTCTACCATTTTTTAATGGTGACAACATAGCCGTGTGCAGGTGACACACTTAGACTCTGGACTTCAAAAATTATTATTATTATCTGATTAATTTAAAATATTTTCAGGTCACTTTTTCTGGACCGATGTCCATCCAAAACTGCTTAACGTCAAAACAAAAGGTGAAAAGCAGTGCATAGTATAAAACAGTACACAGCTTTAAAACTTTGAATGCTACAAATCAACACTTAAACCATAAAGAATTGGGACGGGGGAAAGTAATCAAATCAGACCATCACCCAGCTGACAAACATCAGGCCTGGAAGACCTGCTGAAACAGATAAGACTCCATAGCCTTCAAAAAAACAAAAAACCACTCACAGCATAGAGGTTTGGCCTCAGTCCAGTGGGAGGGTGTTCCACAGATGTGGGAATGATAGAGAAGGACTTCTCCCTTGTCACCTTAAAGTACCATCCTCTCCCACCCCACCCCACCCCACCCCCATCGTTCAGATGATAGCATGTATTACTCAAAATATGGTAGGCCAGCACCACTGTGTTTGGGGCCCTCTAGTTCATTGGGGCCACAAGATATCCTTCTTGTATGGCATTAATTCCAGAGGATCAGCAGGTGTGAATAAAAACCAGGGATGGTATTCAGCTAAGTTTCACATGACTCAATTAATTTCAGTGGGTTTATTCTAAGTAAACTTTGGGTGACTATCACCTCAGGTCAGTCTCTTAGCCACCATCTCTCAGGGTGATTAAAGCATACCTTAGAGGAAGCTCATTCTATATGGGCAAAGCTGTCCTCACTTGTAAATCCTGAGGAAATTTCAATCCTAACTTGATAACACAGAGCCTGTGAAAACTCTGTCATGATGGCCGGACTACACAAACAGCAAGTTTGTGGACTGCGCAGCTATAGTTTGCTGATGGTAGTCTCCATCATGACTGAATATTCTCCCCTATAGTAAGGACTCTCTGCATCAGGGGTAATCGGGCACTCTAGCTCCGTGGTAGGGCATCTGCTTTGCATGCAGGTTCAATCCTCACCATCTCTAGGTAGGACCAGGGATGTTCCCTGCCTGAAACATTGGTGAGCCACTGCCAGTCGTAGAATGGACCAATAACCTGATTCAGTATAAGGCAATAAAACTGCTATCACATTTGCAAAGCTAAGCAGGATCCAGTATGGTTTCAAATTGGATGGGGGGCTTGTGCATTCAGATTCTTTCATGACAGGGGGTTGGACCAGCTCTACAGTTCCATGGTTCTGATGCAGCTTCCGAAGCCTAGACTTTTACCTGAACTTGCTAGTTGTGATTCTGTCTGAGTGTGTTTTGTGTGTGTGAAGAGAGACAGACAGACAGACAGACAGACAGACAGACAGAGGAGTTCAAATTTCCCAAATGGCATAGTCAAGGAGCAGTTACACCACTTCAGCTGCTCTTTTGTGTAGGCCAAGCCTGTAAGAAGCCATTCTGGAATGAGACACCACTACTCATTATCTCTTATCACCTCAAATCATTACCCAACAACAAACACTTATGTGGCACTCAGACATAGCTAATATTGTACAATTGCTAATTAGCCCAGTCTCCCCCGTGATGATACAATATGGGGATGGGGAAATGGCACATTATCTATCCTTGACCTCAAGGGGTCCCGGTACAGGAAAATGCTAGCAGTATAATCAGGGAAACTCTGATAAACATAGAACAGATTGTTTAAGGCAAAAGGAGGGAAGTCTCTTTGTGACTTATTGAGTTGCCTACGTATGTCTGAGCAAAAGCCTGAGGGACCTCAACAGGCTCAAAGGAGTGGGTGGTAATGTCAGACTGTGGTTGTCTTATCATCCTGTTTGTGTTGGTCTGTTCTTGTAAATATGTACGTGTTTATTTTCCACCTTTGGCTACCAGTTGGCTGCTTCTCATTGTATACAGGTGATCTCAAGTGTTTGTTTGTCCTGTCTATAAAACTGGGTTTCTCCAAGACAAGTGGTTGAGCCTCTGCCCTAGTCATTTTCTTCTGTTTCCCTTCGGAGTACAACACATTCCAAATTCTGAAGAGATCAAATGATAGCTCTTATCCTTCCTTCTTGAATCTAGCCTACATTCTGCTGTGTGTGTGGTTGGGGGGCGGAGTGCGTTGTTCACAGAAAGACTGTTTTTTGCAACAACAACAAAAATCTGATGAATAACTTCTAAAGCCATTGAACTATTGTTGTTATTTGCTGGGTATTCTCAATAGATTTGCACAGTTGCCCCAATCCAGCAAGGGAGATTTGCAGAGGGTAGAAAGCTACTGGACTGCATTCCCAGCCAATGTAGCTGCACGTTTCCAGCTGTGTTGAGATCTTCATCTGGGTCCCATATAACTAGCTAAATGCATCTGGGGATCCATCCCCAATGTGGCTGGGGATCCACACCCCGGTCTGGGCCACTACTTATTGTATGGAACTAGTATTTGTGCTCAACTAGTGCTGGAATCAGTTGAGGGCAAGTTGCTTACTAAAAGGAGCAGAACTCCTCTCTTGCAGTACCACATTCTTAGGAGATTGGATCAGGGATATTCATATTCCATTCAAGAGGTGGGAGAAAAGATTGTGCTTGACAGCCAATGTATGCTTAATAAGAATCCAACCTGGTATTTTGCTCAAGTTTCCAATCTCCAGCTTGACATTTTCAGAGGTCTTGAAGCCAAAATCTTCTTATTGCTCCTGATGAATGACATGAAGGACCACCTTTAATTTATTAAGAACTGGGCTGTGGTGTTGATGTAACGAGAGGGGGGCGGGTACATTTCAATCTGGAAGTTGAATCTCTAGCCACAAAGGATTTGGGAAGAGCTAGTCAGAGAAAGCAAAACCAGGCTGGCTGGGCAATAATGGTCTGGCCTGGTGCAGTGCAACTTTCTATACTCCTTAAATCCAATTAAACTTAATCATTGTCTGTGACATTTCCTACTGTTCAGCAATCCTTTGCATGGTGGAGAATCTGACATCAAAGAAAACATGGACTGCATAAAACTCATTGGTACCCAGTCACTGTGATTTCACAGAAAATTACTCTTGCAACTTCTAGAGGACTGTTTTCTTTGCACTTGCCTTTTCGTAAGGGGTAAAATATCCTACACTACTGGATGACTAAACTTGCTTGTTGGTGGTGTCTCTTTGTGCTAGATGCAACTGCCTCTGCTTCTTCAGCAATGTCCACATTTAGAGCTTCTGGTGTTCTGTGTTAAGTCTTATTCAAGGCCTACCTGGCCAAGCGCAATAAGGCATTGGAAATCAGCTGAGAAAGAGAATGGACTTTCAAGCATTGTAAACTGGCTTTTTTCAAAGCAGATAAATTAAAGGGGAACATTCCACCCACAGCCATGCTCAAGGCAGCTCTTTGCCTCTTATGTGTTTTTAATTTCCCAAGATTTGTGAGCATGAACATTGAAGGATGCCGCAAGGGGCAATG
Organism: Podarcis filfolensis; assembly: GCF_964270895.1. Lineage (NCBI taxonomy): Eukaryota > Metazoa > Chordata > Lepidosauria > Squamata > Lacertidae > Podarcis > Podarcis filfolensis. The sequence continues at coordinate 25,717,088 of NC_139617.1, forward strand.
GTCTGCATCCAGCTCTCTCTGTCCACTGATGCAAGGGATCTTGTTCTGGCAGATGGATGAGTTTTAATGTTGCACAACACAGCAGCTGCGAAAACTCATTGGCCAACAGATTGCGCAATCCATAGTGCCACGAAATTATCAGCAACTTCCTTATGCATTCTGCTCTGCAACAATGCTCCACAGACTCAAAACATTTCGCCGGCAGAACAAGTATACCGCTTAGTGACTTTAGCTCAGTGCAACACTGTATGCCACCCAATGTCTTCAACTTCTTGTTTGTTTTTGCATTTGGGGAAAGAATAAATTATTTTAAGTTAATTCAAATCATCTAGGTAATATGATGTCAGGGTCTTTTGTTAACAAGGTATGTGAGTGAGGAGAAGCTCCTCTTACGTTCCCCGAGTAGCTCTCAGGTCTTCATCACCTTAAGGAAACAGCCAGTGGACCAGTTTCAAAGATGGTTGTGTGAAGAACAAACTCTTCACCTTTATTGCCTTTCCTAAGCTGATTTGCTTCTGCCCTTTGGCCTCTCTTCTTTCCTCCCCCAGTCCTCAGTGGCTGCTAACGTCATACCATCTAGCAAGTTGTAACACAATGGTCAAGCTTACTCTTTTCTTTCTCTTTGGACTGTCTGCTTTAAAAGTTGCACCTTTGAGCTGTGGCTTGGTATCACTGCCATCTTTCAAGTGCACAAGAATTCTGCGGTAGACCATCATTTGTAGTTTCTGAGAATCCCTGAGCTGAGATCTCTCCCAAGCAAATGATCCTGGCATTGTATAGAAAGCCGGAGGAGAATTATACTGGCCTGATCTTTTTAAATGAAAACATGACTTATATGACAGAATATTTGCTGCTTGGTTTGCCTGAATTTATTATAGTTAGAGGCAAACCATTGGTGCTGTGATTGAGCAAGCTTAGCAGTGATTTTACCAGGTGGCAGCATAAGGCATGGAAGTGACTGTTAGGAAGGCCTAATTCTCCAAAGTCATGCTACATTCCAAGATACAGTAGTTGAAGACCAAGCAAATGGGCCAAAGCAGAATATTGTAGGTCATGTTCACACCATACATTTAAAGCATACATAAAGCACATGGCTTCACCCAAAGAATCCTGGGAACTGTAGTTTACCCCTCACAGAGCTACAATCCCAATTACCCTTAACAAGTGCAGATCCCAGAATTCTTTGGGGGGGTAAGTCATGCTTTAAATGTATGGTGTAGATGTGACCATAGTTTATATATGGGACATTTGCTTGAGGAGTTCAGGGTCAAGTTTAATTGTCTATGCTACATGTTTAAGCCAAGTTTAATATTTGCATCCTAATTCAACAAAGAACGCTGGGAAAATCTGAGGGAGTCTGGAACTGCTCTCAAATGAATAATTTTCAATGTCCACACCAAATGTGAATTCCAAGCATCCATGGGGGAAGCAATGGCAGTTATGTATTGGTGTAAGACTGGTTTATGCTTGTGGTATAGATATATTTTAGGTCTCAGGGGCAGGGCTGGCCACCTCTTTCTTGCACACACTGTTTGAGGCCAAAACAGGAATCTGAGTCATCACTTCTACCAACACTGTGAAAAACAATGGTGGCTTTGACCATTAAGTGATGAAAAGTGAAATCAAAAGGACACATTTGTGGAATAATAAGGGTTGATTTTAGCTGTAGAGAATGGAATGGATACTTTGATGAAATGAGACTAGAAATGATGGCAAACAGTGACCACCATATATGTTGCAAATCCCATATCTGGGAGCTGGAGTAGATTATTATTCTGATGGTAGGTAAGCAACTAAAATATCTGATAGTGGCTCCAGGGGCAAGAAAGAGGATTTCAGAAGGGGAAATACTTCACAGGTCACTTGGGGTTCAAGACTCTGTAATTTGTGTGAGGTACCATTCAAGCACATTTGTGCTGTGTGGTGTGTGTGTGTGTGTGTGTGTGTGTGTGAGAGAGAGAGAGAGAGAGAGAGAGAGAGAGAGAGAGAGAGAGAGAGCAGGCATGATTGTTATGTGCCTATATTCTAAAAAGGTGACTCCATGACTTTACAGTGTTATTTCACATATCTGGGCTGTTCTTCCTGAGATAAAGCCCCATGGATGTAGAGGGGAAAATACGTAGGAAACTATAACTTGTGATGTGCAACAGGCACACTTGGCTATAAGTACATGTCTGGAAGCAAAACGACAGCCTGCAGATGGTCAGGAAACACACTTTCCCTATGTGCAAGGATTATTGCTGTGTGGGAAACCCATAATGTGTGAAGCACCTCTTCAGTCAGGCTCTAAGAGGGTAAATGAAAATGCTTTTTGTGATTGTTCCCTTAGCTACTGTTTTTAGAATTTTACAGGGCGGCCATAATATGGGTAAAAGAAGTGGGGGTCAGGGGATGGGGCTTGTAGATTTCATTAAAGCCTCCCTCCCCCAAAAAATCAAGCACTTATGATTGTTTGTTTATCACCTAGACAAAGCATGCTAGAAATATGATGGTTCCGATCTAATAGAATATGAGTGGTAAGTCCAGGGCTAGGTATGTATAGCCTTAAAAAACAAACAGCAGGGCTGAAATCCCACCAATCAGTGTTTGGTATGGAATGGGGGACGAGCTATTGAATCCAGTGACAGCACATTTGATTGGTGGGACTTCAAAGTAACACAACATAACCTTGTCCGTTGGCTCAGGCTGAGGAGTTCTGCCTGTAGCACCAACCTGCTAAGTTCCTCCAACCATGGTGAAGTACCAGGTTGGAAGTCTGTTTCTGTATATGAAAAATTCCTAGCTAGATCAGACTGATCTGTACTGTTGAGGTTGCAAAAAAGAAAAGAAAAGAAAATCTGTGCTGGGCAAATTGAGGTTAAAAAGAAAATTGCAAGCTTGACAGGATTGATCTTTTGTGTGTGTGTGACACAAGTGTTGCCTATGGGGTTTATTTTCAGGGTTTCCAAAAGAAAAAAAAATTGAACAGAAAATAACCTACATTTCCACTGTTTAACATTTTGCTGTACATTCTTTTATTTTATTTTAAACATATTATTTCTTTAAAGGAAAAAAGAAAAATTGTGTAGTGAAATTCTTCTGTAACTTTGGATTAAGAGATACTTTTTTAAAAGAAAAGAATAAAGCATTCTTTCCTTTGTAAATGTGCTGATGGCATGGATTCAGCTTTCTGACATCAGCATCCATTTTTTAATAAAATGAAAATAAAGATTTCCCCCCTTGTTTCCAATATTTTAAGTTATTTTCAATTGTGGTTGAAGCAATAGAACATTGAAATTATGGATTGTGCATGACAGTGTCTTGAGTGTAAAAATAAAATAAAAATAAAAATTGCAGTTTGAAACTTGGACCTAAAGTATTGCAAATAAAAAATTTAAATACCAATGGACTGTGTCCCCTCCGTATATGAGTCTGCTGCTGCATGTTAGAGAGGGGCAGGGAAGAGGGAGAATCAAGACTGGTTCCAGGTTTGAAGGTGCCACTGTGGCATATCGTTCAACATTTCATAAATGAGCACACAGGTAAAGGGAGTGTATATTAGTCAGAGAGATGGACTAGAACTGTAGAGACCTGAGTTTGGACCCATCTTTGGCCATAAATTCATTGCATGACCTGGATCAATCTCTCTCAGCCTAACTAGCTCATAAGAGTGGCATTTTCACAGTTCAAAAGCACACTTTCACTAGCCAAAAGCACTTGAGTTAAGCATGAAGCAGGGCTGGTGAGAGGTGTGGCCTGAGAGGAGAGGGTGTGGCCTGGGAAAGAGTCCTGAAGATTTGCTAAAGGTAAAGGGACCCCTGACAGTTAAGTCCAGTCGTGAACGACTCTGGGGTTGTGGCGCTCATCTCGTTTTACAGGCCGAGGGAGCTGGCGTTTGTTCGCTCCGCAGACAGTTTTTCCAGGTCATGTGGCCAGCATGACTAAGCCGCTTCTGGCTAAACCAGAGCAGCACACGGAAACACCATTTACCTTCCCGCCAGAGCAGTACCTATTAATCTACTTGCACTCTTTGGTGTGCTTTCAAACTGCTAGGTTGGCAGGAGCTGGGACCGAGCAACGAGAGCTCACCCCGTCGACAGGGTCAAATGTCATGCATGGGCCTGAGATGTCCCCCCCACCCTTCATTAATGTAACATGTACAGTGGCCTGTATCAGGTTCACAAAGATTTCCAGCAAAGTGAATTGGTACCAAGTGGAACAGCTCAAACACTCTCATTTAATTGGTCTATAAGCATCCTGATTACTGTCTGAGATTCTTGTGGTGTAGTGGAGAGCCACTGTGGTGTAGCAGTTAGGGTTCTGAATTAGGACCTGAAAGACCAGAGTTCAAATCCCCACTTGGTCATGAAGTTCACTGGGTGACCTTGGGCCAGACACCATCTCAGCCTAACCTACCCCACAGGGTTGTTGTGAGGATAAACTGGAGAGGGGAACAGCCATGTATGCTACATTGAGATCCTTGGAGGAAAGGTGAGTTATAAAAGCCAATGAAAAGATGTTGCAGATGCTGCCAAATTTTGGTAGACAATGGGAGTAGCTAGCTGTACACATATTTACACTATTTTAGCTATAAAGGTATTCAGCATGTTCCTATTTTCCATATTTTTGCGAGGGGGAGCAGGAGTTCCATAACTCAGTGGCAGAACACATGCATTGCAGGTAAATGTTTACATGCTCAATCTCCATCATCTCTGCCAGGGCTGGAAAATTCATAGCCATGTCTGAAATCATAGCCCAGATAACTCTGGACTACAATTCCCATTAGCCCCATCCAACAGGGCCAATAGTTAAAGAGGATGGAAGTTGTAGTCCAACAACATATGAACTCCAGGTTCATAGAATCCTAGAACTGTAGAGTTGGAAGGGACCCTGCCTATTCCAACCCCCTGCAATACAGAATTTTCAGCTAAAGCATCCATGACTGTTGTCCATTCAAGCTCTGCTTAAACATCTCCAATGAAGGAGTGTCCAGCACCTTCTGAAGGAGTCCGTTCCCCTGTTGAACAGCTTTTCCCGTCAAAATGTTCTTCCTGGCTGGTGGAGTTAATACTGAACTAGATGGACCTGTGGTCTGAGTTGGTGCCATGTCTCTTCCTATCCTACTCCTATGACTACTAGAACAGTATGTGTGCAAGAAAATGGTGCATGACTAGCCAGTCATGGTGCCAGTAATGCCTAAAACACACCCCTGACACCCTAACCTATACATTTATGATTTATTTTTGTTGCTCTTCGTTGGTTTCATGGGAGAGAAACTGCTATGGCAGAGAAACAGGAAATCAAACCTGAGTCCTAGTGTGGTGTGGGCAGTGGTAGAGGAAGGGGGCGGGGGAGCAGTTGCCTTGGGTGCCATCTCTGAGGGGGTGACAAGAAGGTACCCTGCGGGAGGCTTGCCCCACCGCCCCCGGGTGCAGCAGCGCATCATGCCACCACAGCCACATGTGGAGAATCCCTCTGCCGCCGCTGCCGTCGCAAGCAGAAGATCCCACCACCGTCCGCACGGCACTCGAGTGGTGCTGTCGGGAAAGAGCCTGGCGGCATATGTACAGCGCTGCTATGTACGGGGCACACACCGCTGGTCAGTTTGCCCTGCCCCCAACACCCCACACTGGGTGTCGCTTAGCCTTCCTTTGCCCCTGGGTGTGGGGGCTAATGTGTTTGGTTTGGAAGTTGGATGCTCAGTCTCAAAGATCCCTCTTGAACCATAAAGGCCTGAACGATATTCTCCAAGTCCTTCGCCCTCAGCCCAGTGAGAATAAAAGAAAGTTTTAGCATCTTCTTTGGAGCTTCTTAGATCTAAATATCGCAAGGGATCTCAGTATTACAATGCTGAGTGCTTCCAGATGACTGGTTTATTGAGCATTCATCCTGACTCATTTGCAGGAGACTAGATCCTGTAGTGGCAAGAGGTGCTTATCCATGCTTCCCAATGCATTATTGCTATTATTGCAAAAGTCGTTATCTTTTTTGTTGGGAAAGGGTTTTTTTGTTGCACAGTGCTTCCCAATCATGTGAGTGCAATTATTAGTTTACCATTATGTGACTGAATCCCATTCGAAAATAAAAGCAGCCTGGACGTGGCCTTAAATACAGTTGTTCAGGCAGCTGGGTGGACAGTGAACTATAGAACAGGATTGCCATAGTGTGGTCACATCTGGTCACTGCACCTGTGCATTCCTTAATGGGATGTACCGGTAGTTCCCACGTAGCTAAGGAGGGGGAAATCAAGCCTTGGAGGATTTCTGACAGTGGTGGCTGCTGCCCACAAGACCTGCTGCAGCTGCAATGTCAAGGAGCATGGCAAAAGAACAGTCACAAGGGTGTGGCCATGTTGTTCTGATTTTCTCCCTGTAATGCATGAGCATTGCAATTTTAAAAATAGTTGGCACTTAATTAAACTGAAAAGCGTATTAACTTTGGTTTGCAAGTGGTTTCTGCTTCTCTGCTGGGAGAAAAGTTGCATTCTTTCCTATCTGTTCTGGTTCTCCCCGTATCCTCCTCCTTTGCAACCAAGCAGGGAGCACGGAAACATTGCCGTTTTGTCAATGCATGTAGCCTACAGGATTGCAGCCTGATCTGGTCTTAAAGCTACCATGCAGGACTGCTAGCAAGAGACTCCTTATACGAGAAAAGGTTATTTCCCCCACCCTGCTTATTAATTTCCACATTTCTTTTCCAGGATATGGAATAAGATGGATGGGTATTCAATGGACTAGACAGGGGTCAGCAAACTTTTTCAGCAGGGGGCCAGTCCATTGTCCCTCAGACCTTGTGGAGGGCCGGACTATATTTTGGAAAAAAAAAATGAATGAATTCCTATGCCCCACAAATAGCCCAGAGATGCATTTTAAATAAAAGCACACATTCTACTCATGTAAAAACATGCTGATTCCTGGGCCGGATTGAGAAGGCGATTGGGCTGCATCCGGCCCACGGGCCTTAGGTTGCCTACCCATGGACTAGGACCTGGGAAACCAGGGTTAAAATCAACCATGACACTCGCTGGGTCACCCTGAGCCAGTCACACTCTCTCAGCCTAACCTACCTCACAGGGTTGTCAAGAGGATAATATGGGGGGAAAGGAGACCCACAAATGCCACCTTGAGCTTCTTGGAGGAAAGGTGGATTGGATAAAAATATAATACTGATGAATAAGGAATAGTAGTAATAATAAACAGTCTCTCTCCAGCCTGTTTGCTTCTGATTTTGAATTGGGGGGGGGGGGCGTGGAATCATGAAGAAATGCCTAACCTAAAAATCAAAGAAAAAAGAACATGGATTAAAATCGGGAAATTCAAGCCTACAAATAATAGGACATGCAGGTCATAAGCAAAGAATTATGGGAACTAAGCTTTGTTAAGAGTCTCTCAACAACTATCAGCACCTTTAACAAACTACAGTTCCCAGGATTCTTTGGGGGAAGCCGTGTCTCTTAAAGTGGTATAAGAGTGCTTCAAATGCATAGTGTGAGCGAGTCTTCTTTCTTTTTTTTTCCCTACCAAAAATGAATGGGATTCTGAAATGGAAAAGAAGAAGAAGCCTTGCACACCTTTACATGTGCATCCTGCAAATCCCCAGAACTTAAGCAGCCCACGCCATAGCTGTGCTGTGATGGGGGAACTCTGCCATCCATGCAGACTTTGCAGGGTCAGGAGGCCCCTTTGGATCAAAGTTGTTAGGAATGCAAACAGCAGCTTCAGCTCAGCACTTGCAAACCACCAGTGAGCAGCCAGCAGCAGAGGCACCAGGAGGTCAGCTGCAAGTCAATTCAGATTAACACTTACAAGCCAATCAGGACAAAAATAGAGTTAATCTACTGGTTTGAGCCTCTAAACAGGGTGAATCAGAGGTGATTTGGCTCTCAGTGCACGCTGAGGAATATGAAGCGAATTAATGCAAATATTTAAATCTGTGCCCTCACTTTATTGGATTTTACTTTCATTGTCAAGTCGGGTGGGGGGGTGCTTCCAGAGGTGGCGAGTGCTCAATAAAGTAAAGTAAAATCCCAAATCACCACCAGCTTGTTAGGCCCCAGTTTGAAAAAATGCAAAAATGCAAAAATCAAGACCTGCTTAGCCAAATGCAGACTACCAGCTATATGTCAGGTGCCAAGCCAAGAAGCTTTGACCTTTTGAATCATCACAGGTCAAGTTCAAAAAAGGGGTTCTGTCTAAACTGGAAAAAAACAGGATGCTGGAGTAGATGGGGAACTGGTCTGATTCAGCAGGGCTTTTCTTCTGTTCTTAAGGATCCTTGTCTTGCTTCACATATACAACTATATGCTCAAAGGCCCTCCCTCGCTGCAGATATTGGTGATGTGTGTATAGATAGCAAGGGAGGGGTGTGCAATAATAGGGTGGGGCTAATTAGCATGGTCCTGCTCCACTCTCCAACACTGTTCAAAGAATTCCCACAGAGGGCAAGCATCACCTCTCACATCCTGTGAAGACCACCTTTGCTGTGAAGCCATAAGTAGTCTCAGGAGTGCCAGCTTGGCCCTGCGACCGTGGGTGTCTAGGGTTGTGGGTGCCATGCAGTGTGCATGACCCTGGTGCCAAATTTTGTGGGTGCCCAGCCCCTTCATGGGGCATTTTGTGGGTGCTCGGGCACCCAGGGCCCCAGATAGCCAGCACCTATGAGGAGCCTCCAGGATACACACTTTTTAAAAAATGACTTTTTGCTGTTATGAAAATGATGAGGATATGCACCAAAAAGCGTGTGATAAACCAGTGGTTGACGAGAAGGTGTATAATTTTCCTGCAAACAAATCAGAGCAAATGCCCAATAAACAGAGGACATATTATAAATTCTGCACAATTTGTGCAAAACAAATCAGGATGACTGCTCTGGAGAAGCTGTTATCCTTAACCTGTTTAGTCCTCATCCACAAATGAAACTAAGGACCATGCACTTGCTATTAGTCATCTATCGTTACCATTGCCACTACCCACCCATTCGTGTCTCTGCTGTTGTTGAGATTTATATTGCAAGTCCTTTAGGGTCAGGGAGTTCCCTTTTCCCCTAGCTTGTGCATACCCACGTTGGAGGAAAACAAATACATTTCCTTCTCTTGAGTTTGTAGTTAATGTATGTGTTACTGTAAACCACACGAGGGCACTGTTTGTCTAGCAATCTGGCCGCGCTTGTTCGTAAGCCTCTTTGTCTACGTTAACTCCACCCCTATAAGCGGAGCCATTTTGTTTATCATTCATCCCTAGCTTGTTGAGACAATATGTCTTCTGTTTCTCACTCTCCTCACTATTCATCCTGTAGTTTCTTCATGAATAAAGCATTTGAACTCCAAGAACTGCAAGTGATTATTCCAAACTACGGTAATTCCATCAAGCTGCAAGGTCTGCTAACAATCGATGTCAGCAAATCTCTGAATTGCCTGGTTTGGAATACAAATTTGGCATGTTCATAAAGTACACCCGTATCCTGATTGTGCAATTTCAATTCGTTCTCCATCTCAAATGTTAATCTGAACCAGAGAAGTGGGAGGCAACATCTCTGCTATAGGAGAGAGGTAGGGAAAATGGGAAGGAGGAAGAGACCTTCCCTGATCCCACCCTGGTTTTAGGGGAGATCTCGTGATATGTCTCTGGAAACTGGTAGCAGTGCTGCTGGTAGCAGTGCTTCTCTGCTATTAGTGGAGGTTTTCAGGGTGAGATGGGAGGGGGGTGGGGACAGCCCAACCATGAGACAAGGTGAAGCCTCGTGGACGGCAGAATCCCCAGGTGCAGCAGATCCTGATCTTTATTTGGGCATTGGGCCGGCCCTGGAGGCTTCCACACTCGTGGGCTGGGCCTGGGTCAAAGGCACCTTTGCCTGGAAATGTGCTGATCTTATGGTGCTCTTCTAGAAGGGGGCAATACTTTTTTCTAAGGAGATTTGGTGGCTTGGATTAGGGGTGGGGCTGGAAATGGGAATTCCCAGCTCCAACAAGTGGAAGGGAGCGAGGAAGTAACCTGAAATAAAATGGAGTGATCTTCTGCAAGTGGAACTTCTGCCAAGAAGATTCCTCTAGCTGATTATCCCCCTGCCCATCTGCATAACCCCCACTTTGAAGGGTCAACCCTCTGGAGAGCGTTTTTTGGAAGGAGCAGGTGGGAGGAGGGGAAGAGAGAGTTGTACAAACGATTTTTTACTCATGCAACCATTGGACACAGCTCAATAATAAAAGCATACATTTTATTCAGATGTTGCCACTGATAACAGATAATCGTTGGACTTGACATTCTTTGGAGTTTATGACAATAAAAACATACAGAAGGTTAACAGTAATATGATATGTTATTGCCACCAGGAACTGTGCTTTGCAACTTTTTGATATGATGATTACAGTTTTATTATATATAATGTTATGTTTCTTTACAGCCAGTTACGTGTGTGTTGTGGTACTCTGAACATGATTTACGTAACAAGACAATTGTGGTGTGTGTTGACCTAGTCATTTGCCATGGCTGTTTCTATTGATATAATTTATGTAATTAATGATGTAATTAATGCTGTAATTTATGTAATTAATGATATTAATGATGTTACATATTAATAGTTTGATTATTGTAATATAAACAGTGGAGACAGCAATGACTATTTAGCAAGTGGAATCTATTTATGATTAATTTACACTGGATAAATCTTTAAAAAGCGAAGAAATACTAATGAAGATGGAAAAAACTTAATGTACTAGATCTCTACTAGTTGGATATTATTGCGATTATGTTCCTTTAAGAATGATAGATTCTAATTGCCTGTACCTATTGATTATTACTTAGAATATCTTTGATTGACTTTACTTATTTCTTCTATAGATATCCTGTGTTGTCTGAATTACTGCAAAGAAGGTATCCTTTCTTGTAACACACAGGTGTTTAGGTAATTAATGGCGTTACAATCTCCTAAGATTAATTTATATTTTTATGATCAATATTAGGGAGTGGAGACCGCAATGACCATTTGCCAGATGGGATCCATTGATGATTAAGCCTCATTGAAAAAGTTTGATAAAGTTGTAATAGTATATAAATGAAGATGTGGAATACTTAACTTTTTGGATTTGTATCGGTTGAGTATCATTGCAATTAGGTCTCTTTAAGAATATTTAATTCTAATTGCCTGCACCTTCCCCTTGCAGGAATTGCTCGGGGATATAGGGATTGCTCCTATATAGTTTAGTTTCAATGATCATTCATACGGAGCATCTCTGACTGGCAACTTCTGCGTTCCTGTGGACTATTTCGTCTGAAAAAACCTACTGAAAAGTCTCCTGGAAACCTTGTCACTGAAGAAGCCCAATCAATGGGTGAAACAAGGGTGTATCCTGGGAACTGGTCTATCATCAGCTGCCTTATTGTTACTAAGTGGTTCTGTTTGTTACACTTTTAAGACATAGGACTATGCAGAAGGAAGACATCAGTATGAAATGGCATTGCCAACAAGAACTGTACATTGTAATTGTTGGACTTGACAATCTTTGGACTTGACAATCTTTGGACTTTACGACAATAAAAACATACAGAAGGTTAACAGTAATATGATACGTTATTGCCACCAGGAACTGTGCTTTGCAATTTTTTGATATGACGATTACAGTTTTATTATATATAATGTTATGTTTCTTAACAGCCGGTTATGTGTGTGTTATGGTATTCTGAACTGATAACAGATAGGCATCGAAAACAAAAGCAACAGTGCAAAAAAGGCTCAGTACAATAAACAGCTATCCTATCCATATTCCTTTCATTTTTCTGTCCAAAGAGCTGTCATACAATTCAGCTGGCTCAGATAGAAGGCAGGCATACCTTCCCAGTGTGGACAGATGCAAGCCTTTAAACTACATTCCCCACAGCTGAGTATTAGGAATGGCAAAGCTTGTGTTTCGCATCCCAGAACACTGATTTTCCCATGCTGGGATTTGTCATTGCTTGTGTCAAATTTAGCAAATACTTTGGCATTTACTTAATGCAACTAAAAGGAAACTACTCTTACTATTAGAAGCAATATTCAACGGTGCTGTTTAGGAAGGACCATAGCTCAGTGGTGGAGCATCTGCTCTGCATGCAGAAGGCCCCAGGTCCAATCCCCAGCATCTGGAAGAAGCTCAGTCTGAAACCCCAGAGAGCTGCTGCTAGTCAGTGTCGACCATATTGAGCTATACTTGGTACAAGGCAGCTCCCAAAGTTCTGATGAAATGCTATTTTCTAGCAGAACAGCTAAAATGCATTGCAAGGCTATAATGGTTTCATGTGAATTGCACTAGTGAAGCCAGTGCCTGGAAGCAGCTGCTATCTGTGATAGAAAATATGTTTGGAGATATATACTGTATGTGTGTGTATGTGTGGTGAAAGAGAAAGACAAATGATATATTTGGCTGCACATTTGCACATTTGCTTCTTTCTCTTTTGTTGGCCATTTGTTGTTGCCCAAGTAGGACCCAGACACAACACCCCAAGCATTTTAAAGCATTTCACACCAAGATGCAAATCAGTGGCTCTCGCTCCATCCCCATTGTGGATGCTCACTGGAAACTCTTGCCTGTCAGCCCTTAGAATTCAGAACTCCACGAGGTCATCGCTAGTAACAACCTTGATGGTGATGTGACCTGGCATGTCATAATCTTCGCGACTCCCTCTGTCCTGGAGCTGGAACTTCTGAAGACTTCTGGGGTAATTGGGTGATACTGAGATCCGCACTTGTCCCATGAACTTGTCGCAAAGGAGCCCGCTGTGCCAAACCTACAGAGATAGGAAGGAAATGAGAAATAATTGCTGCTAGATGGGCTGGCATTTTCCTCCCCATACACCCCTCCCCTTTCCCGCGATTGGAAAGGGTCAAAAGGTCATCTGTACAAGTCCTCAATTGGAAGAGCTCTCCTCTTTCAACCTCGCCTTGACCTCAGTGAGTTTTGTGTATCACTGTTGCACAGATGGGAAAGATGCGTCCCCAACACAGCTATGTGCTGCTGCTACAGGCTGCAAGCGCTTGAAACTGTTTAGAGGTTCCCTCCCGCAGCAAAGCGGTCTTCCCTCTTATATGACAGCCGCAGAGGATGCAATTAACAAAGACATACAGATCGTGGAACTATGTGTGGTGTGTTTTTCACCTCCCTGAAAGCCATCCCCAAAATCACAGAAAAGATGCTTTAAGGGGAAACATTTTCACACCCCTGTTCTCCGTTCCACGCTAGCACCATTGCTGCTACTGGCATACTGTTACTGACAGATTTGCCCAAGTAAAAATGCAGGTTTAGTATATCTAACCACATGCATCCTTTGTTATCCTGATTTCCTCTCACTTAACTTCTCTTCATATATACACATACAGAGTATACAAGGCCCTATCTGCACTGGAGTTCCGCTGGCTTTTTAAAATGCATGTGTTTCATACAGCCATTCCTATCACATGTAAATCTACTTCAGTCATACATTGGTTTTCAAACAGCTTTGTTCTCAAACATTTCGGTTCCCGAACGCCACAAACCCAGAAGTGACTGTTCCAGTTTGCGAACTATTTTGGAAGCCAAAGGTCCGACAGGGCTTCCGTGGCTTCTGATTGGGTGCAGGAAGCTCTGTCGGATGTTCGGCTTCCAAAAATAGTTCGCAAAAGTACGACTGTAGTATCTTTGCTGTGTTGTTTTAGTGGGATTGCTTTACTGCATATTTTAATTATGGATGTTTATAGCTTAAGTTATATACTATATATGTATGTGTTATATTAATATTTTGTTATATATATTCTAATAATTGCCTTTTATACTTGTAAACAGTTTAGAAGGCTGTTTTCCCATTGAGTGGTCTAAAAATTAATAAATAACAACCAGAATTTACCCATCACAATATACCTGCTTTTTTATTATGTTAAAATGTACTACGGTGGGCACTTGTAATTTGAAGAAAAAGCAGTTAGGGAGTCCCAGTCCAGATTAGAGCCACACTCCAGTTTCCTATTGAAAAATCGCCCCGAGCTGTTACTAAATGCCTCTGGTAGTGTTTATGGCAAGCTTTACAGCAGAAAACCATTTGGACGGAGGGCATTCTAGAATGAAGTTTTGCAACTGCTTTTTCATCCCCCCCCCAACTAAAAAATTGGTCTGTTTAAGCACACTTTTACAAAAGCATATTTATTGTAATATAAGGCAGGCTGTGAATGTAACAAGTAAGTAAACCAACTATGTTGGCCTTCTGTAGGACTGGGGATACCCATAAAACACACTTGGGCTGTGTACACACTATGTTTTTAAAGCACATTCAGAGAATTCTGGGCACTGTGGTTCACCTCTCACAGAGTTACAGTTCTCAGCAACCCTTAATAAACTACACTACCCAGAGGGCGATTGCTTCAAATGTGCTTTAAGTTATAGTGTGTACACAGCCTAAGTGACATTGAACAAGTTTTAATTTAGTCTTTGAAATATACTCAGAGTTGAGTAGTAATTTCATGCTCTTTATTTCAGCTCATAGGAACAGTGATTGAATTTCCCCCCGAACTCAGGCTTTATATACATTATTTACACAATGAGTACCGTCTGATTGGTTGATTATGTTTCCCTCCGGGAGCCTTATTGGGCTGCTGCTGCAGGCCAATCAGTTGTTGCATTCTAGGATTCTACCGGCCTAATAGGTTGATAAACTTCCTCCTGGGGTCTGATTGGGCTGCTCCCGCAGGCCAATCAGGTTGTTGTATTCTAGGCTCCTACCTGCCTATTGTTCTAAGATTCAAGCTTAGTACATAACAGTCTTGCTTAAACTTTTGACGCGAATAAAACAATGGTAGGGGAAAGAGTACCCCTTGGAGGAAGATAGGTTAAAAGAACATAACACGTAAAAATCAATAAAATTAAATGAAAAATCCCTATTAAATGCATGCACAATGTCCCACACATCCAAGGCTATGGTCACATGCCTCAAGATTTGGTATGAAGGCTCATACAATCATCACCTTGCTGAAACTAAACAGGTCTAGGTCAGGTTAGTGTCTGGGTGGGAGGCTGTTTGGGAATCACCTCTAATGAATGAATGAATAGACTTTATTTGCATAGCCAACAGGCCATAGCATCAAGGACAGACAAAAACAAAGATACATTACGGAAATAGTTATCATAAAATAATCTCAGTACTTAAAACTTGGCAGGGGTAATGATAATAACAATAAGATCCTAGGCAAGGAATCCAGGTGACGGCACTGATGTCATTCAGATAGCAGCTATCAGTCTCATTGCTCTCTCGACAAATTTGGCAACCCTCTCTGTTGTTGAGCTGTTCCGGTCAGCCAGGAGTGAGAACAACTTGGCTTCACAGGAGCGGCCTAGGATGGCAGATAGTAGCGGCGTGATGGTCTCGTCCCTGAGATCTTTATATAGGGAGCAGGACAAGAGAACGTGTGACACGGTCTCCACGCAACCAGCTCCACAGGGGCAGAGCCGGTTCTCGAATGAAATTTTTTTATATCTACCTTCAAGAACAGCTGATGGTAACATATTTAGTCTGGCCAGTGTAAAGGCCCGCCTAAGTTTTGGAATAGTTAAGGTAGACAAATAAGGTGCCCGAAAATCAAAGTGGGAGGGGGGCAGATAAGCGTACCAAGCACTAAATTTCTTAATATAGGCCAGATTATTCTGTTGCTCAATATCCTTCATGCGCTGGTCAATAACGGTTTTTGCCTTGGGTAGACCCATTTTCAGGAGATGCTGTGCTTGGAGGCCACATGTAAGTAGTTTTTGATGCACTACTTTGGACCACCGACTTCTATGAGCATCTCGTGCTACTAGAGGTAGTAGTCCAGATGGGTTTAAGTTTAAGCGAAGCCAATAGTTGAATGTTCTTAGCCAGGTCCGGGTTTCGACGGAGAGGAGGCCAGTCTCCAGCCGTAGGGCCACATTTGGTACGCATGGTGGAACGGCTAGAATCTGTCTTAAAAATTTAGACTGGACCATTTCAAGTGTGCCCTCTAATGATGTATTATTGTGCTTTCCATGATCCATTAAACTGGAACCTGTATTGTTGGAGTTCTGTTTTTATTATATTGTTTTAGGTTGATTTGTACTATTGTACGCTGTTCAGAAATGCTTAAACTTTTAAGCAGTTTAGAAATACTTTAAAATAAAATAACTAATGTCTGCTACCCTGCTGTGGGTTCCATAGAAATTTAAGAAAACAAAAGGAGAAGGAAAGAAACTAGTAGAAAGCAGGTACAAGTAGGAATGTAATAATTTCTCTTACCTGGACAACAATCGGGCTCGCAATGTTCCTCTGGTAGAAAATGGCTTGTGTATTGAAAATAGCACTGAGGGTGCTCTTCTGCACAGGAGAACGAACTTTCTGATTCTCACACTTGATGACAATGTAGGGATTTGCTCCTGGGAAAAGACAGTGTTGTTCCACTTTCATCACCACCATCATTCATTTAATGCAATATAGACACTTTGCCACTATACAAATTCAGCCATATACCAAAGAAACATAGGGACTAGCCACCTAAACATTTTTGCTAGCACAATGGAACTTTTCCACCCTCTTCTTTCCCTGTGCACCACCCTGCAACTCCTAAATCTGTTTCAGATTCACTTTCCTTCAATCATGACACTCAAGGTAGCATACTTTCCCAGCCAAGCATGGACTTAGTTTCAGCAACGTGGCTGCATCACATGGCCTCAGACAATGCCCTGAGATGCACGGTACAAGAAGATGCAACTGGTGAAAAAACAGGCCAGCTAGACAGCTCACTGGGGTGGGTATATCATTATTAATATCATTATATATTTATTTATATATCCCACTGTTTTTCCCTGACAGGACTTAAGGCAGCTTTCATATAAAAATGAGAGCGGCTAAAAGCATTGGGGGGGGACACACCCAATAATTTAAAAGTAATTAAACATTTATAGAAGTAAAACTAATATACACTTATAAAGTCTATTAAAACCATGCAAATAAGAACAGCATGGCACCAGCCCTTTCATTAAAAGCAGCCAATTCCCAAAATCCTGTTGGAAGAAGAAAGTCTTCACTTGCTGGCAGAAGGACAACATTGAGGGAGCCAGTTTAACTTCT
This sequence comes from Podarcis filfolensis, assembly GCF_964270895.1. Taxonomy (NCBI): domain Eukaryota; kingdom Metazoa; phylum Chordata; class Lepidosauria; order Squamata; family Lacertidae; genus Podarcis; species Podarcis filfolensis. The sequence continues at coordinate 25,734,139 of NC_139617.1, forward strand.
CTAGGAAAAGAGCTGCAAAGTCTGGGAGCAGCCAGAACTGAGGCCCTCTCCTATGTCCCCATCATTGAGCTATTTTTTAAGGAAAAGCAGCAAAAACTACACGGCCAACGTCGCTTGTCATATGTCCAGATTTCCCCGGACCTTTCCCTTCCAATTTTCACCCAGACACTCCTTCCGCCTACAATATTCTGATTATGTCAAAACTAGGGCAGGTTCAAATGAGGGAATACGGTCTTTCAGATGGTTTGGACTGAAGCAATGTAGGGCTTTACAGGAATATCACAACCATATTACTCCACTGCTGAAATAACTGCATGGGTTGCCAATTAGCTACTATACTAAGTTCAAGGTGCTGGAATACAAAGCCTTATACAACTTGAGAACAGGACACCAAAAAGTCACCCTATTCCATACATTGTCAAATGATCATCTCACTTTGTCAATTGATCATCTCAAGGGTACCCAGTAGATACCATCTTATCACAATATTGGAATTAGGTATTTTAATGTGGTGACACTCACACTCCTGCTAAATATTTGACAGGCGCTTGTTGAAGACTTTCCTCTTTCAACAAGACTTGTAGGTGGAATTTGTTGTCTATCTGTATTGCACTGGATTTTGATTGAATACACATAATGGTTTTTGCTGTTTTTAATTGTATTGTATTTATTTTTTGTTTTTAAGTTATTTTTATATGTGCAATTATTTTAACTGGTGTGTGTGTGTTTTACATATGCATAAATCGCTTTGAGGTGCCTCATAGGGAGCAATTCATGAATGACATGAATAAATAACAAGGTGCTCAACAGAAATTATAGGAAGCTTACCATTCCTAGTCTTCAGGAACAGATGAAAGGAGCCTCATACACCATTAAAAAGCAGAGGTTCATTTTGTTAAGTCAGGAGCCATGCAACCTTCAGCCCACGAGAAGGCAGTTATTGCAGATGCATAAACTAACCTTGGACAATGTCTTTGAATGCTACCACCACAACAGGGCTTTTCAATGACAGCCAGACATAAGCATCTCCTTGTCTTGATCATTTTCCTCTTGAACAAACACTTTGAACTGGCCTCGCACAAGAAGAGGGGAAAATAAAACCCTGACCGAGTTGGCCACTGGAGTGTTTTGTCTTATTGCTCAGTACAGATTAGAGGATGTTATGGCTCATTGGGTCTGAAGTGGATTTTTTAAAATTTTACAACCTGGAAGCAGCAAGGAGTAGGTAGAACTCTTGTTAAGGGGGATTTATAAGCGCTCTGGCCAAACACTGCTGTCCTTTGACATTTAAAATGCTGCGTGAAATCACACTCTTTCCGAGCACATGGACTTGATGGGAATGAGCTTCTGGTGGCATCATGTGGAAAAAGGAGAAGGGTTGGCCTTTTCAGCAAAACTAGTTTGGGTTCCTGGTGTGTGTGTGTGTGTGTGTGTGTGTGTGAGAGAGAGAGAGAGAGAGAGAGAGAGAGAGAGAATGAATGCAGGGCCTCAAACTCACACCTGCCTATCATTAAGAGCCAGTGTGGTGCAGCAGTTTAAGTGTTGGACTAGGACCTGGGAGAGACCAGGGTTCAAATCCCCACTCAGCCATGACACATATTGGGTGACCTGGGGGCCTGGAGTTGTGGCATGTTAGGCTAAGAGGCAAGATCACTCAGTGAGCTTCATGCCTGAGAGGGGATTTGAACCCTGATCACCCAAGTCTTAGCCTGATGCTCTAACCACTCACACCACGCTGCCTCTCACGTCATGGCTCTCAACCTGCCCATATATTAAGATCAACAACAGAAACCCTCGTTGTTTGTAGGCCAGCAGGGGAGATGGTCTTTTCTGTGGTGGCCCTGTGGATGTCAAACTCCTTACTAAACAAATCTGAGAAGGCTCTCACACTCCAATGTTTTCACATACAGGTACACAGAGGACTAGCTGCACAGCTAATCCAGAAAGGGAGAAATCACAGTAGTCAGAAAAAATGGTGGTGAAATACCAGCAGCAGTGAGGGAGGAGGAACAGTGGTGCTGAAAAAAGTGGATATTCACACAATGGAGAGAAATTTCTCTCACGGCTGAGTTTCTTGGACCTGAAAGTCAACACTGGCAAATTATTCAGAATAGCCCTGCTAGGCACTGAATGCCATTTTGCTGTTCACTGACTACAAGTACTAGACGTAAATCTAAGTAATAGGCTTTTAAATATCCCTGTGCTCCACGTGGCTTGGTGCTTGCAAATCCCATACCCAGCACTTGGCAGTCAGAGGTGTTTGTTTTATTGATCTGTCAGCACCGTAGTAGGAGCTGAGAAATAATCAGTCCTCTCAATCCGTCCGCCTCTGTCACACACACACACCCCTTCGGGAAATGTGAAAAGAAAAATGTTTCATGTGTGTGTTGGGGGCAGGGGAGGAAGGCTCTAAAAATAATGATTTAGCAGCCTGAGCTGAGAAAATTCCACTGCTTTTTAAGAGGCTCTTCTGCTTTTCTCTTTTTATATCAACCCCTTTGTTTCTCTGTTCTGCTAGGGCTTAGGCAAACACATGAAGCCATTGCAAAGGTTGCAAAATTTATCAAATGCCAAAAAATTAACAAGTGTCTAAATCTGGTACTGCCATTGAGCTTGAGGCCCCAGGCCAGATGACCTTCCTCCTGCCACTTCCGATTGGCCTTGCTTCGATATATACATGCATACATAACATCTGGATGCTATGCTGAATGCCATTTATGCTTAAACTCTTTCAGAGCATTTGCAGAACACTGACTACTGGTATTTGTCAAGGAAAACTGCCAAGGAGTCTCTGGCTATTGAAATTGTTCCAAGGCTGTCAAAGAAGGTTGGCATAAGAAGTTGAAAGGCATTAGGTGCAACGGCAGCTGAATTACATGATGTAGATTTCTTCCCTGTTCCTTTTGAACAAACTATGTTATCAGTCGGTGGATTTTAAGAAATTCGAAATAAGGTGATGTAAGTCACATGGCCAAATATTGATTACTCTCATTTATCATTCATTCAGTATGAAATTACATAAAATGTTACTAGAGATGTGTCTGTGTGTGCATTTCCAAAACTCAACAAAAGCTATTTTGAATATGCATTCTTCACATATTATCCCACCTCTATGGCTTTTAAATTAGGCTAGCGAGCAACCCAAGCAACAAATGGCTGAAAAAGAAACCTGCATAGGTTCCAGTGCTTCTCTAGTGTCAAATGTCCAAAGACAAAGTACAGTTAACAAATAGGCAGCAGAGGGCGCTGCTTGACTTTCAAGTGAGTATCTCCCTTTCATGTATGCTAAGTTTAAAAGGAGCCTGAAAAATTAATCAAGACTGGGTTCAGACACACGGCTTGTCCACACTTCCGCTTGTCTCGTGCTTTTAGTTTGTCCCATGCTTTCTAGGCATGTGTTACTATTATTATTTGCAGTCAGCTGTTGCCTCTTCAATGCTCTATTCAGCACAGACTGCCCTCTGCCACCGCGATCTACCCAAACAGCTAACATGAAAGGAGAAGTGCATGTTAGTCTCTGGACAATTCCAATGCACACGATCATCTCATTTCATGAAAACCACGGGGGAGTGAACCCAGGAAGTGGCTAGAATAAATTGCAAAAGGCCCCATTGAGTGCTTATCCATTCTACCACTTACTCCTGGGAAAACCTGTGTTTTAAGTTCAGACCTGGGGTGCCAACTTGAATGAAATATTGGGGGGGGGAGCAGGTAAGCCTTGCCCTGCATTATCAATCACAAGATGTGGCACTGGCACACACACACACACACACACACACACACACACACACACACACCATTTGAATGGCAATGGCCATCAGTTTTGGAAGGGTCAAGCCCCCTCAAATATTTTATTGGCTCCTATGATCAGAACAAATGGGTTTTCTGGAGGAAAGTGACAGGACAAAGCCAAAAACACTCAGACATATGCATTCTAGGCATGGGACAAGTGGCAGCGTGGGCGAGCTCAGAATCACCTTGAAACAAACCTTCCATTGCCCAGAGCTAAGTATGGACCATGGATGGACAGGGCTTTTCTTCAGATGGAAGTCACCAGAACTCAGTTCCTGCACCTCCATTATAAGAGGACAAGGGAGGCGTTCATGGTGAGTTCCAGCACCTCTTTTTCTAGAAAAATAGCACTGTGAATGAGTGTGTGCCTTACAAAGCGAAATCCCAGTCCACCTGAAACTGCAATTTTAGGTCAGGTTTGGATTTCTAAAGTTCAGACTGCAACATCTGACTTTTAGCTTCATTCCAGGATTTTTAATATGTTTCATCTCTGTGTTATTCACTAAGTCGACAGGAATGATTTCCCTAAGAACATGCTGTACAGCTCTCTTAAATCTTAGTTCCCTTTCTTAATCTTAAGCTCACCTGCTAGTTTTATCTGACAGCACAGTGTTTCCATAGATTAAGAGAAATTGAATTTTAATGTTCAGGTCATCTGAATAATTTACTAACTCAGTACAAGAACCACAAAGACTTTTGGATTAACCCTTTGCACTTACCGATATATGGGTCCTGACATCTGAGACGTGACACAGAGTGGACTTTAACTTGGGACACCCTCGCAACGAAGCCACGTAGGATGTCCAGGCAGGCGCCCCTGGGTCGATGCAGTGTAAGCTCCCTGGAACACCAAGACAAAATGTATCAGGTAGGAATGACTGGTGGATTAATACCATATTCTATATGGAATATTGAACTTTTGCCTCCCTTACTTTGATGCCACCAGATACTTTGATGCTTATGGACAAATAATACAGTGTTGTGGGTGATTAATTTCAAAGTATTACAAGTGGGGAGAAAAGTTCTTCATTAGGGATGACACCTTAGAATAATATTTGAGCATAGTTTTTTGCTCCAAGGTGTTAGGATGACTTTTTGTTGGAACAATATTTAAAATACATTTGCAAACATTGTAGGTTTGGCGCTTTGTTTCCTTGAGAAGGAAATGGGGCGAGACCAGCGGTAGGCATTTCTGGTATTGCATGCCACAAAATAATACAGGTGTGCTGTGGAGTCTTGCCCACCCCTGTCAATCTGATGTTTAGCTCTGCCCTCCCAAAAATATTTTTCTTGATTTTGCAGTAATACATGTTAAGTGAGCACATTAAAATTTGTAGAATGAGAAAATGAGGACATCCGTCCCCCTTGCCTCCTCTTGGCAGAAGCCAGGTAAGTATTAACCTTTTTTATATTCTATTATATGATCTTCAGTCATGTTTGTTTACTGTCTCTGTCATTCCTTCAAGAGGGTTCTTGCATATCATATCATCGTAGTTTCCATGAACCAAAGGAGACAGGACACACATGGGCATAGTTCTAACCAAGTCAGGAAGTCCAGATCTGTACTGATGCAACCAATATGGTGTTCTCCATTCATGTGCAATAATGGCCACCAACCGGGCAGAGAAAGTGTCTGGTTTCCAACCCACCCTGTACTGCTACTTTATGAGTGATTTTTCCCTGCAAGTGCTAACCACCTATAATAATAATAATTTTTATTTATACCCCGCCCTCCCCAGCCAAGGCCGGGCTCAGGGCGGCTAACAAGCAATAATAAAAACAATTTGAATGAATACAACTTAAAAACAAGATTAAAATACAACATTAAAATATTGAAACATTAAAATATTAAAATGCAGCCTCATCACAGGAGGAGAAAGGAAAAAGGGAAAAGAAAGAGGGGGAGGGAATCAAATTGGCTCCAAGCCAAAGACCAGGCGGAACAACTCTGTCTTACAGGCCCTGCGGAAAGAAATCAGATCCTGCAGGGCCCTGGTCTCATGCGACAGAGCGTTCCACCAGGCTGGAAGAGGTGAAAAGGCCCTGGCACTGGTTGAGGCTAATCTAACTTCCTTAGGGCCCGGGACCACTAGAGTGTTGCTATTTATGGACCTTGAGGCTCTCCGTGGGGCATACCAGGAGCGGTGGTTCCGTAGGTACGAGGGTCCTAGGCTGTGAAGGGCTTTAAAGGTCAAAAGCAGCACCTTAAATCTGACCCTGTACTCTGTACTCCGCCGGGAGTCAATGCAGCTGGAAAAGCACTGGGTGAATATGCTCCCATGGCAGGGACCCCGTGAGGAGCTTCGCTGCAGCATTCTGCACCCGCTGGAGTTTCTGGGACAGCTTCAAGGGCAGCCCCACGTAGAGCGAGTAGTCAAGCCTGGAGGTGACCGTCGCATGGATGACTGTGGCCAGGTTGAGGCGAGAAAGGTAAGGGTGCTACCCACCTTATTTTTATGACTGCAAGCCATTTTACATTGTTTCATTATTCGACTCTAAAGCTGTAAACTATCTGGGGGCCTTAGAAGGGTAATAAATAATAATAATAATAATAATAATAATAATAATAATAATAATAATAATACTGTAATAGTAATAATCTCCATTCTTATAATTTGAATCCTACCCTCTGTAGCAACAGAATACAGTGGTACCTCAGGTTACATACGCTTCAGGTTACATACGCTTCAGGTTACAGACTCTGCTAACCCAGAAATAGTGCTTCAGGTTAAGAACTTTGCTTCAGGATGAGAACAGAAATCGTGCTGCAGCGGCGCGGTGGCAGCGGGAGGCCCCATTAGCTAAAGTGGTGCTTCAGGTTAAGAACAGTTTCAGGTTAAGTACGGACCTCCAGAACAAATTAAGTACTTAATCTGAGGTACCACTGTACAAGCTTCCTCCATCTTCTATGCCACAGCCCTTCTGATATTTGAAGATGGCTATCATAACAACTCTCTGGGCTCATCCTAACTATGACTTGTCTAACCACTTTCCACAGGGGAAACCTGGTCTTTACCATTGAATCAGAGCAAACATCAATGGAGTTTTCTGTGATTTGACGTTTGCTGTGATTTAGTGCTAAAGAACAGGTTTTCCTGAGAAAGTGGCAGGGCGAACAGAAAAAAATCTCACTCATGCTTTCTTACGCATGGGAGAAGCAAAAGTGTGGATGAGCTTCATTCTTCTCCAGGATAAGCATTCCCAACTCCCAAGGCTTGATTTCCAGGTGCTTGGTCATCTTTGACACCCTCCTCTGAACATGTTTGTCGAAATTCTTCTTAAGTTGTCATGCCCAGAACTGGACACAGGACTCCAGGTGTGGTCTGACCAAGGCAGAATAGAACTGTACTACTCCTTTCCTTGATCAGGACACTATATTAGTGTTGATGCAGTCTAGAATAGCATTAACTAATTTTTTGCTGCTGTATCATACTGTTCACCTATCTGAAGCTACTAAGACCCCCCCAAATCCTTTTCATGTGTTCTGTCAAGCCAGGTGCCCCCCTCCCATCCTGTATTTGAGCATCCTAGTATTCCTGCCTATGTGTAGAACCTTGAATTTGTACCTACTGAAATGGGACTTTAACAAATGGTTTTGGCCCAGTCCTTCAATATGTTAAAGCCACCCTGAATCCTGATCCCTTAATTCCTTCAAATTATTTGTAAAGATGTTGAACACCAGGCCCCACAGCACCCCTCTTGCCACTCCTTCCCCCCAGGATGAACCATTGGTCCCAGCTGTCCTGATTGTGCAGAGCACCTAAATGCGAGCAGCTGCTCACATGCAGGTGTTATTTTTAGCCCTAAGAGGATTTTTAGTCCTCTTAGCCAGGCACCCCACATGTTAAGGGCCTTGAGGACCCTGAAGCTGGTGCAGATGATCCCCTTGAGGGGCCATCCAAGTTGAGGCCTGCTGAAGAGTCTCTCGAGCTGTCAGAGGAGGAGGCAGGGCCACCCACATCCTCAAGAATGTTGGTGTCAGAAAGCTCCAAGTCTAGCCTGAAGAGCAATGGCATAACATGTGCCTACAACCCCAGAGCCATCACGCTAGACATGAGTGAGCGATCACTGGAGCTCTTTCACTAACAGCAGCAGTGATTAGGACGTGGTCTAAAAAGACAGCGTATATAAGGCCACCCTCTTGAGCCCCCCACTTGCTGGAAATAACATGGGGCTCTGGCTCCCAATTCCCAGGTGCCCACCTTGCTGAATTTCCTGCAATATTCACTCACATTTGGACCTAGACTATTTTCTGTGATTGAGCTCGGCTTGTTTGGACTGTGTTGCTCCTGCAAGCCTGCCTTCAGTGCTTTGATGAGAGACACTCATGCCTCCTGGGTCTGGGATGCTAAGCTTCTGAGGGCACCCCTGGAGCATGACCACAGCTGAGCATACAAAAACATGTGCCTATTACAGGAAATTGCAGTCAATACAGAAATAGACCATACATGAGTAAGGCACAAACACATTTCTTCTATGAGATATAACAAAGAAATGCTTTGTGGTCCCATGACAAAAAGATAGTAAGACCCAATTTAAACTCTGCTGTAGGAAATAGCACACACCCCATGCCTCATTAAAACTGGGTGCTCAGCTACTAAGCATGGTTCATTAGCATGTCAGCACAGCATGCTACAGATTCTGCAACATTTCTTCTTTTCTTCTGTTTTTGAATTTTTAATGCAACATTCTGATTGCAAGAACAACCTGGATATGTGCAACACTGCATAGGTATCTTCCTCTTGAGCACTTTGCATTTTAGCCAGTCCTAATTCTTTAGAAGATGGGAACACAAAGACCATGTGATATGTGTGTTCAGAATATCTTCTAGGCACAGCCCATTAGAATCAAATGGGACCTCACTGAGGACACAGCACTGTTCGGATATGGGGAAAGGAGGCATTCTCCAGCTCGATAAGAGGTATATCAAATCTGTCATGTTCCACTGTTCGACCTAATTTGTATCAGTACACCAGGAAAGCCAAGGAAAACATAAATGCACCAAAAGGAAGAACACTTTATTCTAATTGACACTTATATAAAGGAAAAAGAATGATAAACAATAAATGATAGTATCAAACACCAGTAGAAAGGCAATCTTGCATCCTTTTGTGAGTGGGTGTAGAACTATTTGCTACTGTGTGGAATCTGGAGGTGAACAGAATGCATCTCCATCCCCAAGGCAGCTTCACATCAAATACTGCCCCTTGGGAAATATTGTAATCGAGAGAAATGAGAGTGGTTGTAAACTGGCATGGGACAAATGCACAGAGGTTGCATGCAATGTGATCCCTGAACCCACAGTGAATGTCATCCTCACAAGAAATGGGTGCAGCCCTTTTTGCAGCCATCATGCCAGTCCTTTGGTGAATGGGTGTAGAACTATCTCCTACTGTGTGGAATCTGGAGGTGAACAGAATGCATCTCCATCCCCAAGGCAGCTTCACATCCAATACTGCCCCTTGGGAAATATTGCAATTGAGAGAAATGAGAGCGGTTGTAAACTGGCATGGGACAAATGCACAGAGGTTGCATGCAATGTGATCCCTGAAACCACAGTGAATGTCACCTTCACAAGAAGTGGGTGCACCCCTTTTTGCAATCATCATGTCAGTCCTTTTGTGAATGGGTGTAGAACTATCTCCTACTGTGTGGAATCTGGGGGTAAGAAGATTGCATCTCCATCCCCAAGGCAGTTTCACATCCAATACTGCCCCTTGGGAAATATTGCAATTGAGAGAAATGAGAGTGGTTGTAAACTGGCATGGGACAAATGCACAGAGGTTGCATGCAATGTGATCCCTGAAACCACAGTGAATGTCATTCTCACAAGAAGTGGGTGCACCCCTTTTTGCAATCATCATGTCAGTCCTTTTGTGAATGGGTGTAGAACTATCTCCTACTGTGTGGAATCTGGAGGTGAACAGAATGCATCTCCATCCCCAAGGCAGCTTCACATCCAATACTGCCCCTTGGGAAATATTGCAATTGAGAGAAATGAGAGTGGTTGTAAACTGGCATGGGACAAATGCACAGAGGTTGCATGCAATGTGATCCCTGAAACCACAGTGAATGTCACCTTCACAAGAAGTGGGTGCACCCCTTTTTGCAATCATCATGTCAGTCCTTTGGTGAATGGGTGTAGAACTATCTCCTACTGTGTGGAATCTGGAGGTGAACAGAATGCATCTCCATCCCCAAGGCAGCTTCACATCGAATACTGCCCCTTGGGAAATATTGCAATTGAGAGAAATGAGAGCGGTTGTAAACTGGCATGGGACAAATGCACAGAGGTTGCATGCAATGTGATCCCTGAAACCACAGTGAATGTCACCTTCACAAGAAGTGGGTGCACCCCTTTTTGCAATCATCATGTCAGTCCTTTTGTGAATGGGTGTAGAACTATCTCCTACTGTGTGGAATCTGGGGGTAAGAAGATTGCATCTCCATCCCCAAGGCAGTTTCACATCCAATACTGCCCCTTGGGAAATATTGCAATTGAGAGAAATGAGAGTGGTTGTAAACTGGCATGGGACAAATGCACAGAGGTTGCATGCAATGTGATCCCTGAAACCACAGTGAATGTCATTCTCACAAGAAGTGGGTGCACCCCTTTTTGCAATCATCATGTCAGTCCTTTTGTGAATGGGTGTAGAACTATCTCCTACTGTGTGGAATCTGGAGGTGAACAGAATGCATCTCCATCCCCAAGGCAGCTTCACATCCAATACTGCCCCTTGGGAAATATTGCAATTGAGAGAAATGAGAGTGGTTGTAAACTGGCATGGGACAAATGCACAGAGGTTGCATGCAATGTGATCCCTGAAACCACAGTGAATGTCACCTTCACAAGAAGTGGGTGCACCCCTTTTTGCAATCATCATGTCAGTCCTTTGGTGAATGGGTGTAGAACTATCTCCTACTGTGTGGAATCTGGAGGTGAACAGAATGCATCTCCATCCCCAAGGCAGTTTCACATCGAATACTGCCCCTTGGGAAATATTGCAATTGAGAGAAATGAGAGCGGTTGTAAACTGGCATGGGACAAATGCACAGAGGTTGCATGCAATGTGATCCCTGAAACCACAGTGAATGTCATTCTCACAAGAAGTGGGTGCACCCCTTTTTGCAATCATCATGTCAGTCCTTTTGTGAATGGGTGTAGAACTATCTCCTACTGTGTGGAATCTGGAGGTGAACAGAATGCATCTCCATCCCCAAGGCAGCTTCACATCCAATACTGCCCCTTGGGAAATATTGCAATTGAGAGAAATGAGAGCGGTTGTAAACTGGCATGGGACAAATGCACAGAGGTTGCATGCAATGTGATCCCTGAAACCACAGTGAATGTCACCTTCACAAGAAGTAGGTGCACCCCTTTTTGCAATCATCATGTCAGTCCTTTTGTGAATGGGTGTAGAACTATCTCCTACTGTGTGGAATCTGGGGGTAAGAAGATTGCATCTCCATCCCCAAGGCAGCTTCACATCGAATACTGCCCCTTGGGAAATATTGCAATTGAGAGAAATGAGAGTGGTTGTAAACTGGCATGGGACAAATGCACAGAGGTTGCATGCAATGTGATCCCTGAAACCACAGTGAATGTCACCTTCACAAGAAGTGGGTGCACCCCTTTTTGCAATCATCATGTCAGTCCTTTTGTGAATGGGTGTAGAACTATCTCCTACTGTGTGGAATCTGGGGGTAAGAAGATTGCATCTCCATCCCCAAGGCAGCTTCACATCGAATACTGCCCCTTGGGAAATATTGCAATTGAGAGAAATGAGAGTGGTTGTAAACTGGCATGGGACAAATGCACAGAGGTTGCATGCAATGTGATCCCTGAAACCACAGTGAATGTCACCTTCACAAGAAGTGGGTGCACCCCTTTTTGCAATCATCATGTCATTCCTTTTGTGAATGGGTGTAGAACTATCTCCTACTGTGTGGAATCTGGAGGTGAACAGAATGCATCTCCATCCCCAAGGCAGCTTCACATCCAATACTGCCCCTTGGGAAATATTGCAATTGAGAGAAATGAGAGTGGTTGTAAACTGGCATGGGACAAATGCACAGAGGTTGCATGCAATGTGATCCCTGAAACCACAGTGAATGTCATTCTCACAAGAAGTGGGTGCACCCCTTTTTGCAATCATCATGTCAGTCCTTTTGTGAATGGGTGTAGAACTATCTCCTACTGTGTGGAATCTGGAGGTGAACAGAATGCATCTCCATCCCCAAGGCAGCTTCACATCCAATACTGCCCCTTGGGAAATATTGCAATTGAGAGAAATGAGAGTGGTTGTAAACTGGCATGGGACAAATGCACAGAGGTTGCATGCAATGTGATCCCTGAAACCACAGTGAATGTCACCTTCACAAGAAGTGGGTGCACCCCTTTTTGCAATCATCATGTCATTCCTTTTGTGAATGGGTGTAGAACTATCTCCTACTGTGTGGAATCTGGAGGTGAACAGAATGCATCTCCATCCCCAAGGCAGCTTCACATCCAATACTGCCCCTTGGGAAATATTGCAATTGAGAGAAATGAGAGTGGTTGTAAACTGGCATGGGACAAATGCACAGAGGTTGCATGCAATGTGATCCCTGAAACCACAGTGAATGTCATTCTCACAAGAAGTGGGTGCACCCCTTTTTGCAATCATCATGTCAGTCCTTTTGTGAATGGGTGTAGAACTATCTCCTACTGTGTGGAATCTGGAGGTGAACAGAATGCATCTCCATCCCCAAGGCAGCTTCACATCGAATACTGCCCCTTGGGAAATATTGCAATTGAGAGAAATGAGAGTGGTTGTAAACTGGCATGGGACAAATGCACAGAGGTTGCATGCAATGTGATCCCTGAAACCACAGTGAATGTCATCCTCACAAGAAGTGGGTGCACCCCTTTTTGCAGTCATCATGTCAGTGCTCCCCACCGAAGTGTGTTGTACATCTGTCTCACTCATCATCACTCTTTGAATCTTTTGCTTCCTTGGTCTAAGACAGATGAGCATGCAAGCCAGGGAGAAATGGGAAGGGAAAATTGCCGTCATCTTCAAGTAGTCGTAGTACCTGAGCTCCGATGGCACATCTGTGAACAGCCTCAGAATGAATTCAGCTTCAGTATCAGGTCTGAAGGTGGTTGGGATCAGGACATACCGGCCTTCCTTGAGGCACAACTTCGAAAATACCATGCGATTGTCAATGTACATGGAAGTTGCCATTTTCTCTTGCACTGTCACTTTATGCATTCGATACTCTCTGTTGGCCTCAACCTAGGGTTAGAAAGCAGATTGAGTTGCATTGCATAGAGCAATCTAATACAACATGAGAGTGAGGTAGATCCTATGCTGTGACTTCAAACAGGCATAAAGATAAAGATAGAGCAGAGGTGGAGAGCAGAGGTGTTTTTTGTGTGTTTTCACTTGCTCTGTCAACTAAATCCTGGTGCAAAACTCACACCATTTGAATTGAAAAACAGAGTGTCTCAAAGTGCACTAAGGATTTCGTTTTTGGTATCAGAACCGAACTGAGCTCACAGCCACGTTGTACAAAAGCCTGCTACATGGAAAAGGTCACCTTGCGAGTAGGAAACCTGTGCCACTCTACTATAAATCACTCATAGATGTACCAGTAGATCCTGACCTACCTTCTGCCTATGTCTACCTCTGCTTCGGCTGGGAGTGATGCAGCAATGCCTGCGATAAGCTAGCTGAACCAGCATGTGTGCAAGTATGTGTGTGGCACTGATTCCTTCTGTTTTAGTAACTGGTAAAGTAGATTACCTCCCTTCAGGCCTTCCTGCTTCTTCTCTAGTAGCAGGTAGTGTGTGTTTGGCCTGATCCAGCAGGCTCTTCTTATGTTCTTATGCTCTTACCAAACTCCAACAGCTTTGGCATGCAGCATGGACACCTACCTTGAAGATTTCAAAGCCAATAACCAAGTTGTCCCCTTTCCCTTCTCTTTTGTAAATGCGCTTGTCCTTCTGCTGCAGGCAGATCATCACTTTGTCCTGCGACTTCTTGACATCAAAGACATACTTAAAGAGAAGGAAGAGGAGCACAGGGTGAGGGAAGGGCTGTGGCTGAGTAGCGGAGCAGCCGCTGCTGTAAACAATGCCTGTAGCTGAGTTGTTAACAATGGATTATCACAGGATTGGGGTGCTGCCCGTTCCAAAGTCCTATGCACGGCAGTCACTCCACAAACAAATGAACATTATGGGAATTAAAAATGCTCACAAGACCGGTCATATCCTCCTGGGTTAAATCCAGAGCTCCTTTTTAGTCCTGTACACTTTCCCCCTCAAACTGCATTGGGCTGGGATTAGAATTGTGCCCATATGCCCTGCCCTTCAGCTTCACATGTTCAAGGGGCAAACACCAGTGATCTGTGCCCTCAGTTTTTGCAGGATATAGCCTGCATGTAGGGAGCAGACTTGACCTTCACAAATAACATTCCAAATGCCTCTAATATAGATCAGAATAGAATAGAATAGAATAGAATAGAATAGAATAGAATAGAATAGAATAGAATGATGAAGATCTTGAAGATGATGATGATATAGAAATGGAACAAACTAGATTTATGGGTAACCACAGGATAAAGCTATCTAAATCAGAATTAGACTAGTACAGAGGTTTTCAACCTTTTTGAGTCCACGGCTCCCTTGACCAACTACATTCTTTCTGTGGCACCCCTGTGGGCTCAGGAGCCCAGTGATGTCACCCCTTGCCTGCAGAGCTGGCAGCCTCTCACCCATTTTTGAAACCCTCCTCCCTTGGGGAGTGTTCCCTCAGCATCCTCTCCTCTCCTTGGGAGTCCTCCGGGCAGCCACTGCTTCCACCCCTGGTCTCTGAGCTGCCGCTCCTGCCCCAAAGAGAGGTACCTCCTCATGCTGCCTCACAGGAGCCTGAGCAGAGGATGCCCCCAGCCTTAGTGGACCAATGGAAACTGGCCAAAGGTGAACATGAGGTCAGCACATTAACTTGGGAGGCAGCAGTGGCAGCAGCAAGGCAGCTGCAAACGAACAGATGTGCAAGCCTTTGGGAGACACAGACACAAGAGGGCATTAGAGGAGAGAGGGAAAGAAAGAAGGACAGAGGCCAGTGTTACCTGCAGCACCCCAGACCATCATTCAAGGCCCCCCAGCGTGCCACAGCACGCTTGTTGAAAACCACTGGACTAGTACTTCCACTCAGTACTGGCAAACTGGCTGTGATGCAAAAACATAAAGCAGTTTTGGGAGCAGTATCTTCTTCCTGCCCCTAAATCTGAAGCTGAAAGGCATGGCAGGAAAACTGTCGGCTCAGCTTTGCTTTGCTGCATAATTATTTCCATATAAGTTTAACACTGGTGAAGGAGGGGGGGAAAGCAAGTATAACTGTGCTCCAACCTGTGGGTTTTGGAAGAAGGTGGCTGCGTTATTTAAGCAGCCCCCAGCGCGGTTTAACATTGGGTCTCGATTCTTTTTCCACTCTCCACGAATCATTTTCTTTTCCCAGGTCTTATGTATACTAAAAAAGGACGTGTTCACAATCCGACAGACATCAACATCGGTGAAGTTTTTGCACCAGTCTTCAAACGACATCCTAACTCAGAGAGTAGAAAAAAAATACAGTTGAATTTCCTGTGGACAGATAACACATGTGTTTTGGGGCACTGTGCTCTTGCACAAGTCACATGACTTGCATGCGAGTGCAGCCCAGAAGATGAACATCCTAGTTTTGCACTGGGACATTCTGGAGGGTATGGTGGCACCATTCACATAACGAAACTACAACAGAAATATCCATGTTTTCAAAAGTAGGGGCTCCATGGCTTGGCTTTTGAAAAACAGAGGGTCCACAGTACTTAGCTAACTGGGAGCCACTGGCCTAGAGAGTCGCAGGATTGTAGCATAGGACATGGGCAAGGAAAGGATTTGAAATGCACAACACAGACACACACACACACACACTGTGGCGCACTTCAAATCCCTACCCTGCATCACTCCATGGCTTTCCAGAAAAAGAAAAGAAACAAGTAAGAAAAATGTGGGATGTTCAATGCTCGGGACATCTCATTTAGTCAATATATTTAAAAACAGAACAATTATTATTTAGGTAATTTAGCATTAAATTTAAATTAAATTTAGGTAATTTAATTTAGTGAAATACAACAGAAACAACCAGACCCGCAAACTCACCTACTACACAAGCATGTATCTAATTGGTAGAAACAGCACTTTCCCTTCTGCTGCTATCTCTCTGACTTAAGCCCACACTAAAAGGTGGGGCATAGCTACAGACACAGGCATGGGGAATACCGCACTAGTTTTACAGGTTCTGTCCCATTTTTCTGATGCTCCTTTCACCTGTGGTGTTATGGAACTGTGGTTTTTGGCCTGATATACCAGCATGTCATGCTAAATTTCATTCATCCCAGTGGGCGTAGTGTGGCACAACAAAGAATGACAATTGTACCTTGCTACACTCCCACCCTTTCTGCACATGCATCCTTCCGTTCCCCCATGATTCCCTCAGGATAACAGCAAGGAAAAACTGTATGCTGGTATGATGCCACTGCAAACTTTATCACTTCCCTCCTGCGATTTTGGGGGCTAAGGAGGCTGCAATTTTGCCGGAATCAAATGACACAGAAATGAGCATAAAACATGCACTATCCTTCCATTAGTTTTCTGCAAGTAGCTTTTACATTGTATAAATGTGGGAAATTAGCAGCCAGATCTAACAACACCTATTCTTGCAAGTCAGCAAGAGATGGAGTTAAGACCACAGAGCTGAACTGCTGATAGGCAGAGACTCAGACCATAGAAATGTAATTTGGTAGAGAGGGCTCTGTGTGATGTCATTTTCTCCTCTCTTGAGTGGTTACAATTGAGGAAGTATTTACTGTTCCCTCTCTTTCTCTTTGACCAGCAATGGGAGCAGACATATACAGTGGTACCTTGGGTTACATACGCTTCAGGTTACATACACTTCAGGTTATGTAATCCGCTAACTCCGCTAACCCAAAAATAGTGCTTCAGGTTAAGAACTTTGCTTCAGGATGAGAACAGAAATCGTGCTCCAGCGGCACAGCAGCAGCAGGAGGCCCCATTAGCTAAAGTGGTGCTTCAGGTTAAGAACAGTTTCAGGTTAAGTACGGACCTCTGGAACGAATTAAGTACTTAACCTGAGGTACCACTGTATCTAACTATTCCATTCTCAGGCACATGCCTGAGGCTGCTAATACTGTAAATGGAAGTATTTCATTTACTTTACTGCTGTTGAGAATGAAGACTAAGACTAAGAGCAAGTAAATCATATTTTAAACTGACTTCTCAGTCTGCTGTCTTATTTTCTGTTAAGTGGAGTAAGAAATGGGGAGCCAGCTTACTTTGCAGCTGGGCTTAATTAAAAGAAGGCACAGCCTAATCCTATATGCTCTCCATTTTTCTGCTAAGGATAGGACTTTAAACTCTGTGCAGTATATGTTCAACCCACAAATGCGGGTGTCTGGAGGGGTAAATTGCAATTAATATATCCTCTCTTACATTAAAACAAAACCCATCTAAGCTCAACCATAATGTGGAAATTCACAGGGAAGTGTTGGGGAAGTGGAATAAACCGCCAAGTAAATGCAGCCATAGAGACAGAAGTTGTTTGCTAGAGCGACTGAATGGCAGAAAGGTGCTTGGTTGGGCTAGACAGGAGAATACTGCAGGGGTGAGAGGAGAGAAAAAGAGGGATATCTTCAAGGAGTGGGTTGGATAGCAGAGATGGAGGGTAGAGAGATGGGCAGAAGTCAGGACTAGCATCAAAGTTTGGCATGGCTGAGCATACACCAAGGGCTCCCAACCATTCAGTGGACCTCCTAAAAGAGCCACCAGGACCCACTGCATTGAGTAAGTAGACTCACTGATGAGCAGTATCTTGCCAAGGCCCTCCAAAACCTGGAGCTGAGGCTGGATGAAATGGGAAAGTGGTGGTGCTGGAGGCTGGAGCAGTTCCTTCACCCTAATTTCCCTCTTCCTGCCTATGAAATGTTATGGGCCTTTCGGTTGTCTTGACATATAAATATCTTAATGCTGCCTTAATGAGACCATTGCTCACCAGAACTCTCCGTCGTTTTCAATAGTGAGTCTTAATTTCTTCCGTTCTGCTTGGCTCACCTTTTTCCACTCCTCTGATCTGAAGGGGAGGAAAAATGTTAAATCAAATAGCTCTTTCATTTGTATAAACATATATTTAAAGGGAAGAGCCATAAGCTGAGTGGTAGAGTATCTGCTTAGCATGAAGAAGGACCTAAGTTTAATCCCCAGTATCTCCAGGCAGGGCTTATCAGGTTCATTGTCTGTCAGGTTCATTGGTCTATTTTCAGGGGCTGCATGTAAAATTGTTTCTTAAAAAATGAGGTAGAATGACATAGTGGTTAAAGTGCCTGAATAGGACCTGGAATACCAAGTCCCCCCTCAGCCATAAAGCTCACTGGGTGTGAAGATAAAATAGGGAGGGGGAGAATCATGTACAGTGGTGCCCCGCAAGACGAATGCCTCGCAAGACGGAAAACCCGCTAGACGAAAGGGTTTTCTGTTTTGGAGGTGCTTCGCAAAACGAATTTCCTATGGGCTTGCTTCGCAAGACGAAAATGTCTTGCGAGTTCCTGCAGGGTTTTTTTTCCTTTCCCCCCCCTTTTCCCCAAGCCGCTAAGCCGCTTATCAGCTGATCCGCTAAGCCGCTAAACAGCTGATCCGCTAAGCCGCTTAACAGCTGATCGCTAAGCCGCTTATCAGCTGACCCGCTAAGCCACTTAACAGCTGATCCGCTAAGTCGCTTATCAGCTGATCCGCTAAACCGCTTATCAGCTGATCCGCTAAGCCCGCTAAGCAGCTAATAGCGCTAATCCGCTAAGCCGCTAATGGGCTTGCTTCGCAAGACAAAAAAAACCGCAAGACGAAGAGACTCGCGGAACGGATTCTTTTCGTCTTGCGAGGCACCACTGTACGAATGAGTGAATGAATGAATTTTGGGTTGACTTCCCTGGAAAAAACCCTCTTTACTGCTGAATCAAAGCAAACATCAATCCACAGGCAATCTGATTGATGCTTGCTCTGATTCAGCAGTAAAGAGTAGGTTTCCCAGGAGAAAAGTGGCAAGATGAGAGGAAGTGTGGAAGAGCCCACTTGTGTCTGTGTTTGCATGTGTATACATCATTTTGGGCACAAGTGGGGGATCCCATGATGGTCTTCCCTATAAAACAAGAAACCTACAAAACTAGCATATCAGGGAGAAGACTATTTTACAACCATTTTCCTGGGTGCCCTAGTTTTCTATCTCCAGGCTAATGATGATTCTGCAGAAGCAGAAGGAAATAATTTGTAAGGAACACAGACTGAAAATACATATATTTGCCCAAATTATTTCCTTCTGCTTCTGCATTAACATGAGTTAGAAAACAAGACAAAACCCACTGGTCCCACTAGCTAGGGATGATGGGAGTTGTAATCCAAAAACAGCTGGAGACCCAAGTTTGGGAATCCCCGCTCTAAATGGAGCCAGCCACCACCATGTTGCCTCTGTCTTCATGTGTCCCTTGGAAATGTTTCCACACTTGAGAGTGTTTCTTTTAGCGTCTGCACCGCTCTCAAAAAGTGACAAGCATATCCTAAATATCAAAGCATGCTTTGCTTACGAATCGCTCCATGGACCGTTCCACTCGCTCTTTCCCCAGGGGTTCCTCAACCTGATCATGAAGAGTTTCTTAGTCTTTTGCCATGGCACGCGCTTCTCTTCCAGGGGCATCTTCAGGATTTCTGTCACCGAGTAGGCATGGCCTTTGACCAAACCCATTTCAGTCTGTCCCTCAAATTCATCAGAGGACAAAGGCTGCGGCGTAAGAAAAACATGAATTAATGCAGGGATTTCAAAAGTCTTTGAGGAACACAGAATCTAGTATTTCCTTCTTCTTAAGTAATCCTCTGGGTCCCTTCATCAGTTTTGCCCCCCTGACCCCAGTATTGTTCTGACTTTAACACAAGGTCCTATGATCCTCAAAAGCAAGGTGGTGAACCTCTGACTCACGGGCCAATTTGGCTCCCAATGCCCACCTGCCCCAAATCTGACTTTATATGTGGCATCAGGGGTGGGGCAGGTAGAGACATAGCTGGCTCAGCTGCTCAACCCAGCTCCCCATAAGGAACTTTATCACACAGCCCATCGCTACAGAAAACTGGCTGGAGGTCACTGCTGATCAGCACTGACTTCAAGCCTGCTGGGCCAGCAGTGCTTCAAAGCACCGTGCAGGACTCTCACCCCTTCTCAAAACATACCTGCTATTGAAAAAAAACACACACATGCTCTGACATGTTGTGTATTGCCTCTCTAGCACAGTATAACTTTGGATAGTTTGGAACTGTTGTCTTAGCATCTCAGTTCATTGAGATTCATTGCCAGGATTTACACACCCCAGCTTTGGAGAGCATTAATTATCTACTGAATTTTCTAGTCCTTATTGACCATACACCTCTGCTTCTAGGCTTCTTTCCTCTTACTTACTTGTCCATGTTCCAGACTGTCTGTTCCTATACACACTGCTGCCACCAATAATAACGGCAACTAAAGCAAAACATTCTAAAGCTGGGGGTTGGGTGAGTGAGTGAGTGAGTGAGGGAATAATAATAAAAACACAAATCAGTGAACGGTTTTCTAAAAGTCACGATCAGTGTTAACTAATGCCAAATCCACCATGTCTGACCATAACTGCAGCTCACAGAGAATCACTTCATAAGTTATACTGAGATCCACTGGCATTTCCCATGGGCTTCTCACCAGTCCTAACAATTATTCACTTGTATTCTTCACAAACAACACAGCATGCGTTTCCATGACAGCATAAGGAGTTATAGCACTATTCCTTCTTGTTAAAGCTGCAAAGACTGAAAAAGATTTCCATTAATCTTGGTAGTGACTTTCCAACCTGAATGGTAACCCGCTTCCTTTCCAAAATTTTATTTTATTACGAAAAGCAATTCTTAGTACACCAATGCTTTCTGTATCCAAACACAGGATCTCTCGGTCACCTGATAAAACCAAAACATGTAGCATCATCTTTCTATTTTGAGTTATAAAGCTACACATTGATTAAAAACTCTCTGTGTAGAAACATGTAATAGCGTTTGCAAACACATCCACCTTTGCTAGAAGCTAAGTTGTGAGGGAAGCTCATTTAAGCTTGATGTTGAAGTGATATTGCTCTTGTCCCCATGGAGCAATTTTCAGAGGCACAACTGGTGGAATTGAAGAAAACCGTCCATCACACAACCAATCAGCTCGTTTGTATGCTTCTTGATATTCACATCGGCAATTGTCGGCAATTTTTGCTTTTTTTCCAAAACCAGAGTCAAACTTAGGAATGTTGATGGACTTTCACATGGAGAATCTTACACAGCTTTTAATTTTCCATGCCATGTGTATTTTTACCGCAGGTCAAGAGAAAACCATAGCCTTGAGTGTCTGAAACCAGTTGGCTAGATAAATGAAGAGCACCATATGCTTTTCTTAGCCACATCCGCTATTTACTTTTAATGCAAGCCAAATGGAATGTCTTCATACAAGATAAGAAGAGACAAAGAAAGACCTCGAGCTCAGTGCCTGCTCTGCACGTGGAGGGTCCTAGGTTGCATTTGTAACATCTCAATGGGGAGTGGGAGAATGTCCACTGTCCGAAACCGCAAGACAGCTGCTGCCAGTCTATGCAGAAAACACTGGGCTAGTTGGAACAATGGCCTCCTTCCTGTGTTCCAGTGAGCTGCTATGAGCAATGTATTTTGTTCAGTCTATCAAAAGACTGGGGTGCTGCTTGTTACAGAGTCCTGGGTAAGATAGCCATTCTACAAATGAACATCATGTTCACATAAGCCCCTAGGTTAAATCCATTCCAGGGCTTCTTTTAGCCCTGTATGGGTTTCCCTACTCCTCTGCATGCAGCTGCTAGTCTGTGTAGACCAAATTGAGTTTGATGGCCAATGTCTGACTGAGGCTGCATTTGCATGGCAGTTTATTTCATTGGAGCTGGAATATAGAGCGTGCTTAGTGCTTGTTTTCATATTTGCTTCCAGGGAAAAAACCTGTCTGCAAATATTAGAAAGAGTGCTAAACATGTGCTATATTCCACTATAGTTCCACGCAAGGGAGGCATGCAAGGTTGCTTCTACATCATCTTGATGCCAACAGAATGAAACCATTATTGGGTCTAATAGGTATATAGGAAGCTCCCTTCCAAGGAGTCAGACTATTGGGCCATCTAGCTTTCTGCTCTCTGCACTGACTGTCAGTGGTTCTCCAGGACTTAGGGCAGGGTTTGCTCCAATTCTACATGGGGATGCTAAGGATTGAACCTGGGACCTTCTGAATGCAAAGCATATGCTCTACCACTGAGCTATGGCCATTCCCCTTATATCATGCACTGTAAAACACATATGTGTGTATAAACATATCTCTTCACTGAATGTACACAAGTAAGTGGCCTATGAATGGTATAATAAAGGCAGTTTCGTAAAACTAAGACACCAAGAAACGCCATGTGATTCTTTGCCATTTTCCAGGGTTTTTTCTGTTGTGTAATACCATTTTATAGGTTTTTATGTTGTATTTTAAACTATTAAGCAGTTTAGAACTGCTTGTAGGTTAAGTACGCAAGCAAATAATCACCAATGAGTGGTGATTACAAATTCCAGGAGAGTAGTTCTGCTGCATTTTATTTATTTGCATGCAAGTAAGCAAGCAAGCAAATTAAAAAAAATGCAACACAACTGCTCTCCTGGAATTTGTAATCAGCACCAAATGACAATTTGTCTGCTGTAAATGAGTGTTTGGAAAATTGATTGTGACTATGAGAAATAAGCAACCAAACAAACTGGGAAGGCAGTAGAAGCTTGGACTGGAAGCTGGAAAACTCTGTTTTATTCATCTATGTCTGATCCAGGAATTATTCATCCCTCGCCTTATTCCAAAGGGGGTGGAACCTCACATTTCTGTGAAGAGTCAAGAGCATGGCAAGGGACAGATTAGATTGCAGATTTGGTTTTCACAGCTTCTATCCCCAGGGAGCTCTTTCCACACAGATTTGTCTTCCGACAATCCAGTGTGCCTTCAAGGGAACTACGGGTGAACTCTCACTCCATGCACAGCTCCAGACATCTCTTACGCTTTGTCATTCTCCCATCGAAGATGTCAGTATGGAGCGTACATGCACATATACACACACAACTCAGGCTCCTGTGACTGCACTGCAAGGAAAGTGAAAATCAGCTCTTTTTAGTTCAGTCTTCCTACTGCAGACCCCCTATCACTCTTAGATAATTTGTTAGTTAGTGGATTGGAGTGTTGTTTCATTTATTGTTTACTAATGTTGTTTCTTATTATTGTTATGGGGTGGGGACTGGTTTTTTTCTTATTTTTTGTTTCCCCTACCATGCTGTATGGAATTTTTATGCATCATTTGAATCCTCCTCCACATTTGAATGGGATATATATTTTCAGTGTAGGCCTCTAAGAGACTTTCTGGGTGACAAGCAACTATTATTATAATTTTTTTAAATGCTCCTTCTCTTAGTAATTTAAAATTACCATGATGTAACAGCTGATTAATCCTTCTCTTCTTTGCACCTTCAGCAAGTCTTCAAAGAGTTTCGCCCGCTCGATGATATCATGGCTGTAGTGGCCATCAATCATGTCAATGGATTCTGCAACTGCTCCTGTGAAGTCAACGATGGCCTCTGCGGTGTTGCCACCATCCAGGGCTTCATAAGACCCGGCCATCCTAGTGGTAACACAATGTATATTGAGGACACACCCAGATATATGAAGAAGGTTTCGCTGCTCCCAATGGGCTGCCTCCCTCCTCCTCCCCTCTAGAGGCATCGTGCTTACCTAGGTTTCATTTCCTTTGTTAGGAGATCACTAGACTCTTGCTGGTATTTTGTAATATTTGGGTTTATTTAAAAATGCACGGGTTGGGCAAAGGTGGAGCAGGCAGAGCTTAAATACTCCAACCTATGGGGAAATCCACTACCCCACATCCTATCTCCAGAGAAAGGCAGCCAGAACTCCAAAATGATGTAAGTTGGTCAAGCTAAAACTCAATTCTCTGCCTTGCCATCTCGCTAGCTAGTCTTAGCCCCCTACAAAAACTGCTGTTTCCTATCATTTGTTTACCCAGAGACCTAGATCTCACCATCCTTAGCTCAGAGTGGGAGAATGAAAGGCATACACCCTTTAGTTATGTCCTCCTATCCATTTCCTGCAACTACCCACTCTCCTGCAGATAAGCCCCATTAAATTTGAACTAGAGTAGAATTGTGCTGTCAAGGGAGAGCTATGCATTACCTACAGGTATAGACAGGGCTTCTTTTCATCCAGAACTTGCCAGAACTCAGGTCTGGCGCCTCTCAAATGGGCACTATTGTCATTATAAGAGAACAAGGGTTCACGGTGAGTTCTGGCACCTCATTTTCTAGAAAAATAGCACTGGGTATGGATACCTTGCCAACTTTATCTGGACTGTTGAGGGAGTCCATTATAGTACTTCTGTCTCCATGAAATTTCTCGTAGGAAACCCTCCCAATCTGACCATGCTACATGTGTATTCTATGCACTGCAGGGAAAGTGAAAATCAGCACTTTTTAATTTAGTCTTTCTACTGCAGACCCCCTATCACTCTTAGATAATTTGTGTATTCTATGTAAGGCATGAGGTAGGAAGGGGCCCCAAGATCATCATGGGCAATTTGTTAAAACCACTTGGTTTTGGTAAGATTGTAACATTTTGTAACAACATTACAAGGCAGTTTTCATTTTGTTGAAAGAACAGAAATTGTGCCAAGTCAAAGCAATCACGTACTTTGCGTAGGCCTTCTCCAGAAGGGCGCTCCAGAATTCATTGCGGTCGTTAGAATGGCAATAGATCAGCTCATTGTCTACAGTTGGCAAGCGGTCATCTATGACCACATCAATCCATTCTCCAAAACGCCAGAAGCAGAAGTGAAATATCCCCACATTTTGATCTGGATTATCTGAAACCCAGTCCTGTTCCTCAACATGTGGAACCACCTAAAGTGTCCAAAGAAACAGAGAATTACTCCAAGCATTGAGGCAGGAAACATTTCTCGATTAACTGATAAAATGGATCCATTAAAAAAATAATCAGACCCCAAAAAACATGGATTTGTAATTGGGGAGGGGGAGACTTCCATTACAAGGAAACAATTTAAATTCCTTCTAAGTTAAGATCATTCTTATAGCTCTAGAAGAAAGGCTACTAGCTTTTCCTTACCAATCTCCTGGAAATCACCCAGAGATTTTTCCAGCAGACCCTGATCTTCCTGCTTGTCACTCTTTCCCTAACTGTAACTAAGCCCATGTATATGAAACCTGAAATAACCACCATAGATATGCTCTCACCTCCACTCTGTGCCCCCTGCCAGATTTCTAAAACTGGAGCTCTGCACCTTCAACAGGGGCAGAATGTAGAAGAACAGACATGCCAATGGTTTGCAGCAAGTCATGCTAGTTTTCGTGGGTTAAACAAGGCAAGATGCTGGAGATCCATATATATATATATCTTGCATCTATATTTCAATTAGTTTCAAAAGAGGATACAGTGGTACCTCGAGTTACAAACGCCTCAGGTTACAAACTCTAGTAACCTGGAAGAGTTACCTTGAGTTGAGAACTTTGCCCCAGGATGAGAACAGAAATTGTGTGCCAGTGGTGCAATAGCAGTAAGAGGCCCCATTAGCAAAAGCACTGCCTCTAGTTAAGAACAGTTTCAGGTTAAAAACGGACCTCCGGAATGAATTAAGTTTGTAACTAGAGGTACCACTGTACAAGGTAGAAGGGATTGATTTGGGACTGCAGAGCTGAGAGAAGAGGTTAAGCCTTTCCTCCCACACCTTCTTCCTGATACGAATCACCTCTCTTCAGATCCTATTTGCCCTGTTAGGGAAATGGATGGTTTTACAAAATTATTCATTCAGAGTAAATTGGTCAGCCAAAGGATGAAGAACTTTTTTTCAGATCAAGGGCTGCTTTGCATTCTTGGTGACCTTCCAGGGGCCACAATCATAGTTCCATCCAATCAAAAACACTCAATCGGTGAATGAAGCCAAGTCTGTAAGGACTGTGGGCTTGGGGAGAGTTCTGAAGGGAAGAAGGCTGCATTTGACCCTGGAGGGCTGCATTTGACCCTGCCTCCCCATCCAGATGTGCTCATTAAAAAAATCACTCATGGAAAGAAACACCAGTTGTTTCTCTTCCAAGATCAAAAGGACTTGGGATCCTAAACCACATATGATTTATCGTTATTACTGTCTAAAAGCAAAAGTATTCCCAGAGTAGCTGGCTTTAGCGTCCTTGACACCCATCGCTTTAGAGCCCTGGGAATGCTCGTCTGTTGCTCAGTAGCACAGTACCTTTTGCCAGAGGTTCTGACGAAGGGCCAGGCAAGAGCAGGCTGCCACAAACCAGCAGTTTCCCAGCTTCCCTTGGTGCAAGTCGTGGGAACTGATTCCATTGACAACCAAGTGAGGATCTTCAGAGAGCTCCTTTAAAGGCAAAACACACATAAGCAAATTGGTTTCACAGTATTATAAATCAGGCAAATGGCTCCCAGGTTTCAAATGTTTGACCTGCTTGAAATTTTGCTGAAATGTTTGGGGTCATCCAAATTTCCGCTGTGTCCTGTAATTTCTGGGCATGATTCTCATAGGTTTTTCTTCTGCCCTGCCGCTTTCCCCAGGAAAACCCGCTGTTTACTGCTGAATCAAAACTAACATCAGTTGGGTTTTCTGCAGATTGACATTTGTTCCGATTCAGCAGTAGACAGCGGGTTTTCCCAGGGAAAGAGACAGGGCAAAAGAAAAAGCTCTCGAGCCTGTGCCTAGAAATCAAGGGACACGCAAAGTATGGATGAGCCTGTTGGAAGATTCTAGAAGAAACCTGGGAAATGGTCTTGAACAAGTTGCTAGTGTAAATGAGCATGTGAATGATTCAGCAGTAGGTCTCCGGCCGAATGGCTAAAAGAGAAAAATATTATCTTGTTTTATTTGTTATTGACCAGTGTAAAGTTCTGTAAATCATAAAGACTGGGAAACAGAACCAAATGGTGTCTATTCCTGTAATGGGAATTCCACGAAGAGATAGCTGGAATTCTGCTGCTGTAAAGAAAAACTTTTTTTTGTAAAAGGAACTCTGCTTCAGAAAGAAATGAAAACCCAAGAGTAGATGCTCACACACAACAGAGCCCTTAGTTAAAAAGGAAGAAAGCTCTCGTCAAAGGTGGTGCAGAACTATAGAATGAATTAAGTGGCCCATTTTTGTTTCCACCCACCAGTAGGAAACAAGAGACACCATGGACAGGGACTTCCATGGTGGCAACACCTGGAATTCAGGCAATGGGAGAAGATACAGGTTAACATGCTCATGGATCTCATGCATGGAGTGGCCTCCCCATTCACTTCAGTGGGGGAGAAAATTCCTGGTGTGCAATGCATTGAAGTGAACGTGGAAATCATTTGTGCAGGAGCAGTGTGAGCACTGGAGAATAGGGATGCACATGAAGTTTGCAAAAAACAATCTCAAAAACAATCTTTTAAAAAACATTTAGCAGCAGACTTTATGAGCACACAATTTTGTGCAAGAATTTTTGCACACTGTAGAGGAGTGGCACTGAGCAGGGGAACCCCTGTAGTGCCCCATAAATTTAGAAAGGGGGGAGGGGGTTCAAAAGCTCAGAGAAATTCAAAGTTTTAGGAGCCTGTTGCTTTATGAAACACTGGGGAACATGGGAGCGCAAAACGAGGCAACTGCCTCAACAGAATCAAAACCCAATCTTATACACGTCTACTCAGAAGTACATTTCAATGTGTTCAGTGGTGTTTTGCATCCGAAACCAAAATCCTGCTGTGAGACAAAGGCAGGGCTGTGAGGTGGCTCAAAGGGCAGGAGTCATTCCTGTATGCCCTGGGGCAAATTATTTGCATTTGCAGATTACAATTTTTCAGCGGGAATCATGAAGATTGATAGCAGAACCCTGTAGATATTCATAGCTGTGGAACATGCCATACTAGAATAACGACCTGAGTGTTGTCACAGACCAACGTGAACACAGATATTAAGGTTGTGTATACATTACCATTTAATCTGGCTCCAGTGCATTCCTACCACTGGTGTTTGAAGCTATGAACACATGATGTTGACCACAACCCACATCAATCTTGCAGTTTCTTGAGAAATGCTGCTGTTTGGTGAGCCCCCCACAAAAAAAACTACCTTCCATCAGATTTTCCCCCAAACCATCTCCCACTGCTTTGCATTTCAGCTGAGGTGTGTACCTATGAGACAGCCATTGTGCATGCACAGATGATAGCACATGTGCAGATGAGAGTGGGGAGGGGGGAGACACCAAACAGGTAATATGGATCAGGCGAAGACCCCCCCCCCCATGGTGTGAACAGCAGTTTGCAAATGTGGCTTGAAACATAATGAGTGAAATGGCCCTGCTGCGTTTTAAGTCGCTAATGTGTTCAAAGCTTTAGGAGTTTAGATACCAAAACATCAACATCCTTTTAATCACTGCGTAGGATGAAAATATCCCAACTCTACACTGGAAATAGTTCAGAATTCCGAATCTTATCTCTGGCATTGATGCTTTCCAGCTTCCTTTTATAACTTTTAATAGTGAGTGCATTTCAAGAGGAGTGTTGTTGGGTTCATCCTGCTTGTGGCCTTAGTTTTGGAATCCAAAACAATAATCATTCAAGCACACTCACATTTGACCAGCGGAAAAAGAGACTATATATCATACTTGCATCCCTTTGCCAGAATTACAATGCAAAGTCATGGTGAGAATACAGCTTGTCTGGGTTCTCTCATCGCTTTGAGCCTCTGAGTCCCAGAGGTCAACAATGCAGACAGCCTTCCATGTAGATGTGGTTAAGTCTGATTCCAAAACAAATATGAGGATGACACAGAACTTCTTTTGCTGTTTCTTTCCCCTTCCCATTACAGTTGCATAAGTTTGAATAAACTTACAAGCTAGGAGCAGCCTAAGAATGAATGTTGCTCAACGTATTTACAAGCTTAAAGTGATCTGATTCTATTACACATTCACAGAGAAGACTATAATGGGCAATGGGAGAATTCATGGGGGGGGGGTGTCTTTATTCAAGTTATTGGGAAGTCTTTGACCTAAATTTTAAGCTATTTTCTCAATGAGCTAAAATTTCAGGGTAAGGAGACAAAACTGCTTGATTTGAAAGCTTTTGTTTCCAGCTCTGTTTCTCCAGTATATTGAGCTACACCCTCCTGAGCCTCCAAGCCTAGTCAGGGTTTACCCTCTCAGTCATTGGCTCCACCTCACACATCTAAATCTCAAGATGACCTGGCAACCGTAGTTTTTATTATACAGTTTGTAACTGCAGTTCTAAGCAGGCTTACTTTAGAGTAAGCCCAAAACATGTATAGAAGTGCACTGCCTGAGTAGCAGAGGTAGAAATTAGAGAGTTCTGGAACCTCATTTATGATGAGCTGAAAAAGATCTTTAAATTAACATTCTCAAAGAATTCTGGGAAGTTGTGTCTGTTAAGCAGGCTGAAAGATGTTAGGAGAGCTCTATTCCCCACACAGAGCTTAGGAAGAAGCATTCCACTTTGGGAATTGTAGCTCTGTGAGGGGAACAGGGAGTCTCCTAACAGCCCTCAGCACCTCTTATCAAACTACAGTTCCCCAGAATTCTTGAGGAGGCATCCATGACTGTTTAAATGGATATAATGCTCATTTAAATGCGTAGTGCTGATGGGGTCGTACTGAACTGGATTATAACAAATCCTCCAATGGTCTTTCTGTGCCGTCACAACTCTCCCTGAAATCAGAACTATAATTCACTTGGCTGACGCTCATTAAAAAGAGGAAAGATGTGCGTTCTTTCAGAAACAATAAATGATGCTACTGCCTCTCCCCGCTCCCCCCCCCCACACACCGGAAGTATTTATGGACAATTCCACATAAATTTATCAGCCATAAAGGATCTCGTAAATAGCAAAGCACCCTGCATTTTCTTGATGAGAGAGAAGCCTTCCATAGAACCCTAAGGGATGCTACCACCTCCCCACTTACAAATGGGCAAATAAAAGTTAGTACCAGCTATGGAAATAAATCTGATCATTTTAGTGCATCTGGAATGAGCCTGCAGGCAGGCAGAGAGCACGCATAACTACATAATGCAGTATTTAAATAAAAGGTATCATTTTATTAGAAGCTTTAAACAAGACAACTGGATTTCCTCTGTATTATCTCTCTACTCTTAGGGCTCTGTGACAGATGTATGTGTTATTTCAACATTGAACAACCCAGCCTTGGGAGGAATATGGCTTTTGACATCCTGCTTTTTTGGACAAGGATTAACCAGTTTCTTCCTTCTAAGAAGAGGAGGTAGAGGGCAGCAGATATCAGATTAGATGGTTTCAGGCTGCATGGGGACCAAGCGTGTGGCTTCAATCACTGAACAGATGAAGACTTCCCCCATAAGCCAAACCTGTGAGGAAGAACATAGGCTCTGCCTTATACTGAGTCAGACCACTGGCTCATCTAGTCTACACTGATCGGCAGCTACACTCCAGAGCTTCAAACTCAGGTCTCTCCCAGTCCTACATGGAGATCCTGGGGTTTGAAACTGGGGTATTCTGCATGGAAAATGGATACTCTACCCCTGAACTATGGCCCTTCCTAAAATATTTTAGAATCTTTTCTTTGAGGGCCAACACCACTGAATATATGGTGGCTAGCAACTAAAAAAGGACCTTGGTGGCAATACCCTGGCTGTAGAATGCTCTGACCAGTAACGCCTGTTTTGATATAATTTTGGCACCAAGCAAAAGCTTTCGTTTGCTCGTTAATCTACCTTATTTTATGGCTGCCAATTCCTTTTACACTGCTTTGTATTTATCGTATTTTCCGCTCTATAAGACACACTTTTTCCCCTCCAAAAATTAAGGGGAAATGTGTGTGCGTCTTATGGAGCGAATGCAGGCTCTTTGGCTTCAGCGATAGCAACGTGAAGCCTCCGAAGCGCAGAGGGAGCGCTCCCTCCATGCTCTGGAGGCTTCGTGTTGCTTTCGCTGAAGCCAGGAGAGCGAGAGGGATTGGTGCGCACTGATCCCTCTCGCTCTCCTGGCTTCGCTTTGCTGGAGAGGCGCTGCACAGCTTTCCCTCTCTGTGCAGCACCCCTTCAGTGAAGCGGGAGGAGAAATGGAAGGGGCTCCACTTCTCCTGCCACTTCTCTGAAGGAGCTGTGTGGAGAGGGGGAGATTTTTTCTCTCTTGTTCTCCCCCTCTAAAACAAGGTGCGTCCTATGGTCGGGTGCGTCCTATAGAGCAAAAAATGTGATATTTTATTTCTGCTCACTGCTTTTAAAAAAACTATCAGCAGAGGTAGATGTGTCAGTTTCTTGCAGCACAAACAACCCAGGAGGGTCTTGTGTCTAGCTAGACATGCAAAGAGCCTGGCCTGGCATGAGGCAGCTTTGTGAGTCTACAAAATGTGGTAAGAATTTATCCACACTTACCTGTTGCTCCGCTCTTTTCAGACACAGGTCTGTGCTTAAATGCTCAAACCTCGAAGCAGAGGTTTTTTGGTTTTTTGCCCCAGAGCTTTCCCCATGAAAACCTGTTTTTAAGCACTCAATTGGAGCAAATGTTAATTGAGGCTTTCCTCAGATTGCTGTTTGCTCTTATTGAGCATTGAATAGTGGGTTTTTGCTGTGAAATTTCCACTTCTCTGAATTTTGCAATGCACTTCCCCATCCAAGTACAGTGGTACCTCGGGTTACATACGCTTCAGGTTACATACACTTCAGGTTACACACTCCGCTAACCCAGAAATAGTGCTTCAGGTTAAGAACTTTGCTTCAGGATGAGAACAGAAATCGTGCTCCGGCGGCGCGGCAGCAGCAGGAGGCCCCATCAGCTAAAGTGGTGCTTCAGGTTAAGAACAGTTTCAGGTTAAGTACGGACCTCCGGAACGAATTAAGTACTTAACCCAAGGTATCACTGTAATGTGTACAAAGGTATATGCATGGAGTGAAAAAACATGTACAGTGGTACCTCAGGATGCGAATGGGATCCGTTCCGGAGCCCCATTCGCATCCCGAACGGAACGCAGGATGCGACGTGTCAGCGTGTGCCGCATTTTGCCGCTACCGTGTATGCGCGTGACGTCATTCTGAGCATCTGCGCATGTGTGAGCAGCGAAACCCGGAAGTAATGCGCTCCGTTACTTCCGGGTTGCCGCGGAGCACAACTCGAACACGCTCAACCTGAAGCGCATTCAACTTGAGGTATGACTGTATTAGTGAAATTTAACATACAACAACATTAAGAAATATTAAGAAAACTGCTTTGTAAAAATATGTAAATTGGGCAAAATTGCATAAAACTTGTTGGTACCATCTGCCTCAAGAGACAATGGAGTGCACCTTGGTGGGGTGAAGTCAAACCACTGCATTAGCAGTACCAAAGTGACTTCTCCTGGGTGCAAGCCTGAGTAGTGTGTATGGAGGTCCGGGGCTGTCCAGACAACAAGACCCCACTCTCAGCCTTACTGGCACCAGCTTGGCTGCAGGAGTTGCTGAAAGGAGGCATACAAGGTGCCATCTAAGCATCTTAGGAACTCCACTCCGGAATTGTGTAGGGTTTACTCCTTGGCCTTTTCTTCTCTGAAAGATAGCATGCAAGGCAGAAGAGGTTTAGGATCAGTTTTCCTTCTCCTAGATGGGCTACCTTCCCAGGTTGATGAGCCCCATCTGCCCCTCCCTTCCCTCTACAGCATATGCAGAATGAATGAATCTTTATTTGCATCAGCCATTGGCCATAGTAACATAACAACAATATGATAAACAAATAAAAAAATAGTAAGTCAATTACATAATTATATAAAGTGGTACCTTGGGTTACAGACGCTTCAGGTTACAGACGCTTCAGGTTACAGACTCTGCTAACCCAGAAATAGTACCTCGGGTTAAGAACTTTGCTTCAGGATGAGAACAGACATTGTGCTCCGGTGGCGCGGCAGCAGCAGGAGGCCCCATTAGCTAAAGTGGTGGCTCAGGTTAAGAACAGTTTCAGGTTAAGAACGGACCTCCAAAATGAATTAAGTACATAACCAGAGGTACCACTGTATAAATAAATCTATGCACATAGAAAACTAGCTAGGGCAGAACGCTTTGCCTGACACCCAGCTTTCAGTATGGAGGGATTTTTAAAAATATATTTATTTTTTGGTACAGTCGTACCCTGGTTGTTGAACACCCTGGAACTCAGACTGCCTTCTTGACCATTTGACCCACTATTGGCCTCATCCGCTCAATCCGCCAGACCCTGTCTTTGTATGCAGGGCTAGTCACTGAGGGTTTGAGACCCATCAGCTACCAGCCAGTCAAAGCCAGTTTCCCGGGGTGTGGCTGCTGTCACATACTGGCAGCTTCTTGGAGCCACAGGTGAGAGCTGAATGCAGGGTGGGGGCCAAAGGTGTACAAACTACCCCAGAAGGAGCAATATGTGTCCCCCACCAGAGGTGCTACCTCTCCCCCAACACCCTATACACCTCTAATTGTATAAAGAAATGTGTAAAGTTCAAACTAAAGAAATGTGGAAAGTTGAACTTGAGATTGGGGGGGGGGGGATGAGAAACTGTGAGAAACTGCAATGGATTATTTGCCCTGAGCTACAATCCTTTTCTAAATTCAGAGAAGTCTGCTCTTAAACTCTCTCACGGAGCATTTAAAGTTTAGGCGGGCAAAGATGCAAGGGGTTGCTAGCCAACCGCAGCACACGAGAGCAGACAGCAATATCAAAAGCTATAACTGGTGTGTATTTTGCAAGCTTCACAACTGATGAGAACAAATTTAAGAGATCCCAGAGCTCACCGTGAGGCTTGCTACAGTCATAAAAATGTAGTACATTTTGTCATAAACCACACATTGTTTAATTTATGGTATTCGAAGCAACATTTTACTTTATAATGCCTTAGATCCAAGAACATTTGGGAAACTTTTGCTCGTTCCTGAGGACCTTCCTATGGCTGTCCCATACCTAATCTTTTTCAGAGGCTCATAGCAGAGCGGTTTGAAGTATTTCATTGCCTCGTGGTGGCAGTCTATGCCCAGGGATCTCACGCACGCAACCACAATCAAATTATCAGCACATCGGAAGAGTTTGCTTAGCCCCGAGACATGAAGCTAGTTGTGAATGGAACAGCTGGAGAATCTTGGAACTTGTAACCCAGAATGAATTGCAACAGTCAAAACCATCAGAGATCAGAAAAGAGGGAGTTCCACAACTTTTGGGCTTATTCTTATTGCGAATGGAAAATCACTCCAATATTTAGTGATGATATAATTTATCTGCTGGGATAAAACACAGGTGGTTTTGCTTACAAATGATCTAACTAACGGTAGCTCAGCTATTTCTTCTATGTAAATATGTAAAAATGAAAGAGCTGTGTGCTGCCAGAAAACCCTATTAATTCTGGCCTATGTTTAACGGGTAATAAATAAGGTGCAGACTCATAACATCGCTTTGTTATATTGTCATCTGGTTTGAAGTTCAGTCAGTTTATTCTGTATTGCCAAACAGAGAGATGTCTGGAAGAATTGTCTTCAGTAGGCTGAAGCCGCAAAAATAAGCTTTCTGAAATGATGATTAATGGGATGCTGCACAAGCGGTTCAGCCTCATATCTCCCTGCCTCCCCCCACCCTGGCCTTTTCCTGGGCGATGCTATTATGATCTTTGAGTTGCTTATTTCTTTATAGTGAAACGCAAACCCTAATGAAGCCAGAACCGCCTTTGGCTTTAATGGGGTCAAGATGTCATTCTCTATCGATTCCATAGCATCAGCAAGTCAGATATTGCAGTATTACATGTGAGGACAATAATTTGTGGTAGAGGGTGGACTGGAGCAAAGGTGGGAGACTTGTCAATATATTCAGTTGCCTGTGCCCCTTCAGGGCTTACCTCCATTGAGTCACAGACAGAGAGGACAATCACTGCTTTTACACCCACAAACTTTGAAACGCACACATAGAGATCAACACATGCATTGTGGTGCAGTAACTAGAGTGCTGGGCTAGGAGACCAGGATTCAAATCCCCACTAAGCCATAAAACTCACAGGGTAACCTTGGGCCCATCACTGTCTCTTAGTCCGCTCTACCTTCCGGGAATGTTGTGAAGATAGAATGGAGAGTAGGAGTACCATGTACACCACCTTGACTCCTTGGATGAAAGGTGTGATTATAGAAAGAAGAAGAAGGAAGAGAAGGAAGAGGAGGAGGAGGAGGCAAACACATATATGCAAGCATGTGTACTTATGAAAGCTCATCCATTTCTGAGTCACACCCACAAAAGTATTTGCTGTACGAACTGCCGTACTGTGAAACCGAGTGTCCCTGTGCCTGTTCAGACACACCCTTGGGTATGCTCTCATGTTAATAACTACATGCATACATACATATACATTCACACAAAACACAAGTAATTTACCTTCTTGGTTGTGGTGCTGAAAGTGACAACGATATATGCGACAGTCAGCTGCATGATGAGGATTAGAGGTCGTCGTAAGCATGCCGATTTCATTAACCGTCCCATGGCAAAAGAGTTTAGGCACGGGAACGAATTGTGTGTCTGTGCTCTTGGCTGGATCTGACTCTCACTCTTCTCTTCTCTTCACTAGGTAAGCTATCAGAGAAGGCTTTAAGAGGGACCCTGCAACTGCAAACTCCTCCCATAGTCAAGGACTTCCAACGCCAGCGAGTCTGGCACCTGCAGACTGGGGCCAATCACAGAATTCGCTAGCGAGATAAAATCTCTTCCTTGCTTAGAAAATGACACACATTGCATCCTTGGCATTTCCAGGAGGGCTTAAATGTTCCTGTGCTTGAAAGCCTTGGCAGCTATTTCCAAGCAATGCTAAGAACACTGACCCTGAAAGTGACATGACCCAACATAATAGTTTCATATTCACTTTTACCCATCATGCTACTCTCCAGTTTCTAACTCCTGCCAATCTATGCATCCCCATCATGTCTGATTTCTTTTCTACGACAGAATCCTGCAGCACTCTATTTGTCACTTTTTCCCAGAATGATAAGGAACCATTTGTGAACGCTCTTTGAATTTGGTCAGTCAACTAGCTACAAATCCAATTAACAGTTACCTTGTCCAGCCCACGTTTTACCAGGTTCACAAGAATATCACTGGCGGGTTGTCAAAAACCTTACTGAAATCAAGATGTCCACAGAATTTCCCTGATCCTCCAAGCTTGTAACTTCATCAAAAAGACATGTGGTTTGTCTGGCATGACTTGTTTTTGAGAAACACATACTGGGTCTTAGTAATCACAGGATACTTTTCTAATTGCTCACAGAGCAACTGTTTCATTATCTGTTCTAGGGCCTTCCCTGGTATCAACATCAAGCTCACTGGTTGGTAGTTTCCTGGGTCTTCTTTCCCCACTTTTTTTTTTTAAAGATCGGGACAACATTTGCCTGCTTCCGGTCTGCAGGAACC
The DNA here is from genome assembly GCF_964270895.1 of Podarcis filfolensis. Classification (NCBI taxonomy): domain Eukaryota; kingdom Metazoa; phylum Chordata; class Lepidosauria; order Squamata; family Lacertidae; genus Podarcis; species Podarcis filfolensis. The sequence goes on from NC_139617.1 coordinate 25,770,532, forward strand.
TCACCTGTTCTCCAGTGACAAGTGTCATCTCACACTTTCTGCTGCATCTACCCATCACTTTCTTTCACAAAAGTCCTATCTTTTGGGGAAATATTTTTTGTGCAAAAGCTCAAAATTCACAAGTATGTGACTGAAGCCTACTCAAAAAGCAACCTTCTGGAGACGCACTAAGTTTCTAAATAGGGAAAAATTGAAATAGTTGATCCTTAAAACAACATTCCTTCAGTTTCACTTGCCAGAGGGCATCTCTGAAAATATTGACAGGAAAAGAGTTGTTTCCCCCCTCTTAATTAGCATTTTCAGCATAGCCAGTAGAGTCACAGCTCATTAGGCAGAACTCTGCATAAGCGTTAATATCACTACGCAAATTTACTCTATATAGCAGCACAAGTCTGCAGGGGTAGCCTGCTGATGAATATGAACTCTTCTGCATTTTTGCAAACACTTGCAAATGTCAATGTTTTTAATGTGGGGTGGAGAATGGATGAACAAATTTAATGGTCAGAAACAAGCTGAAATATATTTGACTGGAAGGTTGATAGCATGGTGAAGCTTCATGTTTTCAAGGCCTGAGCTACAACAGGAAGAACGATATGCTAGCAGTCTCTTGCTGCTTTCTACCAAGACAGCCAGTCTCTAAGCAAAATAATGAACGAATACAAATCTAATGTAAGAAATGGCAATAATAAGAAGCCAGTGAGAATATCTCAATCTCTCAGGACATTTTACTACTGACCCGAATGTTCTACATGAACAATCTATGGAACCCAACCTTCCGCTGAATGCCACTCTACAGTAAATACATTCCAGAGGGTGAAAGCAATGTGAAACTGCAGCATTAAAATTTATTTATTTTTAATTTAAATTTTTATTAACATAACATAAAAAATGCCAAAGAAAACCCCCATGATTATCAAAATTGCAGAACTGTAGTACAGAGGTTATATTTTTCAAATAAATAGAAAGAAGATGATACAGAAAAATAAAAGCATCATGAAAGCCAAATTTTGCAGTTTGGTTGCGGGAAGACAGTTTTGTATATCTAAAATTGACACGTAAGAAATGAAATCCCACCAAACGGTGCAGAAATGGTTCCAAGTCTTCCTCAGCTATGTAATTGTGAGCTATTTTCAATGCAATAGGCAGATAATCTTCCTAAATTAGAATTTATCACAACGTTTTATTTCATTGCAGTTTTGAACTGATAGCTATTACCAGCCATGATGTCTTTTAGAGGAAAGATAGGATAAAAAACTAAATGGATAAACAAACAAACAGAATGAATCTAGGGTTGGTGTGTTATCATGAAAAGATGATTTGAGCATATTACATCGATCCTGACCTGACTGCACTGCCTACCAATTAGTTTCCGGGCCCAATTCAAAGTGCTGGTTTTGACCTATAAAGCCTTAAATGGCTCAGGACCCAATACCTCAAGGACCGCTTCTACCTATTTGAACCAACCTAGACCCGGCAAGGATAAGATGAAGCTCTTCTTTGTGTGCCCCCTTCACGAGAGATTCAGAAGGTTGCAACATGAGACTGGGCCTTTTCTGTGGTAGCTCCCTGCTTGGAGGATGCCCTCCCCAGGGAGGCTCACCTGGTGCCTTCATTATACATCTTTAGGTGCCAGGCAAAAACATTCCTCTTCCCCCAGGCATTTGTCTAATTAAACAATACATGGCCTTCTAAATTGTGTATGCGTCTACGGAGTGGGTGATACTGTTTTTGTTTGTTAGTGTTATGATTTTTTTGTGTTTTTATATTGTAAACTGCCCTGTAATCTTCGGATGAAGGGCAGTATAGAAACTTAACACAGTGGTACCTCGGGTTACGTACACTTCAGGTTACATGCGCTTCAGGTTACAGACCCTGCTAACCCAGAAATAGTGCTTGAGGTTAAGAACTTTGCTTCAGGATGAGAACAGAAATTGTGCTCTGGTGGCGCGGCAGCAGCAGGAGGTCTCATTAGCTAAAGTGGTGTCTCAGGTTAAGAACAGTTTCAGGTTAAGAACAGACCTCCAAAATGAATTAAGTATGTACCCAGAGGTACCACTGTATGCAGAAACTGCCTTCTTGACCATTTGACCCAATATTGGCCTCGTCCGCTCAATCCGCCAGACCCTGTCTTTGTATGCAGGGGCTAGTCCTTAACTCAGTGAACCACTTGCATGATACCCATGGAGGCCCCTCACATGGTCGACAGCTGCCTGAGGGAAGAACAGCGTAGCAGACAGGAGGGGCTCTCCATTTGTGGAATGCTCTTTCCAGGAAGGCTCAGGTGGCACCTTCATTATGCACCTTTACACGCCAGGCAAAAACATTTCTCTTCAACCAGGCCTTTGGCTAATTGGCACTTGATGCCCTTTTAAATGTATTGTGGAAGGGGGGATTATTGGGTTGTCTTGTTTTTATCATGTATTTTAGGTTTTTTATACTGTAATCTTTAGTTGTGAACAGCCCTGAGATCTACGGGTATAGGCAGTCCTGTTTTCCTAGAAAAAGAGGTGCTGGAACATACCATAATTGCCTCCCTTGTTCTCTAAGAATGGCAATTGTTATTATTCACAAAATAAAATACAATGATAAATAAATAACAAAATAATAATACAGTGGTACCTCAGGTTACATACGCTTCAGGTTACATACGCTTCAGGTTACATACGCCTCAGGACATTTTACTACTGACCCGAATGTTCTACATGAACAATCTATGGAACCCAACCTTCCGCTGAATGCCACTCTACAGTAAATACATTCCAGAGGGTGAAAGCAATGTGAAACTGCAGCATTAAAATTTATTTATTTTTAATTTAAATTTTTATTAACATAACATAAAAAATGCCAAAGAAAACCCCCATGATTATCAAAATTGCAGAACTGTAGTACAGAGGTTATATTTTTCAAATAAATAGAAAGAAGATGATACAGAAAAATAAAAGCATCATGAAAGCCAAATTTTGCAGTTTGGTTGCGGGAAGACAGTTTTGTATATCTAAAATTGACACGTAAGAAATGAAATCCCACCAAACGGTGCAGAAATGGTTCCAAGTCTTCCTCAGCTATGTAATTGTGAGCTATTTTCAATGCAATAGGCAGATAATCTTCCTAAATTAGAATTTATCACAACGTTTTATTTCATTGCAGTTTTGAACTGATAGCTATTACCAGCCATGATGTCTTTTAGAGGAAAGATAGGATAAAAAACTAAATGGATAAACAAACAAACAGAATGAATCTAGGGTTGGTGTGTTATCATGAAAAGATGATATGAGCATATTACATCGATCCTGACCTGACTGCACTGGCTACCAATTAGTTTCCGGGCCCAATTCAAAGTGCTGGTTTTGACCTATAAAGCCTTAAATGGCTCAGGCCACAATACCTCAAGGACTGCTTCTACCTATTTGAACCAACCTAGACCCGGCAAGGATAAGATGAAGCTCTTCTTTGTGTGCCCCCTTCACGAGAGATTCAGAAGGTTGCAACATGAGAATGGGGCTTTTCTGTGGTAGCTCCCTGCTTGGAGGATGCCCTCCCCAGGGAGGCTCACCTGGTGCCTTCATTATACATCTTTAGGTGCCAGGCAAAAACATTCCTCTTCCCCCAGGCATTTGTCTAATTAAACAATACATGGCCTTCTAAATTGTGTATGCGTCTACGGAGTGGGTGATACTGTTTTTGTTTGTTAGTGTTATGATTTTTTGTGTTCTTATATTGTAAACTGCCCTGTAATCTTCGGATGAAGGGCAGTATAGAAACTTAACACAGTGGTACCTCGGGTTACATACACTTCAGGTTACATACGCTTCAGGTTACAGACCCTGCTAACCCAGAAATAGTGCTTGAGGTTAAGAACTTTGCTTCAGGATGAGAACAGAAATTGTGCTCTGGCGGCGCGGCAGCAGCAGGAGGTCTCATTAGCTAAAGTGGTGTCTCAGGTTAAGAACAGTTTCAGGTTAAGAACGGACCTCCAAAATGAATTAAGTATGTACCCAGAGGTACCACTGTATGCAGAAACTGCCTTCTTGACCATTTGACCCACTATTGGCCTCGTCCGCTCAATCCGCCAGACCCTGTCTTTGTATGCAGGGGCTAGTCCTTAACTCAGTGAACCCCTTGCATGATACCCATGGAGGCCCCTCACATGGTCGACAGCTGCCTGAGGGAAGAACAGCGTAGCAGACAGGAGGGGCTCTCCATTTGTGGAATGCTCTTTCCAGGAAGGTTCAGGTGGCACCTTCATTATGCACCTTTACACGCCAGGCAAAAACATTTCTCTTCAACCAGGCCTTTGGCTAATTGGCACTTGATGCCCTTTTAAATGTATTGTGGAAGGGGGGATTATTGGGTTGTCTTGTTTTTATCATGTATTTTAGGTTTTTTATACTGTAATTTTTAGTTGTGAACAGCCCTGAGATCTACGGGTATAGGCAGTCCTGTTTTCCTAGAAAAAGAGGTGCTGGAACTTACCATAATTGCCTCCCTTGTTCTCTTAGAATGGCAATTGTTATTATTCACAAAATAAAATACAATGATAAATAAATAACAAAATAATAATACAGTGGTACCTCAGGTTACATACGCTTCAGGTTACATACGCTTCAGGTTACATAC